>NC_037333.1:9865339-10481809 GCF_002263795.3 Bos taurus
CATTCCAGGTTCCTATGCAATATTGTTCTTACAGCATTGGACCTTTCTTCTGTCACCAGTCACATCCACAGCTGGGTATTGTTTTTGCTTTGGCTCCATTCCTTCATTCTTTCTGGAGTTATTTCTCCACTAATCTCCAGTAGCATATTGGGCACCTACTGACCTGGGGAGTTCCTCTTTCAGTATCCTATCATTTTGCTTTTTCATACTGTTCATGGGGTTCTAAAGCAAGAATACTGAAGTGGTTTGCCATTCCCTTCTCCAGTGGACCACATTCTGTCAAATCTCTCCACGATGACCCACCCATCTTGGGTTGCCCCACGGGCATGGCTTAATTTCATTGAGTTAGACAAGGCTGTGGTCCTAGTGTGATTAGACTGACTGGTTTTTTGTGAGTATGGTGTCAGTGTGGTTGCTCTCTGATGCCCTCTTGCAGCACCTACCATCTTACTTGGGTTTCTCTTACCTTGGACATGGGGTATCTCTTAACGGCTACTCCAGCAAAGCTCAGCCATTGCTCCTTACCTTGGACGAGGGGTATCTCCTCACTGCCACCCTTCCTGACCTTCCCAAAATAGTTTTAACAGCCATGAATTCTAGGCTAGAAGATGGGATGGTACTTAGAAAGTCGGATGGATACTAGGGAAGAACTTTGTAAGTCACTCCAAAAATAAAACCAGAAGTCCTACTATAAGTAATGAAAACAAAGTATATGCTATATAAAATTTTTAAATTCTTTAATCAAAAAGCAGAGAAAATCAGGCTAAACTGAAAAAATACATATATCACTTTATGCTAGGTTAGTGAAGTGAGTGAAAGTCACTCACAACTCGCAAAGAGTTGTGTCCGACTCTTTGCGACCCCATAGGCTATAGAGTCCATGGATTCTCCAGGCCAGAATACTGGAGTGGATAGCCTTTCCCTTCTCCAGGGGATCTTCCCAATCCAGGGATTGAACCCAGGTAAAGAATTGCAGGTGAATTCTTTACCAGCTGAACCACAAGGGGAGTCCTATGCTAGGTTAAGAGACATCTAAAAACAAAATGAGAAGAGTTAAAAAGTAATTAACAATAATATATCAAACAAATGAGATTATTAAGAAAGCAGAATCAATATTTCATATTCATATTTGATTTTGTACTGGATTATCTTATTTTAATATTCACATATTTCAGCTTTGTGTATCAAGACATATTTTAAGATTTTAAGATCATATAAGCAATTTCAGAAATATATTACACAGGAAAATAAGAACATTTATTAACATATTTTTATGAGCGAATTGTTGGCAGTAAACTACCTGATTGTTGCAGATCTGTTTAGAATTTATATATATATACTGTTAACAAGATATTGTAACCCAAAAATATGAATATTGCTTCATATTAAAATAAAAGCATATATTGAAAATATAATTATGAATTAAAAATAGTAAGTAACTTTATAACAATTTTATTTGTAAAATGTTTAGATACATAGATCAATGTTTTGTGTGTATATGTATGTATGCATGTATATATGTTGGGGGTGTGTATGTGCATGCATGCAAAGTTAAATAATCAGATCAACAGTGTATTTAAAAATACATTAAACACTAAAGATAGGGTGCTGATAGTGATTAAAGACTGGGACTAGATGAAACAAAGACAAAATAGAACAAATTTTGCAAAGATGCTTGACCATAATAATAGTATATCATAAGCCCAGGTGTTTGTTGAACTCAATTATTTATTTTAGAATATTAAACTAAAGACATAAATAGCAAATGAAGCAACTGACAAACAACTAATCTCAAAAATATACCAGCAACTCCTGCAGCTCAATTCCAGAAAAATAAACGACCCAATCAAAAAATGGGTCAAAGAATAAATAGACATTTCTCCAAAGAAGACATACAGATGGCTAACAAACACATGAAAAGATGCTCAACATCACTCATTATCAGAGAAATGCAAATGAAAACCACATTGAGGTACCATTTCATGCCAGTGAGAATGGCTGTGATCCAAAAGTCTACAAGCAATAAATGCTGGAGAGGATGTGGAGAAAAAGGAACCCTCTTCCACTGTTGGTAGGAATGCAAACTAGTACAGCCACTATGGAGAACAGTGTGGAGATTCCTCAAAAAACTGGAAATAGAACTGCCATACGACCCAGCAATCCCACTGCTGGGCATACACACCGAGGAGACCAGAATTTAAAGAGACACGTGTACCCCAATGTTCCTTGCAGCACTGTTTATAATAGCCAGGACGTGGAAGCAACCTAGATGTCCATCAGCAGATGAATGGATAAGAAAGCTGTGGTACATATAAACAAGCAGTATTACTCAGCCATTAAAAAGAATACATTTGAATCAGTTCTAATGAGGTGGATGAAACTGGAGCCTATTATACAGAGTGAAGTAAGCCAGAAAGAAAAACACCAATACAGTATACTAATGCATATATATGGAATTTAGAAAGATGGTAACGATAACCCTGTATGCGAGACAGCAAAAGAGACACAGATGTCTAGAACAGTCTTTTGGACTCTGTGGGAGAGGGAGGGGGAGATGATTTGGGAGAATGGCATTTAAACATGTATAATATCATATAAGAAACGAATCACCAGTCCAGGTTCGATGCAGGATACAGGGTGTTCAGGGCTGGTGCACTGGGATGACCCAGAGGGATGGTACGGAGAGGGAGGTGGGAGGGAGGTTTAGGATTGGGAACACGTGTACACCCGTGGTGGATTCATGTTGATGTATGGCAAAAATGGCAAAACCAATACAATATTGTAAAGTAATTAGCTTCCAATTAAAATAAGTAAATTTAAAATATATGAAAAAAGAAATAATAAACATAAAAGGACTGAAAAAAAGGAGAAATGTCTTTATGAAGCAGTCTATTTTAACAACAATAAAACAAGCATCTTTGCATCCTTAAAAGATAAAAAAATAAATAAATAAAAGACAAAAAATCCAAAACTATAGTTCATCTTGGCTCCAGATCTTGAGAATTGTCTTAATAATATGGTAGTTTCTTATGTATTTCAGAATTCCTTCTGAAACACTCTCTCTCTTCCTTCTTCTAAGTACTATTCTGAATTCAGAAGATGTCCCCAAATCTTCTGTTCCTCATATCCTTTTTGTTGTGAATGTGGCGATTTATCTGTTGCCGTATGAAATAAATACAGTACCATTACCCAGTTTCTGCCAGTTGTAACAGTTTGCAAAACTATAGTACTATATATCATATCTAGAATATGAACATTGATAGTTAAAATACAGAAGAGTTTCATTAACATAAGGATTCCTCCTGTTGCCCTTTTATAGCCACACTGATTTTCATCTCCACCTCCTCTTTAACTTCTGACAACAAGTGATCTGTTCTCCATTGTTATAAATTTGTCATTTCAAGAGTATTGTATAAATGGAATCATACATAGTTGACATTTTTCATGTGTCATAATTCTCTAGAGATCTGAATTATTTTGAATATTAATGGTTTCTCCATTTTCATTGCTAAGTAGTATTCCACAGTATATATGTACCAAATATATGTGTATAACCATTCACTCACAGAAGGACATTGGGTTGTCATCAGTTTTTGCTAGTATATATAGAATTGCTATAAACATTTGTATGCAGGATTTTATGTAAGCATAAATCTTTGATTCTCTGGGATAAATAAATTCCCAAGAGTGCTGAGAACACTTAAACATCGAGGTGTATTCTCTCCATTCTCCCTATTACCCCCATTTTTAGGTAATTTTACCATTTACAGTGTCTGAACAAATAACTCTTAACTTTACTTTCCCCCTCTTATGAATCATATTTTAAAACATCAAATTCTCTTTCCATTTTGAAAGAAGCTCAGTTATGTCTTTAGCCTTCAAAACTAAAACACTGTACAGAAGCTCATTTAATTATGCTCCAGCTGAGGTTTATCTGAGGCTTTCTTGTTTATCAACTAACATTTTATCTTTTATAAATAAAAATTCTTCAGTGAAGTAATTATCTTATTTCTCCATAACCTAATTTTATTTAGCAATAACATTTCAACTTTTACACTAAATTATCTGGTACTTTTCTTGGGTTCTTTAAGAAAGTTTTAGCCAGATTGTATTGGGCAAATTGCTTTTTCTTTGAGAAAAAAAAAATATCTTTCTATCTTGTCAAAGTCATTTTTTTCAAAACTTTCCACAAATAATTAACTTTGTTCAGATGTTATTTAACCATTATTTACAACATGGCATCCTGTAGTCATCCTTACTGTATATTCATTATTTGAAGATACATGCCTACACATCTCTTAGAAACTCTCAGTTTTTATGAAATGCATTTCCTGCCAAGTTTTACCTTGTGATAGCATTTATGTTGTCTTTCCTGCTATTTATGAAATACATACATAGCAGGGCGCCCACCCAGCACCCGCCCAGCACCCACCCACCATCCTCCCACCACGGGAGGATGAACTCTGGTCGAGTTCAGGCGGGGAATTGGGGCTTTTTCAAGAGGATAGGCAGGGCCGACAGGCCTCCCATCCTGTTGTGAGGGCATACTCGGTGTTCCATTGGAGCTGGTGCAGGGGAATCAGGACTTACTGGAGCAGAGGGGGAACTTAGCATCCATTTTCCTTGCAGCAGGATCCGCGGGGTTCCACTCGAGATTCAATTGGTGACACAGGCCTCCTCTTGTGGTGCGAGGGGAATTTGGGATTCCTCTTGAGTTGAAGCAGGGAATGGGCCCTCATCTCCAGATGAGGTGGGACACACAGGGCTCTTTTCGAGGTGTGGCGGGAAACTCGGCTTTCATCACGAGTTGTGATGGGGATCTCTGGGCCCCCTTGAGTTGCCTAAAAGGAGTCAAGCCTCCTATCGAGTTTTGAGCGGGAACTCGGGAATGCTGTCGAGGCGCTGCAGGAGAAAAGGGCCTCATCTCACGTTGACAGGGGAATCTCGTGGTTTGTCTTGAGTTGCAGCGGGAGGCTTGGGGTCCTCTGCAGTTACCACCAGGAGCTCAGGGAGCGTCGCTTGTTGCCTCAGGGAAGTCAAGTCTCTATTCGAATTGCGAGGGCAGGCGCTGGAGTACTCTGGAGTCATGGCGGGGGAATCACGCCTCAATTCGCATGGAAGGGGGAATCTCAAGGTGTTTCTCGAGTTGTGGCAGGAAGTGTGGGTTCCCTCGAGTTGCCACAGGGACCTGAGGGAGCCTCTCATGTTGTCTCTGGGAAGTTAGGAATCCTTCGAGTTGTGAGGGGCCTCTCAGGATTCCTCTTGAGTTGGTGCAAGCGACTAGGGCCTCATCTCGAGTTGAGGCGGGAAACTCCAGGTTCCTCTCCAGCTCTGACAGGGATCTCGGGGTCCCTATGGAGATTCCCCTGGGGAGTCAGACATCGTCTCGTATTGGGCCATGGAACTCCACTTTCCTCTCAAGGTGGAAAAGGGGTGTCAGGCCTCCTGTCAAGTTGACGTCGGGATCAGAGGCTATTTCTAGAGGCACCACGGGGCTCTCAGGCCTCCCTTCATGTCGTGAGTTGATCCTTTGGGTGACATTCCAGTCGTCGCAGGGGAATGAGGCCTTATCTCTAGTGGTCGGGGACATTGGGGTCTTTTTGAACAGTGGCACGACACGTGGAGTTCCTCTCGAGTTTCAAGGTGAGACCGGCCTCCTTCTGAGATGTGACAGGAACATCAGGATTCCTTTGCAGACGAAGCAGGGGAATGGACCCTCTTCTCGAGTTGAGGAGGGCAAACCGGGGCTCTTCTTGAACTGTGGCGGGAAACTCGGGGTTCCTCTCGAGTGGAGACGGGTATGTTGGGGAACTTTTTGAGCTGCCTTAAGGGTGTCAAGTACCCTTTTAAGGCTTAAGACAGAAGGTTTGATTTCTCTTGAGATGCTGCCGCGGAGAGGGGTCTCATCTTGTGTTGAGGGGAGAATCTCCTGGGTTTCTCGAGTTGTGGCAGGACACTTGGAGTTCCTCTCTAGTTGCGACGGGGACTTCAGGGACCCGCTCGTGTTCCCTCAGGAAAGTCAAGTCTCCATTCGAATTGCGAAAGGCCTCTAGGGATTCCTTTCCAGTCGGTGCAGGGGCATAGGGCCTCATCTCGAGTTGAGGCCAGAACCTCAGAGTTCATCTCCAGTTCTGACATGGATCTCGAGGTTTCTATGGAGTTTCAACAGGGGATTCAGGCCTCGTCTCATGTGGAGGCATGGAACTCCGCTTCCCTCTCAAGGTGTAAAAGAGGCGTCAGGATTCCTGTCGAGTGGCCATAGGGGTCTGGGGCTTTTTCTCGAGGTGCCACAGGGCTGTGACACCTCCCTTCGTGTTTTGAGACGATCCTCGCAGTTCCAGTCAAATCAGTGCAGGGGAATCAGGCTTCTCTGGAGTGGCTGGGGAAATCGGAGTCTTTTCAAATTGAGGCATGACTCCCGGGGATGTGCTTGAGTTTCAAGGGGAGACCGGCCCCCTCTTGAGGGGCAACGGCAATGTTGGGATTCCCTTCCCAATGAAGCAGGGGAATCAACCCTCATCTCGAGTTGAGGAGGGGGAAAACGGGGCTCTTCTTGAGTTTTGGCATGAAACTCGGGGTTTCTCTCAAGTGGGGACAGGTATCTTGTGGACATTCCTGAGTTGCATCAAAGGTGTCAACTACCCTTTCGCATTTCAAGAGGGAACGTGGGGTTTCTCTAGAGACACTGCTCTGGAAAAGGGCCTCATCTCACATTGAGGGAGAAACGTGGTTTTTCTTGAGTTGCGGCAGAAACCTTGGGGTTCATCTCAAGTTGCGACGGGGATCTCAGGTACCAGCCTGTGGTTGCCTCAGAGAAGTCAGGTCTGGTTTCGAGTTGCGAGGGTCTCGTTGGGATTCCTCTCGAGTCGCTGCCGGAGAATAGGGCCGTGTCTAGAGTTCAGTCGGGAAACTCAGTGTTCCTCTCCGGTGGCGTCAGGGATCTTGGGCTTCCTATCAAGGTTCAACAAGGGAATCAGGCCTCGCCTGGTGTTGAGGCATGGAACTCTGCATTTCTCTCGAGTTGTCAAAGGGGTGTCAGGCCTCCGGTCGAGTTCAGGCGGGGAATTGGGGCTTTTTCAAGAGGATAGGCAGGGCCGACAGGCCTCCCATCCTGTTGTGAGGGGATACTCGGTGCATTGGATACATTGGAGCCGGTGCAGGGGAGCAGGGGAATCAGGACTTATCTGGAGCGGAGGGGGAACTCAGCGTTCGTTTTCCTTGCAGCAGGATCCGTGGGGTTCCACTAGAGATTCAAGCGGTGACACAGGCCTCCTCTTGTGGTGCGAGGGGAATTTGGGATTCCTCTTGAGTTGAAGCAGGGAATGGGCCCTCATCTCTGGATGAAGTGGGACACACGGGGTTCTAGTTGAGTTAGCGTGGGAAACTTGGCTTTCATCTTGAGGTGTGGCGGGGTTCTCTGGGCCCCCTTAAGGGATCCTGCCTAAAGGGAGTCAAGCATCCTCTCGAGTTTTGAGAGGGAACCTGGGTTTGCTCTCGAGGTGCTGCAGGAAAAAAGGGCTTCATCTCGCATTGACAGGGGCATCTCGTGGTTTGTCTCGAGTTGAGGCTGGAGGCTTGGGGTTCCTCCTCAGGTACCATGGGGAACTCAGGGAGCCTCTCGTGTTGCCTCAGGGAAGTCAAGTTTCCATTTGAGTTGCGAGGGCGAGCGCGCGAGTGCTCTGGAGTCACGGCAGGGGAATTAGGACTCAATTTGCATGGAAGGGGGAATCTCAAGGTGTTTCTCGAGTTGTGCAGGAAGTGTGGGTTACCTCGCGTTGCCACGGGGACCTGAGGGAGCCTCTCATGTTGTCTCTGGGAAGTCAGGAATCCTTTAGAGTTGTGAGGAGTCTCTCGGGATTCCTCTCGAGTTGGTGTGGGCAACTAGGGCCTCCTCTTGAATTGAGGCGGGTTTTGCCTCTATCTCTTTTTGCGCTGTATAAGCAAAAAAAAAAAAAAAAAAATCACAAATATTGATGGATATTTTCCTGTTTTTGTTGCTTCTTCTAGTATATATATATATATTTCCATTTCAGGGTTCCAGAATTATTTATCATGTTTAGATCTTCTATCTTAATAATTTTTATATACATTTGACCACTACCATATCATAACATTCTTTCTGGAAGAAACTGATTAATTAGTCTCTTATTCTCCTACTTCTGTTTCTCAAAGATTTTCTTCTCATATTTTCTGCATAGTTTTTACCACATTCTATGGTTTTCCTCCTCCTCATTGCTTTTACTGCTTTGATGGGGGAGTGTCAGTAGTAACTCACATATAGCACGATTGGTGTTTCCTCAAAAATGCACCTGTCAGAAGTGAAATTGATCAGAGTCCATAACAGAATTTAGAGATTTCAAGTCAAAAATCTTATTTCTGTCATTTCCCAATGGAATTTTAAAATATGTGTGGAAAAATGCTTTATTACTGACATATATTAGAATTATATTAATTATTTTTGAATGCATTATCTCAACAAATTCTCATAACTTCCAATAAAGTTGATTTTGTACTAAAAGAAGAAAAAAAATAGAAATACTTCTTTTCCGAGGATCTCAGATTTTGGTTGCTTAAATTTAGAATATTTCTTAAATTCTATGTACGGAAACCAACTTCATGGTTAAAGTCTGATTTTGAAATCACAGATAAGAAAAAGCAACCAAAAGTAAACAAATACTTTAACATAAATCAGGAATGCATACTGCTAAGTTATACTGTACCATAATTATTTCAGCATTTAAAAATCAATACTAAAGAGCAAACAGAGAAATGTAGGTAAAAAGAGATGTTTTATGAAGAGTATCCAATGTGATTTTAATAGGGTTAAGAAATTTAAACAGATTAGTTATATAAAGTGTTTTATTTGTTTTAATATATTACTTCATATAATATATATTATATAGTGTATTTATATACATATGCATATATACATGAATGTGTAAAACAGCATAATATATCTTACTTTGCTATCACAGAATGTCAGTACTATAATAATTCTTTGAAAATCATTGTAAATCAGTAAACGGTATAACTTCCCTTTGAGAAGCTATACCATTTTCTTGTTTTTATTTCTCAGTTTTACTTTTCTCACCTATATTGTAGTTACTAAGGTTAGGCTTGAAGTTTAGTAGACTACACTTTCTTTTTTTTTTTTGATGTTTCTTTTTTTTTAATTTTATTTTATTTTTAAACTTTACATAATTGTATTAGTTTTGCCAAATATCGAAATGAATCTGCCACAGGTATACCCGCGTTCCCCATCCTGAACCCTCCACCCTCCTCCCTCCCCTCCCCTCCCTCTGGGTCGTCCCAGTGCACCAGCCCCAAGCATCCAGTACCGTGCATTGAACCTGGACTGGTGACTCGTTTCAAACATGATATTATACATGTTTCAATGCTATTTTCCCAAATCTCCCCACCCTCTCCCTCTCCCACAGAGTCCATAAGACTGATCTATACATCGGTGTCTCTTTTGCTGTCTCGTACACAGGGTTATTGTTTCCATCTTTCTAAATTCCATATATATGCGTTAGTATATTGTATTGGTGTTTTTCTTTCTGGCTTACTTCACTCTGTATAATAGGTTCCAGTTTCATCCACCTCATTAGAACTGATTCAAATGTATTCTTTTTAATGGCTGAGTAATACTCCACTGTGTATATGTACCACAGCTTTCTTATCCATTCATCTGCTGATGGGCATCTAGGTTGCTTCCATGTCCTGGCTATTATAAACAGTGCTGTGATGACTACACTTTCATTTGAAAATATGGAAATAGTATATGTTAATCTGCTCTGAGGCTTATTTAAGTTTAATAGACAATTAATGCAGTATAAAGAATTATCTGGAAAATTTGTTCTTGTTCAGTCATTCAGTCGTGTCTGACTCTTTGTGACCCCATGGACTGTAGCATGCCAGGCTTCCCTGGCATGTAAAAACCATTTAGTTTATACATAGTAAACTGTTCCCTAGTTCCCTAGTTTATTATGTATAAACTAAACATTACTATGTATAAATAGTGAGAGCCCCCTGTATAACACAGGGCACTCTATTCAACACTTTGCGTGCATGCATGCTGTCACTTGAGTCTGCCTCTTTGTGACCCTATGACTGTAGCCCACCAGGATTCTCTGTCCATGGGGATTCTCCAGGCAAGAATACTGGAGTGGGTTGCCGTGCCCTCCTCCGGGATCCTCCTGACCCAGGGATCGAACCTGGGTCTCCTGCATTGCAGGTGGATTCCCTGCCATGATCCCACTCAAGACCCTATTGACCTAAATGGGAAGGAAATCCAAAAAAGAGGGGATATATGTATATGTATAGCTGATTCACTTTGCTGCACAGCAGAAAGTAACCCAACCTTGTAAAGCAGTTATTTTTTGTGGTGGTTGTTTAGTCACTAATTTATATCTGACTCTTTTGTGACCACATGGACTATAGCCTGCCAGGCTCCTCTGTCCATGGGATTTCCCAGGCAAAAATATGGGAGTGGGTTGCCATTAGACTCATAAAGATACACAATTTATTGGTCAACATTGATCAAGAAACAGTATTCAAGTACTAAATTTAACAATAGCCCTTATAGACATCCCAGATATGAGATTTTAATAGGATGAGAAACAGAATAAGTGATAAAAAGCTGAGCCCCTGGAATTAGCCAGTCACTATTGTGCTTTGATTTTGTCATTTTTCTTATAATAACTGACCAGCTCTTTTACTGCGTTCAATGCCCAGAACAACCTTGTAGTCATGATATGTTGACATGCACAGGTGGAAGAGATACAGGCTTTGCTTGAGTAAGCAAGATTTTCTAAGTGACATATACAAGTAAAACATATTGGCTTTAGTGTGCCAGGGTTTTGCAAGAACAAGCAATTAAACATTCTTAGATTCTGTGCACCTGTGGCAATGCCAGTTCCAAGTTCATTAAGCAGGCATCTGTGTCCAAAAGAAGATGACCTCTCGATTTTTTATTTGCTAACATGTAAACCAGAGCTAATTCACACATTGCTACTGTAAATTTAGAGAAGAGGTTACCATTTCAAGAAGTTTTAATTGCTGGTGTTTTGTTGTTGTCATGTTGTTTTTTGTGTCTTTCCTAATCTGCAGAAAATTTTATAGATTTAAATGATCTATATGTTAAAGGATTTCCACTTTCCAGCTTAATTTTCAAATCATTAAGAACAGCAAATTAATCATATTGGGATCTTTGAAAATGTGATTCAGGCTATAAATCTCTCTTTACAAAGTCCATGTCAACTCAATATTTTTCATATATTTTAGTAGGTATTAGTTAAGATATAGGCTTATCTTAATCACTTTTAAATCACTTTTTTAAGTAATTTAATTAAGGTAGAAGCTTGTCTTTCATGTAAGAGTCTAGTCTAAGAGGAGTAGATGTACTCTCCTCTAGATTCAATTTTTTTGTTTCATTGCTAGTTTATTTTCATAACTTAGTTTATTTTCATATCTACAATGAAAATATGGTCACTGCTATGTTTGTATTTCAAATAGTAATGAGAGAACAGAAAGTGTGGGGCAAAGATAACTTCATTTGTATCGCGTTTAAGCATCAGGTGTGAACATCATTTTCACCCAGGTACTACTGATCACTACCTAGTGGCACAGCTGCCCCTGCCTACAAGGATAGTTAAGACATAAAATCCATGGCCAACCAACCAGGTGAACCGCCAGAGCTCTGTCAAAGGAAGTATCGTTGATTAATAGCAAACCTGCCATAATTGAGTTCATTGAACTCTGGTTCTTGGGACTGGTTCCAAGGACATCAGTACCTTAATATGTCTTGTAAACATGTTCAGTTATAAGCATTTGTCTCAGAATTTTAATCTGATTCTTAAAGGGGCCTCCTGCTCCCCATTTTTTAAAGAATTTATTAAGAGAACACTTCATCCCCCAGTGTGCCCTTATCCAGTTGTTAATGTCAAAATCTAGAAATAATTTTTCATATTTCTCATGCATATCATCCCCACACCCACTTCATATGTCCTTATTAGTTTTTCTACCAAATACATTCCTAACTTAATGGCTTCCACAACTTTCCACTTTTGTCGTGTTAGTCAAAGCCATCAAGGTAAAGATATCATCAATTCTCATGACTAGATTATTTTGAGAGTGTACAACCTGGTCCCTGTTGTTCTTTCTTGTTTTTTTCTTTTCAAAAGATAAAGCCAGGTATCTTACTAAATAATAATGATAATTATATGACTTCCAAATGCAAATGTTTGGATAATATTTAAAATTTATGACAACATGCAGTGTCATGCATTCATGACCACAATCTAATATAATTTCATGCCAAGCCCCTCTTCCTCATCATCTTCCAGGCTTTACAGTCTCTTTCTGTTCTTCAAACACATCAGCCTATTTCCCAGCTGAGAGCTGATGCAGCAAATGCTTCTTCTACCTTAAATCCTTTCCTCTTACTTCCCGCCATTTCAAAATATTTTTGTAGAAATTTGGTATAGACTTATTTTAATGGACATATGGATTTTTATGATTAAGCTAATTTATTTGCATTTCTGTTTATCCAGCTTTTTTTTTTCACTTGCACACATCTGATTCATCTATCTAGTAAACATAAAGAAGCATCCACTAAATTGTATTACCTAGATTATAATGGTTTAAGCCTCTGATGACTTGACTGATGAATCCTTGCCTCTGCTTTGCTATGAAATGTGCTCCTAAATGTTTTTTGAGGATGTGTTAAGGGGGGCATGTCCCACACTAAGCATTTATCAGTTGAAACTTTCTTCCTGCCAAGAACTGATTTTATTTCAGTAGTCCTCCTCTCCTACTCTGGCTTCTCTATCTAATTTTATTAAGTTGCCTTTAAGATACTGAAAGTTGGTATTTACACTAACACTAATGCCCATCTTGAGGCCATTATTACCAGTCTGAAGTATTTAGTTTCCTATTATCCCCAAATGTATTGTTCACTATTGCTCCCAAACAATCATGGATTCTGAAAGGTAAAGTTCTCATGATAACCACTTCTTGCCAAGCATTGATATCTTGGTTTCAGATCTTCATTGCTTGTACATATACAATGTGTCATCTAATATTTGCTCTGGTATACTACAGTCAAATTCTCAACTTAAAATGCTTTCAACTCCACATAACAGAAATATTCAATTCAAAATAGATTAAAAATTTAAGGTACAAAGTCTATGTGAGGAATTCTAGCATAGAAAACTATTTGGTAAATGGAAAAAATGCTTATTAATTTTTTATCACACTAACTAGCAATTACCGAAAACACATATGTACATGCACATACATATATAGATCACCAAATATAAAATACATGTCCTTTTATTTTGAACCTAAAGAAACATAAATATTAAAATCCCATTTCTATATGTCCTCTAAAATAAGATTAAGTATAAACAATACTGATAATGTTAAAAATATAAACAAAAACAAAAATATTGTCAGAAAATTAAACCCTCTTCTCTTGATAGAAAGTGAAAAAAAGTCACAATATATAAAAATTCAGTTCAGTTCAGTCATTCAGTCATGTCTGACTCTTTGAGAGCCCATGGACTGCAGCACGCCAGGCCTCCCTGTCCATCACTAACTCCACAATATTACCCAAACTCATGTCCATTGACTCAGTGATGCCATCCAACCATCTCATCATCTGTCATCCCTATCTCTTCCTGCCTTCAATCTTTCCCAGCATCAGGGTTTTTTCCAATCATTTTTAGTTCTTGGCATCAGGTGGACAAAGTCTTGGAGCTTCAGCTTCAGCGCTAGTCCTTCCAATGAATATTCAGGACTGATTTCCTTTAGAATGGACTGGTTGGATCTCCTTGCAGTCCAAGGGACTCTCAAGAGTATTCTCCAGCATCACAGATCAAAAGCATCAATTCTTCTGTGCTCAGCTTTGTTTATAGTCCAACTCTCACATCCATACATGACCACTGGAAAACCATAGGTTTGACTAGATGCACCTTTATTGGCAAAGTAATGTCTCTGCGTTTTAATATGCTATGTTATGTTGGTCATAATTATCCTTCCAAGGAGTAAGCGTCTTTTAATTTCATGGCCGCAGTCACCATCTTCAGTGATTTTGGAGCCCGCCCCCCGAAAAAATGAAATCCGCCACTGTTTCTACTGTTTCCCCATCTATTTGCCATGAAGTGATGGGACTGGATACCATGATCTTAGTTTTCTGAATGTTGAGCTTTAAGTCAACTTTTTCACTCTCCTCTTTGACTTTCGTTAAGAGGCTCTTTAGTTCTGCTTCAATTTCTGCCATAAGGGTGGTGTTATCTGCAGGTCTGAGGTTATTGATATTTCTTCTGGCAATCTGATTGTAGCTTGTGCTTCTTCCAGCCCAGCATTTCTCATGATGTACTCTGCCTATAAGTTAAATAAACATGGTGACAATACACAGCCTTGATGTACTCCTTTTCCTATTTAGAACCAGTCTTGTTCCATGTCCAGTTGTAACTGTTGCTTGCTGACCTGCATACAGGTTTCTCAAAAGGCAGGTCAGGTGGTCTGGTATTCCCTTCTCTTTCAGAATTTTCCATAGTTTGTTGTGATCCATGCAGTCAAAGCATTTGGCATAGTCAATAAAGCAGAAATAGATGTTTTTCTAGAACTCTTTTGCTTTTTCGATGATCCAGTGGATGTTGGCAATTTGATCTCTAGTTCCTCTGCTTTTTCTAAAACCAGCTTGAACATCTGGGAGTTCGTGGTTCACGTATTGTTCAAGCCTGGCTTGAAGAATTGTGAGAATTATTTTACTAGCATGTGAGATGAGTGCAATTTTGCGCTAGTTTGAACATTCTTTGGCATTGCCTTTCTTTGGGATAGCAATGAAAACTGACCTTTCCCAGTACTGTAGAACTGCTACGTTTCCCAAATTTGGTGGCATACTGAGTGCAGCCCTTTCACAGCATCATCTTTTAGGATTTGAAACAGCTCAACTGGAATTCCATCACCTCCACTAGCTTTGTTCGTAGTGATGCTTCCTAAGGCCCACTTGATTTCGCATTCCAAGATGTCTGCCTAGGTGAGTGATCACACCATCGTGATCATCTGAGTCATGAAAATCTTTTTGTACAGTTCTGTGTATTCATCCCACCTCTTCTTAATATCTTCTGCTCTGTTAGGTCCATACTATTTTTGTCCTTTATTGAGCACATCTTTGCATGAAATGTTCCCTTGGTATCTCTAATTTTCCTGAAGCTATCTCTAGGTTTTCCCATTCTGTTGTTTTCCTCTATATCTTTGCATTGATCATTGAGGAAGGCTTTCTTATCTCTCCTTGCTATTCTTTGGAACTCTGCATTCAGATGTGTATATCTTTCCTTTTCTCCTTTGCTTTTCACTTCTCTTCTTTTCACAGCTGTTTGTAAGGCCTCCTCAGACAGCCATTTTGCTTGTTTACATTTCTTTTCCATGGGGATGGTCTTGATCCCTTGTCCTGTACAATATCATGAACCTCTGTCCATACTTCATTGGGCGCTCTATCAAATCATGTCCCTTAAATCTATTTCCGACTTCCACTGTATAATCGTAAAGGATTTGATCTAGGTCATACCTGAATAGTCTAGTGGTTTTCCCTAGTTTCTTCAATTTAAGTCTGAATTTGGCAATATGGAACTCATGATCTAAGCCACGGTCAGCTCCCAGTCTTGCTTTGCTGACTGTATAGAGCTTCTGCATCTTTGGCTGCAAAGAAAATAATCAATCTCATTTCGGTGTTGATCATTTGGTGATGTCCATGTATAGAGTCTTCTCTTGTGTTGTTGCAAGAGGTCGCTTGCAATGATCAGTGTGTTCTCTTGGGAAAACTCTATTAGCCTTTGCCCTGCTTCATTCCGTATTCCAAGGCCAAATTTGCCTGTTACTCCAGGTGTTTGTTGACTTCTACTTTTGCATTCCTGTCCCCTATAATGAAAATTATATCTTTTTTTTTGCGGGGGTGGGGGGATTAGTTCTAAAAGGTCTTGAAGGTCTTAATAGAATTTTTCAACTTCTGCTTCTTCAGCATTACTGGTCAGGGCATATACTTGGATTACTGTGATATTGAATGGTTTGCCTTGGAAACTAATAGAGACCATTCTGTTGCTTTTGAGACTGCATCCAAGTTCTGCATTTCAGACCCTTTTGTTGACTATGATGGCTACTCCATTTTTTTTAAGGGATTCTTGCCCACAATAGTAAATATAATGGTCATCTGAGTTAAATTCACCCATTTCAGTCAATCTTAATTTGCTGGTTCCTAAAATGTTGACATTCACTCTTGAAATTCCAATTTGCTTTGATTCATGGACCTAACATTCCAGGTTCCTATGCAATATTTCTCTTTACAGCATCAGACCTTGTTTCCATCACCAGTCACATCCACAACTAAGTAGTTGTTTTCACTTTGGCTCCATCTCTTCATTCTTTCTGGGGTTATTTCTCCACTGATCTCTAGTAGCATAGGGAGCACCTACAGACCTGGAAAGTTCATCTTTCAGTGTCCTATCTTTTTGCCTTTTCATACTGTTCATGGGAATCTCAAGGCAAGAATACTGAAGTGGTTTGTCATTCCCTTCTCCAATGAATCACATTCTGTCAGAACTCTCCACCAGGACCTGTCTGTCTTTGGTGACCCTACATGGCATGGCTCATTGTTTCTTTGAGTTAGATAAGTCTGTGGTCCATGTGGTTAGATTGGTTAGTTTTCTGTGATTGTGGTTTCTGTCTGTCTGATGCCCTCTCTCAGCACCTACCATATTACTGGGGTTTCTCTGACCTTGGACGTGAATAATATAAAATTTATTCAAACCCAATTAAATAATAAAGGCAGAAATAATATAAGAAATTAAATTAATGAAATATGGAAGAAAAAATATTCGCAGACTCCCACATGTACAGTCAGCTTATTTGTGACATAATCAATACCATTGTGTCCTGCAAAAATGATGGTTCTTTCAATAATTAGTACAATGTCAATTGGACCCTTTGGGGGGGAAATTGGATTCCTAAATCATAATATTCATAAATGTCAATTTTAGTTGGATTGTAAAAATAAATGTGACAGATAAAGCAATATACTTTCAAAATCAAACATATGAGAATATCTTTATGACAAATGGTAAGCAAAGGTTTCTCAACTGGGGCACAAAAACCTTAACCATAATGTGTAAAATTATAATGCTGACTATATTAATGATTACATCTGGGCATCAAAATATTTCATTGATAAAGTGAAAAAGTGACATTGAGGAATATCTTTGTAATTCTGGTATCTGACAAGGACTTATATCCACAGTATACAAAGAACTCCTAAACATTAATAAGATAAAACTACTCTGTTCGGTAACCAAAGAGGCTTACAAACTTAACAGTTACTTCACACAGAGAGGCTTTCTAAATACCCAAATGATGCATGAACAGGCATTTAATTAGGATATAAATGAAAAATATAATGAAATAGAACTACACACTTACCGAATTACTTATAATAATACCAGGTGTTATTGGGAATGTGGAACACCTTCAGATCTCAGATACTTGTGGCTGGACACTAAGAGACAAAAATCAATATAATCCAGCAATTCTGTTTCTAATTGTATGTTTAACAGAAATTCGCACACATATCGAGCTAAAATCAGTTATTAGAAGGTTCAGAGCAACAATATTCAGAATTGACAAAAATAATGAGAATGAACAAACCACTATTCCATAAGTGATATGGATGTTACTTCCAAACATAATTTTTAAAAAGTAACCAGTTATAAAGCACGTGAACTCCTTACTTATCATTTAGCTAAAGTCCTCAAATAGCAAATCTAATCTATGTTGTTAGAAGTCAGGATGGTGGTTATCCTGAGAGAAAGACACAGAAAAGTTTCAAGGAGATTTCTGGAGTTCTGATGATGCTGACTTTTTGATTTGAGTGTGTGCTGTATTTAGCTTGTGAAAATTTATCCAGCTGTATGCTTCTTGTTTCTGTAGTTTATTCACTTAAAAAATTTACTTAAAACATATAACAATATATTAAAGGTGATTAAATAATAAAATGATGTTATTGTTTGGTTTCTATATACATTCTTAAATATAGCCACAAAATTTTAAAACATTTCCCAGAGTTAATAAAAATAACTCCAGATATCTTAATCCAGATATTCTATAACTGATAAAGTTGTGTTACCAATTTGACAACATCATGACATGTTGGCACATTTTTTCCACTGCAGCCTCAATTTATTCTGCCATGCTGCAAAATAAGTAAACCAGTGTCAAATAACCAGAGCTCAACATTATCTCTGAATCAGTTCAGTTCAGTCGCTCAGTTATGTCCGACTCTTTGCGACCCCATGAATTGCAGCACGCCAGACCTCCCTGTCCATCACCAACTCCCGGAGTGTACTCAAACTCATGTCCGTTGAGTCGGTGATGACATCCAACCATCTCATCCTCCGATGTTCTCTTCTTCTGCCCTCAATCTTTCCCAGCATCAGGGTCTTTTCCAATGAGTCAGCACCTCGCATCAGGTGGCCAAAGTATTGGTTTCAGTTTCAACATCACTCCTTCCAGTGTACACCCAGGTCTGATATTCATTAGGATGGATTGGTTGGAACTCCCTGAAGTCCAATGGACTCTATAAAGTATTTTCCAATACTACAATTCAAAAGTATCAATTCTTCTGAACTCAGCTTTCTTTATAGTCCAACTCTGACATCCATACATGGCTACTGGAAAACAATAGCCTTGACTAGATGGACCTTTGTTGACAAAGTAATGTCTTTGCTTTTTAATATGCTGTCTTGGGTCATAACTTTCCTTCCAAGGAGTAAGCGTCCTTAATTTCATGGCTGCAGTAAGCAACTGCAGTGATTTTGGAGCCCAAAAAATTGAAGTCAGCCACTGTTTCCCCATCTATTTCCCATGAAGTGATGGGACCAGATGCCATGATCATAGTTTTCTGAATATTGAGCTTTAAGTGAACTTTTTCACCCTCCTTTTTTACTTTCAACAAGAAGCTCTTTAGTTCTTCACTTTCTGCTATAAGGGTGGTGTCATCTGCATATTGAGATTATTGATACTTCTCCTGTCAGTCTTGATTCCAGCTTTTGCTTCTTCTAGCCCAGTGTTTCTCATGATGTACTCTGCATAGTAGTTAAATAAGCAGGGTGACAATATACAGCCTGCATGTCCTTTTACTATTTGGAACCAGTCTGTTGTCCCATGTTCAGTTTTAACTGTTGCTTCCTGACATGAATACAGGTTTCTCAAGAGGTATGTCTGGTGGTCTGGTATTCCCATTTCTTTCAGAATTTTCCACAGTTTATTGTGATCCACACAGTCAAAGGCCATGGCATAGTCAATAAAGCAGAAATAGATGTTTTTCTGGAACTCTCTTGCTTTTTAGATAATCCAGCAGATGTTGGCAACTTGATCTCTGGTTCATCTGCCTTTTCTGAAACCAGATTAAACATCTGGAAATTCACAGTTCATATTATTTTGAAGCCTGGCTTGGAGAATTTTGAGCATTACTTTACTAGCATGTGAGATGAGTGCAATTGTGCAGTAGTGTGAGCATTCTTTGACATTTCCTTTCTTTGGGATTGGAATGAAAATTGACCTTTTCCCATCCTGTGGCCACTGCTGAGTTTCCCAAATTTGCTGACATGTTGAGTGCAGCATTTCCCAGCATGATCTTTTAGGATTTGAAATAGCTCAACTGGAATTCCATCCACTCCACTAGCTTTATTCATAGTGATGCTTCCTAAGGCCCGCTTGATTTCACATTCCAGGATGTCTGGCTCTAGGTGAGTGATCATACCATCATGGCTAACTGGGCCATGAAGATCTTTTTTGTACTGTTCTTCTGTGTATTCTTGCCACCTCTTCTTTACATCTTCTGGTTCTGTTGGGTCCTTACCATTTTTGTCCTTTATTGAGCCTATCTTTGCATGAAATGTTCCCTTGGTATCTCTAATTTTCTTGAAGCGATCTCTAGTCTTTCCCATTCTAATGTTTTCCTCTATTTCTTTGCATTGATTGCTGAGGAAGACTTTCTTATTTCTTCTTGCTATTCTTTGGCACTCTGCATTCAAATGGGCATATCTTTCCTTTTTTCCTTTGCTTTTGGCTTCTCTTCTTTTCACAGCTATTTGTAAGGCCACCTCAGACAGCCATTTTGCTTTTTTTTTGCATTTCTTTTTCTTGAGGATGGTCTTGATCCCTATTTCCTTTACAATGCCTTGATCCTCTGCCCATAGTTCATCAGGCACTCTATCAGATCTAGTCCCTTAAATCTATTTCCCACTTCTACTGTATAATTTTTAGGGATTTGACTTTGGTCATACCTGTATGGTCTAGTGGTTTCCCCCAATTTCTTCAATTTAAGTCTGAATTTGGCAATAAGGAGTTCATGATCTGAGCCACAGTAAGCTCCTGGTCTTGTTTTTGCTGACTGTATATAGCTACTCCATCTTTGGCTGCAAATAATATAATCAATCTGATAGCAGTGTTGGCCGTCTGGTGATGTCCATGTGTAGAGTCTTCTCTTGTGTTGTTGAAAGCAGGTGTTTCCTATGACCACTGCATTCTCTTTAGAAAACTCTATTAGCCTTTGCCCTGCTTCATTCTAGACTCCAAAGCCAAATTTACCTGTTACTCCAGTTGTTTCTTGACTTCCTACTTTTGCATTCCACTCCCCTATAATGAAAAGGACATCTTTGTTGGGTGTTAGTTCTAAATGGTCTTATGGTCTTCACAGAACCGTTCAACTTCAGCTTCTTCAGCATTACTGGTCGGGGCATAGCCTTGGATGACTGTGATATTTAATGGTTTACCTTGGAAATGAACTGAGATCAATCTGTCATTTTTGAGATTGCATCCAAGTAGTGCATTTTGGACTCCTTTGTTGACTATGATGGTTACTCCATTTCTTCTAAGGGATCCCTGCCCACAGTAGTATATATATAATGGTCATCTGAGTTAAATTTACCCATAATTCACTTATTCCTAGAATGTGGACGTACACTTTTGCCATCTCCTGTTTGACCACTTCCATTTTGCTTTGATTCATGGACCTAACACTCCGTGTTCTTATGCAATATTTCTTTTTACAGCATTGGACCTTGCTTCTATGACTAGTCACATCCACAAATGGGTATTGGTTTTGCTTTGGCTCCATCCCTTCATTCTCTCTGGAGTTGTTTCTCCACTGATCTCCAGTATCATATTGGCACCTACTGACCTGGGGAGTTCATCTTTCAGTGTCCTATCTTTTTTACTTTTCCTACTGTTCATGGAGTTCTCAATACAAAAATATTGAAGTGGTTTGCCATTCCCTTCTCCAGTGGACCACATTCTGTCAGACCTCTCCACCATGACCCATCCATCTTGGATGGCCCCACTGCTTAGTTTCATTGAGTTAGACAAGGTTGTGGTCCATGTGATCAGATTGGCTAGTTGTCTGTGATTGTGTTTTCACTCTGTCTGCCCTCTGGTGCCCTCTCTCAGAGCCTACCATCTTACTTAGGTTTCTCTTACCTTGGACGTGGGATATCTCTTCATGGTTGCACCAGCAAAGTGCAGCCACTGCTCCTGACCTTGGATGAGGGATAGCTCCTCACCGCCACTCCTGTGCCCTTGAATGTGTTTAAACAAAAAATAAAGACTGTTAGAATTGGACCGAAGAAGACACTATTTCTCAATCAGAGATCCAAATTGTAGACTGTAGTAGACAGCAACTTACAGACTTCCCAGGTGGCTCAGTGGTAAAATAATCTACCTGCTAACAAAGGAGACACATGTTCACTCCCTGGGTCAGGAAGATCCCTGGAGAAGGAAATGGCAAATCATCCAATATGTTGTCTGGGAAATCACATTATCAGAGGATCCTAGCAGGCTACAGTCCATGGGGTCCCAAAACAGTCTGACATGACTTAGTGACTAAACAGCAACAATAAGACTTCAGCTTAGTTCAGTAAGCTAGGTATGAGTGAAATACACAAATAAATGGTTATACTGACATGAAAAATGTAAATTTAAGATATTTTATGATGTTAAATAATTGATGATTAATTTAGGAATTTAAGTGGAAAAAAAAAGAAAAACAGGAGGAAAAGTATGAAAAAGTATAATTATAAAGATGAAATTCTGCAGTTAGCCATATGCCAAACCAGTTTATGGAGAATGAGTTTCTTAAATGTAACTAGGGGAATGTGAAAAGTATGCAGGATATTATATATCATGTGAACAAGAAATTACAGAACAAACCAGAAATGTATATAAGAAGGATTCACAGTGATGATTTTATAGAAACAAGAAAAATATAGAGTTCTTGATAGAATACAAATGTTAAGGCTTGAGAACAGAAAGAACGTCATTCAGAGTGTAAGCCTGTTACGTATAAGAATGATAAAGCTAATAAAGCAATCACACAAAGAAGGGGAATCTAGTAAAAAATAAAATAATAGATATGCTATCAAATATGCCAAATAAAATGAAGGGCTTTGGAATGGAATTTTTCAAAGCAATCTTTACTGTTGCAATAGCTAGTTGTCATATCTGCCAGGTATGAAACATACAAAAGATTGGATGCATTTTAAATGTCTTTATCAACTGCCACTCAAAACACAAATATGATGTAAAGTTTAAAAATTAAATAAAAAAAAAACACAAATATGAGATTTTGTAGTATAATTTATATTGAAACTAAAATAAGAAATGACAGTAAGAATGGAGACAGACATATTTCTTTGCTTGGAGCATATTTATATGTATCAGCAATTGGACTTATTAATCAATAATTGTAATAAAGATTGTGTTTAAAATCTATACTGCTACAAATAGACATATTTCTTTTCTTTTCATATGGAACTTTTCACAGAATATGTAAGATGAGATTTAAAAGTTATATTCTATATATTAAAATTTGTATTGTGTTCAAATTAAGCAAAATAAAAATTAAAGTTCAAAGGAAAAGTGGATTTTATTATGTTAGATTTGGGGAGGAGGCACATTTTTATCCCTGAATATCAGAAACATTAACTCCAACATAGTGCATATTTCTAATATAACTGTGTTAAATAGATTATTTAAAATATTTAAATATATTAATGAGAGTATGAATAATGAATCCTTCATGAAATATAGTTAAAATTTCACTTGAACATATTTATGTTTTTAACAGAGTTGGTAGAATTTAGTGTTTTACTAGAGATATCATTAGGAAAATAAAAGCAATGTAATATAATATCTATTACTTTGTGGTAATCAGTCCATTCCAGAGAAGGCAATGGCACCCCACTCCAGTACTCTTGCATGGAAAATCCTATGGACGGAGGAGCCCAGGTGGCTGCAGTCCATGGGGTCACTAAGAGTTGGGCACAATTGAGCGACTTCCCTTTCACTTTTCACTTTCATGCACTGGAGAAGGAAATGGCAACCCACTCCAGTATTCTTGCCTGGAGAATCCCAGGGACAGAAGAGCCTAGTGGGCTGCCGTCTATGGGGTTGCACAGAGTCGGACACGACTGAAGCGACTTAGCAGCAGCAGCAGCGATCAGTCCATTCAGTCACTCAGTCATGTCTGACTCTTTGCAATCCCATGGACTGCAGCACTCCACGCTTCCCTGTCTATCACCAACTCTCAGAGCTTGCTCAAACTCATGTCCACCAACTCAGTGATGCCATCCAGGCATCTCATCCTCTGTCATCCCCTTTCCTCCTGCCTTCAATGTTTCTCAGCATCAGGGTCTTTTCCAGTGATTTTCAGTTCTTCAGTTGGACAAAGTCTTGGAGTTTCAGCTTCAAAATCAGTCCTTCCAATGAACACCCAGGACTGATCTCCTTTAGGATGGACTCGTTGGATCTCCTTGCAGGCCAAAGAACTCTCAAGAGTCTTCTCCAACACCACAGTACAAAAGCATTAATTCTTCTGCACTCAGCTTTCTTTATAGTCCAACTCTCACATCCATACATGACTACTGGAAAAACCGTAGCTTTGACTAGACAGACCTTTGTTGGCAAAGTAATGTCTCTGCTGTCTAGGTTGGTCATAGTTTTTCTTCCAAGGAGCAAGTGTCTTTTAATTTCATGGTTGCAGTCACCATCAGTGATTTTGGAGCCTAAGGAAATAAAGTATTTCATGGTTTCTATTGTTTCCCCATCTATTTGACATGAAATGATGGCACCAGATGCCATGATCTTAGTTTTTTGAATGTTGAGTTTTAGGCCAACTTTTTCACTCTCCTCTTTCACTGTCTTTAAGAGGCTCTTTAGTTTTTCTTTGCTTTCTGCCATAGGGGTAGTGTCATCTGCTTATCTGAGGTTACTGATATTTCTCCTGGCAATCTTGATTCCAGCTTGTGATTCATCCAGCTCAGCATTTCTCATGATGTACTCTACATATAAGTTAAATAAGCAGGGTGACAATATAGTGCCTTGATGTGCTCCTTTCTCAATGTGGAACCAGTCTTTCGTTCCATATCCGGTTCTGTTGCTTCTTGACCTGCATACAGATTTCTCAGGAGGCAGGTACCTTTGTGGTAATACATTTATATATTTATAAATGCATATATAAGACTACATGTTATGAACCAGTTCCTTAAAATCTCTCTCTCTCCCTCTGTATCTCTCACTCTTTCATATTCCTCATGTATTTTATTAGGGCATGATGGCTCAGCCAAGTTGATATATACATTAACCATCACATTGATGGAAACATTAACCTTCAAGAGGGCAGTGGCTGAAAGAGGCTGCTAGTGGTCAACTTGTAAGGAATTTTTGGAGATGATAAATATTTAATTTAGGTCTTTTGTTTTTTGTCATGAATACCTTTCTCCACTTCTCATATTTACTAATAAGAGAGAGCCAACTTTTCCACAAATATATTTGAGTGTGGTAAAAAATCTAATTGGAATGTATTATTTTTCTATCATAGCAGGCTGTGTGAAAGAGAAGAGTACCAGCTATAAAGTCCATTAAAATCCTCCATAAGAATAGTAGATAAGTCATCTTGGCCAAGCAGTTGGAATATGTACTCTAGGTTCTCATCCATTGTTATGGTGTCAGAAAGAGTTGGACATGACTTAGCAACTGAACGACAAATGAATAGCACATTTTATGAAGAAAATTATCTTTCCAAAAGAATTATTGAGAAAAACAGCATTGTTTTTTTTTTTTTTTCTTCAAGTCTCATTAATAACTGGTTGCAGAGAAGGCATTTGAATTTTCATTTCTAATTATTTATTTAACTGATGGTAAGATGACAATATATTATTTTGGTCAAAATATATTATGAAAATTTAGTCTTACACAGACATGTAGTTGGACAAATAGAGATACTTTAATAACATTTTTCAATAATTGTGAATTATTGATATTCCATCAAAGCTTTACAAGTTCTAGTTTGATAAAAATTATTCATGATGTGACAATAGAAACTGTGTCAAAAAATCTTTCCACTCTGTTACAATAAACTTAATACATCAATGATTTTGATACATTGTGCAGTTTTTTTGTTTGTTTTTTGTTTTTTATTTATTTATTTATTTTTATTTTTATTTTTTTAAATTTTATTTTATTTATTATTTTTTAATTTTATTTAATTTTTAAACTTTACATAATTGTATTAGTTTTACCAAATATCAAAATGAATCCGCCACAGGTATACATGTGTTCCCCATTTGGCTTAATCACTTACAAGATCTTGCAATGTTGACACATTTCCTTAGATAATACTGACATTCACATTTGTTAATATTTCACCAGTTTCATCAGAAAAATCAGTTAAGTGTTGGGAAGATGTCAAGTTCATAGCTGCAGATATGAGTTGTCTAAAAAACGTTTATTTCATATCAAAATTCTATTATTAGCAACAGTGTCATTTTATCCTTGTGAAATGTTAATTAAAAAATTACAATCTATCAAATAACAAGTCTGTATCTAAGTTCATCCATCAACTTTTTTTCAAATAAAATCGGTTTTCCATAGCAACAACAAAAAATACAAATGCAAAACACACTCATACAAACAGAAAAAAACACAGATGCTTTACTTAGAGAAAATCACCATATTTTCCAGAATTTGAAGAATTTCTTTATGTGTATTTATAATTTTGTTACACAGAATATTAAAAAATGTGTGCTTAGTGATGTTTAAGTGAAAGTGGAGAGTGAAAAAGTTGGCTTAAAGCTCAACATTCAGAAAATGAAGATCATGACATCTGGTCCCATCACTTCATGAGAAACAGATGGGGAAACAGTGGAAGCAGTGTCAGACTTTATTTTTTTGTGCTCCAATATCACTGCAGATGGTGACTGCAGCAATGAAATTAAAAGATGCTTCACTCCTTGGAAGGAAAGTTATGACCAACCTAGATAGCATATTCAAAAGCAGAGACATTACTTTGCCAACAAAGGTTCGTCTAGTCAAGGCTATGGTTTTTCCAGTGGTCATGTATGGGTGTGAGAGTTGGACTGTGAAGAAGGCTGAGCACTGAAGAATTGATGCTTTTGAACTTGAACTGTGGTGTTGGAGAAGACTCTTGAGAGTCCCTTGGACTGCAAGGAGATCCAACCAGTCCATTCTAAAGGAGATCAGCCCTGGGATTTCTTTGGAAGGAACGATGCTAAAGCTGAAACTCCAGTACTTTGGCCACCTCATGTGAAGAGTTGACTCATTGGAAAAGACTCTGATGCTGGGAGGGATTGGGGGCAGGAGGAGAAGGGGACGACAGAGGATGAGATGGTTGGATGGTATCACTGACTCGATGGACGTGAGTCTGAGTGAACTCCGGGAGTTGGTGATGGACAGGGAGGCCTGGCGTGCTGTGAATCATGGGGTTGCAAAGAGTCAGACACGACTGAGCGACTGAACTGAACTGAACTGAATGATGTTTAATAAAATTAATAATGTTACTATTTAATCAAGGCAATTGTTAAACAACACTGAATTTAAAAGTTTATTTATTGTAATTGCATGGTGGTGAATAGTGACATGCATAAGTACAAATATAAAGACAGGATAAAAAGGTAAATAGTATCTTAGTATTGATGTGCAAATTAGTTTGAATTTGAAGTCACCTGAAAATCTCAGAAATTCCCAGAATTCCACTAATACAAACTGCACGTTGAGAATCCCTGCCCTAAAAGGTGTTAGAAACTCAAAATGAAAGAGATGTCATTCCCTGAGAACAGAACTGTTGGAAGAGAGAAAAACAAAAGTTTTATTTATTCAAATGCTTATTCTCAGAGCTCTTTTTTTTTCTTTTAGTAGCTATTATTTTACTCTAGCAGAGATACTTGATCTCAGAAGGCATTTGATGTGACAAAAACAAATAATTTAGAATTGGCTGACAAGTTAAGTTGACAGTAAGGAAAAACTTATTGCAACTAGAATTTGACTTATAGACTTGATTAGACTTACAATTCTTTGGCAAAAATATTAGATAACATTTTTACTGCAAATTACCCAGTGCCTATTGAGATATAGCTGGAGGGAAAGTATCCAGAAAGTTAGGAGTAAGTGTTTGCTCCTTGGTGCTTTAGCAAAGTAGTCAAAGAAGACATGAACTCAGGTAACAAGTTGCTAGTTAGTAAGGAGTAATAGAAGGAAAATAATTTAGAGATTTGGAGCACCACAATATGAGGAAACCAAATGTTCCTATTTCCAAAGTAGCAGGATATTTGGCTATTCAAAAGGATATACCTTTAGACCTGTTAAGTCTACTAAGCCATGCAATAAAGGGGGATGGAGGGTTACCCCAGTGCAAGTATCAAAGATGCGTATTTCTATAGGCAGTTTATGGTTTTAAATGGCATAGGGTAGCTTCCTCTTAAATGAGAGAGAAGGACATTGGTGCAGAGTACAAACCAAACAATAAAGTAAGGTTGAGCATTATATGTTACTTGCACATAGTGCTGAGCTAAAGCCAACAGAATAGAAGCCTATGAAGTTAAAATAATGTAAGCTTGAGTATAAAGCAAAGACAGTGCCCAGTTGTGGATATGACTGGTGATGGAAGTAAAGTCAGATGGCATAAAGAGCAATATTGAATAGGAACATAGAATGTCAGGTCCATGAATCAAGGTAAATTAGAAGTGGTCAAACAGGATATGACAAGAGTGAACATTGACATTATAGGAATCAGTGAACTAAAATAGACTGGAATGGGTGAATTTAATTCAGATGATCATTATCTACTAATGTGAGCAAGAATCCCTTAGAAGAAGTGGAGTAGCTCTCATTGTCAACAAAAGAGTCAGAAATGCAGTACTTGGGTGCAATCTCAAAAGCGACAGAATGATCTCTGTTCCTTTCCAAGGCAAACCATTCAATATCACAGTAATCTAAGTCTATGCCCCAACCAGTAATGCTGAAGAAAGCTGAATGGTTCTATGAAGATCTACAAGACCTTCTAGAACTAACCTCAAAAAAAAAAAAAAAGGTATCCTTTTCATCACAGGAGACTGGAATACAAAAGTAGGAAGTCAAGAGATACCTTGAGTAACTGCCAAATTTGGCCGTGGAGTACAAAATGAAGCAGTGCTAAGGCTAACAGAGTTTTGCCAAGAGAATGCACTGGTCATAGCAAACACCCTCTTCCAACAACACAAGAGAAGACTCCACACATGGACATCACCAGATGGTTAACACCAAAATCAGATTGATTATATTCTTTGCAGGCAAAGATGGAGAAGCTCTATAGAGTCATCAAAAACAAGACTGGGAACTAACTGTGGCTCAGATCATGAACTCCTTATTGTCAAATTCAGACCTAAATATAAGAAAGTAGGGTAAACCACTAGACCATTCAGGTATGACCTAGATCAAATCCCTTATGACTATACAGTGGAAGTGAAAAATAGATTCAATGGATTAGATCTGATTGACAGTGCCTAAAGAATTATGGACAGAGGTTCATGACAATGTACAAGAGGCAGTAATCAAGACCATCCCTAAGAAAATCAAATGGAAAAAGGCAAAATGCTTGTCTCAGGAAGCCTTACAAATAACTGAGAAAACAAGAGAAGCTAAAGGCAAAGGAGAAGAGGAAAGATATATCCATTTGAATGCAGAGTGCCAAAGAATATCAAGGAGAGATGAGAAAGCCTTTGTCAGTGATCAATGCAAGGAAAGTGAAGAAAACAATAGAATGTGAAAGACTAGAAATCTCTTAAGAAAATTAAAGATGCCAAGGAACATTTCATACAAAGATGGGCTAAATAAAGGACAGAAATGGTATGGACATAACAGAAGCAGAAGCTATTAAGAAGTGACAAGAATATACAGAAGAACCATACAAAAAAAGATCTTCATAAAAAAGATAACCACGATGGTGTGATCACTCACCTAGTGCCAGACATCCTGGAGTGTGAAGTCAAGTGGGCCTTAGGAACAAAACTAGTGGAGGTGATGGAATTCCAGCTCAACTATTTCAAATCATAAAAGATGATGCTGTTAAAATGCTGAATGCAATTTGCCAGAAAGTTTGGAAAACTCAGCAGTGGCTATGGGACTGGAAAAAGTCAGTTTTAATTCCAATCCCTAAGAAGGGCAATGGCAAAGAATTTTCAAACTACCTCACAATTGCACTCATCCCACATGCTGATAAAGTAATGCTCAAAATTCTCCAAGCCAGGCTGCAACTGTACATGAACCAAGAACTTCAACAGTACATTAACCATGAACTTCTAGATGTTCTTTCTGGGTTTAGAAAAGGCAAAGGAACCAGAGATAAATTGCCAACATCCTCTGGATCATAGAAAAAGCAGAAGGAGTCCAGTAAAACATCTGCTTTATTGGTTACGCCAAAAGCCTTTGACTATGAATACAGCAAACTGTGGAGCATTATTCAAGTGATGGGAATACCAGACCATCTTCCTTGCCTCCTGAGAAATCTGTATGCAGGTTAAGAAGCAACATTTAGAACTGGACATGGAATAACAGACTGGTTCCAAATTGGGAAAGGAGTGTGTCTATATTGTCCAACACCTACTGCAAAATGTGTAATGGCCAACAGTAGACATGGATGGTTACATATTATTTATCCTCATACAGGGCAAAAGCACAGTTCATAAAAAAGGAGTATGGCTTTATACTGTCAACCTGCTTATTTGACCTATATGCAGAGTACATCATGCAAAATGCTGGGCTGAATGAAGCACAAGCTGGAATCAAGATTGCCCGGAGAAATATCAATAACGTCAGATACACAGATGACACCACCCTTATGGCAGAAAGTAAAGAGGAACTGAAAAGCCTCTTGATGAAAATGAAAGAGGAGAGTGAACACGCTGGTTTAAAACTTAACATTCACAAAACTAAGATCATGGCCTCCAGTCTCATCACTTCATGGCAAATAGATGGGGAAACAAGGGAAACAGTGACAGACTTTATTTTCTTGGGTGCCAAAATCACTGCATATGGTGATTGCAGCCATGAAATTAAAAGACGCTGGCTCTTTGGAAGAAAAGCTGTGAATAACCTAGACAGCATATTAAAAAGCAGAGATATTTCTTTGCTAACAAAGGTCCGTCTAGTCAAAGCTATGGTATTTCCATTAGTCATGTATGGATGTGAGTTTTGGACTATAAAGAAAGTAGAGTGCCAAAGAATTGATGCTTTCAAACTGTGGTGTTGGAGAGGACTCTTGAGAGTCTCTTGGTCTGCAGGGAGCTCAACCAATCAATCCTAAAGGAAATCAGTCCTGAATATTCATTAGAAGGACTGATATTGAAGCTGAAGCTCCAAGACTTTGTCCACCTGATGCGAAGAACTGACTCATTGGAAAAGACCCTGATGCTTGGTGAGTTTGAAGGCAGGAGAAGGGCACAACAGGCATCACTGTCTCTAGAGACATGAGTTTGAGCAAGCTCCAAGAGTTGGTGATGGACAAGGAAGCATGGAGCGCTGCAGTCCATGGCATCACAAAGAGTCAGACATGGCTGAGTGACTGAACTGCACTGAACTAGCTGATAGTGCTGATTTAAAAACAATAAATCAGAAGCCTACTAAGCTTTGGAAATTGTATGTTAAAGAGATTCTAAACCTGGTGTTCATAGCCCGCCATAAACACCACAAGGCAAGGTGTATTTTCCAACGTCTACTGCAAAAGGTGTAATGGCAGACAGTAGACATGGATGATTGTATATTATTTATCCTCACATAGGTCAAAAGCACAGTTCATAAATATAAAGGATGTTATGTAGACTGAGTGTTTGTGTCTACCCCAATTCATGTGTTGAAGTTTTAACCTCCAGTGTGATGGTATTAGGAGGTGGGGCCTTGGGGAGTTCATCAGTTCATGAGGGTGGGCCCCTCATGAGAGGGATTATAAATGGCAACCGCAGAGTGCTGTCCTATCTTTTCCACTGCCTTAGGACACAGAGAGAAGATGGCCATCCATAAATGAGAAGCAGATCCTCAACACTTTGCAGCCTCCTGAGTTGTGAGTAATAAATGTTAATTGTTTAAACCACCCATTTGGTAGCATTTTATTGTAGGAGTTCTAATGTACTTATTCTAATGAAACTTGTTCTAATGAAATTATTCCAGACAGAAGAACCAGGGGTAAATAGATTGTCTGAGGAAAGATTTTATCTCACTGCTATGGTAAGAAGTTTCATAAATCGTGCCAAGATAAATTTTAAAGTTACTATCAATAATTGTTTTCCAGTCTCCCCATTTTTAATTGATTGTTTTTACTAAAGTATTTGTGCACTATTGGTATAAATAACCTGTTTTGGGCTACTATACATTGAAAATGTGCTAAACTTTGGTTGAGTGGATGGTCATGAGGAGTTACATCTAAACTGATAAGGAGGATTTTACATTCTCTAGGTATCTGAAATTTGAAGTGAATATAGTAAATATATGAGATTTTTATTTTCTCACTTTAGGAGGGAATAAACATATTATGTGCATAGGTAGAAATGTCATCAGAGGGGGCCGACTCTTAGGAGACCATTACACACACACATATATTTTGTTTTTCTCTTCTTTGGAATTTTAGTTTTTGGGTCACAAAGCTTTCTGGGAACACTTTATCATCTAGTTTCTGTTATACTTATCCACTGGAATATGACCAGAAGTAATGTGTGCTTGTGATACCTCAGAATCCTAAATCACTGATTTACTCCCCTCTTTTTCCCCATCTAACCAGTAGACTTCTAAATAAAACAATGTGATTCTTTGACCAGCTTGACAACAAAAATGACCTAGAGGATTATGCAGCCTTGCAATAGAAGAAATCTGGACTCTAGAAGAGTTTATTTAGAATAGAGATGCATGCAGACCTGGATAATTCATATAGTTAGCTTCATGGAGATTAACAGTTTCTATCAATAAGCAAGTAAATTTGTAGCCATCTCTGGGCTTCCCTGGTAACTACTTTACCAGTAGCTCAGCTGGTAAAGAATCCACCTGCAATGTGGGAGAGCTGGGTTTGATCCCTGGGTTGGGAAGATCCCCTGGAGTAGAGAATGGCTATGCACTCCAGTATTCTGGCCTGAGAATTAGACTATAGTCCATGGGGGTCACAAAGATTCAGACACCACTGAGCAACTTTCGTTTCACTTGTTACAGTAACTCAGCTTTTGTTTTAACTGCTGAAGGGTAGTATAAATATAACATTTGAGGACACAGAATCCAGAGTCATGGAAAATATAAAATTCATGACTCAGAAAATTTGCATAAATCTTTTAAAACCTTAAGGCTTGAAAACTATAAAATCCATGGTTCATGTTGGGCCATACCTTGACATAAAAGGTGAGAATTTCCTAGTGATAAATGTCTCTCAAAAGTGAAACGCCATATTATCTTTTTTCTTCCTGTTTCAAATATAGAATGGAATTGGATGAGAAAGAGAATAGATTAAGTTAGGTTAAACAACAGAGTGAAATCAAAGAATAAAATGAAAGTCAGTGATACCAATACTGTGGGTTGTTTGGTAACATAAATCATTAACATACAGTCGGAAACCCCTCTTAACTATAAAACTCCTAGAGGAGAACATAGGCAAAACACTCTCCGACATACATCACAGCAGGATCCTCTATGACCCACCTCCCAGAATATTGGAAATAAAAGCAAAAATAAACAAATGGGACCTAATTAAACTTAAAAGCTTCTGCACAACAAAGGAAACTATTAGCAAGGTGAAAAGGCAGCCTTCAGAATGGGAGAAAATAATAGCAAATGAAGCAACTGACAAACAAGTAATCTCAAAAATATACAAGCAACTCCTACAGCTGAACTCCAGAAAAATAAATGACCCAATCAAAAAATGGGCCAAAGAACTAAATAGACATTTCTCCAATGAAGACATACAGATGGCTAACAAACACATGAAAAGATGCTCAACATCACTCATTATCAGAGAAATGCAAATCAAAACCACTATGAGGTACCATTTCACGCCAGTCAGAATGGCTGCGATCCAAAAGTCTACAAGCAATAAATGCTGGAGAGGATGTGGAGAAAAGGGAACTCTCTCACACTGTTGGTGGGAATGCAAACTAGTACAGCCACTATGGAGAACAGTGTGGAGATTCCTTAAAAAACTGGAAATAGAACTGCATTATGATCCAGCAATCCCACTGCTGGGCATACACACTGAGGAAACCAGAAGGGAAAGAGACACATGTACCCCAATGTTCATCGCAGCACTGTTTATAATAGCCAGGACATGGAAGCAACCTAGATGCCCATCAGCAGATGAATGGATAAGAAAGCGGTGGTACATATACACAATGGAGTATTACTCAGCCATTAAAAAGAATACATTTGAATCAGTTCTAATGAGGTGGATGAAACTGGAACCTATTATACAGAGTGAAGTAAGCCAGAAAGAAAAACACCAATACAGTATACTAACGCATATATATGGAATTTAGAAAGATGGAAACAATAACCCTGTGTATGAGACAGCAAAAGAGACACTGATGTATAGAACAGTCTTATGGACTCTGTGGGAGAGGGAGAGGGTGGGGAGATTTGGGAGAATGGCATTGAAACATGTATAATATCATGTATGAAACGAGTCGCCAGTCCAGGTTCTATGCACGATACTGGATGCTTGGGGCTGGTGCACTGGGATGACCCAGAGGGAGGGTATGGGGAGGGAGGAGGGAGGAGGGAGGAGGGTTCAGGATGGGGAACACAGGTATACCTGTGGTGGATTCATTTCGATATTTGGCAAAACTAATACAATATTGTAAAGTTTAAAAATAAAATTAAAAAAAAAACTTAAAAAAAGTATGCTAAAATTCAGTATTAAATTCAAATGCTAAGTTTACTGACACCGCATATCAGTCATATATGTATATCACTCTTAACAAGATTTCTAAAACATAGAAAAAATATGGTACTGCCAAAGATGTTTTTAGATATATGCGTCTGAGTGTCGATTACTCAACAGAAAATTTTGAGCTGAAGATTTTATTGAAGTTAACTGAGGAAAGTTGATTTCCCTCATGCTTCTCTAACTGTTAAAAAACAAAAGGACTCAAAAACCTCACTACTCTGTTGCTGGTATGATGACTTCATAATTTCAATAATTTTTTTCTCTGTGTGTTTAAATTTTCTGAAAAATTATGTGTACTCTTTAATCAAGAAAAGGAAAATAATACATGTAGAACTCATAGCAGAATGTTATATTGTTACATAAAGTTTGCTTACTGAGTCTTTTATTGAGTAACAAGGTCCTATCTAGATTTTATACTAAATGTAAGATCTGAATCAGATATTTCTACTAAGAACTAAAGCAGTGACTGCTGGGCTGGGAATATTATAATTTTTATTTTTATTTCTTTTTAAGGAGAGAAGACAATATTGATAAGAAAAAAGTAATCGAGGATGAAGTGATAGGGTACATAAAGCAAAAGGAAGGCTGGTGTTGACAGATATATTCAGAAGGAATATGAAAGGACTTTGGGTATTCTTACTACTGAGAGTCAGGAAGGAAACAAAGACAATTTAAATCCTCACAGTAAAATTTCCATTTTAAAAGATTTTTAAAGCACTGAATCTTCTGGATCCTACATAGAAAAAATTCCTCCTCAAGTAAAACTCTATATAAAATATATTGTGATAGAAAATTTTGGTATATGATATGACAATCCTGTAAATCCTCAAAAATACAAATAGGAAAGGATTATTTTTTATTTGCTTTTAGAGCACATTTGAGGTACATTACTGTATATGAGATATGTAAAAATGTTACAGTTCTTCTTAATATTTTTAGGGTCTTTTGGTTGCTTAGTAACAGGAATGGAAGGAGTGGTAAAAATAGGTCACTAGTAAGTGAGGGATATTCTTGTTTTTTTTTATGTCAGGAAATAATAGATATAAATCATGGATATGTTGTGTATTACTCTGAGACAGTCAAAGCTCTGTGTGCATTACCATTTTTTTTTCTGTCATTCTTACCCCTTCTAGAAGGGGAGATGTTAAACATAAAGTAAACCATTCCTCTTATTTTTCCATAAATGTTAACAATTTTTCTTAATAGCCTATGAGGACTTCAAATTATATATGAAATGAAATAGCACTAATTGCACATTTGGAGGTACTGTCAGTGTTTAATGCAACAATAATCACTATTCTGGGACTTCCAAACACAAATGAGTCATTCTTTTTCTGCAAACAAAATGAAATATAAAAGTTTTGATTTTATGTTAATGGTAAATGTAAGTATCTAGGACATTTAATTTAGACTGATTTAGGTAATCACTTTGCAGGTGTGCTACATTAATTATAATCACATTAGTTTAGTGATATTCTAATTATGTATTTGCATAACACGATTTAGCCTGAAACTGATGAGGATTTCTTTTCTTAGATTTTAGAAGACACAGAGGCACTATAATGTTTTATTTTCTATGCTGAAAAAGAATGACATTGGGTTCTGTTTCCAGATATTCTGAATAATTATTATTAACTGTGAACAATGTACATTTTTAAAAATCCAAGTATCCAGAGGAACTGACAAGCAACCAAAATGAAAACAAAACAAACCCTAGGAATGAATATGTCATTAAAAGAAGGTTACTATATAATAGAATATTTACATTTATATGGCCTTATACATAAATGCACACTGAAGTTTGTACACTAGAGAGCAAGCAGAAATCCAGCAAAAAGCCATGGCATTGCTGGTTACAAAATCAAGAGCTTGTAGAGCTGTTGCTAAAAAAACGGGATGGATTCTAGTAAGGAGAGGATCATAAAAGGGGAAAGTTCCACATAGGTGGGAGTGATATCAGGCTTCAAAAAGAAAAGGAATAACTGAAAGATTGAAGAACCTAAGCAAAGAGTTCAGCTGCATTCCACTACAGGGAAGACAGCATTTGGAGTTTAAGTCCAGTATAGATAAATATTACATAGACCAACATCATTCATATGCAGAAGACACTAACACAATATGCAGTATCTAGTCTAAAAATGAACAAGAAGCAAAAATATTAGGCATGAGAAGAAATTTTACACTATAGGTAAGGAAAAAAGCAGTCAATAAAAGTGGGCAAAAGAATTGCAATTTGCAGTTAAGAAATTAAAGAAAATATGGATATAGAAATTAATAGGTCAGTGGTCATGTATTGATGTGATAGTTGGACTGTGAAGAAAGCTGAGCACCAAAGAATTGCTGCTTTTGAACTGTGGCGTTGGAGAAGACTCTTGAGAGTCCCTTGGACTGCAAGGAGATCCAACAGTCCATTCTGAAGGAGATCAGCCCTGGGATTTCTTTGGAAGGAATAATGCTAAAGCTGAAACTCCAGTCCTTTGGCCATCTCATGCGAAGAGTTGACTCATTGGAAAGGACTGTGATGCTAGGAGGGATTGGGGGCAGGAGGAGAAGGGGACAACAGAGGATGAGCTGGATGGGGCATCACTGACTGGATGGACATGAGTCTGAGTGATCTCCGGGAGTTGGTGATGGACAGGGCGGCCTGGCGTGCTGCGATTCATGGGCTCACAAAGAGTCAGACACATCTGAACGACTGAACTGAACTAGTACAAAAATAGAAATTGTTTTTAAAGATATGTAAATTATAGAAAAAATGTACAGTACCTGTAAAAAAAATCTAATGGATAGAAATAACAGTAGATTGGAGGTAGCAGAAAAGTGGATAATTGAAATAGAAGATAGTTTATAGATATTGAATATGCATGAAGACTTAAAAACATTAAGAAAGGCACATCACTAAGATGTGAAACAGTATCAAGCATTTAGCATATGTGTCATTGGAATTTCAGAGGCAATAGGAAAAAAAAAAGGGATTTTTTTTTAAAGAGTAGAAAATTCCCAAATTTTATGAAAAACAAAAACTTTCATATGTATAAGAAGTTTATTAACCCAAAGCAAGGATTTTTATCTTAACCCAAAAATAGTAAGAAAAAAATAGGTGCAACATAAACTAATTTTAAAAATGGAGAAAATTTGCCAAATAGTTGAACATAAACACCATATTAAATATAAAGTAACAATGAAATAAAGGAAGGCTTGATTACCTTATATAAAAAATTGGAATACAGAGGACAAGTGGAATTTCTTTATAATTCTTAAAGAAAAACTTACGAAAATATATTTTATATCCATTTAAAACCTATCAACATAGAATTGACATGATGTGATTTTCTTATAATGACATAAAAGAGAGTTAATCATCACCCAGAACAGTAGTGGCTCAGATGGTAGAGGATCTGCCTGCAGTGCCACAGACCTGGGTTTGATCCCTAGGTCTGGAAGACCCTGGAGAAGAGAATGGCAACCCACTCCAGTATTCCTTCCTGGAGAATTCCATGGACAGAGGAGCTTGGTAGACTACAGTCCCCAGGGTCACAAAGAGTTAAACACAACTGAGCAATTAACGCTTTCACTTTTAAGAACCAGTTCAGTTCAGTTCAGTTCACTTCAGTTGCTCAGTCACTCTTTGCGATGGCATGAACCGCAGCAGGCCAGATCTCCCTGTCCATCACCAACTCCTGGAGTTCACCCAAATCCATGTCCATTGAGTCAGTGATGCCATTCAACCATCTCATCCTCTGTCATCCTCTTCTCTTCCTGCCCTCAATCTTTCCCAGCATCAGGGTCTTTTCAAATGAGTCAGCTCTTAGCATCAGGTGGCCAAAGTATTGGAGTTTCAGCTTCAACATCAATCCTTCCAATGAACACCCAGGACTGATCTCCTTTAGAATGGACTGATTGGATCTCCTTGCAGTCCAAGGGTCTCTCAAAAGTCTTCACACCACAGTTCAAAAGTATCAGTTCTTCAGCACTCAGCCTTCTTCACAGACCAACTCTCACATCCATACATGACTACTGGAAAAACCATAGCCTTGACTAGACCAACCTTTGTTGACAAAGTAATATCTCTGCTTTTTAATATGCTGTCTAGGTTGGTCATAACTTCCCTTCCAGGGAGTAAGCGTCTTTTCATTTCATAGCTACAGTCACCATTTGCAGTGATTTTGGAGCCCCCTCAAATAAAGTCAGCCACTGTTTCCAGTGTCTCCCCATCTATTTGCCATGAAGTGATGGGACCGGATGCCATGATCTTCGTTTTCTGAATGTTGAGCTTTAAGCCAACTTCTTCACTCTCCTTTTTCACTTTCATCAAGAGGCTCTTTTGTTCTTCTTCACTTTCTGCCATAAGGGTGGTGTCATCTGCATAACTGAGGTTATTGATATTTCTTCCAGGAATCTTGATTCCAGCCTGTGCTTCCTCCAGCCCAGAGTTTCTCATGATGTAGTCTGCATATAAGTTAAATAAGCAGGGTGACCTTGCTTGTAAGTTAAATAAGCAAGGAGCCTTGACGAGCTCCTTTTCCTATTTGGAACCAGTCTGTTTCTGTGTCCAGTTTTAACTGTTGCTTCCTGACCTGCATACAGGTTTCTCAAGAAGCAGGTCAGGTGGTCTGGTATTCCCATCTCTTTCAGAATTTTCCACAGTTTATTGTGATCCACACAGTCAAAGGCTTTTTGGCATAGTCAAAAAAGCAGAAATACATGTTTTTCTGGATGTATTTTTTCGATGATCCAGCGGATGTTGGCAATTTGATCTCTGGTTCCTCTGCCTTTTCTAAAACTAGCTTGAACATCTGGAAGTTCACGGTTCACATATTGCCAAAGCCTGGCTTGGAGAATTTTGAGAATCACTTTACTAGTGTGTGAGATGAGTGCAATTGTGCGGTAGTTTGAGCATTCTCTGGCATTGCCTTTCTTTGGGATTGGAATGAAAATTGACCTTTTCCAGTCCTGTGGACACTATGAGGTGATAGCTCACTGTGATTTCAATTTGCATTTCCCTGATGATTAACAGTATTAATCATCTTTTCATATGCCTGTTGGCCATCTCCATTTCCTGTTTGGAAAATTGTATATTCAGTTCTTCTGCTCATATTTTGATTATGTTTTATTTTTCTTTTTGGATGTTGAGTTTTATGAGCTGTTTATGTATGTTGAATATTCATCCCTTATCCATCATATCATTTGCAAATATCTTCTCATCTTCTCCCATTCAGTTGTTTGTCTTTTCATTTTGTCAGTGGTTTCTTTTGCTATGCAAAAGGTTATAAGTTTATATGTGTAAAAGACCTTTACTACGACATTTGATAAAGGATTGAGAAAGAACAACAACAACAATAAAATGGAGAAATTGGAAAACATAAATGAAATGGGAACACTGAATGTAAAATAGAAACAGTGAAACAAATAGATCAAAGTAAAAGTTTATCCTGTAGTAAATAGTATGTATAGTGTATTTATTTTAGAAAAGTTACAAATTTTTGCTTAACTAAAAATTTGTGACATTTGAGGTCCACTCATTTGACTAAGTCACAATAGAATGCTAGATATATAATTTATATTCACTCAAAAATTTGATATAGTTGTATTTATTCTGGCATCTAGTATTACTGCTAAAAGTCTGCTGCTGCTGCTGCTGCTGCTGCTAAGTCGCTTCAGTCATGTCTGACTCTCTGCGACCCCATAGTCAGCCCACGAGGCTACGCCATCCCTGGATTCTCCAGGCAAGAATACTGGAGTGGGTTGCCATTTCCTTCTCCAATGCATTAAAGTGAAAAGTGAAAGTGAAGTCACTCAGTTGTGTCTGACTCTTAGCGACCCCATGGACTACAGCCCACCAGGCCCTCGGTCCATGGGATTTTCCAGGCAAGAGTACTGGAGTGGGGTGCCATTGCCTTCTCCGGCTAAAAGTCTAGAAGATTTAAATTAATGAGGCTTGAAACTGCTAAGTCAATTCTGAGAGTATCAATAAATACTATGTTGTAAAACAACCAACCAAACAAACAAACAGAAAAAACAGGAAATGAATGTGTGATACAGTATTATTAGAGCTTCCTGGTAGCTCAGCTGGTAAAGAATCCACCTGCAATGCAGGAGACCCTGGTTCAATTTGTGGGTGGGGAAGATCCCCTGAAGAAGGGATAGGCTACCCACACCAGTATTCATGGGCTTCCCTAGTGGCTCAGCTGGTAAAGAACCTGCCTGCAATGCTAGAGGCCTGGGTTTGATCCTTGGGTTGGGAAGGTACCCCAAAGGAGGGCTTGGCAACGCACTCCAGTATTCTTGCCTTGAGAATTCTCATAAACAGAGGAATCTGTTGGGCTACAGCCCATGGGGTCTCAAAGAGTCGGACATGACTGAGCAACTAAGCACAGCACAACACAGTATGATTAACTAAAGTACAGATTTTGTTCAGATTTCAAAAAAATATGCTAGTGTCCATCATTTGTTTTCATACCTTATTCAAGATTCCACATTGTATTTAGTTGCACTGAGCACCTTCAGCTGCATGCAACAAATTCTGATAAATTCTCTTTTAGATACCTTTTCATATCTTTTAGATCCCCATCAGGATAGTCCCTTTCTTTTTCAATGTGCTCAGTCATTTTTCAATGTGTTCAATATATTCATTTTCATTGTGTGTGTGTGTGTGTGTGTGTGTGTTAGTCACTCAGTCGTGTCCAGCTCTTTGCAACCTTATGTACTGTAGCCTGCCAGGCTCCTTTTTCCATGGGATTCTCCAGGCAAAACTACTGGAGTGGGTTGCCATTTCCTTCTCCACATTTTTATTCTCTTCTCTGTCAACTATTGACAGCTTCACTGTACACATAAATAATTCTTCTGGCGTTCTTGCCACTCATTTCTTTGAACTCCTTTCCTCAGATAATCAGGTTGTTCCCAGGGTGCAGAGAACACCTCAAAACTTACTATAGTCTTATATTCATATATACCAACTTGGGACCCACTATAGTTTCAACTCACTCCAAGAATTGCTCTCTCACCTAGGTCCTCTAACCTATTGTTCCTGCTTCTTTAGCATTGTTCTTCACTTCCTTGAATCTTTTTACACCTCTCTGGTCAATTTAAACATCATGATAAATCATTATAGTCACTTCCTTGTACATACTCTTAATTCTCTTTCCATGTCACAAGAAGAACATTACTCAATATAATAATACGGAATGGGCTTCCCAGGTAGCTCAGTGGTAAAGAATATACCTGCTAAACAGAAGAGGCGAGTTCGATCCCTGGGTCAGGAAGATCACCCAGAAAAGGAAAGAGAAACTCTCCAGTATTTCCTGGGAAATTCCATAGACAGAGGAGCCTGGTGGGCTACAGTCCACGTGGTTCCAAAGAGTTGGACACGAGTTAGTGACTAAACAATACAACCACAAAATAATACAAAATGTTACCATACACATGTGTGTGTGCACATTTATTTACATTTATTTTTACGTCTCAAAAATCTGGTAATTTTTCTAATGCACATTTTCACATTTAAATTGTATTAATTACTAGGAAATGATATAGTATTCAAATACTACAGTAAATAGTATGCAGTCTATAAGTAGATTCATTATTTGTTTACTTTAAATGTAAAACAATTCAACTGACTTTTATATATTATTTGAATTTCCAACTGATTTGCTAAACTCTCCTGTGTTTTAAAAGTATATATTATTTGGGGTTAATCATTAGATAATAATAGTGTATTAAAGTAATAAGAATTTTATTCACTCCTTTCTAACGTGTTAGTCACTCAGTCGTGTCTGACTCTTGGTGACTCCCTGGACTGTAGCCCATCAGGTTCCTCTGTCCATGGAATTCTCTAGACAAGAATACTGAAGTGGGTTGCTATTTCCTTCTGCACTCCTTTCTAATAGTATGTATTAATTATTTTTTCTAGTTTTATTGAACTTATTAGGGCTTCCAATATCATGCTGAATAGAAGAGATATTAATAGGTGTCTTTATGTTATTCATGATTTTAAAGGGATCACTTCTAATCTTTTTTAATTTAGGCCTAATTGCTTTGATGTGTTAATACGGAAAATGACATTTATGGATATTTAAAATAGTGTACTATCCAAGCAAAATGGGATTTAAAAATTTAGTGATTGTATGTTATCTTTAGACTCATTGTTGGTGTTAATTTATCTTTTTTTTTTTAATTTTACAACTTGAAATCTGAAAGAAATTGACCTGTGGCACATTGCCTGCTTTGGTTATTAGGTTAAGCTGATCTTATTGAGTTGTAAGGAATTTTTTCTTTTTTATCAAAAAAAGTAATATAAAATTAACAAATTTTAAGCTACACTCTTGGTGGAAATTTAAAATTGGTACAGCCACTATGGAAAAGAGTATGGGAGTTCTTTAAAAAACTAAAACTAGAGCTACCATATGATTCTGCAATCCCAATCCTAGGCATATATCTAGAGAAAAATGTGGTGCAAAAGGAAGCATGTACCCCAGTTTTCATTGCAGCACTGTTTACAATAACCAAAACATGGGAGCAACCTTAATGTCCATTGACAGAGCAGTGGATAAAAAATATGGTGTATATATTCAATGGAATATCACTCAGCTGTTAAAAGGATGGGATGCCATTTGCAGCAACATGGATGGACCTAGAGATTGTCATACTGAGTGGAGTTAAGTCAAACTGAGAAAGGGAAATATATAATATCTCATATATGCAGAATCTAGAAAGAAATGATATAAATGAACTTATTTGCAAAACAGAAACAGACTCAGAGACTTAGAGAATGAATTTATGGTTACTAAGAGAAGGATTGGGAGAGGAGATAGTTAGGGAGTTTGGGGTTGGCATGTACACTATATAACAATAATAATATTAAAAATAAATAAAATGAATAACCAACCAGGATCTACTGTATAGCACATGGAACACTGCTCAATGTTATATGGCAGCCTGGATTAGAAGGGAGCTTGAGGGAGAATTGTATATGTGTATATATGTGTATGAGTTGCTTTGCTGTGCACTTATAACTATCAAAACATTTTAATCAGCTACACTCCACTATAAAATAAAAAGTTGAGAAAAAGTAATATAAAATTAGGATGAACATTCCTTGAATTTAGGAGGATTTATCTTATGGAATTATCTGAGTCTGATATGTTCTTTCAGTGCAGATATTTAACCACTGCTTACATTTATTGAATTCTTATAGGACAGCTCAAGCTTTTTCTTAATTTCATTTTAAGTAAATTTTGTTGACTTTTTTTCTGGGCATTTCCCCATTTAAAATTAGGCTTAAAAATTCTTGGCATATAGTCATTCATAGTATTCTCTTACTATCTGTTCTATCTCTGCTTCATCTGTAGTGATCTCTGTCTCCCCTTTCTTGCATATCTTAGGTCTTTGTTCTGTCATTCTTACAAAAATGTTTCTTTTTGGTAGATATTTATGAGCTTTTAAAATGCTTCAGTGTTCTCTAGGAGAATGTAAAATGTGAGTGTGACATGATTCTGTATTTTCACTCACCCTTAATGTGTTAGGATTTCCCAGATTTAGACTGAACTGTATGAAAATAAAACTTGGCATATAATTTCCAGAAATAGTAGAGTTAAAGTATGGTCAATATTTCTTTAATAGGGAGATTACAAAGAATTCAGAAAGATCACCCTATAACTCTTCAAGTTAAGGTTAAGACAAATAGAAAAAGAGTTTACATCAGTTAAATTGAAAGTAGAGATACACTGTAGTGATTCTTTGTTCTCCTTATAATAGCAAACATGCCATGAAAGACAGGTTGTGGCACTAATTATTGTTTTCGGTCCCAAAGGGTATTGGATTTAGTGATCCATATTATGTTTTCTTAAAAAAAAAAAAAAAAAAAACAGATCAGAGATAACAATCAATCCAATACTATTTATAGCAAATAATATAAAAAATAAAAATATTTATCAAAAAAGAAACAGAGTAATGAATAAGAAAATGATATCTGTTTTCTTTTTCTTGCTGTGCTTTCCTGTTAAAGCTGCAAACACATACTTAAATATTGTCCCCATTAGGCAAAAATATAATTGCATATCTCAAGAGAAGAACAGTATGTGGCCATGATATTCTTCAGGCTAATAAAGTAGTGATGTGTGAGAAATTTGAGGAAATAATGTATATTTAAAATTACTGAATAAAATAGGAAAGTAAAAAAAAATAAAACACTTATGCATTGCAATATTGGTTTCTATCTTAAAGAATCTGTAGTTCTTTTAACAGATCTACTCAACACCCTTCAACACCCTACCATATATTAATATATTATTCAAAGAGTGGTGAAAATATATAACAACTTCAGCATGGCTTGTTAATAAAAAGTTACCTTTCCTCACAAATTTACATTTTTAATTCTTGGTTTAGATTTATGTTTACCCTCAACTTCAAAGTCTCCTGTACATACACCTAGTACTGGAGAGAGAAGAGCACTCTAATGACCTATATTTGAATGAGATTTTAAGTGGATAATAGTATGATCTTCTTGCCCAATTGGTAACATCACAATACTGTAAAAATTTTCTAAATTCATTCAGTTGTAACATTAAAAGTGTAGTTTAAAATGTGTCAAATTGTCAAACTTTAAAATGTTCAGTTCAGTCGCTCAGTGGAGTCCGACTCTTTGTGACCCCATGAATCGCAGCACGCCAGGTCTCCCTGTCCATCAGCAGCTCCTGGAGTTCACTCAAACTCATGTCCATCGAGTCAGTGATGCCATCCAGCCATCCCATCATCTGTCGTCCCCTCTTCCTCCTTCCCCCAATCCCTCCCAGCATCAGAGTCTTTTCCAATAAGTCAATTCTTCGCATGAGGTGGCCAAAGTACTGGAGTTTCAGCTTTAGCACCATTCCTTCCAAAGAAATCCCATGGCTGATCTCCTTCAGAATGGACTCGTTGGATCTCCTTGCAGTCCAAGGGGCTCTCAAGAGTCTTCTCCAACACCACGGTTCAAAAGCATGAATTCTTCGGCACTGAGCCTTCTTCACAGTCCAACTCTCACATCCATACATGACCATAGCCTTGACTAGATGGACATTTGTTGGCAAAGTAATGTCCCTGCTTTTGAATATGCTATCTAGGTTGGTCATAACTTTGCCTCCAAGGAGTAAGCGTCTTTTAATTTCATGGCTGCAGTCACCATCTGCAGTGATTCTGGAGCCCAAAAAATAAAGTCTGACACTGTTTCCACTGTTTCCCCATCTATTTCCCATGAAGTGATGGGACCAGATGCCATGATCTTTGTTTAAAATGTTAAAAACACATTAATGGTTCATCCAAGTTAATAATTCAGTTTATATACATTTTGGAAAGAAGTATCTGATATAGTTCTTTACTATTATTTATGAAAACTTTTCTTATTACCACCTAGTAGGAAAGTTTAGAAAACATAATCCTAGTTGATTTGCTTACCTGTAATACTGCTTTTTAAATGGATCTGTTTTTTAAATTATAATCAGTAAATAAACCTTGAAACATATATAGCACAATTAGTAATAATTATAATAAATTTATCATCATTTGATATATAAAGTTAAAACAGATATGAAAGAGAGGTTATAATAAAAATAAAACAATTTAGGCTTTTAAAACTTACAATCATAAATGCAGAATGGTAAAATAACAAGTATTAAAAGATCATTAAATTTAAACATTCTTGTAACCAACATTATTACTTTAATAAACTCAATAATATGTGGAAAATCCCTATTTAATATGATGCCTAATATACCTCAGAGAAGGCAATGGCACCCGACTCCAGTACTCTTGCCTGGAAAATTCCATGGGTGGAGGAGCCTGGTAGGCTGCAGTCCATGGGGTCGCGAAGAATTGGACACAACTGAGCGACTTCACTTTCACTTTTCATTTTCATGCATTGGAGAAGGAAATGGCAACCCACTCCAGTGTTCTTACCTGGAGAATCCCAGGGACGGTGGAGCCTGGTGGGCTGCCGTCTATAGGGTCGCACAGAGTCGGACACGACTGAAGCGACTTAGCAGCTAATATACCTCCTATCAAATTACCATTATAATGACCATGGTGATATTTAATAAAGGAAAATCCTGTCCATGAACTTGCAAGGAAATTCAAGTAAAGGTAAAATAAAAAATGCCTGGGGACATCTTCTAATCACATCAGCAGTTGCAATCCAGCTACAAGGTCCACACTCTCATGTATAATTAAACAAGATGCTCCACTGTATATAGAGATGGACATTGACTTTTTCTGTTGTTTCGTTCTAACTTGGGATTGTAGGGGATATAACTAGAATATAAAGATCATATCTAATGTGTAGGGGTTATCTTGCAAATCAGTAAGACAATAAATTTCAACCCTCAATCCGTGTGTTCAACTCTACATCATTATAAAGATTAGTTCGTTTAATTTATAGACCATTTATAGACATTTACAATAAAGTTTGAAATGAAGAGGAATTTCATAGCATATTGTATTCTGGTATTCGTAGCATAAAGGGGCATAGTTGTATGAAAATGCAAAAGCAAACAAGACAGTTTTAAAATTATTATATTAGTAAAATAAAGTTTATTAAGCTTTAGCTATTCTCTAGTCTTGTCAGAGGACCAAATAATCAGGCTGTATCACAGAAAACCAGTGTATGGATGCCTGGTAGTCTAAACAAATAATATGATGTGAGGATTGTATTTGAAAGACCATTGGTCAAAACATGCAAGGGTGAAAGGGAAGGGAGCTAAGGCTATCTCATGGGTGTTGCCTGTTGAAAACCACCAGACATGAACAGAAACATTTACAGTTATCATTGTGGCAGGCCAGCCTGGTGACTCAGATGGTAAAGAATTTTCCTGCAGTGCGGGAGACCTGGATTTGGTGCCTGGGTTGGGAAGATCCCATGGAGGAGGGCATGGCAACCCACTCCAGTATTCTTGCCTGGAGAATCCCCATGGAGAGAAGAGTCTGGAGGGCTATAGCCCATAGGGTCACAAAGAGTCGGACATGACTGAGCCGCTAAGCACACACAGCAAACCCTAGTATGGTTCATGCTGTATACTCTGAGTATGGTAAGGTCTTCTGTCTAGAATAAGACATTGTTGATGTGTGGTCACCCTCGTGTTTTTCATATGTTATTTATAGGCCCTGTCACACTCGTACAAATGAGGAAAATGACTCTCTACTTTGCTACATTTGAAAAATGAGCTGCCAGTGGAGGGGGACATGTTCCAAGGAAATGTGGGGAGCCCCTAGGAGCTCAGTGGTCAGTTGCCAGTAGCCAGAAAAGAAAAGAAAAAGGGTGGGGGGAGCTCATTCCTACAGACACAACGAGATGCATTCTACCAGTGACCTACAGGAAGGTTAGAGGCAGATCTTTACCCGGAGAAGTATCTGATTTGTTATTAACCCTTGCTCCCACTGATTGCAGTCTTGTGAGACACTGAAGCAGAGAACTCAGGTAAGCTGTATGCCCAAAACTCTGTCCTGTAGAAATTTTGAGATAATAAATACATGTTGCTTTAAGCTAAAGCATTTGTGCTACCTTGTTTCACAGCAAGAGGCAACTAGTACAATGATAAAAACTTAACAAAATAAAAATCATAAATGAGGGGAATGTTTCCTTTGTCAGTTCAGTTCAGTCGCTCAGTTGTGTCCGACTCTTTGCGACCCCATGAATTGCAGCACGCCAGGTCTCCCTGTCCATCACCAACACACAGAGTTCACTCAGACTCACGTCCATCGAGTCAGTGATACCATCCAGCCATCTCATCCTCTGTCGTCCCCTTCTCCTCCTGCCCCCAATCCCTCCCAGCATCAGTCTTTTCCAATGAGTCAACTCTTCACATGAGGTGGCCAAAGTACTCGAGTTTCAGCTTTAGCATCATTCCTTCCAGAGAAATCCCAGGGCTGATCTCCTTCAGAATGGACTGGTTGGATCTCCTTGCAGTCCAAGGGACTCTCAAGAGTCTTCTCCAACACCACAGTTCAAAGGCATCAATTCTTAGGCGCTCAGCCTTCTTCACAGTCCAACTCTCACATCCATACATGACCACTGGAAAAACCATAGCCTTGACTAGACGGACCTTTGTTGGCAAAGTAATGTCTCTGCTTTTGAATATGTTATCTAGGTTGGTCATAACTTTGCTTCCAAGGAGTAAGCGTCTTTTAATTTCATGGCTGCAGTCACCATCTGCAGTGATTTTGGAGCCCCAAAAAATAAAGTCTGACACTGTTTCCACTGTTTCCCCATCTATTTCCCATGAAGTGAAGGGACCAGATGCCATGATCTTCGTTTTCTGAATGTTGAGCTTTAAGCCAACTTTTTCACTCTCCACTTTCACTTTCATCAAGAGGCTTTTGAGTTCCTCTTCAGTTTCTGCCATAAGGGTGGTGTCATCTGCATATCTGACGTTATTGATATTTCTCCTGGCAATCTTGATTCCAACTTGTGTTTCTTCCAGTCCAGCATTTCTTATGATGTACTCTGCATATAAGTTCAATAAGCACGGTGACAATATACAGCCTTGACGAACTCCTTTTCCTATTTGGAACCAGTCTGTTGTTCCATGTCCAGTTCTAACTGTTGCTTCCTGACCTGCATACAAATTTCTCAAGAGGCAGGTCAGGTGGTCTGGTATTCCCATCTCTTTCAGAATTTTCCACAGTTTATTGTGATCCACACAGTCAAAGGCTTTGACATAGTCAATAAAGCAGAAATAGATGTTTTTCTGGAACTCTAATCAAGTAATAATAGGATATAGATAAAAATAGTTTTCTGTTAGAAACAACTAATCATTTCCAATATAAATAAGTAAAATATGTAGTTGATATAGTCCAGATATGAGAGATGTTGCTTTTATGAAACAGAAGAAATCATTAAAGTTTAAGGGAAAAGTCAACAGTTTTAAAACAGGAAATATGTAAAAAGCCTACTTAAAATTTTTTCAATGCAAAAAAAATTCAACAGAAAGATTTTAAAATGCACCAAACACTATTTAAATAAAAACAATCAAGGTTCCATAGAAATATAACTAAGAGTAAATGAAAAGATTTCTTATAATCAGTTCAGTCACTCAGGCATATCTGACTTTTTGTGACCCCATGGAATGCAGCATGCCAGGCCTGCCTGTCTGTCACCAACACCCTGAGCTTACTCAAACTCATGTCCATTGAGTTGATGATTCCATCCAACCATCTCATCCTCTGTCATCCCCTTCTCCTCCTACTTTCAGTCTTTCCCAGCATCAGTGTCTTTTCAAATGAGTCAGTTCTTCATATAAGGTGGCCATAGAATTGGAGTTTCAGCTTCAGCATCAGTCCTTCTAATGAATATTCAGGACTGATTTCCTTTAGGATGGACTGGTTGGATCTCCTTGCAGTCCCAAGGGATTCTTTAAGAGTCTTCTCACCACAGTTCAAAAGCATCAATTCTTCGGTGCTTAGCTTTCTTTATAGTCCAACTCTGACATCCATAAAAGACTACTGGGAAAAACATAGCTTTGACTAGCTGGACTTTGTTGGCAGAATGATGTCTCTGCTTTTTAATATGCTGTCTAGGTTGGTCATAACTTTCCTTCTGAGCAGCAAGCATCTTCTGATTTCATGGCAGTACTCACCATCTTCATGAGTGATTTTGGAACCACCCAAAATAAAGTCTGTCACTGTTTCCATTGCCCCCCAGCTATTTTCCATGAAGTGATGGAACCAGTTGCCATGACCTAGTTTTCTGAATGTTGAGCTTTAAGCCAACTTTTTCACTCTCCTCTTTCACTTCCACTAAGAGGTTCTTTAGTTTTTCTTTGCTTTCTGCCACAAGGGTGGTGTCATCTGCATATATGAGGTTATTGATATTTCCTCTGGCAATCTTGATTCCAGCTTGTGTTTCATCCCTTCCAGCCTTTTTCATGATGTTTTCAGCATCCAAGTTAAATAAGCAGGGTGACAATACATAGCCTTGATGTACTCCTTTCCCGATTTGGAACTAGTCTATTGTTCCATTCCCAGTTCTAATTGTTGCTTCTTGATCTACATACAGATTTCTCAGGAGGCAGGTCAGGTGGTCTGGTATTCCCATTTCTTTCAGAATTTTCCGCAGTTTATTGTGATCCACACAGTCAAAGGATTTGCCATATTCAATGAAGCAGAAGTCGATCTTTTTCTGAAACTCCCTTGTTTTTTCCATGATCCAACGGATGTTGGCAATTTGATCTCTGGTTCCTCTGCCTTTTCTAAATCCAGCTTGAACATCTGGAAGCTCACGGTTCACGTACTGTTTAAGCCTGTCTTGGAGAATTTTGAACATTACTTTTCTAGCATGTGAGATGAGAGCAACTGTGCAGTAGTTTGAGTATTCTTTGGCATTGCTTTTCTTTGGGACTGGAATGAAAACTGACCTTTTCCAGTCATGTGGCCACTGCTGAGTTTTCCAAATTTGTTAGCATATTGTGTGCAGCACTTTTACAGCATCATGGATAAATGGTTCTAAGCTTAAATTTGAGTTAACACATTTAAACACATTTAAAAATGTTATTTTTCTCTCACATTCTTTAGTTTTCTTACTATCATCTTCAGAAGCATTATATATTTTACTCATTATTAGGTTTATTAGATCTCTACTAATGGAATAGAAGTCTCCTGCATGTAGCATTTTGGTTTGTTTGTTCACTGATGTACTCCAAATATCTATAACAGGGCATTTAGTATAATAGGGCTTTAGTACTGAAGAAATATTTGTTCAATAAATGAAAATAAAAAGAAGGAAAAACAGTAACAAGTTATAAGAAAACTAAAAGACATAAGGAGCAGAACAGATAAAAAAAAATCCACTGATTTTCTGAATTTCTTAGTCTACAGCTTATCAAACTCATTAATTTTCTATAAGCATTCATTTTGTAGTTGGTTCTGATAAATGTTTAAAAGTGAAAGAATTTATATGCTGATGATGAGGTATGGAAGTTATTTTTCATGTTATTTTCAAATATTCAAACTTTAATATTCTTCCATTCATTTAATATATTCATTAATAATATTTATTAATAATATGAATAGCAAAGTCAAATACAATATTCTAGTATTATTTGTGACATATTTTCATTCTTATAAAACTGCTGATGTAACATTGCTATTTTACTAATTTATATATTACACATTTTAAATTTGCTTTAACCTGAATATTATTAAGCCAGATATTTGCTTATCTTTTGTTAGATGGCAGTACAAGTTAGGTTACTTTGATAAGTTCATGGTTTCCATTTATTTGATGATTTGAAACAATTCTCTGCAAAAAAAAAAAAAGTCTCTTTCTATTTATTCTGATACATCAGCATATTTCTTTTAGAAGTAAAAGTTCTTGAAATACAGCTCAACAGCTGCTTTTCACTTTGCTTAATGTTTTATTTCATGGCCTGTGTTCTGCATCGTACTGTTCTATAAATTATTTTTCTATTCCTTGGGAATATGTGGTGTTCTTTATTTTCATATTCTAGAATGTATTCGTTTGAGTAATAACTTTGGTAGGTTTAGAATAATTTCAGTTCTGAAGTTATTTTAATTTTGATAGCAGTAATTTGGAAACAATCCTTAATTATAGTAAATACGCTTCTGCAAGTGAAATCACATTCTGGAAAAGGAAAATACAGGATATCAGGAAGTACAATTTCCTACAGTGATACCTGTTAAAGATTAAGTGTGATGACATACTGTCTCTTGTAATATCTCAAATAGTACAAAATTTACTAGTAATATATATCAAATACTCTTTTTAAAGACTCAGCCATATATATTCTGTTTTGTGTTATTGATATAAAAATTTAATCATATATTTGATGTAGCAAATAGTGCACATAATCTTTTTAAACACTACTTTACTTGGATGCAATCTCAAAAACAACAGAATGATCTCTGTTCATTTCCAAGGCAAACCATTCAATATCACAGTAATCCAAGTCTATGCCCCAACCAGTAATGCTGAAGAAGCTGAAGTTGAATGGTTCTATGAAGACCTACAAGACCTTTTTGAACTAACACCCAAAAAAGATGTCCTTTTCATTATAAGGGACCGGAATGCAAAAGTAGGAAATCAAGAAACACCTGGAGTAACAGGCAAATTTGGCCTTGGAATACGGAATGAAGCAGGGCAAAGACTAACAGAGTTTTGCCAAGAAAATGCACTGGTCATAACAAACACCCTCTTCCAACAACACAAGAGATGACTCTCTACATGGACATCACCAGATGGGCAACACTGAAATCAGATTGATTATATTCTTTGCAGCCAAAGATGGAGAAGCTCTATACAGTCAGCAAAAACAAGACCAGGAGCTGACTGTGGCTCAGACCATGAACTCCTTATTGTCAAATTCAGACTTAAATTGAAGAAAGTAGGGAAAACCACTAGACCATTCAGGTATGACTAAACCAAATCCCTTATGATTATACAATGGAAGTGAGAAATAGATTTAAGGGCCTAGATCTGATAGATAGAGTGCCTGATGAAATATGGAATGAGGTTCGTGACATTGTACAGGAGACAGGGATCAAGAAACGCAAAAAAAGCAAAATGGCTGTCTGGGGAGGCCTTACAAATAGCTGTGAAAAGAAGAGAAGTGAAAAGCAAAGGACAAAAGGAAAGATATAAACATCTGAATGCAGAGTTCCAAAGAATAGCAAGAAGAGATAAGAAAGCCTTCTTCAGTGATCAATGCAAAGAAATAGAGGAAAACAACAGAATGGGAAAGACTAGGGATCTCTTCAAGAAAATCAGAGATACCGAGGAACATTTCATGCAAAGATGAGCTCGATAAAGGACAGAAATGGTATGGACCTAACAAAAGCAGAAGATATTAAGAAGAGATGTCAAGAATACACAGAAGAAGTGTACAAAAAAGATCTTCACGACGCAGATAATCACGATGGTGTGATCACTCACCTAGAGCCAGATATCCTGGAATGTGAAGTCAAGTGGGCCTTAGAAAGCATCACTACAAACAAAGCTAGTGGAGGTGATGGAATTCCAGTTGAGCTATTCCAAATCCTGAAAGATGATGCTGTGAAAGGGCTGCACTCAATATGCCAGCAAATTTGGAAAACTCAGCAGTGGCCACAGGACTAGAAAAGGTCAGTTTTCATTCCAATCCCAAAGAAAGGCAATGCCAAAGAATGCTCAAACTACCGCACATTGCACTCATCTCACACACTAGTAAAGTAATGCTCAAAATTCTCCAAGCCAGGCTTTAGCAATACGCGAACCGTGAACTTCCTGATGTCCAAGCTAGTTTTAGAAAAGGCAGAGGAACCGGAGATCAAGTTGCCAACATCCACTGGATCATAGAAAAAGCAAGAGAGTTCCAGAGAAACATCTATTTCTGCTTTCTTGACTATGCCAAAGCCTTTGACTGTGTGGATCACAATAAACTGTGGAAAATTCTGAAAGAGATGGGAATACCAGACCACCTGATCTGCCTCTTGAGAAATTTGTATGCAGGTGAGGAAGCAACAGTTAGAACTGGACATGGAACAACAGACTGGTTCCAAATAGGAAAAGGAGTTCGTCAAGGCTGTATATTGTCACCGTGCTTATTGAACTTATATGCATCATGAGAAATGCTGGACTGGAAGAAACACAAACTGGAATCAAGATTGCCGGGAGAAAAATCAATAACCTCAGATATGCAGATGACACCACCCTTATGGCAGAAAGTGAAGAGGAACTCAAAAGCCTCTTGATGAAAGTGAAAGTGGAGAGTGAAAAATTTGGCTTATGCTCAACATTCAGAAAACGAAGATCATGGCATCTGGTCCCACCACTTCATGGGAAATAAATCGGGAAACAGTGGAAAAAGTGTCAGTCTTTATTTTTCTGGGCTCCAAAATCACTACAGATGGTGACTGCAGCCATGAAACTAAAAGATGCTTACTACTTGGAAGGAAAGTTATGACCAACCTAGATAGCATTTTCAAAAGCAGAGACATTACTTTGCCAACAAAGGTCTGTCTAGTCAAGGCTATGCTTTATGTATGGATGTGAGAGTTGGACTGTGAAGAAGGCTGAGCACCAAAGAATTGATGCTTTTGAACTGTGGTGTTGGAGAAGACTCTTGAGAGTCCCTTGGACTGCAAGGAGATCCAACCAGTCCATTCTGAAGGAAATCAGCCCTGGGATTTCTTTGGAAGGAATGATGCTGAAGCTGAAACTCCAGTACTTTGGCCACCTGATGCGAAGAGTTGACTCTGATGCTGGGAGGGATTGGGGGCAGGAGGAGAAGGGGATGACAGAGGATGAGATGGCTGGATGGCATCACTGACTCCATGGACAGGAGTCTCAGTAAACTCCGGGAGTTGTTGTTGGACAGGGAGGCAGCGTGCTGCGAATCATGGGGTCGCAAAGAGTCGGACACGACTGAGCAATTGATCTCATCTGATCTGAATCATAACTTGTTTCAATGATTATAGACAGTTTTACTCTTAATTTTACATATTTTCATCAATGTAAATAACAATTTTAGAAATGATCATACCATTTAATTAAAAATTAACTAACATTTTTTGAGTATCTGGGATATTGAACACAAAGCATTAGATATATGTGGAATAGAAAATATATAAGACTCCTACCATTAGTTGTGTTATATTCTACCTGAAAACAGAATTCTTATAGCACTTAATGTTATAAATCTCAAAAATATACAAAGGATAGAAATACAATTGTGCAGCAGATGTTTGAAAAAGCCTTGGAGAATGAGGTATTTTATTGGATTTTGAAGGCTATTTCAGGCTGAAATATAAATTGAAAATAATGAAAGCAAGAAGGGTGTTTGTATTTGGTTCATAGTGAATTTCAATTGTTGATTGGCTATCCTACTAGAAGTGTTTACTTTGGAGTTGTAGTCTTATAGCAAGGACATTATAGAGATAAATATGTATAAACATATGTTCTTATAATATAGGAGAGTATCTTATTTGTGATATAGAGAGTGTCTTCTCTGGTATTGCATACTTAAAGAATCATAATTGATTTGTAAATTTATCTAATTTGTATTCCTCTCCCTTTCCATTAATTCTTCCATTATTTTCAAATAAAATGAAGATACATGCCTTTTTAAAATTTTGATGAAATTCTACAATTAATGTAAGAAATATGGATATGTATTTGGACAACATTTAAAATAAATTATTTTTAAACAAAACACTAAGCATGTGTGGCTTCAAAATAAAGATATTTTTTAAAAATCTTCTTTATAAAATTTGTGATTTTATAATTAGTTTTGCAAAATTACAATTGTTTTCAATGTGCATTTATGATTGTGTACTTTCTATTATGCTTACTGCATGTTCAGGGTTTTTAAGATTTAGGTAATACATTTTAAAACATTTTTAAGAGAGGAAATGATATAAATATGATTTGAAAAACTCATGCCAAAAAAGACGAATCGTTCTCTTAAGTACTTTAAATACATAAAACCTTTACATTTTTTACTAATCACCAAGGTTGACACATAATTTTAATGTTGAAAAATCATCATATTTACTAGAGAATACCTTTAAAAGCTTAAGTCAGGATTTGGGTAATGTAATTGTTATCTAGTATATGATGTTACGTGTCTCGGTAATCACTCTTCTCCAAACTAAATGACTTATACAAAGTAAATGTATAGATGTGAAAATTGGACTATAAAAAAAGCCAAGTGCCAAAAAATTGATGCTTTTGAACTGTGGTGTTGGAGAAGACTTTGAGAGTTCCTTGGACTGCAAGTAGATCCAACCAGTCAATCCTTAAGAAAATCAGTCATAAATATTCAGTGGACAAACTGATACTGAAGCTGAGCTCCAATACTTTGGCCACTTGATGCGATTAACTGACTCATTTGAAAAGACCCTGATGCTGGGAAAAACTGAAGGCTGGAGAAGGGGACAACCGAGGATGAGATGGTTGGATGGTATCACTGACTTCATGGACACAAGTTTGAGTAGGCTCCAGAAGTAGGTGATAGACAGGGAAGCCTGATGTGCTGCAGTCCATGGGGTCACAAAGAGTCAGACATGACTGAGCGACTGAACTGACTGATATGAAGGAAGAACTTATCAAGTAAAAAAAAATAATGCCACCTTTGTCATATATAAAGTGTTGATGCATATATATTTTTTCCCTAGGCCCATCCTTGAGCTATAGTAAAAATTCATCTGAGAATCCCCAAAGAACTTGGCCTGTATATCGTAAAGGTTTGTTCACAAAACAGCTTGGATGCTGATGTCCACTGCTCCAACTTTGTGATTCTTATTAATAGGGAAGACTGACTGGAGGAGTCAGTTCAGTTCATTTGCTCAGGTATGATGGAATATTTGCAACCCCATAAACTTCAGCATGCCAGGCTTCCCTGTCCAACCACAACTCCTGGAGATTACTCAAACTCATGTCCATAGAGTCAGTGATGCCATCCAACCATCTCTTCCTCTGTAATCCCCTTCTCCTGCCACCTTCAATCTTTCCCAGCATCAGGGTCTTTACCAGTAAGTTAGTTCTTTGCATCAGGTGGCCAAAGTTTTGGAGTTTCAGCTTCAACATCAGTCCTTCCAATGAATATTCAGGACTGATCTCCTTTAGGATGGACTGGTTGGATCTCCTTGCAGTCCAAGGGACTCTCAAGAGGCTTCTCCAACACCACAGTTCAAAAGCATCAATTCTTCAGTGCTCAGCTTATTTATAGTCCAACTCTAACATCCATATATGACTACTGGAAAAACCATAGCTTTGACTAGCTGGACTTTGTTGGCCAAGTAATGTCTCTGCTTTTTATTTTGCTGTCTAGGTTGGTATAGTTTTTTTTTTTTTTTTTTTCCCCAAGGAAAGAGTGTCTTTTAATTTCATGACTAGAGTCACCACCTTCAGTGATTTTGGAGCCCCCAAAATAAACTTGATCCCTGTTTCCATTGTTTCCCCATCTACTTGCCCTGATGTGACGGGACCAGATATCATGATCTTAGTTTTCTGAATCTTGAGTTTTAAGCCAACTTTTTCACTTACTTTTTTCACTTTCACCAAGAGGCTCTTTAGTTTCGCTTTCTGCCTTAAGGGTGGTGTCATCTGTATATCTAGTTTGTTGATATCTCTCCTGGCAGTCTTGAATCCAGCTTTTGCTTCCTCCAGCCCAGCATTACTCATGATGTACTCTGCATATAAGTTAAATAAGCAGGGTGACAATATACAGCCTTGACATACTTCTTTCCCTGATTTGTAACCAGTGTTTTGTTCCGTGTCTAGTTCTAACTGTTGCTTCTTGACTTGCATACAGATTTCTCAGGAGGCAGGTCAGGTGGTCTGGTATTCTCGTCTCTTTCAGAATTTTCCACAGTTTATTTTGATCCACATAGTCAAAGGCTTTGGCATAGTCAATGAAGCAGAAGTCAATGTTTTTCTGGAACTCTCTTGCTTTTTTGATGATTCAACGGATGTTGGCAATTTGATCCCTGGTTCCTCTGGTCTTTCTAAACCCACGCTGGAGATCTGGGATTTCATGGTTCATGAACTATTGAAGCCTGTCTTGAAGAATTTTGAGCATTACTTTGGTAGCGTGTGAGATGAATGCAGTTGTGTGGTAGTTTGAACATTCTTTGGCCTTCTCTTTCTTAGGGATTGGAATGAAAACTGACCATTTCCAGTCCTGTGGCCACTGCTGAGTTTTCCAAATTTGCGGGCACATTGAGTGCAGCACTTTAACAGCATCATTTTTTTAGGATTTGAAATAGCTCAACTGGAATTCCATCACCTCCACTAGCTTTGTTCTTAGTGATGCTTCCTACGGACCACTTGACTCTGCATTCCAGGATATCTGTCTTTAGATGAGTGATCACAACATGGGTCATGAAGTTCTTTTTTATATAGTTCTATGTGTTTTTGTCACCTCTTCTTAATATCTTCTGCTTCTGTTAGGTCCATACCATTTCTGTCCTTTTTTGTGTCCATCTTTGCCAGAAAATCAATCTAATCACATGGAGGAGTCATAGATGTCAAAATAGAGAGAAAGAGGACAGAGACAGGCATCCTGAGCTATCACTGTTTGGCATATATTTTACAATGTGGTGTATACTATACATTTCTGTGTACTAACTAGATCCAGAAGAAGATGAGATAATTACTATTGATACTCACCAATAAAAAGCTTCCCTGTTGTCTCAGCCAGTAAAGAATCCACCTACCAAACTCAGGAGACATAAGAGATGCGGGTTCAAGGAATGGGTTGGCAAGATCCCCTGGAGGAGGAAATGGCAACCCACTCCAGTATTCTTGCCTGGAAAATCCCATAGACATAGAAGCTTGACTGGCTATCATCCATGTGGACACAGAGAGTTGGACATGACTGAATAAAGACACAGAATAGGGCAGCCTTATTCTGTTGACATGACACTAAAATACATCCTGTAAAAACAAAAAGAGTACATTCCCCAAGACAGTAGTGTAGCATTCTTTGGCAATCCCTTTAGAGCTCACATCTTCATCCCAAAAGGGACTCAGCATTTGTTAGTTGAAAGTAGACTGTGAGGGAGTTCCTGGGTGGTCTAGTGCTTAGGACTCTCGTGGACTAGGTCCAGTCCCTGGTCAGGAAGTGACAGCCCACAAGCACAGCCCCCCAAAAATTAGACTGTGAAACATTAAATATAGGCAGAATAAACCCTAGAGTAATAATTAAGTTTTATGGAAAAAGAAATACTAAAAAAAATGATAGAGATGTAAAAATGGTGGCATAAAAATGCTCAAACAATGACAAGACAAAAGGGAAGACAGAAATAAGAATCATTAGGGAAAATATAGAAAATCATTAATTTAACTTAAGGTTTTTCCAGTGGTCATGTATGGATGTGAGAGTTGGACTGTGAAGAAAACTGAACACTGAAAAACTGATCCTTTTGAGCTGTGGTGTTGAAGACCCTTGAGAGTACCTTGGACTGCAAGGAGATCCAACCAGCCCATCCTAAAGGGGAACAGTCCTGGGTTTTCATTGGAGGGACTGATGTTGAAGCTGAAACTCCAATACTTTGGCCACCTGATGCAAAGAGCTGACTCATTGGAAAAGACCTTGATGCTGGGAAGGACTGGGGGCAGGAGGAGAAGGGGACGACAAAGGATGAGATGGCTGGATAGCATCACTGACTTGATGGACATGGGTTTGGTTGGACTCTGGGGGCTGGTGATGGACATGGAGGCCTGGCGTTCATAGGGTCGCAAAGAGTCGGACATGACTGAGCAACTGAACTGAACTGAACTGAATTTAACATTTAACTAATTTAACTGAAGTGTAACATTGAAAAGATACTACAGTCAACTATTTTTACAGTACTTCATGTTCATCAGAACATTTGGTAAAAGTATTTGGAGTTATATGCTGCATTTGGCAATTGCGTACTAAGTAGAGTTAGACTATCTATTGACCTAGAGGAATTACAGTTTGTAGAAGGTTGTTACATAAGAGTAAGATGAATAATTCACCATTACATTTTAAAATTAGTTTTCTTTTAGGCATCATACAGTTTGATTTAATTCGGTTAACAACACCTGACTCTTAATTAAATTGTCTAGAATATTTGCATTTACTGTGATAATTGTTTCTAATATTTAGCATTAAATCTATCATTATTATTTCATTTTACATCATCTTCCTTTTCTGCTTTTTTCAGTATTATTAATATCATGCTAGAATGTTAACTATATATTTTGTTTTGTGTTTCTGTAATTATTTATAGTTAATACCATATATCTTCAAGGGATATTGTGCCATTTCATGTGTATTTTAGGAACATTACAATATTATCGTTTCATTATATCTCTCCTGGTTTTTGGGCAAATTTTGTTATTCATTTTACTTCTACATGTATTATAAACTAAATAATACACTGTTAATGTTTTGGTTTTCAGTTCAGTTCAGTCGTTCAGTCATGTCTGACTCTATGACCGCATGGACCGAGCAGGCCAGGCCTCCCTGTCCATCACCAACTCCCAGAGCTTAATCAAACTCATGTCCATCGAGTTGGTGATGCCATCCAACAATCTCATCCTCTGGTGTCCCCTTCTCCTCCTGCCCCCAATCCCTCCCAGCATCAGTGTTTTCCAATGAGCCAACTCTTCGCATGAGGTAGCCAAAGTACTGGAGTTTCAGCTTTAGCATCAGTCCCTCCAATGAACACCCATGACTGATCTCCTTTAGGATGGACTGGTTGGATCTCCTTGCAGTCCAAGGGACTCTCAAGAGTCTTCTCCAACACCACAGTTCAAAGGCATCAGTTCTTGGTGCTCAGCTTTCTTTATAGTCCAAGTCTCACATCCATACGTGACTATTGGAAAAACCATAGCCTTGACTAGACAGAAATTTGTTACCAAAGTAATATCTCTGCTTTTTAATATGGCTATTTAGATTGGAAATAAATTTCATTCCAAGGAGTAAGTGTGTTTTAATTTCATGGCTGCAGTCACCATCTGCAATGATTTGGGAGCCCCCAACAATAAAGGCAGCCACTATTTCCAGTTTCCCCATCAATTTGCCATGAAGTGATGGGACCAGATGCCATGATCATAGTTTTCTGAATGTTGAGTTTTAAGCCAACATTTTCACTCTCCTCTTTCACTTTCATCAAGAGGCTCTTCAGTTCTTCTTCACTTCCTGCCATAAGGCTGGTGTCATCTGCATATCTGCAATTGTTGATATTTCTCCCGGCAATCTTGATCCCAGCTTGTGCTTCTTACAGCCCAGTATTTCTCATGATGTACTCTGCATATAAGTTAAATATTCAGGTTAACAATATGCAGCCTTGATGTACTCTTTTTCCTATTTAGAACCAGTTGTTTGTTCCATGTCCGGTTTTAACTGTTTCTTCCTGACCTGCATACAGGTTTCTCAAGAGACAGGTCAGGTGTCTGGTATTCCCATCTCTTTCAGAATTTTCCACAGTTTATTGTGATCCACACAGTCAAAGGCTTTTGCATAGTCAATAAAGCAGAAATAGATGTTTTTCTGGAGCTCTTTTGCTTTTTCTATGATCCAGTGGATGTTGGCAATTTGATCTCTGGTTCCTCTGCGTTTTCTGAAACTAGCTTGTACTGGGGTCCAGCCCAGGTTGGATCCAGGGATAGCTTCAGGATGACGGCATTGGCAATTGAAAGTATAGATAAAAGGGGAGAGACAGAGGCTTGATCTGACTAGTTTACTTGGGAAACCAATAAAGTTCGTAACACCGAGCTTGTTCTGACCACAGAGGCCGCAGGCGCCTTCTCGAGTTGGTCTTAGAAGCCCAGGCAGGTAAGTGGTCTCAGAGGGCCCCCACACTCCAATCAGTCATCTTGAAGGAAGAACAGAGAAGAAAAGAAGAGAAAAGGAAGCAAGAACAACATGGGGAGACCGAGCCTGATGAGCAAGGCCCGTAGCTTTATTTTCAAAGGGAGCTTATACCTTAAGTTGTGCATAGAGGATAATAGGGGGTATAAAGTCATGTAAAGTTGGCAGTCTTTGATCTTTATCAAGTCTAGGCTTTTTTGTTTGTTTGTTTGTTTGTTTTGCAAACTTATCGTATACAAATGTTTTAGATGATTTACATCATCTTCTGGCCAGGAGACCTATTAACATTTTATGACTCTTTGTTCTGATAAAGATTAGTTAACCAGAACACTTATTTTCTCTAAAAGTAATTTTTTTTAAGTTTGGCGCCACTCTCCAAAAGCACTACATAAAGTTGCATTCCTATAGGGCAAAGGTGCAATGGGCTGTAGCAAGGAAAGAATTTATTACCTTAAGGGTCTAAAGTTGTTAACACCAAGGCCGCTACTTATTTTTTCTGTATACCAACTTATATTAATTAATATACTCCCAAGGATACAATACAGGGGATGTGGAAACTTGACAGCAAGCATTGGCTCAACAATGAAATCCTCCACCAGTTCTATTCTAATAATTTCTAACTCCCCGAGAGGCTCTAAACTGTTTGAATATCTTAAGCTTTCAGTGCATCTCACGGTTGAGAGGCTGTAAACAAGCGTAGCTGTAGGAGTCCGGATAAACCTGTCAGGCAAGTTAGAGAGCCATCTGAGGGGTTTGGATTGAAACACTCCTATTATGCCCAGGAGGCTAATTAACTAGAGCTTTAAGTTGATTTCCTTCAAAGAAAGGTGGTCGAGGATAGCCCCCTGTTAATGTCAGAGGAGTTGGTGAAAGTTGTAAAATAGTGAAACAGACAGATTCTGGTTTTGGGGTAAATGCTTAGGCAGATCCAGGGGGCCCCTTGAGTCCTGACTCGCCTTGCCTCGCCTTGCCCGTCAGGGCTCTCCCGCATGACCTTGTCATAGGTGGGAACGCCCGTACTGGCTCCTGGCAAGCTTGAACATCTGGAAGTTCATAGTTCACGTATTGCTGAAGCCTGGCTTGGAAAATTGTGTGTGTTACTTTACTAGCATATGAGATGAGTGAAAGTGTGCAGTAGTTTGAGCATTCTTTGGCATTGCCTTTCTTTGGGATAGGAATTAAAACTGACCATTTCCAGTCCTGTGACCGCTGCTGAGTTTTCCAGATTTGCTGGCATATTGAGTGCAACACTTTCACAGCATCATCTTTCAGGATTTGGAATAGCTCAACTGGAATTCCATCACCTCCACTAGCTTTGTTCCTAGTGATGTTTCCTCAGGCCCACTTGGCTACACATTCCAGGATGTCTGGCTCTAGGTGATTGATCACACCATTGTGATTATCTGGGTCATGAAAATCTTTTTTGTACAGTTCTTCTATGTACTCTTGCCACCTCTTCTTAATATCTTCTGCTTCTGTTAGGTCCATACCATTTCTGTCCTTTATCGAGCCCATCTTTGCATGAAATGTTCCCTTGGTATCTCTAATTTTCTTGAAGAGATCTCTAGTCTTTCCCATTCTGTTGTTTCCCTCTATTTCTCTGCATTGATCACTGAGGATAGCTTTCTTATCTCTTCTTGCTTTTCTCTGAAACTCTGCATTCAAATGGGTATATCTTTCCTTTTCCCCTTTGCTTTTGGCTTCTCTTCTTTTTATGGCTATTTGTAAGACCTCCTCAGACAGCCATTTTGCTTTTTTGCATTTCTTTTTCTTGGGAATGGTCTTCTTCCCGTTTCCTGTACAATGTTATGAACCTCCTTCCATAGTTCATCAGGCATTCTGTCTATCACATCTTGTCCCTTAAATCTGTCTGTCACTTCCACTGTGTAATCATAAGGGATTTGATTTAGGTCATGCCTGAATGGTTTAGTGGTTTTCCCCACTTTGTTCAATTTAAGTCTGAATTTGGCAATAAGGAGTTCATGATCTGAGCCACAGTCAGCTCTCGGTCTTGCTTTTGCTGACTGTATATAGGTTCTCCATCTTTGGATACAAAGAATATAATCAATCTGATTTCGGTGCTGGCCATCTGTTGATGTCCATGACCTGAATGTACCTTCAAAATCTAGTCCCCTGACTGCCTCTTAACCCTTTTTTTTTTTTTTTTTGGTTATATTTAAAATAGCAGAGGACTTTCAATTTATTAATATGAAGTTGCTTTTTAGATTCTGTTACTACAAATTCACTCTCCTCTACCTGGAACTTTCTTTCCTCATGGTTCTAACACACCACCATCTCCTCTTCGTGTTTTATCAGAGAGCCTTTCTCTGACTTCTCGTTAAAGTCAAGTATATGTTTCTTCAGCACATTTCACTTCTGTGTTTTAATTCATGAGTGTTCTGCAGTTATTTTAATGGACTTTATTTCCCCCACTAGACTCCTTAAAGGTTAATATATATTTTCTAAATTCATCATTATTGTTCTTAACATAGTAATTGACCCAGAATCAGAATAGACTATCAAAAAGGTTTTGAACGAATGAATAAGTTATTCTATTGATATTATATAAGTGATATGTTACATAAAATATATTTCTAACATTTCTAAGCATTTCATAAATATATTATGAAATTATATTTTTCTACCACCTTTTGCACATACGCTTTAATAATTCTAACGATTAAAAGCCTAACCAAAATGCCTCACTTCAGAAATTATCCTAACCCCTGTCCAGTCTCTGGGGCTTCCCTGGTGGCTCGGTGGTAAGATTCCACCTGCAATGTCAGACATGCAGGTTCAATCCCTGTGTCTGGAACATCCCCAGGAGAAGGAAATGGCAATCTACTCCAGTATCCTGCCTGCAAAATTGCATGGACAGAGGAGCCTGGTGGGCTACACTCAGTGGGGCCTCAAAGTTGGACACAACCCAATGATGACAGCACCACCACCAACCAGTCTCTACTTCTCAATGCAATCATTATTTCCTTCCTCTCACCTTGACTTCATTATCAGCATTTACATTAAAATAAGTCACAAGATCCTTCTGTTCTCTATAGTTACCTTCATGCACATCTTTATTTCTTTTTACTAAATTACTATGACAGATCTAAAGTAAGGTTTCTGTCATTGCCTAAGGTGGAGCCGTTGCTCACTCATTGTTTGTTAACTAAAAACTGAATGAGGCTAGATATAGTTGTGTGCATTCCATATTGTGTGCATGCTCCAAACGGTGAATAGGGTGCTTGGTAAATATGTGAATATAAAATGGTGAGATAAATTCATTAAATTAAATATCAGAAGTCATGAATTATTTGAAAATTCCCCAAAATCATGGTGATATACCTCCTTCTGTGTCTCAATGACACCAGGCCACTGCTTCCCTATCTGCCAGATGATCTCCTGTGACACTTCACGTTTATGCCTTACTGAAGTCCAGCCCAGTGTTCTGCTGATTCTTGTCTGCCCTTAATTCAAATTAAATTACTGGTTCTGAATCAGAGACACAGCCTTACTATTGAAAAGGTTATGTCCTTATAGATGAGGGTACAGATCCTAGCAACTTTATAACTTTTGGCAAGTTGTCAAGATGGTACAAATACCAAATGGTGGCACATACTACAAAATCGGTGCTAAATTACTGTATACATACAGAACATTTGGGAACACTGCAGATAAAATATGTCCAGTAACTGGAAGATACTAGTAATTTGAGCAACAGTAGAAATTACAGTGACTGTTCACCCATGTACCACTCCTTAGTACAGTTCTTTGTCTTATGTCTATTCCCTACTCATTGCTTATGTCTGATTCCTGAGAAAGTTTTGTATTTCCTTCACAAATCCCTTCTAAAGTCCTCCAATCAATGAAAGTAATTCAACTCAGATATGTTAAAAATAATAAGTAAGATCTAGTGCAATTGTGAGTGAATGAAAAAATGGAAGCTGCTATAAATACTGAGAGGATATGGAAAGCTGTATGAAAGGGGGAATCATGTTTAACAGGCTAAAAATCCTTAGTCAGCAGGCTTAATGACTCTGGAACCAATTTAGTTTTTGCCCAAAGATATTTTGACTTATAATAACCTATTTTAGCATCACCTTAGCATATCCCATGAGAATCATTGCAGAATTTACTAGAGTCAGAGAGCTAAACTGTACTGATTGGCTTCACTCCACTCAATATCTGTCAGTTGAAGGAAAAAAAAAATTCTTATGTGCACTACAGCATATGCCAAATAGAATACATGGAAAATTATCTGTAACAATACAGCAATAGTAATAAATGCAAATCCATTACATATATTGCAAATTACTTTTCAAGCCATATGAATATTAGACAGTTTTCCTAATTCTCAGAATTACCACAAAAGAGCTGTCTTTCTGTATTGTGGACGTCAGGATAAATGGATCACTTTAAACTAGAGTAATGCACACAACAATATAAAATATACACTGGAGATTACTTCAGACCTAACCTTTGTTTAACATTCCTCTGAATTTCTAATTACAGTTACAAAAGATAATACTGAATACAGATGTTTGCAAAAATTCTTCCACAAACAGGCTTTGAACTGCTTGTAAGAGCAGCAGTATTTATCCTGCCAATTATGACTTATTAAGTGTTTATTCCAGAATGACTAATTAACCAATCAAAAATTTCTTCAGTTTAAGAAAGGAAAAGTTTAGCTTTCAGTGCCACAATATCTTTGAAAACTTTCAGTTAGATAGAAAAAAAATTATCTCTTTAGATTTTAGTTTTCTGCTACTGTTCTGTTAAAATTGCAAAATTCTATCTGTGTGTTCTTTTCTCACTTATTTTTCTTTGGTTCTGCATGGTTATAAATTAATAACAAAGTCACTTTCTTAAAGTGAAGTCGCTCAGTCATGCCCGACTCTTTGTGACCTCATGGACAGTAACCTGCACCAAGCTCCTCCATCCATGGGATTTTCAAGGCAAGAGTACTGGAGTGGGTTGCCATTTCCTTCTCCAGGGAATCTTCCCAACCCAGGGATCGAACCCAGGTCTCTCACATTGTAGACAGACGCTTTACCGTCTGAGCCACCAGGGAAGTCACTTTCTTAAACATGTCATTAATTGATGCACTTAGTATTATAAATAAAGTTTGAGATTATTTAAAATATAATGGATGAGCATGGGGCTTCTGAATAGAGACTGAGCATATTTACACAAATTCTAGAATGGAAACCAAATAAAATTCACAATGAAGATCTGACTCTCATTGATAAGTGTGACTCTTAATGGCTGAGAAGTAATTAGGTACAAGTGATAAAAATGTGTTGTAAGTGACCACATTATTACTTTTCCACAAAAAGAACTGAATCTTGTATTGTCATTATTTGTAAAGGAGTGTGGTCATGGAGAGAAAATTTAACAATTTCTCTTTGGGGTTTGAATCTAGACTTCATGTCTTTGGGGGATTTTATGTGAAAAGGCTATCCATATTCATTTAATTGGTCTGTGAACAAAATTGATTGGTCTGCTCTATATCTCAAGAGGGCCCCCCAAAACATTATGGTGGTGGACTTTCAGCCACCAACATGATTTTCTATGTTGGTTTGCTACTCTACATATGCTCTGTTTCTATGTTCCTTCATGTTTCTGCTCACTAAAGAAAGAAAACTGTTTAAGAGTTTTTTTGGGTTTTTGTTTTTTGTTTTTTTCAAAAATATAAAGTTTTCTGAAAAACATCAATTAGATTTGATCAGATTTGATGTTATAAGTCAACTTAACTTTGACTTAAAGAGGACTTTTATTAATTTGCTAACATCCATCTGGAGCTCAGCTGATAAAGAATTCACCTGCAATGCAGGAGACCCCAGTTCAATTCCTGGGTCGGGAAGATCTGCTGGAGGAGGGATAGACTACCAAATCGTTTCTTTGGCTTCCCAAGTGGGAGACCTGGGTTTGATCCCTGAGTTGAGAAGATCCCCTGGAGAAGGGAAAGTCTACCCATGCCAATATTCTAGCCTGGAGAATTTAATACAGTCCATATACTATATATGTATACTGTCCATATACTATAGAGTCCATGGGGTCGCAAAGAGTTGGACACGACTGAACGACTTTCACTTTAACCTGTCAACATCATATTTGTTTCTGAAGTCTCAGGGAGTACATCAGAAAGCTATAATAATCTTAATGGCACAAATAAATTATTTTTATCGGTATAAGGAATATCTGAAAAGCCTCAATTATTCTGCTTAATATTCAGTTCAACTATGTAATAACAGAAAAGTATTCTGCAAAGAATTTAAAAAATTAGATAGGCAAGGATAAAAAGTTTTTTTAGGCTTTCTAGGTTCAGGAAGGGAGAGAATAATTTAGTGCAATACAACAGCTATTTGATACTTCAGGGTGAAAAGATAGCTGCCCCCAGAAGGTTTTAAAGAACTCATTAGAAAGCAAATGTGACTGGTGATGCTTTCTTATTATTAGGTACAATAGTTGAAGAAAATCACCTGTAGAAAAGAACGAAACCTCCATCAGTGTCTGGATCTAGCCTTTAGATTACCTAAAAACACAAAACTACCCATGCATGCTTTTATGTTTTCGAAATTGCAGCAATATATATGGAACTCTGTTTTGCTAAATAGTGTCTTGGATGCAGAGTTAGATAGCATCACTGTAATAACTAAAAGAAAAAATTATACCTTATCCCTACAATGTTTTAAAATAGACTCTTAAGTCTCAGAATTGTGAGGCAATCCTATAATTTTACCTAGCATTTAAGAAGTAAATATATTTATAAAAAAGAAGAAAGTAATACTTTTATAATAGGGAAATAACAGAAGATTTAAACTGATGGCATCTGATTCCCTCGAACCTTGAAATTCAAAGTGTGGTTGGAACCAGCAGCATCAACTCTACTTAGGGCAAGATTAAAAATACAGATTGCCAAGAAACACTCCTTTAGATAAACATTAAGCATACTGAGAAAGCAGAGTTTAATAAAATGGAAGAGCCTGAGGGAGGTAGCAGAAAATAATTTAACATATCTGATCTTGACATTTACATCATTTTTTTTCTTTTTCTTTCTTTTCTTTTGAAAATATTTATTGGAGTGTAGTTTATTTACAATGTTGTATTAATTTTAGGTGTATGACAAAGTGAATCAGTTATACATACACAAATATCCATTCTTTTTTAGATTTGTTTCCCATATAGGTCATTACAGAGTATTGAGTAGAGTTCCCTGTGCTATGTGATAGGTCTGTATTAGTTACCTATGTTATACCTAGTAGTGTGAATATGTCATTCTCAGTCTCCCGATTTACCACTCCCATCTTCTTACCCACCGGTAACCATTAATTTGTTTTCTACATCTGTGACTATATTTCTGTTCTGTAAATAAGTTCATTTGTATTTTTTTTTGATTCCACATTTAAGCAGTATCATATATTTGTCTTTCTCTGACTTACTTCATTCACTCTGACAATATCTAGGTTCAGCCATGTTGGTGCAGATGACATTATTTTATTTTTTATGGCTGAGTAATATTCCACTGTACGTATATAGCACAATTTCTTTATCCACTCCTCTGTCATTCACTCCTCTCTGATAACCATTCATATTTGAAATCATCATAAATTATATAACTGAAAATCACCTATGTTTTTACTTAGCTCAATTATTTCACTGTATATATGCCAGAACTATAGCCACAGAGAGTGTAATAGCTTCAATAACATGGAAACGGTTTATGGGACTAAAATCCAGCAGAGGATGCATATTCAGTGACTATTCTCCCTTTGTCCACTTACTTCCCTTCACTTCCTTTTATTTTCTTGCTTTATTTATATTCTTTCCTTATGTGGTGGGGGAGAATTTTTGTTAGGTAAAATATAGAGAATCAAAAAGATGCAAATTGCTCTAGGAAAAGTGGATATATTAGTACAAGCATACATGAGAACTAAAATATGCCATCAAAGGTTTATAAAATGATTTAATGGAAGTTTACATTTTATATTCACCACCATCCAACTCAATCTATTGCTCTGGGATTTATAATAACCAAATACACTGTATATCTTTTCTTTTCATTCTTCCTTACTCCCTTCTGCTTCCTTTCCTCTTTCTCCCATTTCCCCTCCTCCCCACTACACCTCTTTCTTCCCCTTCTCCTGTTTTTCATCCTCCTCCTCTTTGCTGTTTAAAGAAAAGATGAGCCAAGGCAGTATCCCTGTCAGATCATTTCTATTATCACCAAAAACAAAGTGTATTTCAAGAAATCAGTATATATACAGACATTCTATTAGGGTAGTAATTAGTGACAATGGACTTCAGCTATATTAAAAGACTTCCTGATTAGCAATAAAGAACATGACTTCACAGGCATTTTAATGGCAGCATCGATACTTTACAATGTCAAGTCACCTTGTTAAGGAAGAATAGCTAATTACAATGCAAATAAGTTACCTCTTACACATTTAGAATGCTTGTATCTCATGTAATATTTTTGTCCTAAAATCCAAAAAAAATAATATGAATGCCATTTAGCTTTCTACTGATGAATCACTTTGGATTAAGTAAAGTATAGGACAGAAAGTAATCTTAGAAAGTAGATACAAGCATATTCTTTTCTGTCTTTTCTGAAATCAAGGACGGTTGCAAATGAGCATGTTGAATAGCATATGTTAATTCTGTCTTGGAATACCATAAAGAACTATAGTACACTATAGGTACTGGCTTCAGATGACCTTAGCAACTAGTTCCAGCTTCCCTCCTTACTATATAATGGGCGTTGTGAACATTGATTTCAATGTTCTATTTTCAGGATTAAGTAAGAAAATGAATTTAAAACTGCTTACAGATTTGTCATTAAAAATATTTATCTTGCTGTTTTCTCTCTACTAAGAGTAACATTTTTCCCCAGTAGTGGATATTTTCAGAACATATAAAAGCTAATATAACTTTGTTGAAATTGTTTTGAATGCAAACATCATAAAAGACAATAATTATAAAATTTCATGTCTGAGACTAATAAAGATTAATATTGAGTTTCACTTAATAAAGACCTCCCAAAGCAACCCCCCTCAAAAAAAAAAAAAAGAAACAACTCATGTTAACAAACTAGAAAAGCCAACAGTGCTGTGACACTGAGCAAGGATTTTACCTGCAAAAGTCTGACTCTAGAGGGCATGTTACCTATAAAATGTGTGTGCTCAGCTTACTGGCTTTAAATCGTAAAGAAAAGAAGAGACAAGAAGGGAAGGGAAGACAAGAGAGAAAAGAAGGAAGTAGAAGGGAAGGGTCAGAGGAGGAGAGAGAAGAGGAAAAAAATCGGGAAGAGACAAGGGAGTACAGAAGCAGCATATTTTAAAAGGCTTGTTAAACCATGATTTATAGAGTTTTTAGACCTATTGAAATTTTAGTCTGCTATTGCTCATTGAAAATATTGAAGGAAACAGGTTTTTTTTTTCATTCCAGAACTCATTCATTTTTGACTATGCTGCATACAAACTTTGGCCCTTTTATAAAGAAATGTTGGAAAGAAAGATATTCATGTTATTTTCATTTTTCATTAAGTTTGAACCATAGCCTTAAATGGAAAGTGCACACTTGTGTTTTATAGTAAAACAGGTTAAATTAACAAGTTCTGAAAGGTTAATATGGTACACCAAAAAACTGGTCTTATAATTTATAACAAAGTATCTGCTTTACAATTTTGCCTCTCAAGATTCAAGTAAAATGAAGTTATCAAGCAAGTAAATAATATTATTGATGCTCATTAGAAAATTAAAGAAATCACGTAATTGTATTTACTTGCAATTAAAATCTGGAAAAGGCCATGGCAACCCACTCCAGTACTCTTGCCTGGAAAATCCCATGGATGGAGGAGCCCGGTGGGCTGCAGTCCATGGGGTCGCAAAGAGTCGAACATGACTGGGCGACTTCACTTTCACTTTTCACTTTTATGCATTGGAGAAGGAAATGGCAACCCACTCCAGTGTTCTTGCCTGGAGAATCCCAGGGACGGTGGAACCTGGTGGGCTGCCATCTATGGGGTCGCACAGAGTCAGACACGACTGAAGCGACTTAGCAGCAGCAGCAGCAATTAAAATATTCATAATGTTGATATGACTGTATGGCGTCACTGACTCCAGTGGATATGAGTTTGAGCAAACTCTGGGAGAGAGTGAATGACAGGGAAGCCTGATGTGCTGCAGTCTATGGGGTCACAAAGAGTTGGACATGACTTAACAACTAAACAACACCAATGTTGGTATGAAATAGAAGAAATTAATCCTCACCTATAATAAACTAGTGAATTATAATAGTGAGACATGAGACATCAATTTATGTTAGAAAATTGACATTAAAATAAAAAAGCAAAAAAGAATATTCAATATGATATCAGCTTTAGAAGATTGTGCTGGGAGCCAAGTACATTTGTTATAGTGGGAAAAATTTGAGATTAAGATATATAGTAATTCTGATGAAGTGAAAGCAGAAAAAAAAGAAGTTACAGTTTTTTAAAAGCTTGTAAAATACAACTTGTCAACATCCAGACTCTAACATTAATTTTTATGATCTTCTTTAATTATTAAAATCAACCATAATATATTTAATTCAGTATTGATAATGGAAGAGGTATCCAATTTTAGTCCAGAATAGAAAAGTATTACTGTGACTCCTATGTCTATTGAAAAATCAGAGCTTTGTTAGCAGTTTGAAACTCTTGCTGAGTTCTGTGCTAAGATTAGTAGAAACCAAGGTCAGTGTTACAGCCTGTGAAGTTAACTAAACAACAAGAAAAATAGCAAATATATTAAACACTGATGAGTTTTAAAGTTCTCTCTGAAGACAGTACTCTGCCTCTTTTAAATATGTATCATATTTTAATTTTTAAAAATAACATGTTGCATTTTATCAAATATATATGGTAATTTGCTTTGAGAAACATTTGCATATTAAACATGAATAAAATATGTAACAAAAATGAATGTCACCTATAGCAAAATATATGCAAAATTCTGCCATAAAGCTAGCAGCAGGAATTCTCTAAATGGATAAAGATGAATCACATTCAATAAATTATAAATAAGAAAAAAAAAGGCATACTAAAATTTTCCTTGAGGCTCATGACCTCAGCATCTAAGGATAATTATTTTAAATACAAAAATCTCTTTTCCTGATATCTCTGATGGATTGTTGCTGACAACTCTTCTACTTCCTAATATAATTTTTGTGAAGATTGAAACACCAAGTACACTATGGTATGATTGTGCTGCGTAAATTCACTGTGCAGAATGGTGAAAACAAAGAATCATATTAGAGGGAACAAGTTTCTTTTACCTAGCTTTTTAAAATATGTTGAATATATATGTCAATATATAAATATATCAATTCAGTAAACATTATGTCAGTCATCAGAAATGACTTGAGAAATGTAGCATCACATTCTTATTTCCTTAGAATTTGTTGGTAAATATACAGATGAGCACTATTTTTATTTTTTAGTAATCTGTATTACTAAGAAGTATTTCTAACCTTATGGTAGGGAGTCTGAATAGTCAATAATGGAAGCAAAAAAATTTGATGCAATAATTGAAAAATATGTATCTTAGTAAAAATAGAATGGTGAGGGTAAAAGTTCAGCATTCCATATCAGCAAGCACAAAATTAATTCTGTCTTTATGGATCTCATGTCTTAGAAATGAAGTCTATGGGCTCTTGTTTCAGAATGTCTGAATTTGATCCTGATTCTCGATTTACAGGTTTTATAATTCTGGGAGCATTATTTGACTCTTATGCTGCATTTTCATTATTTGTAAGATAGAGATTAATAACAATAACATTAAACATATATTTATTGTGAATATTACTTCACATCTTGTAAATTCATACATATAAATATTCGTTTATGTATGTTTAATACATTAGTTAATGCTATGATCTGAATGTTTGTTCATAAAGACTCATATGTTAAAACCCAATTCCCAATGTTATGGTATTAGGAGGTAAGTCAGTTTGGAAGCAGTTAAGTCATGGGAACAGAGCCCTTATGAATGAGAGTAATGTTTTTAATAAAAGAGACCTGAGAGCTGTCTTGCTCCTTCCACCATGTGAAGTTACAGCTAGAAAGTGCCCTCCACGAGGAAGTGAACTCTGCTCAGGCACAGAATCTGCCAGTGCTTTGATCTTGGACTTAGCAGCCTCTCAGAACTGTGAGGAAATTAGGGGGAGGGAGTGAATGTTTCAGTCCTCTATTCCTGGTTGACTGTCATGGTAACCCGGCCCTGTCCTTAGATGTTTTCCAAAGTCAGCTCATTCACACAACAAAGGATACCTTTGTTGCTATCATCACTTAGGAAACTGCAAGTGTTTTAGTTCTGTTGCAAACTAGGAAGAGCAAATATATATTTCTTATTATAAACCACTTTATCACTGAAGTGCAATGTGAAATACAGGCAGTTAGAAGATCTTGTAGGTTTATACTTTAAAATAGTCTTCAAATGTAGAAAAGCATGAAACCTAACGTGGAGAGTTTTAATGAGAAAAATTATCTAATACAAAATCCCTCTGGGTCCTATAATAAGTATATGTTAGAAGAGGACCGAATGTAGCAGGGGGTTGAGTTAATAGGCTATTAATAATTCAAATTAAAAAATAAGAGTCTTGAATGATAGTGATTATAGTTAAGATGGAAGGAAGAGAACACAATAGGCATTTATTCTAAGGTTGAGTCTAAAAGCTTTTTGAAGAATTAAGAGTGGAAGAGAAGGAATCAGTAGAATCAAAGTATCTCTTAGGCTTTCAGAGTGAGCAGCTGAGGGAGAGTAGTACAGTTGCTGGGAGAAGGCAATGGCACCCCACTCCAGTACTCTTGCCTGGCAAATCCCATGGATGGAGGATCCTGGTAGGCTGCAGTCCATGGGGTCTCTAGGAGTCAGACACAACTGAGCGACTTCACTTTCACTTTTCACTTTCATGCATTGGAGAAGGAAATGGCAACCCACTCCAGTGTTCTTGCCTGGAGAATCCCAGGGACGAGAGAGCCTGGTGGGCTGCCGTCTATGTGGTCCCACAGAGTTGGACACGACTGAAGTGACTTAGCAGTAGCAGTACAGTTGCTATCTACAAACACAGGGAAGATCAAGGGGAAGCGATGTCTTGAGGAAAGTGAGGCCAAACAAGAATTCTGTTGGGGCACGTTAAGTTCAGAAGCCAGCTTGACAAACTAATGGAAATACAGCAGTTAGTAGTACACACGGTTCTGTGGTTCAAGGGAAAAGTGGGGATTGTATCTATAAATCTGCCAGTTACTCTCATATAGATGGCATTTAAGTCCAGAGCACTGTATGACATCCTTTAAGCAGAGCATGTAGATGCAGACGTGAGGCTAAGATGAAACCCAAGGGAACATTTATTTTTAAAATAATTGGAAGAATTGAGAAAATTTTCTAAGAGAAGAATGAAGAGATTTGAATAAGAATTATCAATCAAACTAGAAAACAAATAAGATATGAAATCTTTGTAAATGAAAAAACTACTTATTAGTAAAAATATACAAACAGATGAAATTTACATTATAATTCTATTCTGTTAAATGTTTGCCAGGCAATTATCTAGACTCTTAATAAATGTTGACTCTTTGAAACCTCATAGCAACTTTTTTTAGACATTTGACAATAAGGCAGATGGTCATAGAAAGATTCAATATAGTGCCAAAGATGATGCCAGTTAAGTGCCAGTCATTTGATTTGAAACAGAGTTAATCCCACAGTGAATATCAGTTACTTAAATCAATTAGGAAAAAAATTTTAATGTATATACTCAGTCATGTCTGACTCTTTGTGACCCCATGCACTATAGCTCACCAGGCTACTCTGTCCATGGGATTTATCAGGCAAAAATACTGGAGTGATTGCCATTTTCCTCCTCCAGGTGGTCTTCCTGACCCAAGGATTGAAACCCCATTTCCTGTGTCTCCTGCACTGCAGGTGGACTCCTTACCTGCTCAGCCATCAGTGTAGCCCATATATGATTTAAGCTAAATTAAAGCAACAAACGGAAGTGGTACTAGTGGTAAAGAACCTGCCTGCCAGTCCAGGAGACATAAGAGATGCTGGCTTGATCCCTGAATTGTGAAGATCCCCTGGAGGAATAAATGGCAACCCATTCCAGTATTCTTGCCTGAAGAACCCCATGGACAGAAGAGCCTGGTGAGCTATAGCCCATAGGGTCACAAATAGTTAGATACGCCTGAAATAACTTAGCCCATGTGCACCCAAAGCAACAAAATTTAAGAGCATGCAGTGTATAGTTTGTGATTAAATGCAATTAAATATAAAACTAGAACATAATGCACAACACTGATAATAGTATGAAGTTAAAAATTGAATCAACATTTATAAATTAAAACAAACAAACAAACAAAACTCAATCCTTCTGTTATTGAACCAAACTTGGGTCTGCTTGCCCAGGCTCAGTGAAGCCAATCTACTGCCACTGAGTTGTGGTGAAGGAAAAGCACAGTGTTTATTGCAAGATGTCTAACATGGGGCCAAGGAAGGGAAATGGATGGCTCATACTCAAAAGACCAGCACTCACCAATGGATTTCAGGGAAGAGTTTTTAAAGGCAAGGTGAGGGAGATAGTCACAGGGTATGTGATCAGCTCCTGTATGATTTCTGATTGGTTGATGGTGAGGTAATAGGGTGATGCCACAGAGGTTAATGTCATCAGACCTTAAGCTCCAGCTGGTCTGGGGACTGTGTGTTTCATGGTCACCATACAATTATCTTCTTCCATCTAGTGTGGGTTTTAGTACCTGTAAAACAATTCAGGAATGTGCTTCAGACACTGTTATCTGTGTCCTTTGAGGGGAACTAAAGATTTTGTGACTCTGCTATATGACTGATCTGTTGTTTAATTTGTTACCAGTTCTTTTCACCCCGCTTCTATTTTTTGTTACTACATGTTCACATTTTCCCAATCATAACTCTTGAGCCAAATTTCTGTGACTCAGAAAGGAGGCCTGGGAGACTAAAGCTTTTCTACAAACTAGATGCAAGTAGAAGACTCAGGGTGGGGGGTGGGGTCTCTCCTGGGAAGGCCCTATAGAGTCCTGTTTGGTTATACTATTAAAGAATTATTTCCTTTCTTAAGTTAAACTTTCATTAAATTTATTGTTTGTGAAGTTCCTTTCTAAATTTATAATTAACATATAATTGATGTGTTTTAGAAATATAGTTAAGTGTGATTTATTTTAGAGTAGTAAGTGATTGATTAGGCTATCTGCCACTTCATGGATTAAACTTCTAATTCCATTAATCTGACTATTAAATTGTATGTCTTCCATTAACTGTCTATGTGCACCCTATCTGAAATTTAAGACTGGATCAAATAATCATGGTAAAGAGAGGTATAGTTCTTCAAAATATTGTTTTCAGAGATCTGCAGTTCCAATGAAAGAATTTCCATGTCAAGCTATTCCATCTAACCCTCTCTAAATATTTCAAATACTTCATGACAGAATAGCTATAAAGTATCACAAATGATTCTATACAGATAGACAAACCAGAAATTCTAATCAGCATTCTATATAATTTCTATCCTGGATTCCAGAGGGGTTTTTTTGGCTAAAATATGTTTTGATAAGTATTAAGATTATCTTGGATGGGTACATGGATAAGAACAGTCAAAAAATCTTCATTTCCCTATGGCAAGGTCATGTTAAATAAAATAGTTCCAGGCTTTTTTTTTTTTCCCTCTAAAAGTATAAATGTCATTTGTTGTTCATGTAATTTTAAGTTTTATTTTTCCCTAATGTAAACTGCTTTTTGTATCACCCAGTGAGACATTTATCTCTGCAGTGTGCTCAGTACTTCCTGGATGAGAAGTTATAGTATGTGACATTGTTGCTTAATTTAACTAAATACAACGTGTATTTGAACTGTACATTAAGATGCAACAGAAGAACTGAACTAATTGTAACTTCTAGAGAAAATACACAGCAAAGTGATCCCGTTTACACCAACTACCAGACGCTCATAAGCAGACAATTTAAAAACCATGTCAAAAGTTTTTCAGTAACAAATTGTGGAAATATTGAATAGAGATAGGACACCATCTTAAACGCTGTCATAAAATCATAAAAGTAGAATCATCATAAAAATAGAATCAAGGATATAAAGTAGATGCTGTTTACCAGCAATGGATACAATGTAGAGTTTCTAATGTCTAGCAAAGATTGCATTCAATCATTGGGTATTTGTATGATCCTGTAGACATATTTTGTATTTCATAATGAAATACTTCAGGATCTTCAGAGTGGGTAAAGCTCTGGTAATAAATTTGTCACAATGTGATAAATCCAAACGGAGTGAACCAAGATATAAATATAAAACTTTGACGTTTTCATCTACTTTGGCTCTTAGGGAAACTTGACTGGCAGTGTCAGTTTAATGAACTATATAGTGAAGGGCTTATTTGGTTTTTCTTATGAAAAAAACACTGTAAAAAAGCAAGTTCTCTTCCCTTGTCATAATAATTTTGACATCAAAGTTGGAAATAAATTATTTATATAGTATATAATAAATTGGAACATTTAAACTTCCCTTGATTATTTTTAGTATTAAGTAAAATATCTGAGTATACACAGCTGCATCATCAACATATTTATTAGTGTATAAAAGTTATTCTTGAAGTGAATTGATGTTAAATCAAATTGAAGATTAAGGACCAAATTGCAGGTTTCCCAGTTTTATCAAGTTTGTCTTAACTAAAGCCTTGCACACTTGTTGGAATGCCAGTCCAGTGGTTAAGGACTGGCAGTCCAGTGGTTAATGGTTCATGGTTAACTCCATGCATTCACTGCAGAGGGCCTAGGTTCAATCCCTGGTAGGGGAATTAAGATGTCAAAAGCCATGCCATGTGGTAAAAAAAAAAAAAAATCAATAAAGTCCAAATTAAAAAAGCCTTGCACACTCACTTTATGTTCATAGTTAAAGTCACTTTCCCTAAATTCTAAGACAAGTCACATAATCTCTAGAAGAGTTATGAAAATGAAATAATTCACCATGTGTTAAAGCAGTTGATTACAATTTAAGAAAACTTTAAAATATAACATTAAAGTAGAAATTTAAATTTATTCTTAATCTAAGCTACTAGAATCTTTCTCATATTTCTTTTAATATTATTCAGTGTATATATATCATAGTAGTGCTTTAACAAGTCTTTGTTGTTCAGTCTGTAAGTCATGTCCAACTCTTTGAGATCACATGGACTGCAGCAAACCAGGCTTCCCTGTCCTTCACTAGCTCCTGAGTGTGCTCAAACTCATGTCCATTGAATTGATGATGCCATCCAACCATCTCATCCTCTGTCACCCCTTTCTGCTCCTGGCCTCATTCTTTCCCAGCATCAAAGTCTTTTCCAATGAGTTGGCTCTTTGTATTCAGGTGGCCAAAGTACTGGAGCTTCAGCTTCAGCATCAGACCTTCCAGGGAATGTTGAATGTTGATTTCCTTTAGGATTGACTGATTTGATCTCCTTGTTGTCCAAGGGACTCTCAAGAGTCTTCTGTAGCACCACAGTTTGAATGCATCAGTTCTTTGGTGCTCAGCCTTCTTTATGGTCCAACTCTCACATCTATACATGTCTACTAGAAAAACCATAGCTTTGACTAGATGGATCTTTGTTGGTAAAATGTCTCAGCTTTTTAACGTGCTGTCTAGGTCGGTCATAACTTTTCTTCCATGGAGCAAGCATTTTTTAATTTCACAGCCGCAGTCACTATCTACAGTTATTTTCAGTTCAGTTCAGTCGCTCAGTCGTGCCCGACTCTTGGTGACCCCATGGACTGCAGCATGCCAGGCCTCCCTGTCCATCACCAAGAAAATAAAGTCTGTCACTGTTTCCATTGTTTCCCCATCTATTTGACATGAATGATGAGACTGGATGCCATGGTCTTCATTTGTTGAATGTTCAGTTTTAAGCCAGCTTTTTTGCTCTCCTCTTTCACTTTCACCAAGAGGCTCTTCAGTTCCTCTTCACTTTCTGTCATAAGGATGGTGTCATCTGCATATTTGAGGTTATTGATATTTCTCCCAGCAGTCTTGATTCCAGCTTTAGCTTCATCCAGCCCAGCATTTCACATGATATTTCTACCTAAAGTTAAATAGGCACGGTGACAATATGCAGCCTTGTTCTACTCCTTTCTCAATTTTGAATCAGTCAGTTGTTCCACACAAGACTTAACTGTAGCTTCTTGACCTGCATACAGGCTTCTCAGGAGAAAGGTAGCAAGGTATGGTATTCCTATCTCTTACAAGTTTTCCACAGTTTGCTGTGATCCACACAGTCAAAGGCTTTAGCATAATCAATGAAACATAAGTAGATGTTTTTCTCTGGAATTCCCTTGCTTTCTCTATGATCCAGTGAGTGTTGGCAATTTAATCACTTGTTTCTCTGCCTTTTCTAAACACAGCTTGTACATCTGGAAGTTCTCTAAATAAATTATATATAACATATATACATATATATGTTTATTTTACATGCATTCCTATTGGTAATTTTGAAGTATGATTTTATTATATATTATTATTTCTTAAATGGGAGTTGAGTAAAAACTAAACAGATAAAAGCACATTTTTTTTTCTATCATATCAACTGGCTTTAGGTACATTTTTTTCCAGCTTTCCTTTTTGCTTCAAAGAAATATAAATTCTTAAAATTCCTTAAAATTAGTTGTCATTGGTAACTTTCTAAATATTTTACAGAAAGAGTCAAGGGAAAATTGCTTTATTATCCTGTAAAATATTCACAATACATACAAATCAAATACATATTCTTTGCATTCAATTTAAAGATAGTAAGAACAGGAATAACACTTATATCTAATTTTGCTAAACAAGCAATTTATAAATACAGATTTTTTAAATCTCAATAGTATGAATTTAGATATGACAAATTATTTTTATTGTAGTAGTAATGTATATTATGGTCTCATAGTTTGATATTACATTTAAACCTCATTAAATTAAGATACTTTAATTCTGGATTTTTAAAAAATCTGAATTTGTGAAAAGTCCATCTTTTCCTTTTCTAGTTATAATAACATTTCAGAGCTTACTGTGTGAATATGACTATGGTTAGTCCCTTATATGCATCAGTTTTCTGCTTCTAATAACTTTAAATCTATTATCCTAAATATGTAATTCTATATAAATATATAGATATAAATCCATCTATGAATCATTTATTTATTTATACTTACACCCATTTTACAATTGGAGAAATGAATAATCAGAAAGCTTAGATTGATACTGATCACAGAACAATTAAATGGCACAGACCAACTCAAACTGACTCCATAGATTTTATAGTATTTTCTTCACTTATATGAAGATGCATGTATTTGAAATATATAGGTAAAAGTTACTAAATAATCATAAATAAAGAGTTGGATATATGCCATATTACATATATATAAACATTGATACACCTAACTATATACATAGATATGTAGTTAGGTATATAAATGCCACATTTACATACATATAATCCACAAGCTATTTTATCTCTTAACCAGAATTTAGGAAGTACATCAATATTGAATATTAAACAACTTAAAAGAGTTTGAATCTAATTGAAAGAATAGTGTGTGTGTGAGTTTGATACACAGAATAATTACTTCATAAATGTTAACAATAGAGTTATGGGTTGGGTAGTTTTTTAAACACAAATCTGAAATAGAAATTAAGTAATTTTACAAGTTTTGCTAGGAATAGAGCACTACCATTGAAATTAGAATATAAGTATCCCAGTTCTATAAGGTTTGTGCAGAATAATAATTGTGAAAGTTCACAGAAGAAAGAAAACACCTTCACAGGAAATCACTCGAGTTGATTGCATTTATGACTCCTCCAGATCAATATTGTATTAGTTCTAGGGCTCAGATGCCCATAGGACTATAAGGCAGGCTATTATTCTCCTGTTAACAGCATTTCAGACATCTTCTAACTCAATCACTACTTGATGGCTTTTGCAGTACTAAGGCTAAAATATTTATGAAAGGATTCAGCTCTCCCTACAGCATGTCTGTAGTCACAATCTATCATATACAGACTTATATCCAACCCAGTTTAGAGTATTGCAATATGTTTGTTGTACTAATATTTCTTAAGGATTACCCTGCCAAATCACCTAGTATAGATTTCAGAAACCAACAGTTTAGAGATGTGTGTCAAATGAGGTTTTTTCTTCCCCTTTGTTCTCTATATTCCCTGGAATCTGATATTCAGGAAAGAGTAATCTTCATTTAGATTCCTTTGATTCAAGTTGAATTTGTCTATTCACTTTTACCTTTTGTAGCTATCATTCAGTGCATTCCTAATAAGATAATAAATATAAGCCTTAAGAAAACAAAATTGGATTCAGTTCTCAAGAGGGTGCTCAACTCTGAATTGTTACAGTACTCAACCACATTCTGTCTTCCTTAAATATGTATAAATGACATGGCTACTGATTATCAGGTTACTCTATCTCTTTTTTTTTTTTGATATATTTTTATGATAGTAGATTTAAGAATATTATACATGTATTAGTACATATGCACAAAAATTATTTTTTAGAGTTTATGTTAGTAAAGTTTTCTATAATCTTGAGCTACTCAAGTAATAGAGATAATATAGCTTTTATTATAATTATAAAAAATAACATTTGCCTTGAAGATGAAGAATAAAGACATTGTAAATTGACTGGACTATTTAGTCCATGTAATTGGGAAGATAGTTCTTGATAATTCAGTGCTTTTGAAAATTTTAAAAATGATGAATATAAAACTATATTATAAAATTCATATGTAAGCCATAGTTTACTTCTTTAATAATCTAGTCCAATTAATAAATATTGATTATTAATTATCTTCTGTCTATATATCACTTCGTATGTACTATTTCGATTCCTAAAACCAATTTGCAAATAGATATTAATTCTCTCAATTTGTAGGTTTCATTAATAATTTATATTTATGCTTAATTTTATTAGAGAGGTTTGGATTTGTATTAAGAATAATGACTGATATGTAGAATGTTAAAGGGTTTTTGTTGCTAATAGTTGAAAAGAGATAAACTTTGGCTTTATGCCCGAGATTGAGTTTTATATATCAGTATACATTTAGAGAAGGAAATGGCAACCCACTCCAGTGTTGTTGCCTGGAGAATCCCAGGGATGGGGGAGCCTGGTGGGCTGCCGTCTATGGGGTCGCACAGAGTCGGACATGACTGAAGCAACTTAGCAGCAGCTGCAGCAGCATACAGTTCTCATAATTTATTACTGACATTGATGCAGATAATATATGTGTTTATGTGTATAAACACACACACACACACATACACACACATACATATATATATATATATTATATGTATCAGACATTGATGCAGATAATATATGTGTTTATGTGTATAAACACACACACACACACACACACACATATATATATATATATATATATATTATATGTACAGACACGTATATTATCCAACTTCAGGGGCTGGTGATCGAAAGGGAGGCCTGGTGTGCTGCAGTCCATGGGGTCACAGTCAGACACAACTGAGCGACTGAACTAAGCTAATGTGTGTATATTCAAATGCACATATTTTAATAAATATTTGCTTTGATAACTATTAATTGTATAATATATGGGGCCTAACTGGATTAGGAAAATATACCTCAGTATATTTTAGGTGCAAAATTAGGAAGTCTAGAAACATTTAATTAGCCGCAATTCTGTCATTGTATGAGTCGTCTGTATTCTATCAGAGTTTTAATTACATTGTTTTCATATTATGATATAATAGGTAGTGTTGCAGTGTCAAAGATGATATTTGCTGTTTATTGTACTTACAGGGTAAGGAAAAAATGTTGCAAACAACGTGAGGAAGGCAGGCAAGGAAGCAGGAAGAAAATAAAAGAAGGGGTTTCAGGGGAGAGGCAGCTAGAGAGAAATAGAACAAAGTAATAGTACAAAGTCTGTATTTTGCTTTCCAAGCAAACCTCCTCATAACAGACAATAATTTCTATAACTTGAACAACTAATGTATTTGCAGCTAAATTTTTGGGGAATGTCTGTAATTTCTAGCATTGTTGTTTTAAAAGAACTTGGAAATTTATCCAGTAAACCATTATATCATATTTGGCTGAAATAAAAGTTTTGTAAAAATAGTTATTCATTTAATCACCAAAATTAATGTTGTTTAGTCACCTTCTGTTTTCCAAAGAGGAACTAAAGGGTTTGGCAATATGAATTCCGACCTTTATGTTCAATTGAGGATTTCTATTTTATTTTTTTGATTCTATTTTTAATATAAATTTATTTATTTTAATTGGAGGTTAATTACTTTACAATATTGTATTGGTTTTGCCATACATCAACATGAATCCGCCACAGGTATGCACATGCTCCCCATCCCGAACCCCCCTCCCTCCTCCCTCCCCATACCATCCCTCTGGGTCATTCCAGTGCACCAGCCCCGAGCAACCTGTATCCTGCATCGAACTTGGGCTGGCGATTCATTTCATATATGATATTATACATGTTTCAATGCCATTCTCCCAAATTATCCCACCCTCGCCCTCTTCCACAGAGTCCAAAAGACTATTCTATACATCTGTGTCTCTTTTGCTGTCTCACATACAGGGTTATAGTTACCATCTTTCTAAATTCCATATATATGTGTTAGTATACTGTATTGGTGTTTTCCTTTCTGGCTTACTTCACTCTGTATAATAGGCTCCAGTTTCATCCACCTCATTAGAACTGATTCAAATGTATTATTTTTAATGGCTGAGTAATACTCCATTGTGTATATGTATCACAGCTTTCTTATCCAGAGAATTTCTATTTTAAATGTCATATCGCATTGTTATTATCTTGTTTTTAACAAAATTAGATCAATGATGAATAGGAATTTTCTTAAACTATGCAGCATTCCACCATTATTGCTTATGTAAATTAATTTGAAAACTATTAACCCAGTTGTTCAGTGAAAAATATTGTAATCTTTCCTCAACTTATTCATACTGCTTATCCAGTCCATCATTAAATACTATTATAACCATCTTCAGAATATATCTCAAATGTAAATACAACTCGCAATTTCTATTTTTTATTACATCCTTAGTCCAAGATTATATGTTCTTTTTCAAGGTGATATGGAGTCACCTCCTAATTGGCCTTCCAGATAATATTATTTTCTTAAAAAATAATTATTTTATTGAAGTATAGTTGATTTACAATGTTGTGTTAATTTCTATTATACAGTAAAGTGATTCAGTTATATATGTGTGTATATGTGTATTCTTTTTCATATTCTTTTCCATTATGATTTATCACAGAATATTGAATATAGTTCCCTGTGCTATATAGTAGGATGTTATTGTTATCCATCTGTACATAATAGTTTACATCTACTAATTCCCTGGGGCTTCCCAGGGGACTTAGTGGTAAATAATCCACCTGCCAGTACAGGAGATGCAGGAAATAAAGGTTGATCCCTGGGTTGGGAAGAACCTGTAGGAGGAAATGGCAACCCACTCTGGTATTCTTGCCTGGAAAATTCGGACAGTGGAGCCTGAAGCGTTGTCATCCATGGGGTCGCAAAGAGTCAGACACAACTGAGCGTTTTAAGCACACAATCATGCACTAATCTCACACTTCTAATCCACTCCTGCTCTGGCTTCCTCAGTCTTGGCAACTTCAAGTCTGTTCTCTATGTTTTCAAGTCTGTTGCATAAGCCAAGTCTGTTTGATTAAGTTCATTTGTGTCATATTTTCGATTCCACAAGTGAGAAATATATGATATCTGTCTTTCTTTTTTGGATTTACTTAGTGTGCTAATAATCTCTAGGTCCATTCATGTTGCTACAGATGGCATTATTTCATTTGTATGGCTGAATGGCTTTCCACTGTATATATGTACCACATCTTCTTATGCATTCATCTGTCAGTGAATATTTAGGTTGTTTTCATTTCTTGGCTATTGTGAATAGTGCTGCTGTGAACTTAGTGGTGCAAGTCAGATCATATTCTTGACTATGCCATACATATCATTTTTTGTTTGTTTTTCTTTCTCATCACAAGGAAACTTTTTTCTTTCATTTATTATCTATATGAGATGAAGGATATTCACTAAACTTACTGTAGTAGTGATTTCATGATGTGTATAAGTCAAGTCACTGTGCTGTACACCTTAAACTTATACAGTGCTATGTGCCAATTATATCTCAATAAAAATAGAAGAAAATTATGTGTATACTTGAATTTAGTTTGTATTATCCATGAATAATATGAAACATATGTGAATTGTGAAAGAAAATAATGAAAAGAACATCCAGCATTCTAACACTCAAAGAAAGTTGTACTTAACACTTCTACATCTATCTCTTTTTCCCCACTATGTATCAAACCAGTACCTTTCCTTGAAATAGCTTCTCTAAAACTTTTTTTACATGTAGTTTTATATACTTTTATCAAAAGTATATATATATATATATATATATGTTTTAAAAACTATATATATATATGTTTTAAAAATTAATGTTTATTAACTTTATCCTCAATGTACGTGTGAGGTATTCTGGATCAGAGACATATTTCTTATTGTGTGTGTCCATGTGTGTGTTAGTCGCTCAGTCGTGTCTGACTCTTTGCGACCCTATAGACTGTAGCCCACCAGGCTCCTCTGTCCATGGAATTCTCCAGGCAAGATTACTGGAGTGGGTTCTCATGCCCTCTTCTAGGGAATCTTCCCCACCTAGGGATCAAACCCAGGTCTCCCTCATTGCAGGCAGATTTTTCTGTCTGAGCCATCAGGGAAGCCATTGGAACAATGTGGTGAAAGCCAGATGGAAAAATACCCTCTGTGAGTAGCATGAAAATCCATAAGTGAGGGGAGAAAAATAGATAATCTCTGCTTACATAGAGGAAGAAAAGGCAGGAGAAAAATCTTTGTGTCATGATGAAGGTATAGAAAGACTTCTGGGTTCTCACTGAAACCTTTTGAAATGAAATATACCTCTCAAAGACAGTAAACTCTAGTGTCATTGGCTTTTATAGGCTTTTAGACATGTTTTCAAAGTTTCAAGCGTCATTTTCCCTGGAAATGTAAAAATGAATTTTTTTAGTTAGATGAGTTTCTCTGGATTTCTGTAACTTCTATAGAGTTATAAATAACTTTCCAAGGCTTTCTCTAAGATAAGGATCCCAAGTATTCAGGAAAATATATTCAGAAAACTCCACCTCTGCATTAATGCAAAAATATTTTTTCTTCAACCCACACATCCTAAATTAATCTTTCATTTTTGTTCATATTTCTATTCATTTTTGAAGAAAAATACACCCACTTGGTCCAAACATCCAAACATATAAAAAAGATACACAGTGAAAGATTCTCTCCACCCATGTCCTGCCCCTCCTTTCTTGGATTCCACCTCAATACTCCATAAATAAATTTTGTTTAGTTTCTTATATTTCCTTCCAGAGTTTCTTATATAAAATTTTTCTGGCTACTACTTCTACATAACAAATTATCCCAAATTGGTGGCTTGAAACAGCCATTTATTTTTTAAATTGAATAGTATCTATAGGTCATCAGTTCTCTCAGGGCACAGCAAAGATTGTTTGTCTGTACATGACATCAGCATTTTCAACCCAGACACAACTTAAAGGCTGGTAATCCTGTAGCTGGCTCCTGGCATCCATGAAGACTCATTCAGTCACAAAGTGTGCCCCTTGGCTCAAATGACTCAACGGTCCATTAGAGCACATGTACATGGCCCCTCCACATAGCTCGAATTTCACATAATGTGTTCAAAGTTGTTGGAGTTTTTAGGAAGTATCTCAGGACTCAACTGCAAACATTCAGTGGGTAAAGTTACATGCAACATTTCTTATGACCTAGCCTCAACAGTCGGAGAAGGCAATGGCACCCCACTCCAGTACTTTTGCCTAGAAAATCCTATGGACGGAGGAGCCTGGTAGGCTGCAGTCAATGGGGTCGCTAGAGTCGGACGCGACTGAGCGACTTCACTTTCACTTTTCACTTTCATGCATTGGAGAAGGAAATGGCAACCCACTCCAGTGTTCTTGACTGGAGAATCCCAGGGACGGGAAGCCTGGTGGGCTGCCGTCTATGGGGTCGCACCGAGTCGGACACGACTGAAGCGACGCAGCAGCAGCAGCAGCCTCAATAGTTATGCATAGAGCCTAGTGCGAAGTGAAAATACAGACCTAGTTTTTTCAATGATTATTAAGAATTTCAAGACCCTGATGGTAGAGTGTTAAACTGAACATGAGACCATTATAAGCATAGGGTTCTGTGTGACTGACAGATTACATGTCCATGAAGCTGGCCCTTGGTAATAATATAGCATCACTTTTGACACATTCTATTTCATTAACAGCTCTGAGCAGATTGAACAAGTGAGTCACAATCTTACAGGTTTAAAGGGTGATGCATGCATATCTTCCCTGGTGGCTCAGACGGTCAAGTGTCTGCCTACAATGCAGGAGACCTGGGTTCAATCCCTGAGTCGGGAAGATCTACTGGAGAAGGAAATGTCAACCCCCTCCAGTATTCTTGCCTGGAAAATCCCATGGACAGAGGAGCCTGGTGGACTACAGTCCATGGGGTCACAAAGAGTCGGACACGACTGAGCGACTTTGCTTTCACTTTTCACATGCATCTCATCTCTTGATGAAGGATTGCTGAAGAATCTGAGACAGTCTGTACAAACTATTATACTATATAAACAAATATATTTATCCATATTAACTCTGCCATTTTTCCACAAAATATGATGTTATATATAAAATTATACACGTTGCTCATTTAACTTAATGATGTATCTTATCTTGCATATCATCTAATTTTGTTTTGTCATTTTTTATTTGACTGGATAATAGTACATTAAATAAACTATACCATGATTTAAACAATCCCTTACTTGAGGTATATATGCATTCTTCCAAACCTCTGGTTAGAAAAAATCCATGTTGTAAGAGCTAAGCTTAATGCATTTTTCTTAACATTTATATTAGTTTGAAAGATCTCCACAACTGGGAATCCAGATCAAATGGTAAATGCATTTGGGAATACATATCAAATGATAAATGCATGTATAATTTTATTCAACTGAGTAAAAATTATATATGCATATATAATATGGGCAAAATAATATGGCTATTCATGGTGGTTGTTTCACTCTATACACCTACTGTTGATATTTTAAAGCACTTATTTTCCCATTGTATTTTATTGCATCTTTACTTTCCATGTTTATTACCAACATGAATTTCACCAATACTGTAGGCAAATAGTTGTTTCTTAGTGTGGTTTCAATTTGCATTTTTCTTGGTTAAATTGAACATCTTTCATATGTTTGGCAACCATTTATATTTCCTTTTATGTTAACTGTTTCTTGATGTACATTATTTATTTTTATTATTTATTCTTGTTGATTTAAATGATCTTCTATTTACAAGTTTAATCATTCTAACATTACTTGTATTCCCATTTCTTAAAAGTCAAAATAATTATTTATAGGAGATTGAATTAAATATGTTATGATAAATCTGTCCATGCAGCAAAGACTATGAAAGAGTAAATAGAAAAGCAAACTCTTATAATATTGTTTTAAAATACACCCTAATGTGTATTTAGTTGAAAAAGAAAAGTGCAGAACACATTGCATTGTACATCATTATTTCTGTTCTTTTCAAAAAGTATTTTTTGTTTGCTGTTATACACATAAAAAATAAGTTTTGAGAAGATACAAAAGAGAGTAGTAACAGCAGTTAACTTTACAGGAAGAAGAGATTAGATAAAGGAGGGAGGGCAGACATAAAGAAGTAATAAAATGAATTTTGCTGTAAAATATTAATACCTTTGAATTTTTAAAAGGTTAATTTAAATATGTACAATAAATATGTTTATAAACTTATACAGAGTTAAAGGAAGTTACAAGTGATATAGTTTGATCTTAATTTTGTATACTTTATTTATTGCTGATATGAAGTTGTCTATTTTTTAACATTTTGAGTGTTAAAATACTAGGATAACAGCTCCATCATTACAAGAAGTCATATTTTTTTGTCTTTTTCATATTGCCATTGTATTTGATACTTCATTTGAACAGTTTTTAAAATGAAAATGAAATTTAACTAAAATAAAAAATTGGACAATGAAGGAGGTATTTGTTGGTAATTTTTTAACTTAAATTTGTTTTGATTATATTTGTGATTGTAAATTATTGCATGATGAAAATAATCATTAACTGTGTTGTTTAACTTTCTTTTTTCATGGTCTTTGTCAAATGAATAGGATGTTTCACAACTTAATTCAGTGTATATATTTATGGTTTAAAAATGAGAATTAAGCTAAGAATATGAAGATATAAATTTAAAAGACCGTAGATGCAAATTGTCAAATTTTGAGTTTTTTAATGATTATTTGAGTCATTTCATTCTTCTAATTTTCTTTCAAACCTGTTCAAACGTTAGAAAGTTTCAGTTACACTTTTCTGAAAGAATAACTACTAGGTATGTGCCATTTTCTCATAAATTACCAATTCTGTTAATCTCAATAATTATATAAGTCCATGACCTTTAGCTATCAATTCTGACAAAGGACAATGATAATATGTATCAGAGATATTTGGCATGTAATGAAAATGGTCCAATTTAATTAAAATGTAAGTTATTGTTAGAAAGAAAGGTCATACTAAGAAAATGTCATTTCAGAAGTATATTAGAAAGCACCCTTCAGTGTTTGTTCCATGTAAAATATACATTTAGTATATGATGTTTAGAAAGGAAATTGGAACTATTCACAATATATGCTTGAATATTTTTAAGTTCTTATCCTGTATTTTTTTTTCATTTTATCCACATTATATTTTAATTGGTTAAATGTTAAATCTAACACTGTTTACATTTTATCTTGGGTACTCAAATGTTTTATTAATAAGAAAATTTATTTACAAATTTTAAAAGAGTAAGTGCAATTTATGGAATACTGAAAATGTTTTTGAATATAAAGTTTATGCATGAGACAGGATGCTCAGTGCTGGTGCACTGGGATGACCCTGGGGATGGGATGGGAAGGGTGGTGGGAGAGGGGTTCATGATGGGGACACATGTACACCCATGGCTGATTCATGTCAATATATGGCAAAACCATCACAATACTGTAATGGTAATTAGCCTCCAGTTAAAATAAATAAATTAATAAAAAACATAAAGTTTATGCATAATCAATACAAAATTAACATATAATTGTATAATATATATTTTTAGTAAATAAATTCAAGAAAAACATCTCATTTTTAATATGTCAGAAGCATAGAACCATCTTTGTGTATTGTCAGTATTCTTATTTAAAAGATTGATGTATCTTTTTATGGTTTATTGTGACACTCACTAGTATGTATCATGTTTTATCATATATTTTATGATGATACTTACTACTGAAGTTGTTTGAGAGTCAGGTTTTAGGCACTTAACCCCTATGAAATCAGTGTTCTGAAGTCTGTGAGTATGTAGAGAAATATATCTCCAATGATGATACAGCTTAGTTATCTTGATATAGGTTAGAAATGAAAACTCTTTTTCCTTAAAATTACTCATTTTAACCAAAAAATAGGAGCTCTGTTTTTTTTTTCCCCCCAGTCATCATGCAATTCACTGAACAGTCAACAATATGGAGTTAGACCAAATTACTATTTGGATTCATTGTAGATAATGCAGTTTTAACAAGGTTGTTCGATTTTACTATATGTTAAGCAGGGAAGGAAAAAAAAAGTTCAGTACTGCTTTAAATATATATTCTTCTAAATTACAGTCATCATTAGAAGGGTTTTATAGATTTACTACTTCAGACTGTGTATTTTGTTCCTTTGAAGGACAAATTTCACTCTAATACACTTTGACATTATGTCATTCTAACTGGCAAAATCAAGGGAAAAGAAATAGTTGAATCTAGAAGAATAGTTGGAAAAAAGAGTCAAATATATTTTTCTGTTAACTTTTTAAGGACAAAATTGATGATAGTGCCCATTTTCTTATTCAGTATCTCTTTTAAGACACGCTGAAAAATTTTAATGTCCTGTTTCAAAGCAAGAAAAATTGCTTTCTTATTTCAAACCATATTTTTTTTCTTTGTGGAACTTATAGCTATGTTTCTTTTCTTGTAATGACTAATAGGAAATTCAGAGACAAATTTTTAGCATCATCTATAAAGTACTTATGATTTATGACATATATATTTGTGATATGTCACATATGTTTGTCATGTCTGATATGACACATGACATATCCTCAACTTTGGTTTTACTTTGTTTAATATCTTCTGCTTTTAATTTCCTTGTTAACTTATTATATACATGTTGACTGTGAAATATTATAAACCATCTCATATCATCATGTCATCTTTTGTAATATGACATATTTCACTATTTAATTTCCTCTAAGTAATGGTTTATGATCAAGAAACAGAAATTCTTGGATGAGAGATATAGATTGCATTAGAGATATTAGTAATGCTTTTCTGATACATGAAGTGCATAGCAAGGGTTTATCTGTTTATAGACAGAAAATTTTTTCCTAGGCATTTTAAATAATGTAATTTTTTATTTATTTCCTGAAGCTATTTATTTATATATGTATATATATGAAGGTTTTATTAAATTATAGCTGCTTTACAATTTTGAATTATTTTCAAATGTATAACAAACTGTATATATATATGTGTGTGTGTGTGTGTATATATAGATAGAAAGATGCATATACATTTTTTCAGACTCTTTTCCAATATTATAGTTACCTGTGCTATACATCAATCATCCTGGTTTATCTATTTTATATATAGTGGTGTGTACCAGTTTATCTCATACTCCTAATTTGTCCCTTTTCCTCATGTTCCACTGTGTTAATGATATATTTACTTTCTCTGTCTGTGAGTCTTTTTCTGTTCTGTTAGTAAGTTTATTAGTATTGTTTCTTAGATTCTATGTGTAAGTGATATCATATAATATTTCTCTTCCTCTGATTACTTCATTTGGTATGATAATCTCTGGGTCTATCTATGTTATTGAAATGGCAGTATTTCATCCTTTTAATGGGAGAGTAATATTCCATTGTATATGTACACACATATACATATGTATGTATACACATGAACACACACCCCACATCTTCTTTATCCATTCATCATTAATGGGCAACTTAGGTTGCTTCCATGTCTTGGTTATTATAAATAGTGCTGCTATACACATTTGGTATATGTATTGATATTTTTTTCAAGTTAGTTTTCATCTTTTTTGGGTTATATGCCCAAGAATGAAATTGCTGGATCATAAAGTAACTCTATTTTTAGTTTTTGTTTTGTTTTGTTCTCCATAGTGGATGCAGCAATTTACAAACAACAGTGAGGAATATTCCTTTTTCTCCACATGTTCTCTGTTATTTTATTATTTGTAGAGGTTTTAATGATGGCCACTTTGACTGGAGTGAAGTGACATCTCATTATAGTTTTAGTTTGTTTTTCTCTAATAATTAGCTATGATGAACATCTTCTCATGTTCCTGTTGGCCGACTGTAGGTTTTCTTTGGAGAAATGTCTATTTAGGTCTTCTGCCCAATTTTTGACTAGACTGTTTGCTGTTTTGATATAGAATAGTATTAGCCACTTGTATATTTGAGAAATTAAGCCATTGTTGGTTGCACTGTTTGCAGATATTATCTCCCATTTGTAGCGTGCCTTTTCATTTTGTTTATGATACTTTTGCTGTGCAAAAGCTTGTAAGCTTGATTATTTTTACACTTGTTTACTTTTACTTTTATTTCTTCTTGGGAGACTTATTGAAGAAAATAATGCTGTGATTTTTTTGTCAGAGAATGTTTTGCCTATGTTTTCTTTTAATATTTTTATGGTGTTGTATCTTCAATTCTTTAAGCCATTTTCAAGTTAATTTTTTACAAGGTGTGAAGGAGTATTTTCATTGATTTGTATGCAGCTCTCCAGTTTTCCCAACACCACTTGCTGAAGATATTGTCTTTCCTTCATGTATATTCCTGCCTCCTTTGTCTAAGATTAATTGAGTGTAAGTGTGGGGGTTTATTTCTGGGCTTACTATTCTGTTCCGTTGATCCATATGTTTGTTTTTGTACCAGTATCATGCAGGCCTAATTACTGTAGCTTTGTAGAGTTGTCTGAAGTCTGGAAAAGGTTATACATCCCAACTTGGTTCTTTTTCTTCAGGATTGCTTTGATAATCTTAGGTCCTTTGTGGTTCCACATAAACTTTAGGTTTATTTGTTCTAGTTCTGTGAAGAGTATCATAGGTAATTTGATAGAGATTGTATTGCATCTGTAGATTGTTTTGGGTAGTCTAGTCATTTTAACAACATTAATTCTTCAAATCCAAGGGCATGGAATGTCTTCCAATTTCTTTGGATCATCCTCAGTTTCCTGTATAATGTTTAAATAAATGTTTTTGCATAAAATTTGGTGACTTTAAAAAAAAAACTTTTGTATCTGTGTATTCAGTTCCTCAATCAAGATAGAACCTGCATGCCTCTGTTACTCAGTCCTCAACCCTCACAGTCAACTATTACTCTGTTCAAACCTGCAGGTTAGTTTTAGCGCTTCTTGATTTTATGTAAATCAAATTGCTATCTTACTTTCTTTAGTGTTTAGATTATTTTGTTAACATATTGCTTTTGATATGCATCCATGTAGTGCATATATGCTATGCTAAGTCACTTCAGTTGTGTCTGACTCTGCGACCCTATGGACTGTAGCCCACCAGGCTCCTGTGTCCATGGGATTCTCCAGGCAAGAATAATGAAATGGGTTTCCATGCCCTTCTCCAGAGAATCTTCCCCACCCAGGGATTGAACCCAGGTCACAAAGAGTCGATCACGACTGAACAACTGAACTGAACTGAACTGATATATGGTCAATTGATTTTTTGAAAACAGGAAAATGTGTTTATATGAGAAAGCAGAAGTCTTTAACAAATGATATAGCAATAGTATTCATAAAAGAGAAATGATACTTGATATTTCATGTCACAATATGAACTGATACTATCTTAATACTGAATTATAAATGAATAAAAACATTAAAAGTTTCACTATGAAGCTTCAAGAAGAAAACACAGAATATTTTGAGGAGGTAAGCAGTAAAGATTTTGTGTATGGGACACAAAATTATAGAGGAAAATGCATACAAATTTTGCTTCATAAAACTTAAAATACTTACTGAGCAAAAGCCAGTGAAGAGAAAAGGATTTTTCTTAATTCTTTTTACCACAGAGATTAATGTAAAAAAAAAAAAAAATCTCCAAAAGTTAGTTTGAGAAACCTCTCATGTATATATTTTATTAAGAAAATTGTTTCTAAAATGTATTTTATCCCTAGGAACATAGTATTGCATATAGAGATGAGAAAGGATTTGAATTTGGGAAGCATCTAGATATTTGGGGAAAACAATGATACCAATCCTGGTTTGCCCAAGAAGAGACCTTGCTTCATCCTTGGAGAGCTTGCTAGGCAATCTCTATATTTGTTGCAAAGTGTGGACTCTGATCCCAAGAGAAACTGCTTTAGTGGCAGAATCAAGAAAGTTCTGATGACCTAGAGAAGATCAAGGACATCCTCAAATCATAGTAAAGCCAATATTAGAATTCAGATATGTTAAATATATCAGTCCAACAGTGTTACTCTATGCAAAGTAGAGTTTATTCTCCTGTGCTCAAATAAATTACAGAAGCATTAGAAAACTGTATTGAAATATTGCTTACATTTCTGTGAACAAATGGTTTATTTTAATATGGGACAGGCAGAATTAGTGAAGACATATTGGCAATTTTCATAGACATAAGACACACATACAAACGCACACTCTCACATAATTAAACATCTCTGTGAAACAACTTCTAACAGTATTATTCAGAATGTCAGGATAAATTTCTTCATATCCATCATCATTCCCTTTACTAACCTGGTACAATGGGCCATAACCTTGAGTTTGTGAATAAGATTAAAAATAAAAGGATGCAAAGGATATTGCCATTCCAGGAAAGCTGACTTCACATTCCTTATTTTTAAAAAAGTGCTTGCACATTTTCAGAGCATTAGCAAGGTGACTGAGGTATTAAATTTTTTGTTCGTTACTGCATGTCAAGTCTATGCTAATGGCAACACAAGGGCAGACCATAATCAACCATTTAAACCCAGAGTAAAGGCATAATAATGCAAAAATTACAATCTGATCATGTACTTGTTTTTCTTTGATATAATCTTTGTTTCTTAAGCCTCGTTAGGGCCTTAGAAAAGGTCAGGATTAGGAGGAAATTGGGTGAATCAGTTTATAACATGGGTAGAGAGGCTAGATATATGCCCTTAAGATAGTGCAATTACAAATTGATTCCTATCACCATGAAGTAATCTTCTCCATGATTAATAATATTTTTGGCTGTAAAATCAAATTTGTTTGATGTTATTATAGCTTTTCAAGTTTTCTTTTGATTATTATTATTGAAAATGTTTTCCCTTTATTTTAGCATATTTATTTGCTTACATTTTAAAATTAGTTTTCTTTTAGGCATCATACAGTTTGATTTAATTCAGTTAACAACACCTGACTCTTAATTAAATTGTATAGAATATTTGCATTTACTGTGATAATTGTTTCTAATATTTAGCATTAAATCTATCATTATTATTTTCATTTTACATCATCTTCCTTTTCTGCTTTTTTCAGTATTATTAATATCATGCTAGAATGTTAACTATATATTTTGTTTTGTGTTTCTGTAATTATTTATAGTTAATACCATATATCTTCAAGGGATATTGTGCCATTTCATGTGTATTTTAGGAACGTTACAATATTATCATTTCATTATATCTCTCCTGGTTTTTGGGCAAATTTTGTTATTCATTTTACTTCTACATGTATTATAAACTAAATAATACACTGTTAATGTTTTGGTTTTCAGTTCAGTTCAGTCGTTCAGTCATGTCTGACTCTATGACCGCATGGACCGAGCAGGCCAGGCCTCCCTGTCCATCACCAACTCCCAGAGCTTAATCAAACTCATGTCCATCGAGTTGGTGATGCCATCCAACAATCTCATCCTCTGGTGTCCCCTTCTCCTCCTGCCCGCAATCCCTCCCAGCATCAGAGTGTTTTCCAATGAGCCAACTCTTCGCATGAGGTAGCCAAAGTACTGGAGTTTCAGCTTTAGCATCAGTCCTTCCAAAGAACACCTAGGACTGATCTCCTTTAGAATGGACTGGTTGGATCTCCTTGAGGTCCAAGGGACTCTCAAGAGTCGTCTCCAACACCACATTTCTAAAGCATCAATTACACAGTGCTCAGCTTTCTTTATAATCCAACTCTCACATCCATTCATGACTACTGGAAAAACCATAGCCTTGACTGGATGGACCTTTGTTGACAAAGTAATGTCTTTGCTTCTTAATATGCTGTCCAGGTTGGTCATAACATTTCTTCCAAGGAGCAAGCATCTTTTAATTTCATGGCTGCAGTCACCATCTGCAGTGATTTTGGAGGCCAAGAAAATAAAGTCTGTCCCTGTTTCCACTGTTTCCCCATCTATTTACCATGAAGTGATGAGACCAGATGCTATGATCTTAGTTTTCTGAATGTTGAGTTTTAGGGCAACTTTTACACTCTCCTCTTTCACCTTCATCAAGAGGCTCTTTAGTTCTTCTTCACTTTCTGCCATAAGGCTGGTGTCATCTGCATATCTGAGGTTATTGATATTTCTCCCAGCAATGTTGATTCCAGCTTGTGCTTCATCCAATCCAGCATTTCTCATGATGTACTCTGCAAATAATTCAAATAAGCAGGGTGACAATATACAGCCTTGATGTATTCCCTTCCCTGTTTAGTATCAGACTGTTGTTCTCCATGTTTTGGTTTTAAACAGTCAATTATTTTTAAAGACTTTAAAAGATAAGAGAAAATTAAATGTACTCATAATGTTTACCATCTCCAGAACTCCTATTTTTTGTGTGAATGTACTGATTCTTAGGCTTCCCAGGTGACGTTAGTGGTAAAGAACCCACCTGCCGATGCAGGAGGGTATAAGAGACATGGGTTGATCTCTGGGTCAGAAAGAACCCCTACAGGAGGGCACAGCAACCCACTCCAATATTCTTGCCTGGAGAATCCCATGGACAGAGGAGCCTGGCCAACTACTGTTCATAGGGTCCACAAAGAGTAGGCCAGAATTAGTGACTGAGCATGCACACATGCCTGCACTGACTTATACCTGGTATCATTATCCTTTTGTTCGAATGACATCCTTTAACAGTGAAAACTGTACAGATTTGCTGGTCATGAATTTTTTCAGCTTTTTATGTCTAACTTTTATTTCACCTTTGTTTTGAAAAGTGATTTTTTTTTGTTATTGTTGTTATAATGATTCAAGGCCAATAGCTATTTTATTTTTAAATAATTTTAAAATGCTACTCTAGTCTGTCCTGGCTTGCATTATTTATAACATAAACCATGCTACAATTCTTATTTTTGTTCCTCTGCATGTAATGTGTTTATTTCCATTTACTGCTTTACAGGTATTCTCTTTATCTTTGATTTTAAGGAACTTGATTAATGTTTACTTGAAATTTTATTCATTATCTAAGATTTGGAAATGGTCAAGATTCTTGGATCTGTGAATTTATATACTTCATTACTTTCAGGAAATATGCAACAGTTATTTTTTCAAATATTTTCCTGTACCACCCCTTTCCAGGACTTCATTTATAACAGATTGTTTAAAGTTGTCCCACATCTCACAGCTGTTTTCATTTTTGATTTCACTGTTTGTCTCCATCTTTTTATTTCAGAAAATATAATTATTATGGCTCAGATGGTAAAGAATATGCCTGCAATGCAGGAGACCAAGCTTTGATCCCTGGGTCGGGAAGATCCGTTGGAGAGGGAAATGGCAACCTACTCCAGTATTCTTGTCTGGTCTGGGAAATCCCATGGATAGAGGAACCTCATGGGCTACAGTCCATGGGGTCACAAAGAGGTGGACAAGACTGAATGACTATCACTATAATATACTCTATCTTAAGGAAACTATTTTTTTTTCTTCTGAAGTTTCTAATCCATTGTTATTCCCACCCAGTGAATTTTTCATCTCAGATATTATATTTCTCATCTATAGAATTTGATTTGGACCTTTATGTATGTATTTTCTATGTGTCTAACTAATATGTTCAATTTTTCCTGTGACATTTTGAAAGTACCAAATACATTTCATAGTCACTTATGCCCTTATTTCCTTATTCTATCATTTTTGTGCTTCTATTGCTTGCTATTTTCTTAATTATAGCTCATGTTTTTCTGTTTCTATACATAATATACTAGCTTTTATTTGGAACCAGACATTGTGAGTTTTACTTTGTTCTGTGGGCAAGGTTTACATTATACTTGAAAAACATTTGACCCATCTGGATCTTGTTTTCTGTTTTGATGTGTGCAACCAAAGCAACTGTTAGTGTAGGGCTCATTTTGTAACACTACTGAGGAAAAACCGCCCTGGATTCTCTTGAATTATGTTTTCCACTGTGGTTGGTTGAAGTACAAACTATTCCTGGCTTTGCATGAGCTCCAGAAATCTCTATGCTTATTTCATGTGGTTCATTTCCCAAGCTTAATTTTGTTATATAAGTGCACTGATTCTTAGTGACTGAATGCTTCAGGTACACTTTACAGATTTCCATAGCTGGCTCTCTCCTCTCTCTCTCTCATCCTCCTCTTCCACCTTCCCTCCCTCTGACTCTCTGTTCTTCAGTACTTGTGAAGAACAAGTACTGACTTGTGAGCTCTAAAACTCATATCCTCCTAAGACTCTCAACTCCATCTCTTCAACTCAGGGAAATCACCATATTTCCCCCCTCCCTTTCTGAAACCTCAAAACTTTCATGGAGTTTTCAGTGTTTGCTTCATTCATTTCCCTCTCTCAGAAAGCACAGCACGGGTCATTTGATATGCAATATATGAATACTATTTTAAAATATGTTTTAGTCATTATAGATATTATTTCAGAAAGTTGAAGATTGTCTGTGTTATTCTGTCTTGACCAACAGCAAACATTTCTTATTTTTTTTTAAGATATTCCTGAAAAATTGAGAACTTTATTTCCTGGACAGCTTTTAAGTTTACATTCACACATTAATCTGAAAGAAATGCCTTCTGTTTATCTGTGTCTATAAGCAGAGACATTACTTTGCCAACAAAGGTTCGTCTAGTCAAGGCTATGGTTTTTCCTGTGGTCATGTATGGACGTGAGAGTTGGACTGTGACGAAGGCTGAGCGCCGAAGAATTGATGCTTTTGAACTGTGGTGTTGGAGAAGACTCTTGAGAGTCCCTTGGACTGCAAGGAGATCCAACCAGTCCATTCTGAAGGAGATCAGCCCTGGGATTTCGTTGGAAGGAATGATGCTACAGCTGGAAACTCCAGTACTTTGGCCACCTCATGGGAAGAGTTGACTCATTGGAAAAGACTCTGATGCTGGGAGGGATTGGGGGCAGAAGGAGAAGGGGACGACAGAGGATGAGATGGCTGGATGGCATCACTGACTCGATGGACGTGAGTCTGAGTGAACTCCGGGAGTTGGTGATGGACAGAGAGGCCTGGTGTGCTGCGATTCATGGGTTGCAAAGAGTCAGACACGACTGAGCGACTGATCTGATCTGATCTGATCTGATAAGCAATTCTCCTACATATTAACATAGTAATTTTTATAGAAGTTTAAAAACAATGATTTTTTTAAAGGAAAGCATGTGTATAAATCAAAGCAAGGCTGTAATTTTGTTACATACCAGGATTTGTTCACTAGTAGGAAAATCATTTCTCCAATGGCAGAAATGCCTATGTATTTTTATTGTCAATACAAAACACTTATATCAGTCTTTATTTATAGTTGTAGCATTCATGAGATTCAAAACATATACACAGGGAAAATGGTTTCATTTTACAAGTGCCAACTGAAAAAAATGTATGAGTAATATTTCAACTGATACTTCCAAATAGGCTTTATAATTTTACTAGCAAATACAGTTACCCAACATGCTTGCATTTCTATTTTTTTCTTTTTATTAGAGGCAAAATTAAGACTAAGCACTTTTTGAGGAACTATGCTTAAGAAGTTGGGAAAGGAATAAGATACTTCTACCATCTTCAGTATGAAGGTTAGTTTTCTTCAGAATAATAGAAAATGTGAAAAATAGAAGCAGCAATCCTACAATGTTGAAAAAAATACTTTTTCACCTGAGCAAGGATAATTATGGAGGAAAATCTAATGAAATAATTTTATTCAATTAAGCATTGACAGTGTTTAGAGAAGAATGTATAAGAGAGTGAAAGATCTCAAATGGGTATCAAATAGTGTCAGCTGTGTGTCAACTCTGTGTCAAATAACATGTCAACTGTATAATAATGTCTAGTCAAGCAGATTTTCATTGCCAGTTGATGAAAGCATCTTGCTTGAAAAATGAAGCTTTACTGCCTGAATATATAATGCCCATAAGGAAGTAAAAAGTCCCAGAGCAAACATTGTTTTTAGTATTTGAAACAGGATAATTTATTTCACAAACATAAAAAATGTTTTTTCAACTGCATTTGTGAACAGAGAAGGACTGACTCATCATTTGGATTGGTCAGAAACGTAGATTTCAGCCAACTTAAAAATGTAGCAAGAGATGGTTTGGCATTCCATTGACCTCTTCACATATGACACACAGTAACAAAGAAATGTCAGTGAAGGACTTCACAAATCAAGGAATGTTACCTGTGGTGTTAGCTATAACATTAAGAGCATTAGATAGAACATTAAGAACATTGCTTTGAATAATTTGAGAACTCTATAATCAGTGTAGAAGACTTTTAATGTGTGTTTCTACACAAAGGAATCAAACTGTTAAGTAAATTAAAAAACAAATCTTACTATTAAATGTTATAACAACTTTATTCAAACAACACTAGTTAAATATATGATTTAAATATTAAAAATAATGTAAAAAATTTCAGATATATGCAAAGTGTTTAATCATGTGTTCTGAAGCTTCAAGGAAAATGAAGCTTCAGTCATATTAAGGTGAACAGAGTGACCATGGTTTTCATAGACACATTATTTAAAAACAATATTAATCTTCAAGATATTTCCAGTTTCCAACTCAACTGCAGTTATAAAAGGATGTACTTATACTAGTTATATTTAGAACTATATTGTTCTTATTTGGATGCTATGAAAATTATGCTTTGTTGATTTTAAGCTTTCTGTACCTTTATGATATAAGACCATGGTATAGAATATATTCGGCTTCCTTGGTGGATCAGTGGCAAAGAATCCAGCTACCAATGCAGGAGACATGGGTTCAATCCCTGGGTCAGGAAGATCCCCTAAGGGAGGTAATGGCAACCTGCTTCAGTATTCTTGCCTGGGAAATCCGACAGACAGAGGAACTTGGTACAGTTATAGACTTGAGCTACAGTCTATGAGGTCACAAAAGATTTGCACACAACTTAGCAACTAAACAACAAAACCAACATAGAGTATTTTGGCACACTATAGAAAAAATTGGAATAAAAGTGATTTTGAAGTGAATACAAGTTAATCTAATTGCAAAAGGATTTATACTCAAACAAGACAAAGAAGATACTTGAGATTCCTTTGAAAAGGAAGTTTTTTTTTTTTTTTCAGTTTTTTTTTCTAATTTTATTTTATTTTTAAACTTTACAAATTGTATTAGTTTTGCCAAATATCAAAATGAATCTGCCACAGGTATACATGTGTTCCCCATCCCGAACCCTCCTCCCACCTCCCTCCCCATACCATCCCTCTGGGCCGTCCCAGTGCACTAGCCCCAAGCATCCAGCATCGTGCATAGAACCTGGACTGGCAACTCGTTTCCTACATGATATTTTACATGTTTCATTGCCATTCTCCCAAATCTTCCCACCCTCTCCCTCTCCCACAGAGTCCATAAGACTGTTCTATACATCAGTGTCTCTTTTGCTGTCTCGTACACCGGGTTATTGTTACCATCTTTCTAAATTCCATATATATGCGTTAGTATACTGTATTTATGTTTTTCCTTCTGGCTTACTTCACTCTGTATAATAGGCTCCAGTTTCATCCACCTCATTAGAACTGATTCAAATGTATTCTTTTTAATGGCTGAGTAATACTCCATTGTGTATATGTACCACTGCTTTCTTATCCATTCATCTGCTGATGGACATCTAGGTTGCTTCCATGTGCTGGCTATTATAAACAGTGCTGCGATGAACATTGGGGTACACGTGTCTCTTTCCCTTCTGGTTTCCTCAGTGTGTATGCCCAGCAGTGGGATTGCTGGATCATAAGGCAGTTCTATTTCCAGTTTGGAGAAATGTCTTTTTAGTTCTTTGGCCCATTTTTTGGTTGGGTCGTTTATTTTTCTGGAGTTGAGCTGTAGGAGTTGCTTGTATATTTTTGAGATTAGTTGTTTGTTGGTTGCTTCATTTGCTATTATTTTCTCCCATTCTGAAGGCTGTCTTTTCACCTTGCTAATAGTTTCCTTTTAAATTTGAAAAGATGTGTGCAGTGCATCGATATTATTCAATCTCATTAATAAATGTTAACTTTCAAAATATTTCCCATTTTTTTATTTTTTCATAAATATTTGTAGTATAAAATATTAATATTGTAACAATTTCATATTGACTTTTTATGAATTTTTGTATTGTCTACATTTTTCCTAATCTTACTTTGTTGCTCTTCCCAGAATTCTCCATATAATAACCATAGCATTTCACCCACTGCTTATTTTCCCAGTTAATCCTATGTTCTTTGTCACTTTTCAAACAATATGGTCTGCAAGGTCTTTTTTAACCTCTGGAAGCTGGGTGTATTTCTTGGTATACTATGGGATTTCAGGGTTTCTGTGCTAATTCATTATTTTGCCATTGTATATCATAACATCAAGAATTATTTTATCACATCACTTTTAGTAAGTTCTGAGTCATCAAGAGGAATAGCATACTTTTTTACTTAGTTTAAGTTTATGCTCTTTTTTCCTTACCATATACAGATAAATCATGTGTTTTATTACTTTTCCATACAGCTACTTTTACTCTAATGTCCACTTATACTTCTGCTTTTAAATATTCTTATATAAAATAATTTTTAAACACATTATTTGGCTTATAAATTGGTGTATGTCTTATAAATAGACAAATTCTGTCTATTATGTGTATCAGTATAGTCATATCTGGAAAGATCCCCTGGAGGAGGGAATGCCAACCCATTCCAATATTCTTGCCTGGAGAATCCCTTGCACAGAAGAGCTTGGTAGTCTATAGTTGATAGTGTTGCAGAGTGAGATACAACTGAAGCAACATAGCATACATCAGTCTCAGTCTCAATTCAGTTGCTCAGTTCTGACAGACTATGCAACCCCATGGAATGCAACACGCCAGGCCTCCCTGTCCATCACTAAGCTCCCTGAGCTTACCCAAACTCATGTCCATTTAGTCAGTGATGCCATCCAACCATCTCATCCTCTGTCGTCCCCTTCTCCTCCTGCCCTCAATCTTTCCCAGCATCAGGGTCTTTTCAAATGAGTCAGCTCTTCACATCAGGTGGCCAAAGTATTGGAGTTTTAGCTTCAACATGAGTCCTTCCACTGAACACCCAGAACTGATCTCCTTTAGGAGGGACTGGTTGGATCTCCTTCAAGTCCAAGGGACTCTCAAGAATCTTCTCCAATACCACAGTTCAAAAGCATCAATCTTTGGTGCTCAGCTTTTGTTATACTCCAACTCTCACTTACATACATGACTACAGGAAAAACCATAGCCATGACTAGACGGACCTTTTTTGACAAAGTTATGTCTTTGGTTTTTATAAGCTGTCTAGGTTGGTCATATCTTTCATTCCAAGGAGTAAGCATCTTTTAATTTCATGGCTACAATCACCATCTGCAGTGATTTTGGAGACCCCAAAAATAAAGTCAGCCACTGTTTCCACTGTTTCCTTATCTATTTGACGTGAAGTGATGGGACCACATGCCATGATCTAAGTTTTCTGAATGTTGAGCATTAAGCCAACTTTTTCACTCTCCTCTTTCACTTTCATCAAGAGGTTCTTTAGTTCTTCTTCACTTTCTGCCATAAGGGTGGTGTCATCTGCATATCTGAGGTTATTGATATTTCTCCTGGCAATTTGGTTCCAGCTTGTGCTTCCTCCAGCCCAGTGTTTCTCATGATGTACTCTGCATAGAAGTTAAACAAGCAGGGTGACAATATAAAGCCTTGACATACTCCGTTCCTGATTTGGAACCATTCTGTTGTTCCATGTCGAGTTCTAATTGTTGCTTCCTGACCTGCATACAGGTTTCTCAAGAGGCAGGTCAGGTGGTCTGGTATTCCTATCTCTTTCAGAATATCCCTTAGTTTACTGTGGTCCACACAGTCAAAGGCTTAGGCATAGTCAATAAAGCAATATTGATGTTTTTCTGGAACTCTTTTTTTACAATGATCCTACAGATGTTGGCAATTTGATTTCTGGTTCCTCTGCCTTTTCTAAAACCAGCTTGAACATCTGGAAGTTCATGGTTCACGTATTGTTGAAGCCTGGCTTGGAGAATTTTGAGCATTACTAACGTGTGAGATGAGTGCAATTGTGTGGTATTTTGTGCATTCTTTGGCATTGCCTTTCTTTGGGATTGGAATGAAAACTGATCTTTTCCAGTCCTGTGGCCACTGCTGAGTTTTCCAAATTTGCTGGCATATTGAGTGCAGCACTTTCAGAGCTTCATTTTTTAAGTTTTGAAATAGCTCAACTGGAATTCTATCACCTTCACTAGCTTTGTAGTGATGCTTCCTAAAGCCCACTTGAGTTCGCATTCCAGGATGTCTGGCTCTGGGTAATTGATCACACCATTGTGATTATCTGGGTTGTGAAGATATTTTTTGTACAGTTCTTCTGTGTATTCTTGCCACTTCTTCTTAATATCTTCTGCTTCTGTTTGATCCATACCATTTCTGTCCTTTATCAAACCCATCTTTGCATGAAATGTTCCCTTGGTATCTCTAATTTTCTTGAAGAGATCTCTAGTCTTTCCCATTCTGTTGTTTTCCTCTATTTCATTGCACTGACCACAGAGGAAGGCTTTCTTATCTCTCCTTGCTATTCTTTGGAACTCTGCATTCAGATGCGTATATCTTTCCTTTTCTCCTTTGCTTATGGCTTCTCTTCTTTTCACAGCTATTTGTAAGGCCACCTCAGACAGCCATTTTGCTTTTTTGCATTTCTTTTTCTTGGGGATGGTCTTGATCCCTGTCTCCTGTACAGTGTCACAAACCTCCGCGCATAGTTCATCAGGCACTCTGTGTATCAGATCTAGTCCCTTAAATCTATTTCTCACTTCTGCTGTATAATCATAAGTGATTTGATTTAGGTCATACCTGAATGATCTAGTGGTTTTCCCCACTTTCTTCAATTTAAGTCTGAATTTGGCAATAAGGAGTTCATGATCTGAGCCACAGTCAGCTCCCAGTCTTGTTTTTGCTGACTGTATAGAGCTTCTCCATCTTTGGCTGTAAAGAATATAATCAGTCTGATTTTGGTGTTGACCATCTGGTGATATCCATGTGTAGAGTCTTCTCTTGTGTTTTTGGAAGAGTGTGTTTGCTATGAGCCATGCATTCTCTTGGCAAAACTATTAGCCTTTGCCCTGCTTCATTCTGTATTCCAAGGCCAAATATGTCTTTACTCCTGGTGTTTCTTGACTTCCTACTTTTGCCTTCCATTCCCCTATAATGAAAAGGACATCTTTTTGGGTGGTAGGCTTAAAAGGTCTTGTAGATCTCATAGAAATGTTCAATTTCAGCTTCTTCAGTGTTACTGGTCGGGGCATATACTTGGATTACCATGACATTGAATGGTTTGCCTTGTAAACGAATAGAGATCATTCTGTCGTTTTTGAGATTGCATCCAAGAACTGCATTCTAGACTTTTTTGTTGACTATGATGGCTATTCCATTTCTTCTGGGATTCCTGCCCACAATGGTAGATATAATGGTCATCTGAGTTAAATTCACCCATTCCAGTCCATCTTAGTTCACTGATTCCTAGAATATCGACTATAAATTGTTTTATTTTATCTCTCCCTTACATCATAACAAAATCTTCATTTTATTTTTTTTAATAAAGTGTATAGGAAATTTTTGGAGAAGGCAATGGTGTCCACTTCAGTACTCTTGCCTGGAAAGTCCCATGGATGGAGGAGCCTGGTAGGCTGCAGTCCATGGGGTGGCTAAGAGTCGGACACGACTGAGCGACTTCACTTTTACTTTTCATTTTCATGCATTGGAGAAGGAAATGGCAACCCATTCCAGTGTTCTTGCCTGGAGAATCCCAAGTACAGGGGAGGCTGTGCTGTCTATGGGATTGCACAGAGTTGGACACGACTGAAGCGACTTAGCAGCAGCAGCAGCAGCAGCATAGGAAATGTTTATCAGTGTTATAGAAATCAGTCTTATACTGCTTACCACATAGCAGGCCAGTAAATCAATAGAAGAGTTGTTATGCCAAGGCATAGTGTCTTTATTCGAAAGCTAGCAGGCCTAGAAGATGGTGTACTCGTGTCCCAAAGAACCATCTTGCCTGGGTTTGGGTCTAGTTTCTTCAACAGATTAAAGAGGGGGAGATGAGGAGGTAAAGAAAAACGGCTATAAAAGTTGTTTCAAATATTCCTGGTTCTGGCCAGATTCTGGAGAGGTATGTTAATTTCTTTTTTTCTGCAATCATTCACAGTTGAGCTAGGTCAAGATGTTTCCTGTGAGCTAAAGGAAGGTATTTTAGCTTAGCACTCAGCCATGTGACACAGGGGGCTTCCCCGGTGGCTTAGTGGTAAAGACACTGCCAGTGGCAGGACATACACACTTGATCCCTGGGTCAGAAAAATCCCTGGGAGGAGGAAATGGCAATCCAGGCCAGTATTCTTGCCTGGAAAATTCCATGGACAGAGGAGCCTGGCTGGTTACACTCCATGGGGTTTCAGAGTCAGACATGACTGAGCCCGGGACACAGGGTTCTGGGGGGGATGGGTGTCCATGTATACTTTAGGCTACAGGCAACAAAGAACTGAGTCATTTGAAAAGACCCTGATGCTGGGAAAAATTGAAAGCAGGAGGAGACGGGGATGACACACGATGAGATGGTTGGATGGCATCACCGACTCAATGGACATGAGTTAAGCTCTGGGAGTTGGTGATGGACAGGGAGGCCTGGCGTGCTGCAGTCCAAGGGGTCTCAAAGAGTCAGACACAAGTGAGCTACTGAACTGAACTGATGGGCAACATTGCTTTAGTGATTGACTTACAACAAAAGCAAAAGAAGACAAAGTATAAAGTAATAGAAACTTATAAGAAACTTAAAAGATCCATTATGGATTCAGATTTGTTCTTTCCTATTATCAGTTAATTTTTATATTATACTAATAATGCTCATGTCCAATGTACTATACCTTGTCTGATTCTTTGCAACCTCATGTACTGTAGCCCGTCAGGCTCCCCCCTCCATGGAATTTTCTAGGCAAGAGTACTAGAGTGGGTTACCATTTGTGACTCCAGGGGATCTTCCCAACCCAGGAATCGAACCTGGGTCTTCTGCATTGGCAGGCAGATTCTTTACCCCTGAACCACCTGGGGAAGCCCTTATTATATTAAGAATAGTAAAAGTTACATTAAAATTATTTTTTGGCAAAAGAGGAAACTGCCTTCATTATAGTTAACAAGTGTGGAATATAGTTAGTGCATCTTACTATCAGAACATTGCCCTATTCTCCTCAAATTGATACTTTTATGGGGGGTTTCTTATCAGAGGGCCTCAAAAGAAATTATTAATAAGTGGATACCTCACCAGGTTTGTGTCTACATTCATGCTGCCTTCTAATTATTTTTATTAAGAGTAGGATTCCATTGGAAGCTTTATTTTGTTGTATTATACCATGTAAACGGTTAAAGACATACTGAAGAGAAAAAAACAAAGCTTCTTAGCCCATTTATACTGCTATAACAAAATACCGCAGACTGCGTTAGGTTATAAAAAAAAAGTTTTTTTTTCCATAGTTCTAAAGACTGTAAGTCCAAGATCTGGGTACCAGTATGATTGGGCAAGAGCCCTCTTTACGTCATAGATTAAGTACCTTGCAAGGGTCCCACCTCCAGTGCCATCATGTTGAGCATGAGGTCTGCAAAATATGGATTTGGGGGTAATAATTCAGACCATAGCAGTTCCCATTATTTCTAATAATCCTAAGCCATTTTTATTGTTAAAATAACATGACAATTATTACAAAAAGTGGCTGAAGGCAGTTTGCAGTTGGCACCAGCTCTAAAGGATGGTGAGGCAGTTTATAAGCCGAATCTTGTGTTACATGGTTCACTGTCACTCTGGGTTCTTTAAAATCAAAGACCAATTTAATAACTGCATGTCATTAAGCTTTATTACACTATTCTTCCTCTTCACTGGCTTTGTCCTTCTCATAAGGTATAAAATGTATAAATGCATTAATTGATAGTGCTTACTTTCATTCTATATCCTAAAGTATTGTAAAGTAGTTTCATCTATATTCTTTAAAGGAAAAAAAAATAAAAGTTGTTTCTCCTTCTAATGGCAGCAGTACTTCTTAGGGTTTTTTAAAAAATTTTTTGATAGTGCTTTCTTGCTAAACACAGACCATTATTTTTGTCTTACTCTAAATCATAGTCATTCATTGAGATATTGTTTAACATTCTAGAAGTTATTGTTCATCTGAAAAATCAAATGTGTCTTTCAGAAGGAGATCAACATATTTAGTGTTAAACTATTAGGATATGTCACCCAATTCTTTTTTTTTTTTTTCATTACTGTGGCTTATTTTGACAATTATTAGCACAAAGACTACCAGTACAAGATTGATTCGGAATAAAAATGAAAAACATGCTCATGTGACCGTAACCTTTCTGTAATGTTAAGTCCAGTCACAAATGTAACTCAGTGCTCACAAATATCACTTTCTTGACAATGAAGTCATTTTGATTTACCTCTACTTTTGGAGAAACTCAAAATTATGATTACAATCTTTTATTCTAGAACTTTGTCTCCCTTGTGACAAAGAACCTCTTGTCCTTTCAGTAAGTTCATCATCACATCACAGTGCTAAATAAACAAAACAGAAATGGATAAGATGTGAGTATATGAATGATTTATTAAGAGTGGAAAATTTGAAACTGCCTACTCATACTAAGAATCTTCCCAAATAAAATTTCTATAAAATGACCTTCACAACAATATGCTTTTGTAAAATACACACACACACACACACATTGAAATGTCAGTAGAGTAATACACAATTATATGTTTCTGGCATTGAAGTTGTTGTCACAGCTGGTTATTAAATGAAAAACAGGTATTAATAAATAAGACCTGATGACTAAAGTGGCATTTTACAATGCCAGTCCTATATGTACGATGGGAACTTTATATTTAATTACACGAACTGTCACTGGGAAATAAAATCATTTTTTTAAATGACTTCAATTTGAAATCATGTACAAAACCCCTATTATAACAAAACAAAACTGTGCAAAGCCAGCATAGTCATTTTAAAATCTACTGAAATAAGATATGCTCAAAGGAGAAAATTGGAAATACAAGGATTTTTATATCAATGTCATACCATATAACTAAGCAAAATTTTATCTCAAGCATAAATCTCCAAGGAGGGCAAATACTTTAAAGTGTAGGTCACAAAGCTTATAGTAAACGAGGCAAAGAAAGACAAATTGTAGGAACATCATCCATAATATTACTTTATGTTGCATGCTGAAATACGCATATAAAAACCTGTCTCTTCAGCATCCTCTTCTCTGCTTCACTGGAGGTAGAGGTTAATCCTTATCTTCAGAGAGTTCCACTCAATTCCCTCATAGCTGTCCTTGTGTCCCCATCCCCTGAGCCCCCTTGTACATGCGAGATGATAAACTGGAAAACTCAGACATCTCTTCATGCCCCTAGAAGCCAACATCCTTCCCTTAAAATCTTATAAAACCAGCTTATTGTTCAAAGTCATATTGTCTTACTGATGGAAATCACTTTAATAAATGGAGAAAAACCTGCAATGAACAGTTGCTTTAATACATGTTCTACAAAAATAATTTTAAATGCAACTTACTTAAAAAGTCACCATCCTCTCCTGACACTTAGGCCCCCACAGTTCTGAGTTTTTCTCTAATGCACTGGCTGCTTCATATTAACACCCAGCTCCTCTCTGAGGTCTTCCCGCCTGAGGCAATGCCCTCAAAATATGATTATTCACTCATCTTTTAAATTAAATTCCCATCCCATGCTCAATGCTGGTTATAAGGAGAAAAATCTGATAAGTCAATTTGTCAGTATTGACATCTGTTCACATAAGTACCTCATTTAGGCCAAATAGTTATGGTTGACTATCAAACACTTATAATAGGCAATGTATGACATATTTTGACTGTTAAGAGCTTTCACAGCATATTGTAGAGAACTTACTCCAATTACATAGAAGATCATTCTTTGTGAAACATAGATATGCTTACTAAAGTTCCTTGCAGCATTTTCCTGTGCATAGAGCAGGAAATAGTACTTAGAAAACAGTGAATGGTATGCTATTTATATTTTGGTTACTAAAATTATTATTTAATATGTGATCATGACTCTTGATTATGTGTACCCCTACCTGTTCCTAAAATTAAGAGTTATATTTAAAATGTATATACTGGAATGAGTATTGTTGTCCTCACTGCACGACAGACCAATAAATCAAGACATGAGTTGTTGACCAGGAATAATGACCTTATTTGGAAAGCTAGCAGATGGACATGGTGGAATAGTGTACCAAAGAATCATTTTCCCTGAGTTAGGATTCTTTTATCTTAAAAATGGAGGGGACATATGATTGTTGCAGAGTTCGTGGTTCAGGCCAGATCCTGGAGGGGATGTGCTAATTCTTTGTTCTTGCAACTGTTCATTGCAACTGTCCATTTTAAATCTAGTTAAGATGTTCCTGTAAACCTCCAACAGGACAAATATTCTCTGTTCTGCAACTTTTTTTTTTAATTTTATTTTATTTTTAAACTTTACGTAATTGTATTAGTTTTGCCAAATATCAAAATGAATCCATCACAGGTATACATGTGCTCCCCATCCTGAACCCTCCTCCCTCCTCCCTCCCCATACCATCCCTCTGGGTTGTCCCAGTGCACTAACCCAAGCAACTTTTAAAAATCTCTGTATGAATGGAAAAGTGTTATACCTTAAACAGTCAAGTCTGGGAGGCAGGGCCTTGAGAATGGGCTATCACGTATCTTTCAGGCTGTAGGCAACAATCTTTTTAAACGTGCAGAGCCAGCATGTCTAAGCATAGGCAGCCAAGCACAAAGGTAAGAGCTAAAGGAATAGACCAGTATGGAGTCAGCGTTAATGCTCTGTTAACAATACGTTACTGTTGAAATCAGTAAGATATGATGTTTCGACAGTTATACATGAGAAAAGTAAAATATGACTGAGAATATCCTATCTTGAGTTACTGGCAGAATTCTCAAAGATAAAGAAGGAAGAAATACAATTCTAGGAAGAAAAAAAAAAAAAAAACACTAAATTGTAAATGATGGGCAGAGATTTGCAAGATTTTATGTTGGAGCATTCAAACAATGAAATTCTCCTCCTCACCAACATAAACCCCTCCATTATGATTCTCACTTCCAGGGTTTTGTGTTTAAGGGTTCCTCTGTCACTCTTCTTTTTTGGTTGATTATTTAGGTCATCTTCAATTATATCTGAGGACACAGGACATGAAAGAAGAAGCATTTATTTCTTCAGTTCCCTGGGTCATTCAACTTGAGGGCTAGTCTTCTCAGGCTTCAGTCCATAAAATAAAATACTCATCAATTTATTTGTACTTCTCTTTAACTCCAGCCACATTTGGCCTTTCTGCTCATTGTGCGTAGCAGACACTGCTACCAAAGCTTTTCCCTCTCTTAATAGCTAGAATAATCTCCACCTTACCCTATTCCTATATCTCTATGATTCCACTCCATTAAATCTTCTACTCTTGACGCACATGTCTTCTTCACAGATTCCGATGTTTAGAGCCCAAATATGATATAAAGTCATAAAAGTGTTGAACAAATGAAAAACTGAATTACTGGGGATGGAGGTGGGAGTAACCTAATAATGCACATAACTATCAAGATAACGATAGATTACCATTTGGTTTATCCTAATTTATATTGACCTTTCCACATTTGGCAAAACACATCCCTATCAATATTTTTCTCCCTTTGAGCATTTTTGCAGTTAAGTATCCACAGGTCAAATATTCCTAGTATTGCAAAATTCTTGGTGTTTACTGGCAATGCCTATTCTGTTACAACCTGAGCTTTTGTGTATAGGTTCTAAGTTTCCCCAGATTTAACTGAACTGTGAGTATCAATGAGATTACAATAACACTGAAGAAAGGAAAATAATTACCAATCAACTATTTTACTCATTGTGCAAAAAAGAGACTGATAATGAACAGTTTTATCCTGAAGGCTGATCATACACTGGAGATTGATGAGGAACTGTAATGGAGGAGTATGGTTATTATGTCTTTAAAAACATTAGTCTGATAGCAGAGATTGAATTTTTATAATGTCCAAAAGATAGGAAATTGTAGAGAAGTCATGAATTAAAACAAGATGAATGGAACTAATAAGGAAACAGAAACATATGTATTTAACAGAGAAAGTCAGATCCTATGCCTAATGAAATGTGGGAAGAGAAGAGAGAGTAGCTTTATTGACCTCTAAGAATGACTTGAGAAATGGTAAGCTATAAAATATAAATAAAGGGGAAATGGTGGTTAGGTTTTTCATTTATATTTGGATTATGTTAAATTTTTATATTAATAGTACTGAAAATGTAGGTCAGACACTCAGTAGTGAGGTCTTAGCTGAAGTTGTAGATTTGGAAGCATCACGGTTGAAATGGGAAATATAGATGTGGAGTTTCAAATGAAGAATATGCAAAGAAAGCAGGAAGGACCATAAGAAATGTTTCAGCAATTGAAAGTGAACATAGAAAAATATTTAAAGATCTTTAATATAAACAGACTTTTAAGATGTTTGATGACAGAAGGAAAAGAAATAGATGAAAGTAGAAATATATACCGTGTGGGAGAGGGTACAGTGAATGAATGAACTGGTATATTAACTCTACAGATTATATATTTTATACCTTAGATGTTTCATACATTTTATTTTGTGTGAAAATATATGTATTTCAATAATAATTGCCTAATTAATCAATTACTTTTTATATTTTCACATTTATGCTATGTATCTTAGTGTCCAATGTTCATCACAGACTACAATATCTTCGGTTCGGTTCAGTTCAGTTCAGTCGCTCAATCATGTCCTACTTAGTGACTGAACAACAACAATAGTATATATGTCAACTGTGTCATCGTTGTTTTAGATATCTGCTTGCAGCCATTATTTACCCATCATGGTTAAGGTCATGAGAAAACTTAGCTAAAATTATCTTTTTTATTTTGTCTTATAATAATCAAACTCACTTAGAAAAGTCATCCCATGTATGTTTCAGTTAACTTTGTACAAATTATTATTGTAATAATTATTACTGTAAGTTTTACTCTTAATTAGGATAATCTCACTAATTTATATTGGTGCTTACTACAAGGAAATGGTGAGGTATGTATATATAACTGATAACAAATTCATGACTTCCTTGCATAAGATTATAAATGTAACAAACATAAATATACATTTAAGTCTAGTCAGTAGCACTCTAGCACTCTTCATATATGAATCATGTTATATGTTTACTTTGGAAGAAGTGGCATGATCTAATATCTTATTTTGGATGTTTCACACATTGGATGTTAGATATATCATCATTTGCCAATGATTTAAAGTGAACCATATCAAAAGAATTAAAATATCAAGAAAATAAAATTGGGAAAAGAGACTACTTTGTACTACAAAAATAGAAAATAGTGTAATATTCTATATTCTTATTTTATTATGCTATTAATAAAATTCTTCTTGCTGTTACCTTGAAAGTCCTACTTCAAACCAGTCTTCACATACTGAATTAAAATGATTTATGCATATAGAATATTCCTCTGAATATTATGGCATTTCCATCTTTCATATATTCTACCTAGTTTTAACATTTTGGTTTCCTTTGTTTAATCTTAGCTTACCACAGGAGTTTTATCTATACTTTCTGTGATTGAAATGCTATTATATCAAATAATTTTTTACTTGGTTTTAAATTATGATTTAATCATTATCAGTTATCTAAATTGAACCCTTATCAAGGTTATTTATTATTTCTATATATATTTTATATGTAATATTTTAGCAATCAGTTATGCCTATTTTATAATTAGAGAACCTGTGTCATTTTAACTGACAACATTTGGCCAGCTTTATACAGATGCAGTATTAAGTGATAATGACCATATATTCACAAATAGATTAGCAGGTGTGCTAACATATGAAAAATGATTGTATATGAAAGTTTTCTATACAGAATGACAGTATATTAGCTTAGGTCATGGTTAGAACACTGGTTATAAATTAAATTCCAATAATTATTGGGTTTATATAGTCATATCTACTGCTATAATCAAAGAATATATGACTAGGTAAACTTTACTCATTAGAAATCAGCTTATATATGATTAGAAATTTAGGTGCTCCAAATGTAAAAAAAAAAAAAAATTGTGGAAAATTTTTTAGCCATTTCAAGTGACTAAAGTTTATTTTGTAAGAAAAATAAAATGCCATAAAAGTTTATTTTCTATAATGACTTCTTTAAAAAATAAATTTAATACCTAATTCATTCCAAAATCATTTTGGAGCCTATTTTACTGCTGCCTAGAGCATGTGCTTTATCTTCCACTTGAGTAATCCAATACAAATTAAGCAATATTAATATACTACTTTGTTACATATTAGGCGTTGGGATGCAACAGTAAATTGAATTAATAAATTTTGAAGCTTGAAGGTTAACTAAAACATTATTTTCAAAAGATGACTCTTAGGCTAAGATGTAAAATTACTGACCCAAAAAGGAAATAAGAAAAATACTTAAGAGACTCAAAAAAGTAACCCAGATACAGTTATTAATCTGAAATTCAAATTTTCATAGGAACTGACAATATGGTACAGACAATTAAAAGACGCTTACTCCTTGGAAGGAAAGTTATGATCAACCTAGATAGCATATTCAAAAGCAGAGACATTACTTTGCCAACAAAGGTCCATCTAGTCAAGGCTATGGTTTTTCCAGTGGTCATGTATGGATGTGAGAGTTGGACTGTGAAGAAGGCTGAGCAACAAAGAATTGATGCTTTTTGAACTGTGGTGTTGGAGAAGACTCTTGAGAGTCCCTTGGACTGCAAGGAGATCCAACCAGTCCATTCTGAAGGAGATCAGCCCTGGGATTTCTTTGGAAGGAATGATGCTAAAGCTGAAACTCCAGTCCTTTGGCCACCTCATGCGAAGAGTTGACTTATTTGGAAAAGACTCTGATGCTGGGAAGGATTGGGGGCAAGAGGAGAAGGGGACGACAGAGGATGAGATGGCTGGATGGCATCACTGACTCGATGGACATGAGTCTGAGTGAACTCCGGGAGTTGGTGATGGACAGGGAGGCCTGGTGTGCTGCGATTCATGGGGTGGCAAAGAGTTGGACACGACTGAGCAACTAATCTGATCTAATAGGCCACTGAATCTTACCCTGTGGGTCTAAAGATATAATATTTTAGATCTTTTGAATAGAGAATCCATTTATTTTCAGAAGAGATTTTTGGCTAGGACTTCAGGTGAAGAGTGAAACAGCTGCAGGAGTAGAAGCATCACTTCAGGTTGCAAGGGTTGAAACCTGAAGCAGGTCCACTCCCCAGCCCATGAGTGGGGCCCTGTGGCCTGACTGAGTCTCAGCCACGCCCCTTAGGAGTGGCAACCATGGCAGTGTCTTCTGGCATCCTTCCTGTTAATAGGTGTTAGCAGGTTTAAGACAGATGAGAGTAGAAAATTTTGAAGCTAGGGAGATTTACATCTGATGTGCCTTATTGGGCTAGATGGAGAGCTGAGTATGCTTTTTCACTGATTGTGTTCTCTTTTAACACCTCTAGATAGGGGGCAGATAGGAGGTAAATTACTTCTTTTCTCAGTGTCAGGGATCATCACAGTTTAAGGTATGTAAGAAGAATCACCAGGATAATCTATTTAAAAAAAAACCAAGCCCCCATCCAGGAAATTATAATTGAGCTATTTGATGTGAAGCCTGAGGGTTTGTGTTGAAACCAATGCAAAAGATCAGTGGACCTATATTTGAGAAACAATTCTGCAAAAAATAAACACACACACACACACACACACTTGATTGTTGCCCTGCTAAAATGTGTCTTGGTTCAGAAGTAAGTCACAAGCTGCTGGTATTTAAATTTTAAAATCCACAACATTACTGAAAGAAAAAAATATATTATTTTGCAGATTTATTTTCATCTGGTAGAGTAGATACAATGAGTATATTATTTATAAGCCATATTGGGAAAAATTCAGTATATAAATTAGTGAAGTTGCCACAGTCACTACTACCTCTCTGATATTTCAAAGAAATAATAAAATACATAGTTCAATAAAGAAAATTTTGAGGTGAGAGACCACACCTGGGTTGCAAAAGAGTTGGACACAGCAACTAAACAACAACAACAAAAGCACACCTCAAAAATATCATAAGCTTTCAGAAGTCTTTATGCTGTAGACTACCTTAGCTCATCTTCAGCAGTTTGCATATGTTCACTGATTTCTATGAAAATATCATGTTGACTTACATGGTCAAAACTTTGCATAAATGTCAACATGTGGATTAACCCAGGCATCGAACCCAGGTCTCCTGCATCACAGGCAGATTCTTTACCATCTGAGCCACCAGAGAAGCCCACCTATAAAGATAGAAAGCTATAGTTTGAATATCTCAGAAGACCATGAAAAGCAAACCTTTTTGGAAAGGAAACTCCGGGTTCAGGATGGGGAACACATGTATACCTGTGGTGGATTCATTTTGATATTTGGCAAAACTAATACAATTATGTAAAGTTTAAAAATAAAATTTAAAAATAAAAAAATAAAAAGACCTATGATTTCTCTAAGAATCTATGAAAGAAACTTTGATCAATTGTGACCAAATAGGAAATGTCTCAACAGAAGAGACAAGGAAATGAAAGACTGAAGGTCCCTGTATATTGTTAGATATAGTCACAAGGGAAAATGGAAATGTTATTCTCATGAGAGCCAAGATATGTATTATACGAAAGGGACAGTTACAGTGTAAATGCATTGTAAGAGTACATGCAGGTTGAGAGTTAATAATAAGCTATTAGAATGGACTTGTGAGCTTGAAGAAAGCAAGATTTTGTAAACTGAAAGTGCAGAACTCATTCTACAGGAACATGGAAAGGGATGAAGTTACAATTTGGTAGCTAGTGAAAAGAACTCTTTTGAGAAGAGTCTCTTTTGAAACTTAGTGCAAAAAGACTTTTGCAATAGGGAGAATGCTTGGAACATTAGATCTAGAAATATTTCAAAATTAAATAGAAAAAAAAAAGGTTTTTCCTTACACTTTCCTTTGTAGGGAAGTGTAAGCAGGGCTAGCAAGAACTTTGTTATGGAGTAGGGCAAGCAGATGGAAGTGAGCAGATGGCATGATAGGGGTGTTTAACAGGAATTTATTCTCTTCTGAAGTCAGTCAGTTATTAGAATATTTTAAGGGTTTAAGGTTTTAAGCATAGAATGCTATGCTTCTTTGTGCTTGCTTAAGCTGAAGAGTGAGCCTATAATGGGGAGAAGAGCCTGACTCCAGTTGAGTCAAGTCAACTCATTGGGTCAATAATGGATAAAAGCAAGCACTTGGTCTTTACATATGCACTGTGTATGTACAGATAGATGATAAATTAAAAAGATAGAAAAATAAAAGACAGCATCTGGACAGTAAACAGAGGTCTGCTTGATTGCAGGTAACTACAAAAAGTAAATTTTTATGATGCTAACTTCTTACCCTTTCTAGGTCACAGGTATCTTCGTGGTATAATGAGGCATAAAATCAGATGGTCTTGATTCTAACTACTCATTGTAGCTACTCTACCAGATGAAAATAGATCTGTTAAATAATATATATTTTTCTTTCAGTCATAGCCATCCACCCTATGACTAAATCATGAAGAACGTCACAGAATTAAGACAGCTAAAATCAGGAAAGCAGATGTGGAGGCATTAGAAAGAAGATAAAGGTGGACCCTTCATTTTGTTTGTTGTCAGGAACATTGCTGCAGGTACAATCACTTTATTCTGCAACAAGGTGTTATTGTTGTTGTGACTCTCCAGAATAGAAATAAAATTTTAGCTTTTTTCCCCAAAGGTGGAGGGGAAAAATGTCAGGAGAAGATAAAAATGAAAAATGGAAGTTAAATAGTCAATCAGTCGTGTCTGACTCCTTGCGACCCATGGACTGTAGTCTCCCAGGCTCCTCTGTCCATGGACAGATTCTTTACTGTCTGAGCCCATTCTGCAGATAAATAATTTTTGCCACAACTGTCATTGGAAAATATCCTATTTGCTAAATTATATATTTCACCTTTCCTATGAGAAATTGTGTAAAAATATAATTGTTTTAGTGTTTGAAATCTGATCATGTGAATGCAAGTAAATATTTTTTCCCATTATGTATAAGAGAGAACTAGTGGATAAAATAAATAAGACTGTTTCTAAGCTCTTATAAGAATATGTGTCTTATTAATTTTGCCAAATATCCTATCTTATACTGCATACCCTGACTTCTTTCAAGTGCATTGATATTCTAATTAGCTCTATCGGATGATTAGGACAATTCTGTGTGAGTGCTAAAGGGCAAGGCTTAGGGCAGACTAAGGACTAAGCAGAATTGGTACAGGCAGAGAATATTTTTTTTTTTGAAGAATAAAATATATGCAAGTTGCACATACAAGAACATTTTCAAACATTAGCTTGAAGCTTTTGTGATTTTGTTTCTCTCATTTGATGAAGGAAGCGATTTCCAGCAAAATCGCTTCACATCTTACTGGTAATGGATTATGATGCATATGCAAGTCCACCTACAGCCCTTTGGCCATTACTTCCATTGCATTTGATCACTGTCCAACTTTGCATTTAGTCAGCTTTCTGCCTGATTCTCAGAAAGCTCAGAATGACTTTCATCACAGTGGGTGCACAGAGGTTGCTTATAATCTGTTTAGCAAGAAGAGTTGTGCAGATGCCTTGCTCCCTCTGCCCTCAGGGTCAGGTGTCTTCCTGCGCAGCGATCTGTCTTGGACAGGAGGACTTGAGGGGGAGACCGGCAGACAGTCTGTTCTATGCCGTGCTCGAGGGCCAGCAGCAGGGTGAGTTCTGTGCTGTGCTCCCAGAGCCAACAGCAGGGCGCTCTGCGTATGGTCCTTTTAAAGATTTAAGGATTGGGCTTTAGGTTCAGTCTGAGAGAAAGATTGATTGATTTTAGCATATTGGTGAACCCTCGCTTCAGGCTAGGAATAAAAACCTTACTTCTCAAGTCTGACGTTATTACTTTTCATTTGTTTTTATTGATTAGCTGTCAGTGATAAGATCTTGCCTCTCAAAACAAGACAGGTGCTGGTGGCAATTTTTCCTTTCTAAAAAAAAAACTATGTAGAAAACAACTTATAGAAAATAGAAATAAAGAAGATAAAAATGAAAACAAATGTACATGCCATTTTGGAAATAGTAGTTAGATATAAAATATTGATATATTACAATTTTACTGACTCAGAGATAAATTTAAGAAAAAAATTAATGAGACATACTTTTTACAGGTGAACCACACATATTTATCTAACTTAGGTGCATATTATCTCTACTCCATAGCTTGATTTTCTTAGGGAAGGAGTAGGGCATATTTAATACTTTTATTAAAAGATCATTTTTAACCAGCTGCTTCACAAATAGTCATGAAAAAAGCCAAATAATGACAATGTCTGTAAAAGAAGACAGAGCACATTTTATTTTATATTAATCATATGAGTAAAAATAAAATGAAAATATAAATTGAGAAATTAAATATACATAACTGGAAGTAATCGTATAGTATAAATATGGGAAAGAGGAAGGATTTTATTACATTAATGTATTTTTTGAAAAATGTATGTAAATATGAAATGAAAAACACTGTCCAAAAGTACACTCTACAGTGTACAAAGAATGCTATTCACAATGATTTCATTAATGAGTTCTGTTTCTTTGTATTTACAATTGCTGGGTTATCATTGTTTATTTTTGTATCCAAACAGTGAAATGGAATATGGAGCATTACAAAACTTGGAGATGTGAACTGTGCCCCAAGCAACCACAAGTGATTCTGAATGTTATGAACTAACTTTCAATGGGGTTCATGTGGCAAAGCTCTGTTGTGTCTAGGACTCTATTGTTGGGAGTTCTCCAAATTAACATCCACATAGACTACAGTTTTTACTAAAGTAAAAGTAACATGAATGCACTAATTAGAAGTTCAGTTATATATTTCATCAGTATTAACTGCAGCAATTTTCTCTAATAACAAACGATATTTTTATAAGAAGAATGTTTAATCAATGATGTTAATAATACTGAAAGTCACTTAATCATGTCTGACTCTGTGACCCCATGGACTGTAGCTAGGCTCCTCTGTCCATGAAATTCTATAGGCAGAATACTAGAATGAGTAGCCATTCCCTTTTCCAGGGTATCTTCCCAACCCAGGGATTAAACCCAGGTCTCAAACCCACGTCTCCTTCTTTGCAGGAAGATTCTTTACCATCTGAACCACCATAAGATTAGCAACACAAAATGAGTGTTTTTTGTTTTTTTTTTAAGTCCAATGTTGAATTGATTTTATCACTGCTTATGGATTTCCCATAGATTTTTTTCCCCCCCCCACAGCTTGGACAAACCGCTTTACCTGACCCACTGTTGGTCCACCACTGGAAAGGATGCATAGTAAGTACTTCACATTGAGTGTAACAATATTTAAGTTTCAAAACACTTAAATGACATTGAAATTAAATTAATTAGAAGTATCTAAGCTGTGTTTGGCAGACATTCATTTCAACTTGCCTTAAGAAGGAATTTATTAAGATACTATGGGAAAGAAAACTTTTAAGAATCAGGAGAGTTCCAGGTAATTTAGTCTCTAGAACATGAATTATTTTTGCTATGTTTCTTTATATCCCACTTTTACATGGTATGGGAAAACCTGTAGGATCATACTGTTACTGAAAAAGCATATAAGCTGATTGTGGTGAAGGAAAGTACAGCATTTATTTTAAGGGTCAAGCAGGAAATATGGGCAGCTCACCCCGCTCCAGTACTCTTGCCTGGAAAATCCCATTGACAGAGGAGCCTGGTGGGCTACAGTCCATGGGGTCGCAAAGAGTCAGACACGACTGAGTGACTTCACTTTCACTTTCATGCATTGGAGAAGGAAATGGCAACGCACTCCAGTGTTCTTGCCTGGAGAATCCCAGGGACGGCGGAGCCTGGTGGGCTGCCGTCTATGGGGTCACACAGACTCGGACAGACTGACGCGATTTAGCAGCAGCAGCAGCAGCAGTGCTCCAAAGACCAAACTCCCCAATGTGTTTCAGAGAAGAGTTTTTAAATGCAGGGTAAAAGGAGGGGAGTCTCTGGGTGTGTGATCAGCTTATGCACAATTCTCTGATTGGTTGATGGTGACATCACTGGATGGAGTCACAGGTTAACATTATTATGTGCCAGGCAGTCTGGAAACTATGTGTTTAGGATTATCATGCAGTTAACTTCTCCTATCTGGTTCCAGTTTTATTTGTAAAACAACTGAAAACAATGAGACACTGCTATCTATGTTCTTTAGTGAGGAACTAGAGATTCCGTGACTGCTATATGGCAGATTTCCTGTTGAAATTGTTACTAGTCCTCCTATCCCAGCTGCCATGTATTTTGTTTCTAACATGTTAACATTCTTTCAGTCATTAACTCTTGAGCCAGCAATTTGTTTTTAAGCTCAGGGGAGGCCTGGGAACCTAGTGTTTCTACAAACAAAAAGCAGATGGAGGACAAGAGGAGGAGTCTGTCCTGGGAAGGCCACATAGGATTCTGCTTGTTTACGTTATTTAGAATTGACATTCTCTATTGTTGCTTTGCTGCCATTCTCTATTGTTGCTTTGCTGCCATTCTCTATTGTGACTGCTATCTTTGAGGTTACATTCCTAACTTCTGACCAAGAAACGAATGGGAACAATTCCTAATTATCTCCAATTAGAAAAACCTAGGAAAACAATATGATCAGTCTGGCTTTCTTTGAGTATCCATTTCATAACTATGAGTAGATTCAAAAAAGGAATTGAAGATCTTTGCTTGAATATTTATTTTTAAATTATAACGCATTATTATTTATATGCATATGTGTTTTCCATTAACCTTGAAACTCTTTAGAACAGTTGCAGACAACAGTTAGTGTAGGTTCACAACAGTCAAGTAGAACTCTAAGGCTAATAGGAATAGAATATTCTGTGATAACTAATAGTGAGAAGTTAGGGAGAAGAGGAAACTGGTGAGTTGCTGTATTAAACATCTGTAGCTGTATTGAACAAATGAAAAATATGGAGAAGGATATTTAAAGACATGAAATGACCTTTTGCAGTGCTCAGAGACAGATATGTTGGGTGTTGTGAATATGGGCTATAAAGTGTACAAAATGGTGTAAGAGATGTTTCCTGTCTTAGAGGCATTTGGGGAGATAAGGAAAATGTTCAATTATCTAGCAATATAAAGTTTATCTGACTGATTTTAAATGAATGTGTCCATCAAAAGGTGTATTATGTTATATTATGATGATTATTATATTTTGCATAAACATTTAAAGGAAGAAAATTGATGGTATACAAGTGTGTCCAGTCACATAGAGGCAAAGGGCTTAGAGTAGGAAATAATCAATCGACAATAACTGGATCTGAATACAGAATGAGATAAGGCCCATTTTCATGTACAAAACATGGAAAATAGATGATCTTGAATAGACTACTCTCATAGGAACAACTTATTTATATTGTAAAGTAGATGAAAGAACTGGAAAGTTATGATGCAGCCAGATAGAAGAGAGTCTTAGAGAATAAGGTATATGTATGGCAATGCAGAGGTAATAAGTATTTCTAACAGAACAATGGGAAAATGAAAGCAGTTTAATTAGACTGTAGAGTTCAGGATTGTTAGAAATATAAGAAAATAAAACAAAAAAAACTGAAAATGAGAGAGTGGATGAGATTGCTACTATCTGGGTTTATAATCATGAGAGCACAGAAGAGATGAAGTGCAAAATGAATGGGAAAAGAAACCCACTGGCAGGAGTATATTAACTGAGAACTGATGCTGAAGTAATGGAACAATAAGCACATATTTCTGAGGATTTTATTCTTAAATCTCTGTGCTATTTTTAAGGAGCCTTTCTAGAAGCTCTTCCAACTATTGCAGTATCTTTAGTCAAGCTTAATTGCAAGAAAGGATGAGAAAATTATTATAACTTGACATTGCCTCGCTGGATATAATTGGAATTCTGTTACAGACTGGAAAAGAAAACATGGGTACACATGGATACAGAAAAGACAATATTACATTTCTACAAAAAATATTGCCAGCAGTGTTTATTTTTAATTGATAAAAAAATGAATTTTAACTTTTCTCTAAAAGAAATATCAAATTCTGAAACTAAAAGTATATGGAGTTTCCAATTTGTATGTAAAGACCCCAAGGAATTGTAATGTTACTTGAAATATCATGAAAGTCTGTCAGTCATGTCTCATTCTTTGAGATCCCATGGGCTGTACAGTCCATGGAATTCTCCAGGCCAGAATACTGAAGTGGGTAGCTTTCCCTTCTCCAGCGGATCTTCCCAACCCAGGAATTGAACCCGGGTCTCCTGCATTGCAGGCCGATTGTTTACCAACTGAGCTCTCAGAGAAGCCCAATATCCTACATAACATTGAAACAAAATGATTCTAACCAAGCATATTTATCTTGCTATTGCCAGATTACATATATTTGAATGAGAAAATAAATATACATAGGGTTTCACATTGGTTTTAATTTTGAATAATTATAGATATGTAAAATTAACATGTTATATATGTTCCTATATCAATTCACACATTTTGAAATGTTTCAAGGAAAAAAAGTGGGTGTGGGAGAGTTGTCTAGCTATAGCAGTTCGTATATAAGTCCTTAAATGTAGATAGGCTAAGGTAAGAATTATGTAAAAAAAAGATGGAGATTTTTCTCTTGCTTGCAATACAATGTATTTCTAAATATGAAGTAATGCAAATAACTGATTGTGTTTACAATAGCCTGGGACAAAAGTAATAAAGATTTGCTAGATACTCACTTCTGCAACAAAGTTTTTGCACTGAAGCGTGACCAACAATTAAGGAAAGGACAACCAAAGACTTTATAGTGCTCTTATCTGAGTGACTTTTAATCTCTGCTGTTGCATTTGTAAATCCTCATGTATGCCTATTTATTGCCTTGTTTCATCACTCTTCTGTTTATTGCTGCCACAGTACCCATTTCAATTTAGAATAATGCATCTGCATTTGACATATGTAAACATTAGAGGCAGAAAGGGATACTTTACCATGGTGCAAGAAGGAATAAATGAAAGTAATGGGAATTAAGAGAACAGCAAATACCAAGAGAAATCACCAAAGTCATTTTCATTGACCTTAACAGAGAACTTGGAAAGATACAAGGGCAAAAGTATCTTTTAAGACATTAGACCAAAACAAGAACAGAAACATTGGGAAATTTAAAGAGTTTTACTTTAAGGATGAAATTAAATGAATGAACTTTTATCTCTATTCCCTTCATCAGAAATATTATTTCATTGTCACCTAACAAATTTTTTGTAACTGAGTTTAAGAGTAGATACACTGTCTCTGCCTCACCTGTCACTGAAAAAAAGAACCTCACAGTGAAAATAAAAAAGAAATAATACATGACGGCATTATAGCTTAAGCATAGAATAAAGTAATAATTTATTCATTGTTATATTTTCTTTAATTCTCAAAAAATAATAGGTTTGTTTTTTCAGTTCAAATCAGGGAAAGCCGTTTCTATTGTTTCCTTTCATTGAAACTCATTTCCATTTGAAGGAACTGAAAAACTAGGTCAGTATTTCTCAACAGTTACTGGTTAAAATTACAGAATTCTGTTCCTTGCTACAGACCCACTGAACCAGTACTTCTGTGGATGATTTTCTATACACTGTCATGTACCCCGGGGAAGTGCAAGTTCAAATTTCTAAAATTTGAAAAGCATTGGGCAACACAGTAATATAAACTTTACCCTGAAAAATTCATAAGAACCAAAGTAAGTTAAATATCCAAGGGTAAAACAAAAGCATGAAAAAGTGATAGTTTATTGATATATTATGTGTATGTTGCACATTTACATGTTATAATTTATACTAAAATTTTAATAGATATTATATATATATATATATATATGTATGCATAATATACTTCCTTACATCTGTCTGTGAATATACAGAACTGAGTAAAAGTATTTGTATATCAATCCAAATATCATATAAAAGGAATTTATATATATATGTCTTGCAAGTAAAATTTTGTCCAGTTACTCAAGCATATTTATTTTTTCACTTAGTATTCCTTAGGCTTACCAGTCACTTATGTGTTATATTCTATTTAGATTGCATTTTATTGTAAACTAATTGAAAGCAATATTTCTATATGATAAATTTTTATTATATCCCTGAACACTGTGCTTTACATGTAGTATTCTAGGTATGCAAGTTGAAAATGTTACTACCCATGTGTTATGGAAGCATATACTAACATAAGTTTGAAAAGAGATAAGCAATATATTCTAGCCTGTGGGTAGGATGATACTTAAATATGGGATACATTTGGTGTTCTGTGAATAAATTTCATCCATTATCATTTTTTCTTAGGTTCTCTGTAATTAGCAGCTATTCAAACACAGAAAACACTGAAGGTTAAATTCAAGACTATTTAAATTTAAGCTAAATGGTCTAGTTTACTTTCTTTTTTTTTGTTTGTTTGTTTTTAATTTTATTTTTTTTTTTTAAATTAATTTTATTTTATTTTTAAACTTTACATAATTGTATTAGTTTTGCCAAATATTTACTTTCTGTGAGTAATAGAAGTTAGAATAAATCTTCTGTCTTAAGGATAAGGGGAAGTGGATCATGAATAGGTAAACCTAAGCAGCAAGCAATCAGATATTAAAAAAGACATTTGTGACAATTACAGCAGAAGTTATCACTTACAACTTAGAGAAGAAAGTCACCTTAGAAAATAAGTAGCTCAACCATACATATAAATATTAGAAAACTCAAGCCAAGAGCTATTAAGTGATTGAGCCAAATTAACTCACAGAGTTAACTATGGACTTGAGAACAAAATCTAATTATCTTGAGTTTAACTCTGATGCTTTAAAAAAAAAAAAAAAAGTGTGCTGCCTTCATAGCTCCTATGCATGGTAAGGTCAAACAGATAAACAAATAAAGTAGGTGAAGCCACCAACACAAGTGTCTCCCTTCCCCCAGCTCCTAGTTCAAGGGCTTTGATATGTTCTCATGAGGGAAGACTATCCATATTTTTCATTATTCCTCCAGCTACCTGTCATAGCAGCCATGTCCTGACTGAATGAGGCCAATAAAGGTGTGAGAGAGAGAGAGAAATAACCTGTGTGTGTGTGTTTATGTGTGTGTGTTGGATTTGGAAGTGGGTCTTTCTGCCCAGTTTCCTTTCATAGGATAGAGACTCTACCTTGGACTCTGCACACTGAGAATACTAGAAACTTCATCTCTTACCCTGGACCTAAGGAGAAGTAGATAAATATTTCTAAATAGTAGAAGTGAAGTGAAAGTCATGTCCAACTCAGTGACCCCCATGGACTGGAGCCTACCAGGCTTGTCTGTCCATGGAATGCTCCAGGCCAGAATACTGGAGCGGGTAGCTGTTGCCTTCTCCAGGGGATATTCCCAACCCAGATATCAAACTCAGGTCTCCTGCATGTTAGGCAGATTCTTTACCATCTGGGCCATAAGGGAAGCCATCAGAGAAGTTAAGTAACAAATAAATCAGAAAATAATAGCAAACCATGGAGTTGGGGCAGAAATGAAAATCACTACATTGTATTACATGATGTCTAGATTACAACAAAAATTATAAAATACAAGCAGAAGCAAAATAATCTGAGCATAACTGGACAGAAATAGCAAACAACAGAAACTGCCAGTGAGAGTAACCATATATTGGATTTAAAACAAGGAGTTTGGAGTAGCCATTATGTATAATGGCTGTGTGTTGTGCTGTGCTCAGTTTCTTAGTTTTGCCCAACTGTTTGCACACCCATGGACTGTAGCCTTGCAGGCTACTCTGTCCATGGGATTTCCCAGGCATGAATACTGGAGTGGGTTACAATTTCCTTCTCCAGGGGATCTTCTCTATCTAGATCAAACCCAGGTCTCCCGAATTGCAAGCAGGCTCTTTACCATCTGAGATACCAGAGAAGCCCCTTGAGAACTGTAACATCTTGATAAAGGAAATTGAAGATAACTCAAAGTAATGGGAAGATACTTCATGCTCTTGGATTGGAAGAATTAATATTATTAAAATTCTCATAATACCTAAAGCAATCTACAGATTTAATGTGATCCCTATCAAATTACTTATAACATTTTTTCACAGAATTACCACAAATAATCCTAAAATTTATATGGAATGTAAAAGACACATAATTGCCAAAGCTATTCTGAGGAAAAAGAATGAATCTGGAGGCATAACCCTCCAAGACTTCAGACAATACCATAGAGCTACAGTAAACAAAATATCATGCTTTCAGCACTGAAACAGACTTATGGATCAATGTAACAGAATAGGGAACCTAGAAATAAGCCTACACACCTGTGGTCAATTACTCTTCAACAAAGGAGGTATGAATACATGATGGAGAAAAGACAGTTTCTTTACCAGTGTTGTTAAGAGCATTGGAAAGCAGCATGTAAATCAATGAAATTAGAATACTCCTTCACACCATACACACACAGAGAAGTAAACTAAAAATGACTTAAAGACTTAAAGAAATGACACCATGAAACTCCTAGAAGAAAACTTAGGCAAAACATTCTCTGACATGAACCATAGCAATGTTCTCTTAGGTCAATCTCCCAAGGCAAAAGAAATAAAAGTAAAAGTAAACAAATGGGACCAAATTAAATTTATAAGCTCTGCACAGTATAGGATGAAAGGAAACATGAAAAGAAAGATGAAAACCTACAAATGGGGAGAAAATATTTGCAAATGATATGACCAATGAGGGCTTAATTTCTAAACTATACAAATAGCACATACAACTCAATAACAAAAAACAAACAAAAAATCCAGTCAAAAACTGAGCAGACATCCAGGAGAACAAGATGGAGGAGAAGTAGGTGGACGTGGAGTATATCTCTCTCCTTGGATACATCAGAATACACCTTCAGACACAGAAGGGCATGAAGAACACTAGCTGAGAGCAGACAGGAGTATCTGACCAGTGGGAAAGAATATATAGGACCAGTGGGAAAGAATATATAGAACCATGTAAAACTCACCAGCATTGGCAACTGAGCAATAGGGAGTCTGGCCTGTCAAAGGCTGACACACTGAACTACAGTGTAGGACCCCACCCAGGGTGCCCCTTTAAGTGCCTGATGCACCAATCTGCAAAGTAGGACCCCAGCTAGGGGGGCGCCTCTATGTGCCTGACGTGCTGAACAATAGAGAAGGACCCCAGGCAAGAGAGCCTTCTAAGTGCCTGAACGGGTGGAGCTACAAAGACCGGCCAAAGTGGCCTTCTGATCGCCAGCTACAAGAGGCTTGAAAAAAGACTCTGATAGGGCCGTAACTGCTGTGGTGGAGGCAGTCCATGTCCCTGCACACTTGGTGCTGCCAGGATCTGCACAAGCCAAGCAGTTGCACCACCTTCACGCTCAACTTGCACTGGGGCAGAGCTGCCACAGGAAAAAAAAAATGTCTTGCGTCTGTATGTGCGGGGTCGCTTCATTGTGTCTGACTCTTTGTGACCCTGTAGACTGTGGCTTTCTAGGCTTCTCTGCCAGAGAGGGGGTTCTCCAGGCAAGAATACTGGACCATATTGGCCAACACTGGCTGCCATACCCTTCTAGAGCACTATATTTCCTGCTGCCCTAGCCACCAACTCCCCTGAGTACCTGGTGCTGCCAGAACCCCTGTGACCCAAGCAACTGCACCACCTCCACACTTGGCCCTCACGGGGCAAAACCAAGCCCTCCAGGGCAGCCTCAGAAGCCAAATCTCAGTGGACGACCCCCATGTAGAGGAGGAAATAAAACCACAGTTGAAACCGCGGGGGCAGTATGGCTAAGGAAGAAGACCCAAAACCTTCCTATCAGCTGTACAAGCTGCAAATTAAATCCACATGCTCAACTAGGCAGACTGTGTGTCTGTGGAATATATAAAAGGCCATTGAGAGCTCCCAGAAAAGAAAACACACTAGTTCTGATAGCTGTGGACATTGGAGGCAAGAACACACAAGAGTAGGACCAGATTAGAATCTGAGCTGCCCCCACAGCAGGTCCAGAGATCAGCACAGTGTTAGAGGGCATCCTAGGGAGGTGAGGTGGACTGTGACTCCCAGCAAGGGAAAGGACTCTGACAACAGTGATACAATAAAAACATTTATTATTCTTATTTTTTGACTTGCTCTGTAGATTCTTTGGAATTTTTTTTTCTTCCCTCCCCCCTCCTATTCTTCCCCCTTGTGTTGCAGTTGTCAATTTTATAGGCACTAAGAAATCCAATTAAGCTTTTGAGCTTTTTTTTTTTTTTCCCCTCAGTCACAATTTTTTTTTTTAATTTTTGTCATAAACCTTTATTTACCTCTATGTTGGACTTTTACAGGTCTGTGGATTTTTCCTCTTTTTTTTTCTTTTTTTAATTTTAATTTTAAACCTATTATTATTTATTCCACACTTATTACTTTGTTTGCTTTTCCTACTGTTCTTTTCCCCTTGTGGTTAATCTTTAACATATATAAATCTTCTTTATCTACTTCTACTTAACTTTGCATATCTATTCTTTCTTTTCTTTCTCGCCTTTCCTCTCAACGTATTTCTTAGTTTTATTTTCATTGCTTTATTCCCCAAATGGCACCTTGCATTAGTTTTGTTTTCCAGTTTGTGCTTTAATTAGTTTTGTTCTGGTAGATATAACTTTTTGTTTTCTTTGTTTGCTGGGTCAATATATTGTACTTTATTTTTGTTGGACTGCTTTGATTTTGATTATGGGTGTATATGTATATGTGTATATTCAGTAACAATTTCTCTTGTTGTTATAAACCTCTGCCTATATTTTGGGCTTTAGCAGTTCTGTGGAGTTTTCCTTTCTTTCCTTTCATTTAAAAAAATATTTTTATAATTTTAATTTTTTAAACCTATTATGTTTTTTCTACATGTATTCATTTGTTTGCCTTTCCTGCTGTTCTTTCCCCCTGGCAGTTAATATTTAATATATATAAATCATCTTCATCTACCTCTATTTAATTTTACATAGCTATTCTTTCTTTATTTTCTTCTTTCCTTCCTCTCAAAATATTTGTTAGTTTTATTTTCATTTCTTTATTGCACAACTGGCACCTTGCTTTAGTTTCATTTTCCAGTTTGTGCTTAAGTTAGTTTTGTTCTAAACTGGTAAATATAATTTTTTATTTCCTTTGTTCATCAGGTTAGTCTACTGTATTTTTGTTGAATTGTTTTCACTTTGTTTATGGGTGTATATGTATATGTGGATATTCCATTATTTTAATTATTATTTACCTGATTTTGTAACTACCATTTGTCTAGGGTACATCTTCGATTACTCATTTTGGGTTTTTGATTTAATCTCACTTAATACCAAATCTCACTTAACAAACCACTTGTAGAATATTCATTCCTGAACAGAGATCAAGCCCTGAGCCTTCGGAGTGGGAGCACTGACTTCAGGACCTTAGACTACCAGAGAACTAACCCCAGGGAGTATCAAATAGTGAGAACTCACACAAAGGAAGCCACTTGAATACAAGACCCAGCATCACCCAACCACCAGTACCACCCTGTGCAGGAAGCCTCATCTAACAAAAAACAAAACAAAAATGCAAACTCAATCATCAGCAGACAGTATTACCACCTCACTCAGCCTTGCAGAGGAAAAACAAACAAATAAAAACTCAGCAAAAATCTCACCCTATAGGAAGCTCACAGAACCACTGGACCAATCTTAGAAGGGCATAAACTGAAAGGAAGACAGAATTCAACCTTCTTCAAGGAAAAAATTCATTTTCCTTGAAGCCTGGGAAAGGAGACCTCACCTCAAATATAATAACTTAAAAAAAAATAAAATAAAATCCAGCGAAATGCTGCAAAGATGAAGGAACAAACTAGGAACAGAGAAGTCCAAATAAGTGAAGAGGAAATAGGCAAACTGCCTGAAAAAGAATTCAGAATAATGATAGTAAAGATGACCAAACCTTGAAAAAACAAAATGGAAAAAATGCAAGAATTAATTAAGACAGACCTAGAAGAATTAAAGAATAAACATACAGAGACAAACAACACAATTACTGAAATTAAAAATACTCTAGAAGGAATAAATAGCAGAATATCTGAAGCAGAAGAACAAATCAGTGAACTGGAAGATAAAATGGTGGAAATAACTTCTGAAGAGCAGAATAAAGTAAAAAGAATGAAAAGAGCTGAGGAGTCTCAGAGACCTCTGGGACAATATCAAATGCACCAACATTCAAATTATAGAGGTTCTAGGGGTCCCAGAAGAAGAAGAGAAAAAGAAAGGGTACAAGAAAATTTTTGAAGAGATCACAGTTGAAAACCTCCCTATCATGGAAAAGGAAATAGTCAATGCAGTCCAAGAGGTGCAAAGAGTCCCGTACAGAATAAACCCAAGGAGAAACATGCCAAGACACATACTAATCAAACTTACAATGACTAAATACAAAGAAAGAATATTAAAAGCAGCAGGGGAGAAACAACAAGTAACATACAAGGGAAACCCCATACGCTTAACAGCTGATCTTTCAGCAGAAACTCTGCAGGCCAGAAGGGAATGGCAGGATATATTTAAAGTACTTAAAGCGAAAAATATATAACCAAGATTACTGTACCTGGCAAGGATCTCATTCAAAATTGATGGAGAAATCAAAAGCTTTTCAGACAAGTAAAAGTTAAGAGAATTCAGTACCAGCAAACAAGCTTTACAACAAATGTTAAAAGAGATTTATACAGTCAAGAAATGCAACAGAAGAAAAAAGATTTACAAAATAAACCCCAAACAATGGCAATAGGAACATATATATATCAATAATTAATTTAAATGTAAATGGATTAAATGCTCCAACCAAAAGGCACAGACTGGCTGCATAGATACAAAAACAAGACCCATATATATGCTGTCTAGAAGAAACCCACTTGAGACCTCAAGACACAAATAGACTGAAAGTGAGAGGATGGAAAAATATATTCCATGCAAATGGGAAGCAAAAGAATCATGGAGTAGCAATCCTCATATCAGACAAATAGACCTTAAAATAAAGATTACAAGAGATAAGGAAAGACACTACATAATGATCAAGGGATCAATCCAAGAGGAAGACATAACAATTATAAATATCTATGCACCTGACATAGGGAGCACCTCGATACATAAGACAAACACTAACAGACATAAAAAGAGAAATTGACAGTAATGCAATAATAGTAGGAGACTTTAATACCCCACAGCAATGGACAGATCATCAAAATATAAAATTAATGAGGAAACACAAATCTTAAATTATAAATTAGATGAGATGGTTCTCAATGATAGTCCATCTAAATGCAGAAGAATACACCTTTTTCTTAAGTGCACATGGGACATTCTCCAGGAGAGAGAATCACAAAACAAACCTCAATAAATTTAAGAAAATTGAAATTGTATCAACCATCTTCTCTGAATACAGTGCCATGAGACTAGGTATCAGTTACAAGAAAAAAAAACTGTAAGAAACACAAACACATGGAGATTAAACATCACATTTCTAAATAACCAATATGTTACTGAAGAAATCAAAAGGGAAATCAAACAATTTCTATAAAAAATAATGAAAACAAGGCAACTCAAAACCTATGGGATGCAGCAAAAGCAGTTCTAAGAGGGAAGTTTACAGCAATACAATCCTACCTCAAGAAACAAGAAAAACATTGAATAGACAACCTAACTTTACACTTAAAACAACTGGAAAAAGAAGAGCAAAAAACCCCCAAAATTAGTAGAAGGAAAAAAATCATAAAGATCTGAGCAGAAATAAATGAAAAAGAAATAATAGTAAAGATTAATAAAACTAAAAGCTGTTCTTTGAGAAGATAAACAAAATTAACAAACCTTTAGCTAGACTCATAAAGAAAAAAAGAGATAAAAATCAAATCAACAAAATTAGAAATGAAAAAGAGGTTACAACAAACAATGCAGAAATACCAGGGCTTATAAGAGACTATTATGAAAAACTCTATGGCAATAAAATAGATAACCTGGAAGAAATCGACATTCTTAGAAAAATTCAATCTTCCAAGACTGAACCAGGAAGAAATAGAAATTATGAACAACCCAATTGCAAGCACTGAAACTGAAGCTTTGATCAAAAATCTCCCAAACAACAAAAGCCCAGCACCAGATGGCATCACAGGAGAATTCTGTGAAAACATTTAGAGAAGAGCTAATGCCTAGCCTTCTAAAACTCTTTCAAAAATTTGCAGAGAAAGGAACACTTCAAAACTCATTCTACAAGGCCACCATCACCCTGATACCAAAACCAGACAAAGACAACATGCAAAAAAAAAACTACAGGCCAATATCATTGATGAATATAGATGCAAAAATCCTCAACACAATTTTACCTAACAGAATTCAGCAGCACATCAAAAAGCTCATACACCATGATCAAGTTTGGTTTATTCCAGGGATGCAAGAATTCTTCAATATATATGCAAATAAATCAATGTGATACATCATATTAACAAACTTAAAGATAAAAACTGTATGATAATCTCAATAGATGAAGAAAAAGCCTTTAACAAAATTCAACACCCATTTATGATTAAAACTCTTCAAAAATGGGCATAGAAGGAACCTACCTCAACATACTAAAGGCCATTTACAATAAGCCTACAGCAAACATTATTCTAAATGGTAAAAAACTGAAAGTATTTCTCCCTAAGATCAGGAACAAGACAAGGTGGCCCACTTTCCCCACTATTATTCAACATAGTTATAGAAGTCCTAGCTAGAACAATCAGAGAAGAAAAAGAAATACAAGGAATCCAGATCAGAGAAGAAGAAATAAAGCTCTCACTGTATACAGATGACATGATAGTATACATAGAAAACACTAAAGAATGTATCAGAAAATTACTAGGGCTAATCAATAAATTTAGCAAAGTTTCAGGATACAAAATAAATACACAAAAATAATTGGCATTTATATACACCAGCAATGAAATATCAGAAAGAGAAATTAAGGAATCAATCCCATTCACCATTGCAACAAAAAGAATTAAATATCTAGGAATAAACCTATTTAAGGAGACAAAAGAACTATACACAGAAAATTAGAAGACACTGATGAAAGAAATTAAAGATGACATAAACAGATGGAGAGATATTCCATGTTCCTGGGTAGGAAGAATCAATATTGTGAAAATGACTATACTACCAAGTGCAATCTACAAATTTAATGCAATGCCTATCAAATTACCAATGGCATTTTTCACAGAACTAGAACAAACTTTTTCACAATTCACATGGGAACACAAAGACCCCCAAATAGCCAAAGCAGTCTTGAGAAAGAAGAATGGAGCTGGAGGAATCAACCTTCCTGACTTCAGATTATACTACAAAGCTATAGTCATCATGACAGTATGGTACTGGCACAAAAGCAGAAATATAGACCAATGGAACAAGAAAGAAAGCCCAGAAATAAACCCATGCACCTATGGGTACCTTATTTTTGACAAAGGAGACAAGAATATTTGCAATGGGGTAAAGATAGCCTCTTCAATAAATGGTGCTGGGAAAACTGGACAGCTCCATGTAAAAGAATGAAATTAGAACACTTCCTAACACCATATACAAGTTAAGCTCAAATTGGATTAAAGACCTATATGTAAGACCAGAAACTATAAAACCCTTGGAGGAAAACATTGGCAGAACACTCAATGACATAGATCAAAGCAAGATCCTCTATGACCCACCTCCTAGAGTAAGAGAAATAAAAACCAAAGTAAACAAGTGGGACCTGATTAAACTTAAAAGTTTTTGCACAACAAAGGAAACTATAAGCAAGGTTAAAAGACAGCCCTCAGAATTGGAGAAAATAATAGCAAATGAAACCACTGATGAAGGGTTAATTTCCAAAATATACAAGCATCTCATACTACTCAATATCAGAAAGACAAACAACCTAATCAAAAAGTCATAAAAAGATCTAAACAGACATTTCTCCAAAGAAGACATACCGGTGGCTTATAAACACATGAAAAGATGCTCAACATTTCTCATTATTAGAGAAATGCAAATCAAAACTACAAGATAACACCTCACACTGGTCAGAATGGCCCTAATAAAAAATGTCTACAAACAATAAATGCTGGAAAAGGTATGGAGAAAAGGGAATGCTCTTGCACTATTGGTCGGAATATAATTTGATATAGCAACTATGGAAGACGGTATGGAGATTCCTCAAAAAACTAGGAATAAAAGCACCATATGACCCAGCAATCCCACTTCTAGCCATATACCCTGAGGAAACCAAAATTTTAAAAGACACATGTACCCCCATTGTTCATTGCAAAACTATTTACAATAGCTAGAACATGGAAGCAACCTTGATGTCCATTGACAGATGAATGGATAAAGAAGTAGTGGTACATATACACAATGGAATATTACTCAGCCATAAAAAGGAATGCATTTGATTCAGTTCTAATTGGGTGGGTGAACCTAGAACCTATTATACGGAGTGAATTGAGTCAGAAAGAGGAAGATAAATACCATATTCTAACATCTATATTAGATGTAGAAGGCTGAGCACCGAAGAATTGATGCTTTTGAACTGTGGTGTTGGAGAAGATTCTTGAGAGTCCCTTGCAAGGAGATCAGCCCTGGGATTTCTTTGGAAGGAATGATGCTAAAGCTGAAACTCCAGTACTTTGGCCACCTCATGTGAAGAGTTGACTCATTGGAAAAGACTCTGATGCTGGGAGGGATTGGGGGCAGGAGGAGAAGGGGACGACAGGGCATGAGATGGCTGGATGGCATCACTGACTCAATGAACATGAGTCTGAGTGAACTCCAGGAGTTGGTGATGGAAGGGAGGCCTGGCGTGCTGCTTCTGTGCTGTGTGCGTGCTGCTTCTGTGCTGTGTGCTAAGTCACTTCAGTTGTGTCCGACTCTTTGCAACCCCGTGGACTGTAGCCCACCTGTCTCCTCTGTCCATAAGATTTTTCCGGTATGAATACTGGAGTGGGTTGCCCTTTCCTACTCGAGGGGATCTTCCTGATCCAGGAACTGAACCCACATCTCTTACGCCTCCAACGTTGACAGGCAAGTTCTTTACCACTAGCACCACCTGGGAAGCAATCAAGAAACAATCAAGGCCAGATGACAGTAGGATAACATACTTAAATTATGAAAATGGGGGGAGAAAACCTGCTCACAAATAATTCAATATCCCCCGAAAAGCCACCTTATCAAAGATGAAACAAAGACATTATAAGAAAAGCAAAAACTGTGAATTTGCAGTAATTAGTAAACCCACTTTTATTAAGTATGCCAGAGGGAGTTTTTCAGGCTTTCTGTAAATGATTCCAGACAGTAATTCAAACTCATATGAAAAAGCAAAAAGCACCGATAAAGACAACTATGCAATTATGAAAGACTGTAAATGTATATCTCGTCTCCTTTCTTCTTTTAGCTGATTTAAAAACCAATTACATTAAACAATATGTTCATAATATTGCTGAGCATATAGCATAAAAAAACATATATTTTTTCAATACTAGCACAAAAGAGGCAGATGAAAGCAAGGCAGTATTGGGCTAAGTAAATTACTCCAGATTGTAACTGAAACCCACTGGAAAAAATGAAGGGTAAGAAAATTAGCAAATAGAGAGTTAATATTACAAAAACTATAAATATGTACTTACTCTCCATTCTTTTATTATAGTCCTTGAAATATGTAAAATTGCACACATTTAACAGATAATCATAAAATACACTGAGTGTTATATATATATAGATGAAATATGTATGTTATACTCCCATTTCATATCATACTGGAATAAATCTGAAACAGATTCTGTTATGATTTGTGTGATAACCCTAGAGAAATCATTAACTCAAAACTAAATAATGGAAAATGATAGAAGAATTTAAAATGTCAAATTAGCAAATAACCTCTTATTGCAAGTAAAGCAGTAAAGGGAGAGCTATAAACACACAAAGAGACAGAAAATAAGAGGTAAAATGGTAGACAAATTAAATTGTATTAATAATAACTTTAAATATAAATTGACTAAACAATTCTATCAAAACAAAGAGATCAAAAGATTTTAAAAAATACTGCTCTGCATATGGCATCTCCTTGAAACACACTTTAGATTCAAAGATACAAATAGATGAAATAACAAAGTGGAAATATATATATATATATATATATATATATATCATGCAAGCGTAATTTAAAATTAAAGAATTGCAATTTTGTTTAAGATGCAGAATGTTTATACGAGAATTTTTCTGAAAAGCTTAAGGGTGGCAATAACCCAAATATCCATCAACTGATGAACAGATAAACAAAATGTGATATGTAGATATACAGTAATATTATTCGGTCATGAAAATGATGACTTTCTGGTATATACTACAGTACAACATGGAAGAAATTTGAAAATATCCTGTTAACTGAGAAGTTACAAAAGGTATTTTATATGATTCAATTTATATTGAATGTCCAAAATAAACCTCTATAGAATCAGAAAAGAGATGAATATTTGCTTAAGACTTCAAGGCTTAGGGTGACTTTCCAGTGATAGTTAAGTGGTACATTTTTTTTTTTTTTTGAGGTGATAAAAATATCCTAAAATATACTGTGGTAATTGTTACCCAACTCTTGAATATTTATACAGACGTTGAATTGTACATTTAAATGGGTGAATTGTTGAAAACGATTGACTTGTGCACTTTAAAATAGGTAGGTTGTATGGATACCTCAACAAAGCTGTTGCCAAGAGAAAAAAACACCACCTTCCAACAAATGGCAGATGGTCAATATGGGAATCATTTGGAAAAAACTAAACAGGAAAGAGTTGTTCCTGCTTTTGAATTCGTAAAGGTGGCATATTTAGGGATTTAAGTTTAATACTTGATTTTGAATTTATGCTTAAAATTGTGTCAACTTTAAAAGGCTTGTTAGGAATTCATATTGCCAGTGAAAACTTGAAGTTTTTCTCCTCTTTTTGTTTTCCTAGTTTTCTGTGATATGTGGCTTATATAAGGCCAAAATGATTTAATGAAGCAGTAAATATTGTATTTACACTAAAGATGTGTTTTTAAATCCTTTGTTATGGAAACAGCCATATTCTAGATAAGCACAAGGATTTTATGATCTCTATTATCTAATTTAGCCTCCAGCTATCTCAAATGGGTATAAATAATTATGATAACTGCTTCAAAAAGGCTGATTTCATGGACCCCTTCAGGAAACATTTTCATATATTCTAGCAACAATTTCATCACTGACTCAATGGAGGTGAGTTTGAGTAAACTCTGGTAGTTGGCGATGGACAGGGAGGCCTGGCATGCTGCCGTCCATGAGGTCGCAAAGAGTCGGACATGACTGAGTGACTAAACTGAGCAACAGTTTTCAATTTAATGTAAATTAAATTCAAACTGAGTAATATAATTGTATAGTTCCATGAATATGGTTTTATTATAGTCAAGTTTCAAAATGTTGATACAATTTTGTTAATACAAAATGTGATAAAAATAAAAACATATTTTAAGGAAAGTACTTCTGCTACATGAAGCTCCTAAAATAAGACAGGATTATTACTTAGATTGGCATCATTGAAGAATTAGACTTTTCTTGTTATGCACTGTAATTTTTGTCTGCCTTATTATGCTTGTTATTGATAAGTAATTTGATCTTCAATAAGAACAAGAAGCTTTGGATAACATTTCTACTTCCCAAACAATCTTTTACTGCTTCACTCAAGTATTGACAGTAGACTCTCAATAAACATTGGTTGAATAAGAAAATAAATGGATACAAACGTGATAAATCTTAAATACTTGTTGTACGTGTCAACAGACAACACAGAAATACAAAGGATCATAAGAGATTACTATCAACAATTATATGCCAATGAAATGGACAACGTGGAAGAAATGGACAAATTCTTAGAAAAGTACAACTTTCCAAAACTCGACTAGGAAGAAATAGAAAATCTTAACAGACCCATCACAAGCACGGAAATTGAAACTGTAATCAAAAATCTTCCAGCAAACAAAAGCCCAGGTCCAGACGGCTTCACAGCTGAATTCTACCAAAAAATTAGAGAAGAGCTAACACCTATCCTGCTCAAACTCTTCCAGAAAATTGTAGAGGAAGGTAAACTTCCAAACTCATTCTATGAGGCCACCATCACCCTAATGCCAAAACCTGACAAAGATCCCACAAAAAAAGAAAACTACAGGCCAATATCACTGATAAACATAGATGCAAAAATCCTTAACAAAATTCTAGCAATCAGAATCCAACAACACATTAAAAAGATCATACACCATGACCAAGTGGGCTTTATCCCAGGGGTGCAAGGATTCTTCAATATCCGCAAATCAATCAATGTAATACATCACATTAACAAATTGAAAAATAAAAACCATATGATTATCTCAATAGATGCAGAGAAAGCCTTTAACAAAATTCAACATCCATTTATGATAAAAACTCTCCAGATAGCAGGAATAGAAGGAACATACCTCAACATAATAAAAGCTATATATGACAACCCACAGCAAACATTATCCTCAATGGTGAAAAATTGAAAGCATTCCCTCTAAAGTCAGGAACAAGACAAGGGTGCCCACTTTCACCATTACTATTCAACATAGTTTTGGAAGTTTTGGCCACAGCAATCAGAGCAGAAAAAGAAATAAAAGGAATCCAAATTGGAAAAGAAGAAGTAAAACTCTCACTATTTGCAGATGACATGATCCTCTACATAGAAAACCCTAAAGACTCCACCAGAAAATTACTAGAACTAATCAATGATTATAGTAAAGTTGCAGGATATAAAATCAACACACAGAAATCTGTTGCATTCCTATACACTAATAATGAGAAAACAGAGAAATTAAGGAAACAATTCCATTCACCATTGCAACGGAAAGAATAAAATACTTAGGTATATATCTACCTAGAGAAACTGAAGACCTATACATAGAAAACTATAAAACACTGGTGAAAGAAATCAAAGAGGACACTAATAGATGGAGAAATATACCATGATCATGGATTGGAAGAATCAATATAGTGAAAATGAGTATACTACCCAAAGCAATTTATAGATTCAATGCAATCCCTATCAAGCTACCAACAGTATTCTACACAGAGCTAGAACAAATAATTTCACAATTTGTATGGAAATACAAAAAACCTCGAATAGCCAAAGCGATCTTGAGAAAGAAGAATGGAACTGGAGGAATCAACCTACCTGACTTCAGGCTCTACTACAAAGCCACAGTTATCAAGACAGTATGGTACTGGCACAAAGACAGAAATATAGATCAATGGAACAAAATAGAAAGCCCAGAGATAAATCCATGCACATATGGACACCTTATCTTTGACAAAGGAGGCAAGAATATACAATGGATTAAAGACAATCTCTTTAACAAGTGGTGCTGGGGAAATCTGGTCAACCACTTGTAAAAGAATGAAACTAGAACACTTTCTAACACCATACACAAAAATAAACTCAAAATGGATTAAAGATCTAAACATAAGACCAGAAACTATAAAACTCCTAGAGGAGATCATAGGCAAAACACTCTCTGACATACATCACAGCAGGATCCTCTATAACCCACCTCCCAGAATATTGGAAATAAAAGCAAAAATAAACAAATGGGGCCTAATTAAACTTAAAAGCTTCTGCACATCAAAGGAAACTATTAGCAAGGTGAAAAGACAGCCTTCAGAATGGGAGAAAATAATAGCAAATGAAGCAACTGACAAACAACTAATCTCAAAAATATACAAGCAACTCCTACAGCTCAACTCCAGAAAAATAAATGACCCAATCAAAAAATGGGCCAGAGAACTAAATAGACATTTCTCCAAAGAAGACATACAGATGGCTAACAAACACATGAAAAGATGCTCAACATCACTCATTATCAGAGAAATGCAAATCAAAACCACTATGAGGTACCATTTCACACCAGTCAGAATGGCTGTGATCCATAAGTCTACAAGCAATAAATGCTGGAGAGGGTGTGGAGAAAAGGGAACCCTCTTACACTGTTGGTGGGAATGCAAACTAGTCCAGCCACTATGGAGAACAGTGTGGAGATTCCTCAAAAAACTGGAAATAGAACTGCCTTATGATCCAGCAATCCCACTGCTGGGCATACACAATGAGGAAACCAGAAGGGAAAGAGACACGTGTACCCCAATGTTCATCACAGCACTGTTTATAATAGCCAGCACATGGAAGCAACCTAGATGTCCATCAGCAGATGAATGGATAAGAAAGCAGTTGTACATATACACAATGGAGTATTACTCAGCCATTAAAAAGAATACATTTGAATCCGTTCTAATGAGGTGGATGAAACTGGAGCCTATTATACAGAGTGAAGTAAGCCAGAAAGAAAAACACCAATACAGTATACTAATGCATATATATGGAATTTAGAAAGATGCTAACAATAACCCTGTGTATGAGACAGCAAAAGAGACACTGATGTATAGAACAGTCTTATGGACTCTGTTGCAGAGGGAGAGGGTGAGAAGATTTGGGAGAATGGCATTGAAACATGTATAATATCATGTATGAAACGAGTTGCCAGTCCAGGTTCGATGCACGATACTGGATACTTGGGGCTAGTGCACTGGGACGACCCAGAGGGATGGTATGGGGAGGGAGGAGGGTTCAGGATGGGGAACACATGTATACCTGTGGCGGATTCATTTTGATATTTGGCAAAACTAATACAATTTGTAAAGTAAAAAAAAAAAAAAAAAAAGATTAAAATGAGAAAAAAAACGTCTTGCTAAAGTAAATCAGAGTGTAGATTTTGAGACCTAAAGTTAAGTCAGTAGGAATGAAGACTGAGAGGTGAAGGAATAGTAGAAAGAAGAAAAAAAGCTAAAGAGCAAACAAAAAAGAACCTACCTATAACTATGGTAATACCCATGCGTGTCAATTTGAGGAATATATTATAGAAATATCAAGAAATAAGAAGTCAAGAAAGAAAAGGAAACTGTAGAGATTTTTAAATCAGATTAAGTAATTTTAAGTTATTTACAATGAAAAACCAACCTTTTAATGTAAGTGTTTACATATATTTAAAATGATTGAGATGTATGGTAATTAGTTATCCATGGTTATTAAACATTCTTAAAAGAGAAAAAATATTAGTAAGAAATTAATATATAGCATGGAAATAGCCATTCAGTTATCTCTGCACAATCTTGCCATTGAAGTGAATACACTTATTATGTTATATTGAGAGAATGTTAAAAATAAAAGGGAATCCAAGAGAAAATTAAAAATAGCAAAGCAAAACTGTAATACTTCTCTTAAATTTAAACATAAAGTGAAATGTGTAATTGGAATGTCTTAGAGATATTTTCTGAAAAAGTGCTTCTAGTTAACATCAGGAAAATCTTTAAAGTATTTAAAGTTATACATTTAAAATTCACATTCTATAAGCCAATGAAATTAGGTATTAATACAAATTATTACATGTTATATACTTAGAAATTAAGAAATACAGGTTTAGATAATTCTTTTGTCACAGAAGAAATTTAAAGTGAAATTATATTCTCTCCACAAACCAATGAAAAAAGAAACATTTCAATGAAAGCCTATGGGAAATGTTGTTCAGAGGAAAAATTTACCTTTCAGTGACTTTATTATTTAAAAAAAAAGAAAAGAAACTATACTTTAAAAATGTTAGAAAAATAACAAGTTAAACTTGAAACTTTCTAGAAATGTAAATTCTAAATCTAAAAACTGACAAAATGAAATATTAAAAAATCTAATATAGAGAAATTATAAGAGAATCCCAAACTAGTTTGTTTAAAAGTAAATAAATAAATAAATAATTGTATATTTGTTTAAGTAAACCATAAATAAAATATAGATAGATTGCAGAGGTCAAAGATAAAAGGTAGAAGAAGCTAACTAAATTAGATTAACTTAGAAATGAGTAAAAAGATATAACCATGGGTGTAGAAAGAAAAACAAATATGATTCTGTTACAAAAAAAAAAACCATAAATTCAATTACATAGCAAAATGAGTACAATATTAAAGAATATTGATGGTTTTCTGGAAAAATTCAGTAACTAAAGTTTATAATCAAAGATGTAATTTGGATATTAGTTTTAATGTCATCTTTGTTATAATCTTCAGTTTGTTAACTATTAACTTCTGAATCAATGATTTTGGGGAGTCATTTATTAATTTTTAAAATGTTTATTGGAGTTTAGTTGCTTTACAATGTGTTAGTTTCTGCTGTGCAGCAAAGTGAATCAGTTATATCTGTACATGTATCCCCTCTTTTTTAAGATTTCCTTCCCATTCAGTTCACCACAGAGCATTGGAAGTCATTTATTAATGCATACTTTATAGGATTTTTCCACAGATCTGCAAGATCTCATTAGAGAAGGATATAACCAAGTGTTTAAGAGGCTGGGCTTTGAAGCCAGACTTATTTCAGACCTCAGCAGCAAGTGGTCAAAAGGCACAAGAGCAGATAAGTTTAGACCACTTCAGTGTGGGAAAGCCACCATCTCTGAAGTTATTTTACCTTTCACACCTTTCTACTCTGATAACTTAATCTGGTTCCTCATGAACTAATGTGGATATATATTTATTTTGGAACCAAACAGTAGGTAAAATCTAAATTCCTTGAATTACTGTTTTACAAAAAATATGACTTATGGTCAAAGTCTCTTCGCTTCTTGACATTAGGTTAAAGACCATAGAACCAGATGTCCACAAGATCAGGAAATCTGCCTGTTCAGAAATATACATAAGCTACTTTGAAGGGACATTGAGATGCTTTATTAGCTGTTCATATATGGCTACACAAAGTAAACAACATGAAACTTTCCCTTTGTCATATTGCCTGCTACATCTTTAAAAGAAACTGATAAATTCAAGTATGGGGAATGAATAGCTTCATAACTAAAAAATTTTTCACATATCATGTATGCCAGGAAATTGGAAAATAAGAGAATCACAAATACCAACCACAACAACACATTGTATGACAGATCACTCAGAGAAAAACAGATATAAATGTCACATTTCAGAAGGGTAGAGCAAGATATATGAAATGCCTAACTAGGTAGAAAATCAGGAAAATGAGCATCTAAATGGAGAAACAAAACCAAATTGCCTAATGATAGCTCCAATACAGTAAAGTTAGCTTGGATCAGTATAACTAACAAAATGTTACCTACAATTGGCAATTTTTTACACAGAGTATAATAATAATTATGCCGAGAAAGAATGTATTTTATGTTACCACATTTGGGTTTCCAAGTCTGTGTAATGTGTTACGGGGATAAATGAGCTGCACAGGTAGATAGTACCATAAATGTGGTCCCTTAACTTAGTGGGAATGCTGGAAAAACTTGACAGAAAAGTAAGATTTTCTCTAAGATTTAGACTGTAAAATCCAATAGTTGAAATAATATATCTGATAAGATATATGTAAAAAGAGACAAACAGAGTAGTTCTCAAGTCAGCAAAGTTTGGCTAGAATATGAATGAGTGAATTTATCCATCCAAGAAATAAATGTTTGATGAAGTTTTGAAGTCATGGGAGACAAGAATAGGAAACGTGAGACAAAGAAGTTTGGGCACTGTCTATCTGTATATTAGACAAGATACACAGGAACACTGAAACCATCAGAACTTGAATATTTATGGATCATCACTAGGGAAGAAATTATGTTAATTTAAAACTAATAGTCTCCTCAGTAATACCTACATTTCTATTGTGTGGTTATTGATTAGACTATCAGAATTTGTAGTCATTTAATATTGGGACCATGTAATCTCTTGTTCTAATGCCATCCAGGAATAGTAACAATTTATTAGTAACAATTTTATAGGCATATCATGATTCCCTGAATACTAACTAGATACCAGGTAGCAATATCAATATTTCATGTGTATTGCTTCAGTTTGTTCTTGCAATCATCCTGATGTGATTCTATTACTGTCCGTTTTTTGTTGAGAGGGAAATTAAGCCAAAGAGTGATTGCACTGCTGAAGAATGAGAATCTTCCTGAAGTTTAAAAGGAAGCCTTTACTACAAAAGGCTGTTTAGTTTTAACCTCTGCTGTCTACTGCCTGTTTGTTTTAAGTAGATCTGACTCATGAGGAAAAATTCAAAAAATAATATACAGTTTTGATTTTTTTTCATTTTAAAATGATTTCTTCTTATTAGTTAATAAAGTTTTGCTTATACTTTGTTACCTTCTACAATTACACAAGAAATAATAGTCACTTTGGCAGTTATATTTTCGTTGTACACTAATACGTGACTAACTTGAGCTCAATACCAAAATAGGAATATAGAGCGAAAGTTTGTTGATGAGAAAATAATAACAATATCAGTGAATGAGAAAATGAATAATAGAAAAGAGTGATGCTATGATAATATTTTGTATATCAATTTAACATAAATAACTTCCATGTGTATGTGTTCACAGAATTAGAATATGTACGATATTTTTTGATCCTGGAAAAAAATCAGTGAGTAATCAGTAAGCTATTAATCTGATTTTATAAATAACTCAGGGATATTACATATAAATTGAGGAAGATGAAGTACAGCATATTAAAGATTTACAATTATGTTCTGGAAAAAAGTTTGAGACAGTAAGCAAAAGTATTATGTTAAAATTAAATAGTGATTGACAAGAAATTTATAGATAGGTAAAAATGAAATATATATTACATACAAGGTATGTATTTTATACTGACTTTTAAAATGCAATATATAAGATGCATAAAGTATTGTAAGCTAAATCACCTATGAAATCAAATCAAAATTTTAAAACATGATTATTAACCTTCAGTGGAAGCAACATTCAAATTTATAATCTTTCACACTTTGAATTTCTTCCAGATAATTAAGTAGAATTAGATGTAGAACATTTCACAGGAAAGTTATAAAGTTCATGAAAATCAAAAGAAAAAAGTGAAATGGACTTAGCAAAATTCAGGCAAAAGTTTAGTTGATGAATCTGGAAAATAATCAAATAAGAACAAAGAGAAATTCATGCCAACTAATTTCCAGAGCAAATTAAGAGTACAGGCACAAGATGAATCTTATAATGGTTGGCAAGAGTACAGCAATTATATAACTGCAGAAGGTGCTGTAAATCAAATCAACCTAAAAAGGCTGGCAGTGGCCAAATTTTGGAATGAACAGCAATAGCCACATAAAAAGCAGTACAAACACAGACATCAACAAGTTGGAACATGATTTATTTTTCTCTTAATAGTATTAACCATCTTTATAAATCACTATTTTGGAAGAATACATAAAGAATATCTTATCAATTATAAAGCTTTCATACCTAATAAAATTTAAAAACAAACATAAAACCGATGTATGAACAGTTTCACACTTTATTTTTGTAACTAATTGTCAATCAGTAGCCTTAGAACAAGTGATGCAAAGCTTTTTATGGCCTCCAAATCATTGCCTAACCCTTCTAACAACTGCAACTTGATTTCTCTCTTCTTGTCTCCCAAGATCCTCAGTACAAAGGTTTGTGCTAGAAACTTTAGAAAGATGGCCAGTCTGTTACTTGGTTTTGAATGAAATCAGTTAATGGATGTACTGAGGGTGAAGGAAAACTGAACAATCTGACCAATGTGAATGGATGTATACATTAAATGTTAATTTCTCAATATTGAACATCATAGAACACAGCAACCAAAACTTAGAGAGGTAATAAAAATTGACATTTTTTTATACCTTTCAACTTTTGAATGTGTTTTAAAGTATTTACCTGTATTACATCTAAAAACTTAAAGCTGTCATATTAAACTTGTGCTTATACTATAAATGTATTTCAGTTCATATACACTGTTTATGAAATTTTTACTGTTAAAAATAGCAATAATGATTATTGGCATTTATTTCCCAGAGATTTCCTTTGACAGGATTTATGTATTTGTTATTTGACTTAATACTAGCTTTTAAAGTACCTATAATTACATTTATTTCAAACATTTTTTGTATGTCATGTACATTTCAGAACATTTGTAAGAACTATCTGTGGCTATCCTAACTTTACAGGTTGAGCCTCTTTTATGAACTTATTAGGCTCTGTGATCTCTGGGGCTTCCCAGGTGGCTCAGTGGTAAAGAATCCACCTGCCAATGTGGGAGACACAGGTGGATTGATCCCTGGGTTGGGAAGATCCCTTGCATTTCGGCGACCCACTTCAGTATTCTTACCAGGGAAATCCTATGGACAATGAACTCTGTGAAACACTGTAAATTTTTTTTTAGTTGTGTCCCCCCGACTTTGGAAACTGACCTAACTTATATTCAATTGTTAAAGGTTTTCATAATATAAATCAGGTAAAAACAAGTACTCTAAAGTTACAGATTTAAAGATATTCACCTTGTTTCACCGTTGGTTTTATTTATTTATTTTTTGTTAGGAGAGCAGATAATTAGTAGCCCATTTTTATATGCAGATTCATATTTTACAGCTCTCTGGCACAATTTTAAGTATGAATTTTGGGTATGAATGCAAGAACTGTCCAAAATTGCTTAAATCAACTCATTATAACCATGTATTAAAGAGTAAATGTTAACCACTGATTTATCTAGAACAACTCAATATAAAAAAAGATACTCAAGGTTTACATTAATGATGGTGGTCTTAAACCTCAAATGCAACATTTTATTATAAAGAATATACATTTACAGTCTTAGGCACTAATATCATCAGTTTAATCAAATATTATTTTTCAAAAACATCTTGGTATACAAAAGGAAGTTGATAAATACCTAAAACCTTCCAAATTCTAGCTCTCTGATTGAAGAAAAAATAGTTCTGTTGAAAATACTCCAGAATTCTGTGCTATTGCCGTTTTCCTACTTTAAACTAACCTACCCCCAAGTTTTCTGTTAAGCCATTTAAAAGGGGGAAGTAGAGGCATCTCCAGATCTATTTTGCTATCTCTTTGCTCACAGAATAGTAGAAAGTAGCAGACATCCAGAAGTAGGTCCAAATATCCATGGGCTTTTAGTATATGATAAATCGGGCTTAATGTTACAGATAGGAGAGACTGTGTTGCTGTTATGAACCTCCAAACTTCAGCAGTTTGTCTCTTGCTTACACTACATGGCAAGCTTGGATTGGTAGAATTCTGTTATGCCTCCTTTCTTAGATGTCTAGGTAGATGGGGAGGTTTGACTAGCTTGGAACTGAAATTTGAAACATGTGGTATTGGAAGTCTGAATGAAATGAGAGAGATGGGTGACTTATACCAGCTTTCAACTACCTACTCCTGAGAAGTGATAATATAACTAATTATTGCTCTTTGGACACATAGACACATATGGCTCTAGTCAAATAGAAAAGCTGACAGAAATATGTAGGGAAACATTTGGGCCATCTAGTAAGTGTCAACTCTGCCAGAGGTAACATCTATTAATATTGAAAATGGAGGGACAACTGACTAAATATTACTGGAAAAATGGAGTAGTGATTGTGAGAAAAATGTTGGATATAGAACACAAACTGTAAAACATGATAATTAAATCCAAATAGATCAAAAATCTTAATAGAAACAATGAAGTAAAAACCACTAGAAGAACAGTTTTTTCTTTTCTTTTTTTTTCAGTTTTATTTATTATTTTTTTTACTTTACAATATTGTATTGGTTTTGCCATACATTGACATGGTTTTTCTAATTAGAGAAAATTTTATATTAAAGCTATGACACTATCTACAGATGTGAAAAGATTGAAAAACAGACAACTACCAAAATTAATTAAATTTTTGACTAGCTGAAATATATATATATATATATATATGTATATACCATTAAAAATACAAATAGCAAAAGGCAAAAACTTGACAACTGATAGCACAAAAATTATTACTTTCTCTAGCTCAACATTCAGAAAACAAAGATCATGGCATCCGGTCCCATCACTTCATGGGAAATAGATGGGAAAACAGTAGAAACAATGTCAAACTTTATTTTTTTGCACTCCAAAATCACTGCAGATGGTGACTGCAGCCATGAAATGAAAAGACGCTTACTCCTTGGAAGGAAAGTTATGTCCAACCTAGATAGCATATTGAAAAGCAGAGACATTACTTTGCCAACAAAGGTCCATCTAGTCAAGGCTATGGTTTTTCCTGTGGTCGTGTATGGATGTGAGAGTTGGACTGTGAAGAAAGCTGAGTGACGAAGAATTGATGCTTTTGAACTGTGGTGCTGGAAAAGATCTTGAGAGTCCCTTGGACTGCAAGGAGATCCAACCAGTCCATTCTGAAGGAGATTAGCCCTGGGATTTCTTTGGAAGGAATGATGCTGAAGCTGAAATTCCAATACTTTGGCCACCTCATGCGAAGAGTTGACTCATTGGAAAAGACTCTGATGCTGGGAGGGATTGGGGGCAGGGGGAGAAGGGAACGACAGAGGATAAAATGGCTGGATGGCATCACTGACTCGATGGACGTGAGTCTGAGTGAACTCCGGGAGTTGGTGATGGGCAGGGAGGCCTGGCGTGCTGCGATCCATGGGGTCGCAAAGAGTCAGACACGACTGAGCGACTGAACTGAACTGAACTGAACTGAAGAGCTGGAAGCTTCTACAGAATGATTATAAATGACCAATAACCTAGTAAAATAATATACAAAGATATGTGCATTATGCCAAAATATAATATTTAAAATATGAGATACTAAGATGGCAGTTTTATAATGTGTGTTACAATTGCAAAACTCCCATACACTCTGTGACTCAGATACTCTACATCTAAGAATATCCTACATGATTATATGACTTCACACATGTGATTATGTGAAACATGGTATTTACAATATTTTTTACTTAATTGCCATTTACAACTTTGAATAATTGAATAAAAATGTTCATCAGTATGTTGATACGTATGGTACTGGATAAAATTCAGGGCATCTATCCAATAAAATGTTAAGCATCAGTAAAAATAATGAAGATTTTTATATTATATGGAAATACTTATAAAATATTTTTTTAATTAAAAGCAGGCAAGTTGTGTATAAACAAAATAGTGGTGTTGATAATCTATAATAACATTTTCTTGTATATCCTTAAGAAAGCTCAAGGAAGAGTTTGGGAAGGGTAGAAACTGAGAAGGTGAGGGATTGTGATGCAGGAAGTCTTTTCAATGTTGACATCCTTTTATACTCAATAAATGTAATACTAATTCAAAATATAAATTAAATGTAAACAATTTAGATGTACTGACCAAAGTATGGTATTTTGATGAATTAGACAGTTTTAATGGGCATGTTTCTAAAACACTTCAGACAACTACAATATTTATTTTACACAGTTGAAGTATATTGAGATTAAAATCAATTAAATATTCTTTACTTTTCATAAGCACTACTATTAAGGAATGTATTTCCTATTCAAATAGTTCTTGTGTTCTTGGTATTTTGTATATTATGCATGCGAATTTAAATTGTTGGTATTTCATTTAATCCTGATATATCTATCCAGTTCTTACTTTTCAAAGTCCTTTGAATTTTTTTTTATCTAAAATATTGTTATATCTTTCACTTCCATGCTTCTTCATCAGCATAGCAGCAAAGTACTTTTCCAAGCTATTGACAAAAAATTAAGAGTCAGAATTCCTTGCCCTCTAAATCTAGGGGCTGCAAGTGAGTGTGATCAAAATAAACAAACATCCCAAGCAAATGGGCAAATTCTCAAAAATAAAAAAGCCAAAATGTGGTGCTGTGAAAGTGGTAACGGTATTCTCTTAGGCTGAGGTTAAATAATCCTTAATGGAGGAAACAGTCCCTGAGTTCTTCTAAAGGATGTTTTGGAATTTGCTGAGTGAAAACTGATTTATTACACAAGAAACAGCACATGCCAACAAGCAAAGGCATATTATTTCCATTAAACACAACCATGTTTAGTGACTAATAAGAACAACAGACTGGTTCCAAATAGGAAAAGGAGTACGTCAAGGCTGTATATTGTCACCCTGCTTATTTAACTTATATGCAGAGTACATCATGAGAAATGCTGGGCTGGAAGAAGCACAGGCTGGAATCAAGATTGCCGGGAGAAATATCAATAACCTCAGATATGCAGATGACACCACCCTTATGGCAGAAAGTGAAGAGAAACTAAAAAAGCCTCTTGATGAAAGTGAAAGAGGAGAGTGAAAAAGGTGGCTTAAAGTTCAACATTCAGAAAACTAGGATCACGGCATCTGGTCCCATCACTTGATGGGAAATAGATGGGGAAACAGTGGAAACAGTGTCAGACTTTATTTTGGGGGGCTCCAAAATCACTGCAGATGGTGATTGCAGCCATGAAATGAAAAGATGCTTACTCCTTGGAAGGAAGGTTATGACCAACCTAGATAGCATATTAAAAAGCAGAGACAGTATTGTGCATCACCCTGGACTGGCCACTCATTTCATATATGATATTATACACATTTCAATGCCATTCTCCCAAATCATCCTACCCTCTCCCTCTCCCACAGAGTCCAAAATACTGTTCTATACAGCACTGGGATGACCCAGAGGGATGGTACGGGAAGGGAGGAGGGAGGAGGAGGAAGGTTTCAGGATGGGGAACACATGTATACCTGTGGCAGATTCATGTTGATATATGGCAAAACCAATACAATATTGTAAAGTTAAAAAATAAAATAAATAAATATATACCAATTAAAAAATTAAAAAAAAAAAGAAAAGCAGAGACACTACTTTTCCAACAAAGGTCCGTCTAGTCAAGGCTATGGTTTTTCCAGTGGTCATGTATGGATGTAAGAATTGGACTGTGATGAAAGCTGAGTGCCAAAGAATTGATGCTTTTGAACTGTGGTGTTGGAGAAGACTTTTGAGAGTCCCTTGGACTGCAAGAGATCCAACCATTCCATCCTAAAGGGGATTAGTCCTGGGTGTTCATTGGAAGGACTATGCTGAGGCTGAAACTCCAGTATTTGGCCACCTCACACGAAGATTTGATTCATTGGAAAAGACCCTGATGCTGGGAGGGATTGGGGGCAGGAGAAGGGGATGACAGAGAATGAGATGGCTGGATGGCATCACTGACTCAGACGTGAGTTTGAGTGAACTCCGGGAGTTGGTGATGGACAGGGAGGCCTGGTGTGCTGTGATTCATGGGGTCACAAAGAATTGGACAGGACTGAGCAACGGAACTGAACTGAACTGAACTGAAGAAACACTTTTCTCAAGGTGCTTCAGTCAGCTGTGTTTCACCTCAAAGATGCATCCAAGCCCCATGGTGTTTCTGTCGTGATTTGCAGCATCAACTATCCTCAATGCCAGTGTTGCTACTGTTTCACTTCGCTTGGTAGTCTACCCCAAAATAATGTACTGTTGTGACTTATTGTTCCTATGATAATCACTTATTTTTTTCTTTTTAAAGTTCAAGATTCTAATTACATTTTAGAGATGAGAAATTGATCTTTTAAGCAGTGTACTTGATACTCTTCCCTGGGATAGATTGTTTTGTTAACTATATTTTTCTCCTTTGTGGAACCACAACCTTATTTACTTCACATGAACTTGTGGTGCTTCCAGTTTAATAACATATTGCCTATATTTTAAAAGGTTATTCAGGCTCAACTGCCAGTTCTTTTAGTATCTTATGATATAATTCACAGAGATCAAGAGATTTAAAATCATTTAGAGCAGCTATCTGCTTTTCAAAAATCTCATTTATTTCAAGCTTCAATTTTCTATTTCAAATATTTGTTCTGTCTATAGCACATTTCCAAATAAATGTATGATCAATATCTCAAGCTCAGCATATCCAAAAATCTTTCGTTTTCATGTTTCCCTCCAATGCACAGCTATGGAAACTCCACATTTCCTACTTTTTAAATGAAATGCTTTTAATATAATTATAAAATAATGATTTATTTTACTTATTCTGTCTATATATTTGCAAACAAAAACCATAGCTATCTTAAGTGTAATATAAAGCTAAGCAGGCAACTATATTTGATTATTAATATTTCATAAAAATCATTAAAGCAAGTTATTTTGCTAGAAAAGCATGAAGGCAATGTTAAATATTTCCAAACATCACATAAATCATTTAATGTATTCTAAGGATACATGTATCCATTCAGAAAATGTAGTAAAAGATGGGAAAGAATAGTGTAATAATGGCTTGCAATAGTTACTCCTTCCAAACACGCCTGAGTAATATCACACTATGGTGGCTTTTCTTAAAAATAATCTGAAGGAAAATGATTCTAATTTCCTTGTCTGGTTCCTTAAAACAGCACTACACAACAGGAGGCAGAAATCTGAAAGTACAGTATGAATATGTACTCTTCTACATTAGTAACAGAAGCTCAGCATTTATCTTGATAAAAAGCAAGTAATGCAGACTAAACACAAGTCTGCATTTCCCAGTCTCCCTTGTAGTAGGTGAGGTCAAGTAGCCAAGCTCTGAAAAGCGCTGGCAACTCAGAATAGTCACTTCCAGAATATATCCTTAAAATGGGAAACTGCCACTTCCATTTCCCTATTTTTTTCATCCTGCTTCTGAGGGGTGGAAAATATCCCATACTCATAGCTTGAAGGACCTATTTCTAAAATTTCACCACTACCCAAGTGGATTTACAGATTCAATCCCTATAAAACCATTTTCCCTTCTTTATTGGCTTCCTTCATATTTTATTTTTAAAATGTTTGGCAGATATCAACAGCTGACACTCAAATTTATTTGGAACCACAATAGACTCAGACTATTTAAAGGAAGTCTGAAAAAAAAAAAAAAATAACAAGTTGGAGCACTCATAATTCTTGACTTAGTGAAGAAATGGAGAAATTGGAACTTTTATACATTGCTGCTGATACTGTAAAATGGAGTAGCCACCTCAAAAATTCTTCAGTTCCTCAGAATGATAAGCATAGAATTACTATCCAACGCTGCATTTCCACCCCTTTTGCTCAGTCATGATCAACTCTTTGTGACTCCAAGGATTGTAGCCTGCCAGACTCTTCTGTCATGGGGATTCTCCAGGCAAGAATACTGGAGTGGGTTGTCATGCCCTCCTCCAGGGGAATCTTCCGAACTCAGGGACTGAACTCAGATCTGTATTGCTGGTGGATTCTTTAACTTCTGGGCCACTCCTAGCTATATACCTATAATAAATAAACATAGATGTTTACCCAACACTTGTAAACAAATGCAGCTTTATTTATTAATATAATAGCCTCAAAGTGGAAACAATCAGAATGTCTCTCAATTGAAGAATGCATAAAGAGAACGTGGTAAGTCCATACAATGAATTGTTTTGGTGTTAAAAAAATAATGAACTGACACATAGTTTGAGGTGGATGAACACTGAAAAGCTCTAAGTAAAAAAAAAAAGAAAAATCTTTTATTCTATTTATATGAAATGTTTAGTATAGTCAAACCTGCCTATAAAAATGTAGATTAATGAGGAGTGAGTGCTAGTAGGCATCTGGTTTAATTTGGGGTGAAAATGTCTAAAATTAGATTCTGTTGGTAAATACACTAAAAGTATTACATTGTGCACTTGAGTTAATTTTACAGTATATAAATTGCATCTCAAAAAAGCAATTTAAAATTAAAGTTACTCTAGCTCTATGTATGGTACCATCCATTGCTTATAATCAGAGATAGGATATCAAATTCTTGTACAATGACTGATAATTTAGGGAGAAGCTCAAAGCATTTTTTAGGTCTCATCTTATCCAGTGTCCCATAAATTTTCTTCTCTAAATCTGTAGTCTTCATCAATAGCCTCCTCAATTTTTTCTAATTTTCATCAATCATCCAGTTTCAAGCTCAATGACACAATTTTTAATTTCTCTTTTTTCAGATTCCTAATTCCAATTATCGTATTTCATTCCAGTTAGCTATTGTTGATAACTAACAAATCTCCTCAAAATTCACTGACATAAAGCAAAACAAGTATTTTTATCATCTCTCATGGATTTTGTGAATAATGGATTCAGGAAATGTTCACCAGAATGGCTATGTCCTGGGGTAATTTATGTGGATCTAGTCTGGGACTAAGACTGAAGTGTTGGTGAGGTCCGGGTGCTGGATGAGCTGGTGGTTAGTCCAGCTGGTCTTTCTCCATGGAATGCTTATTTGATCTTCCTAAGAGCATGATGATATGCCAGTTGGAATGTGTACATGGCACTTGAAGGTTCGAAACATGAGTATCCTGATATTTCAGGTAAAAAGTCAGAAGTTTCACTGTCTTTCACTTCACATCCTTAGAAGTTGTACTGAATAATTTCTGACACATTCTGATGGTTTTAAGTGATTTAAAAACTCATTCAGATTCAAGGGGAGAAGATTATACAGTTATTTGTGAGGAGAATTAGTGAGATTCTAGAAAGGCATATTAGCTGACAGAAGATACTATGGTCGTCTTGGGAAAAGGCAGCATGCCAAAGTGTTCTGTTAAAAATTAAATAAATTTATATTCAAGGATATACCAAGGAAAAATGAAAAAAGAAGTAAAAGAATGCAAAGCAATTTTGGTAAGAATAATATTCTGTGAAGTAATTCACAGCAAATGAATGATTGAACGTGACAAATGTAATTAATTTGAAATACAGCATCAATTTATATATGCTATAAAAATCACAGAAGTGTGGAATAATGTTGTATTTGTCCTTTTGTAACTAACGTATTTCCTTAGCATAATGTCTTTCAGATCCATCCATGTTGGTTCCAATGGTAGGCTTCCTTTTTTATTCTTAACAGATAATGGTATATAGATGGAGTTAGAGAGATAAACATGAAGATAAATATCATGTTTTCTTCATCCATTTGTTTATTGAGGGGGATTTGAGGTGTTTCCATATCTTTTTTGTGAATTATGCTGCGATAAACATGAGAGTGCAAATACCCTTTCAAAGTCCCGATTTCCATTGTTTTGGATAAATACCCAATAGTAGAATGTTTGGATCATATGGTAGTCTGTTTTTAATTTGGGGAAAACTCCATATTTTTTCCTACTAACAGTGTGCAAGTATACCAATTTCTGTATGTTCTCATTAACACTTGTCATTTTTATTTTATTTTTTATAATAGCCACCCAACAGATATCAGATGATGTATAACTTGACTTATAGAAGCATAAAATAAAATGGTCATTGCCTAGAGATGGAGGAAGAGAGAAATGGGCAGCTTTTTGTTCAATGGGTATAGAATTACAATTATACAAGATGAATAAGTCCTAGAGATCCATTGTTCAACTCAGTGCCTGTAGTTAACAATAAGATGTTGTTTACCTAAAAATTTGTTAAAAGAGCTCATCTCATGTTAAACATTCTCACCACAAATACGAAAACAAAGGGACACAAGGAAACTCTGGGAGGTGAGAAATGTGCTTGTATTACATTAATTTTGGTGATAGTATCATGAGTGTATACATATGTTTGCACTCATAAAATTGTATACATTAAATACACGCAATCTTTTGTGTATCAATTAACCTCAATAAAACTGTTAAAGATTAACAGAATTGTGATATTGGTATTGATATGCCCATAAGGAAATAATAGATATAAAATTTTAGAAACAGATTGTAGTACACAATGTCAATAAATACTGATGTGTATTAGTACTTAATAATTAGTATGATGTTATATATTATATACAGACATATATACATAGGTTGTACTAGTATCTCAGTCATGTCCAACTCTTTGCGACCCCACAGACTGTAGCTCACCAGGCACCTCTGTCCAGGAATTCTTCAGGCAAGAATACAGGAGTGGGTTGTCATTTATTTCTACGGGGCATCTTCCCGACCCTGGGTTGAACTCAGGTCTCCTGCATTGCAGGCAGATCCTTTACCATCTGAGTCACCAGGGAAGGATCAGATCAGATCAGATCAGTCGCTCAGTTGTGTCTGACTCTTTGCGACCCCATGAATCTCAGCACGGCAGGCCTCCCTATCCATCACAATCTTCCGGAGTTCACTCAAACTCACGTCCATCGAGTCGGTGATGCCATCCAGCCATCTCATCCTTTGTCATCCCCTTTTCCTCCTGCCCCCAGCCAGCTCTTCACATGAAGGATAGGTTTCAATATATGAAATTGATATGACAATCTTTCTACTTGTGGAAAACAATAAAATTAAACCTGAGTATGTATTTTATTATAATTAGAAATAATTCATATGATTTAATCATAATTTTCCCTGGAGGTTCAGTGGTAGAGGGTTTCCCTGATAGCTCAGTTGGTAAAGAATCCGCCTGCAGTGCAAGAGACTCTGGTTCAATTCCAGGGTTGGGAAGATCCTCTGGAGAAGGGATAGACTACAAACTCCAGTATTTTGGGGCTTTCCTCATGGCTTACCTGGTAAAGAATCCACTTGCAATGAGGGAGAGCTGAGTTTGATCCCTGGGTTGGGAAGATCCCCTGGAGAAGGGAAAGGCTATCCACTCCAATATTCTGGCCTGGAGAATTCCATGGACTGTGTAGTCCATGGGGTCACAAAGAGTGGGACATGACTGAGCGACTTTCACTTTCAGTAATAAAGAATCCACCTGCCAGTGCAGAAGATGGAGATTCAGTGCCTGAATTTGGAAGATACACTGGAGAAGGAAATGGCAATCCACTCCAGTATTTTTTCCTGGGAAATTCCATAACAGATGAGTCTGGTGGGCTACAGTCCATGGGGTCGCAAAAGAGTTGGATATGACTTAGTGAGTAAATAGCAAATAAACCACATAGCCATGAAACCACTAAAACTAAGGTCCAAATATTATACCAATGGCAAAGAAAAAGAAATATTTTTGATATATATGACTACATGATATATATGATTATATGACTACTACATATTTATATCTAAAATATAAATGCAATAAAAACTTAATAGCTGAGAATAATTTTATTATACAAATTATTTAAAGAAATAACTCATGAGAGAAAATGAAAGTGAAAATAAACTCATTTTACATAATATCAAATCAAATTTTAAAAACGAAAATCCAAATTAGTTTGAGCAGTTCTAGCAAATTTTGTATCTATCCAAGCTAGGCTTTAACTTTTCTTTGCACTGACATTTTTTTAATGGCAACTAAATTTTTCCAATTATTTTGTATAATTTTACTGAAGTATAATTGAACAGTGTGACATAAGTTTCAGGTGTACATTATAGTGATTCATAATTTTTAAATTTATACTCCATTTATAGTTATTATAAATTGTTGACTATAACACCTGTGTTGTACACTATATCATTGTAGCTTAATTATTTTACACATGGTAGTCCATATGTCTTAGTCCCCTACACTTTTCCTGCCCCTCCCCCTTCCCCTCTCCCGCTGGTAACCACTAGTTTGTTCTCTGTATCTGTGAGTCTCTTTTTTGTTATATTTACTAGTTTGCTTTATTTTTTAGATTCCATATATAAGTTATATCATATAGTACTTATCTTTCTCTGCCTGATTTATTTCTCTTAGCATAATATACTCTAAGCTCATCTATGTTATTGCAAGTGGCCAAGTTTCATTCTTTTTTATGGCTGACCATATTACATAAGTTCCAGTGTGTTATGTAAATTGTTGTAACTTGGCAGAGAACATTTTCTTTATCCATTTGTCTGTTGATGAACACTTAAGTTGCTTCAGTATCTTGGAAATTATAAATAATACTATCAACATTAAGGTGCATGTATGTTTTCAAATTAGTGTTTTTAATTTTTTTGTATATGTACCCAGGAGTTATTTGCCATGAATTCTACTCCATCCTTCTTGCTTTTTTTTTGGTATTCTTAATTTTCAGATGTGTCAATTTTCAGATGTGTCAAAAATAGCACAACATAGTATTACACTTTTGCTCAACTTTGTAAGTCTTGGGTGAAAGAGTTTATTTTCCAGGTTAAAATATTCTTTGCAAGTTATAGCAATTTACATAATAAACTGGAACATTTAGACCATTTACATTTAATGTGATTATTGACATTATAATGGTTGCTATCAATGGCCCTTCTTGGTTAAGAAAAAGTTGCTTCAAATAGAAGATATTAAAATATCACTAAGTTCTTACAACATAATATCTCAAATGAGATATTCAAGAAAAAAGAAAGCCAGAACCTGTTTACTCTCCAAGAAATATATATACAAATTTATGAGATTTTTATTTCCCTGCCAATAATAATTGTTTTAATGATACATCTATCTCTATAAGCATAGAGTAAGCAATGCTTACTCATATTGGGATGTCGGAGAGTGCTGATGAATGTCAATAGAATGCACATAAACTTTCTAACACTGTTGATTAGGGGTTCATTAGCCATCAAGATACATAATTGACCATTTTAATTAGTACTGAAATGCCTCCATTTGACATCTTGTCACTCATGATGATGGAAAGAAAATGCTATTGCATTGGCAATCAACTAATGAGCAATAAACTGTAAAGACCTTTTAAGAAAAATGCTAAAACACTTGTAACCTATGTAGAAAGAAGAAAGCATAGAACAACCAAGCCATGAACAGCATTCTAAGTGTTTAAATATACCTCATGTTTTAAAAAATATATATATATCTTTTTGTCATTAGCAAGAGGTGATGATTTTAAGGAAAATTAACATATAAATCTTCTTAGTTCTTATTGTATTTCTAAAGTCATTCTAAGTGTGTTATGCATATCAAATATTTTAAACCTTGTGACTTCCCTATGAGGATCATATTGTTATTGCTACTTTATTGCTATTGCACAGACATGTTAAGTAATTTGCACAGTGTCACAGAGCATGTAAGGATCAGAACAGTTATTTCAACCAAGACAGTCATGTTCCACAGACTGTGCCCTTAGGTATCATGCTACATTAGATTTCTATGTTCTATAAGGTAGTGTTATGGAGGAGAGGAAATAGAAGAAACATAATCTTGGGGAAGAGACTAGGTATAAGTCCAGTATACAAGCAGCCTCAAAATACGCTTTTGAAAATCAAGCCAAGAACCTCTGAAGTACAAGTTTAATTTATAATCCACATAACAGAAAAGAGGAAGCAAAATAAAACAGAAGACCATAAAGTCTGAATTCAAGATTTGATTCAGATTCATAATATGTAACAGTAGAAGAAGACCAGACAGGATAAATGGCATGCCCCCACATTTTAGTTTCTATGTAATAATTTATGTTTGTGTGAATCAAATGAGAAAGTAAATAAATTTTTGCACATGATCTAATGGAAAGGAAACATGCACTAGAGAAAAGACTGCATAAATATTGAAAAGCTTTGATATCAAGGAATCAAAAAACATTTTACTATGAGGGCTTCTTTTTTGTGTGTCTTTAAAAAATGAAAAGAAAAGGAAAAAGGGAATTAATAGAGACAACTAAAGGAAAGAAAGAAAAGGAAGAAAGGAAAGAAGAAAGGAAGAGGGAGGGTGGAAGAAGAAAACAAAGAAAAAGCAATCTCCAAAGATTTTAATTACATTTGATCTCATCTGTCAGCCCCATTGCACATTTCAAGCCATCAAGCTACAGACACAATCTCTCAATAGGTTAGTGTATTTACTTTACATTTTATACTTTACTTTGTATATTATATGTTTGTCCATTTTTACATGACATTGCTTTATTCAAAAGCTTTTCTCTTCAACACCAACTGAAACAGTATTTGTACTTACTTAATCTATTCCACTCTTACATGAAGCCTTGGACTGATTCCAGAGCATGCATCAGGAGTGTAGTTATTCCTTACATTATTTAGTACCTGTTGAGTGGATTTCATGTCACAAGGAAGTGTAGTAGGTTTAGAAATATGTTAAGTTCCTAAACTACAGTTCCTAAATCTTAAATGTATTCAACACGCTCATGATTCAAACTGTAAAATAATCAAAGAAATTAATTAAATTGCAATGCAAAAGTTATTTTACAGATGAATGTGATGCCAGGGATTTCTCTAATGTATCACGATGGGCTCGGAGAAAGTTTTATTTAGAAAGACATAATCAACAAATACACAGAACTGAAAAATTGTACTATGCAATTGTATATAGCATGCAAGGATGCATATAAGATTGTACTTATAAGGAGAAACTTAGTCTGAAGAGAGAAAATAAGACAAAGCTTTATACACTAAGCTGTTTGAACTTTATACTGAGCGCTTTGGGAAAGCTCTTGAGCAGGGAAATGTCTTGATCAAATTTGCTTTTTAGAAAGGTCATTCCAGAATTAGTGTGGAAAACAGATTACACAGGAGCCACCTGAGGGATTGGGGAAGTAGTCAGGAGGATTTTCCTGATGAATCCACATGAGAATCCATGTGAGTCTGAACTGCACCTGTGGGAGAAATGGGGGTTGTGCTATAATGATTGATAGAACCTGCGGACTTACTGACATGATAGAATGTGCCAATTAAATGATACACTAACTCAAAAATTCAAACTTAAGGATGGATAACAAGTTCGCTATTGTTTAGAGACTATGAGAGAAAAATATTTTCTGAGGAAGTGGCAAAGTCTGATTTGGAACATAATTAATTTGAGATATCAATGGAACATCCAAACTTCTTGAGAGAGATGCTTGGCTCTGTATCCCCAGTGTTAACAACTGTGCCTACAATGCCTTGTGTACATGCTAAGTCACTTTCATTGTGTCCAACTCTGTGTGACTCTATGGACTGGAGCCTGCCAGGCTCCTCTGTCCATGGGATTCTCCAGGCAAGAATACTGGAGTGAGTTGCCATGCCCTCCTCCAGGGAATCTTCCTGACCCAGGGATTGAACCTGCATCTCTTACATCTCCTGCGTTGGCAGGCAGTTCTTTACCACTAGTACCACCAACACCTTAGTATCTTCCTGAAATTTTATTGCATGGATGAGTGTTGAATGAAATAATTTTGAATGAATATAATGTATAATTGTGTCACAGATTGATAAGACATCAAGATCATTAGATGAGGCCAGAAAAATAAATACTGTTGATCAGGGATTGACTATCTAGTGGTCAAGGTATAAGGCCAAGGATAGAGCTTCCAGAAGAAATGTAAAGTTTACTAGCAAAAACCTGAATAAAAAGGAGATCCCAGGAAGTAGCAGAAACATCCAGAAGACAGTGGTATCCCAGGAGCTGAGGGGAAAAAGATTCAAGAAGGAGAGGAAGTCCACGAGTAGCAGAAGTTTGGGAATATTTATTTAGTATTAGGACAAGAAGACAGAAAAGATGGCCTTTCTGTTTGCTAATATGGATGAAATCGAGGAATTCAGCAAGAACAGATTGAGGGATTTTTATGTTTGGGGGGAATTGTACAGTCCACCGTAAAATTGTCTAAGGTATGCTACTTGAGAAAAATATTTGCTCTTAAAAATAATGCTCCAAATCCATCAGGGCAGAGGCAGCTTCAAATCTGATGTGTTGTGAGATTTTTGGGGTGTGTGTGTGTGTGTGTTTGTGTATGCGCACACATGCCTATGCGTGTGTATGTGTGATGTTAGCAAAGAGGGCTTTGCCGTTAATAAAACCTCAATTCAATTTCCACCCCAGCTGTGTAAACTTGGATGCTCTGAGCAACTTATCTATTTAATAAAATTGGCAAAATAATACATGCTTCCAGGGAAGTTTTAAGCATTAAATGAAATAACACTTTTAAAGCACTCAGAACAGTGTCTGAAACTTAGTAGATGGTGAATAAAGGGCATCTGCTTTTACTGCCAGTGTTTCAAATCTTCTGTTATATACATGCAGTGAGAATTAAATCTGAATACAAGTCTATTCCTTCAGAGATTCTGATTACCTGATTTAATATATGGAGAAGGAGAAAAAGAAGGACAATGAAAAGCATAAATTGTACTATGAATTCTTTAAAATATAACACTGTCCTGTATTGTTTCTCCTTACCAGAAACATGAGTAAAGAAATCATTACCAGAAAGAACATAAGCCTTCTGATCGGCACTTTTGAACAAGATTCAGCCATGAAGAGTAGATGAAAGTTCCTTCTCTCCTGCTCTTTCTTCTTTCATTAATCCCTTTTCCATCCCACAGGAATCTTTGCATAATCTAACAGCATTAATCACCCCACCTTCTTAATTTCTGTGGTCAGATATGAAAAGCGAGCTCTTTCTCCCTTTTTCTACAGAGAGGGCAATTGTAGGTCGTGGCATTCCTCCATGTACAACAGCCTGTGTTGTCTCCTTTCTTCAGAATGAATATCCTATAAGATAAATGAAATTATTGTGGTAAAATACCCTACAACCAGGTTAGATGAAAATCAACACTATGAACAGAGATTATCATTGTGTCACATCAAGACATAGAAAAAAAAGTAATCTTGTAAATGATTCCTTTAGAAAATATCAGTCCTTACTATTAGTAAAACTAAGCAGTAATATCATACAGTTAACTTCTATATAATTATTTATGACAAACTATAATGTAGCTCTTATATAATGAATGTTCCTTTTCTAAAAAATCTCTCTTTTCTTTTAACCAGGGTTATCTTTTGCTGATCCTTGTCTAAATGTTACTGACCCAGTTTAACCCTGGTACTTGGGCATGATATTCTTATTTTTCTTTGAAAAAAAATATCATTATCTGTTACGAGGTGGGTCAAAGTTCATTTTAAATTCAGTCTTTTTCAATTGTCTTCCTGAAACATTTGTTCCCTCTGATACATTCTGCAAAAGCCTTGCAGCCTGTTGCATTATAACCTGGGACTGGCTCTCTCCACAGATTGCTGACCTAAATACTGTGCCTTCATGACCTATATTCTTCTTTGTGGATTCTTTCTTTTATTTTTTTCACTTTTTTTTTTTTTTTTACTGAAGCACATTGAAAAATGGGGAACATTTTATCCTGCTTCTCACGTATATCTTCCTTATTAGGAGACAAGCTAAAAATGGATTGGCATTTGGGCAGAAATATCTATTTCATGGCACTTTAAAGTGCCTTACATAACCTGTGATAAATGTGCATCTACTTGGCTATCTTTAACACAATATCAATATCCAGAAAACAACTGATAAATTGTTTTTAACACAGGCCATACCAGAATAATTTAAAATGGATGAAGTATAAAAAAGTAATCTAAAATTTAAAAATCACTAGAGATGGCGGCTGCTCAGGCACTCAGGCTGCAGGCCCAGGCCCTCGGCGGCAGCGGCGGAGCGCGGTGAAAAAAAAAAAAAAAAAAAAATCACTAGATATATTTTAGGTGTTCTGTGGTTAAAAATGTGTTCTTTTTCCTGTGGGTTTTGAAAGATGCTTTAAAAGTGACCTCTAACCTAAGTTACCATATAATGCAAAATACATCATTTAACCTTATTACCAGCAAAAATATATTTTGTGCTAGAGAATCACTACCAAGAGATGGAAGTAACATGTAGACACATCATGGTTGACTCTCAGAAACAGTCTGACATTCCAGCATGAAATTTTAATACTGAACTTTGATGACTTCACTTCTCCCATCAGTTTTCCTTTCTGGTAGATATAGTTTTATTAATATTTCCTCTGTTTACATTTGCTTCACTAAAGGTTTTAATTAAATACTGTTCTTGGTTTCTTTCACAATTAAATGTCAGTTATTCAATTGAAATACACTTCGATTTCATCTAAAATGAAACTACCAAAAAATGGAAGTGTTTAGGTGATGTAAAATCTGACTGAACAAAGAAAGCTTGTTGCCAGTCACAGCAGTCTGGCACCCATGATCTCTGCAAGTCTCACATTTAGTTAGAGTGAAAACTCATTAAAGTATCTGGGAATATTAAGATGATGGCATGATTCTAAATAGCTGCAAGCAGCCCTTTGACAAACAGTTTCCCCAGAGACATGGACATTCAGAAACATCCTTGTATGATACATATTTATTAAGAAAACCTGTGTAAAATTGCATATCTCCTACTTAGTCTCATTCATAACAACATGTTCTGGAAAGGGAGTGTATGTCAATTCAGTTCAGATCAGTAGCTCAGTCGTGATTGACACTTTGCAACCCCATGGACTGCAGTATGATGGGCTTCCCTGTCCATCACCAATTCCCGGGGATTACTCAAGCTCTTGTCCATTGAGTCGGTGATGCCATCCAACCATCTCATCCTCTGTGATCTCCTTCTCCTGACTTCAATCTTTCCCACATCAGGGTCTTTTCAAATGAGTCAGCTCTTTGCATCAGATGGCCAAAGTATTGAAGTTTCAGCTTTAGTCCTTCTAATGAATATTCAAGACTGATTTCCTATAGGATGGACTGGTTGGCTCTCCTTGCAGTCCAAGGGACTCTAAGAGTCTTCTCCAACTCCACAGTTCAAAAGCATCAATTCTGTGGCACTCAGCTTTCTTTATAGTCCAACTCTCACATCCATACATGACTACTGGAAAAACCATAGCTTTGACCAGACAGACCTTTGTTAGCAAAGTAATGTCTTTGCTTTTTAATATGCTGTCTAAGTTGCTCATAGCTTTTCTTCCAAGGGGCAAGCATCTTTTAATTCCATGGCTGCACTCACCATCTGCAGTTATTTTGGAGCCCCCCAAAATAAGGTATTTCACTGTTTCAATTGTTTCTCCATCTATTTGCCATGAACTGATGGGACTAGATGTCATGAACTTAGTTTTCTGAATGTTGAGGGGTTTTTTTTAATATAAATTTATTTATTTTAATTGGAGGTTAATTATTTTACAGTATTTTATTGGTTTTGCCATACATCAACATGAATCCGCCACAGGTATACACGTGTTCCCCATCCTGAACTCCCCTCCCTCCTCCCTCCAGTACCATCCCTCTGGGTCGTCTCAGTGCACCAGCCCCAAGCATCCAGTGGATGAATGTTATGTTTTAAGACATCATTTTCCCTCTCCTCTCCTTTCATTTTCATCAAGAGGTTCTTTAGTTCTTCTATGCTTTCTTCCATAATGGTGGTGTCATCTGCATATCTGAGGTTATTGATATTTCTCCCGACAGTCATGATTCCAGCTTGTGCTTCATCCAGCCCAGTGTTTCTCATTATATACTCTCCATATATGTTAAATAAGCAGGGTGACAAAATATAGCCTTGACATACTCCTTTCCCTATTTGGAACCAGTCTGTTGTTCCATGTCCAGTTCTAATTGTTGCTTTCTGACCTGAATGGTGATATCTCAAGAGGCAGGTCTGCTGCTGCTGCTACTAAGTTGCTTCAGTCGTTGACTCTGTGTGACCCCATAGATGGCAGCCCACCAGGCTCCCTCGTCCCTGGCATTCTCCAGGCAAGAACACTGGAGTGGGTTGCCATTTCCTTTACCAGTGCATGAAAGTGAAACGTGAAAGTGAAGTCGCTCAGTTGTGTCCGACTCTTCACAACTCCATGGACTGCAGCCTACCAGGCTCCTCCGCCCATGGGATTTTCCAGGCAAGAGTACTGCAGTGGGTTGCCATTGCCTTCTCTGCAAGAGGCAGGTCAGGTGGTCTCATATTCCCATCTCTTTAAGAATTTTCCAGAGTTTGTTGTGGTCCACACAGTCAAAGGCTTTGGCATAGTCAATAAAGCAGAAGTACATGTTTTTCTGGAACCCTGTTGCTTTTTTGATGATCCAGCAGATGTTGGCAATTTGATCTCTGGTTCCTTTGCCTTTTCTAAATCCAGCTTGAACATCTGGAAGTTCATGGTTCACGTACTGTTGAAGCCTGGCCTGGAGAATTTTGAGCATTACTTTACTAGCGTGTGAGATGATTGCAGTTGTGAGTGCAATTGCAGTGTATCTGGCAATGTATATTTTTGTTCCCTGAAGCATAACAAATAAGTTATACTGATATTAAAAAGCTGTTCTTCAGTTATCCTCAATGTTGAAAGTTAAGAAAGAAAGAAATCATTGTCAGACTGTTCAGTATTTCATATAGAAAATCTCTATAGGCTACTATCAGAAGTAGATTATAGTTGAATGATTATTGTAATTTTAAAGTAGTATAAAACAACTCAAAAGTATAAATAAAATTGAGCACTTAATGAATATTTTTTTCTTCTAAAATGACTAAATGAATCACAAAGAAGATTCAAACATTCCTGTAGAGAGCATAATATAATTCTACTTTTATTTTAAAATGGCTAACTTCTATACTTCTAGGCTTTATCAATTAAATATGCTACTACTTTGAAATACATTGAAAGAAATTAAGTGTCATACCTATACCTACAAAATTAATATAGTAATTGAAACACTAATTTTATGAAAATTTTTTTAAACAATATATTTTTCTACTTTCAAAAATAATGTATATATTTTTTCAGTTCAGTTCAGTTGCTCAGTCATGTCCGACTCTTTGTGACCCCATTGACTTCAGTATGCCAGTCTTCCCTGTCCATCATGAACTCCCAGAGCTTACTCAAACTTATGTCCATTGAGTCGGTGATGCCATCCAACCATCTCATCCTCTGTCATCCCCTTCTCCTCCTGCCTTCAATCTTTCCCAGCATCAGGGTCTTTTCCAGTGAGTCAGTTCTTCGCATCAGGTTACCAAAGTATTAGAGTTTCAGCTTCAGCATCAGTCCTTCCAATGAATATTCAGGACTGATTTCCTTTAGGATGAACTAGTTTGATCTCCTTGCAGTCCAAGGGATTCTCAAGAGTTTTCTACAACACCACAGTTCAAAATCATAAGTTCTTTGGCGCTCAGCTTTGTTTATAGTCCAATCCTCGCATCCATACATGACTATTGAAAAAATCATGGCCTTGACTAGACAGACCTTTGTTGGCAAAGTAATGTCTCTGCTTTGTAATATGCTGTCAAGGTTGGTCATAACTTTTCTTCCAAGGAGTAAGCATATTTTACTTTCATGGCTGCAGTCACCATCTGCAGTGATTTTGGAGCCCCAAAATTAAAGTCTGTCACTGTTTCCATTGTTTCCCCATCTATTTGCCATAAAGTGATGGGACCATATGCCCATACAAATTTGGATACTAAGATTTTGAGATTTTAAAAAAAGTTGGCAAAACCCAAAATGTACCCTTTAAATATTTTTTGACTGAAATCAGAAAAGAGATCCTTATTAATATCACCACTCATTTGATATATTTCTAATAATAAAGTTTTCAGTATAGCAATTACAGACATACCACAGTAATTATGATACATGTAAAACATTTAGACTAATGATGCTCCTATAATCTCTAAACTGTAATGTGTCTTCTTTCTATTAAACAGCTTGCTAAACCTACATTTTTCTGTAGAAGTTCAAAATTGGCTTGTATAAAAAAAAAATCAAGGATATAAAGAAAATAAATAAAAGCATAAAGCAAGGTGACAGTGTAAGACCACTAAAGTTTGTTATGACCATAAATGTAAGCTTATTAAATTCTTCAATTAATGGAAAAATGGACATTAAAATCCAGAAGAACATCAAGGTTAAAATAAATGAAATGTTGAAGATTCATCAGACATACATAAGGCTAAAAGAAATCTTGGAAGGCCATAATTTGAGACAAAATGTATGTCAAAGTATACAATTTGAGTTAAAATGTAATTGTCATACAAATATCAATGAATATGGAGCCAAAGGCAAAGAAACAAAACTCTTTGAAAGCCATTAACCAGACACCAGTTAGGGCTTCTCAGATGGTGCTAGTGTAAAGAATCCACCTGTCAATGCAGGAGACCTGGGCTTCATCCCTGGGTCAGGAATATCCCCTGAAGATGGGCATGACAACCCGCTTCAGTATTCTTGCCTGAAGAATCCCATGGATAGGGGAGTCTGGGAGACTACATAACATCGAGAAGAGTCAGACACAACTAAGGCGAATTAGCATGCACTCTGGCACCAGTAAAATGGTGAAATTCTTTCAAAGAGCACAAAAAATTGTTTTAAAATGCTAGGTTAGGTACAAAACCAGTTAATTGTATTGTTTTTTCTTTAAATCTGCAAGTTAATCTGTAGGTTAACAAGGACTTTCTCATGTTGGGTATCCTGTGTTGTTGAGTCACTAAGTTGTGTCCAACTCTTGCAAGCCCATGGACTGTAGCCCGCCAGGCTCCTCTGCCCATGGGATTTTCCAGGCAAGGATACTGAGTGGGTTGCCATTCCCTTCTCCATGGGATTGTTTCAACGCAGGTATCAAATCAGTCACCTGCATTGACAGGGAGATTCTTTACCACTGAGTACCAGAGAGGCCATAAGAGCAAATAGCAAAGTTGAAAACAGGTGTATTCTTTATTTTAAAATTTTAAGTAGGGCATAATTCATAGTACCTTATATTAGTTTCAAGAGTACAACATAATGATCTAATATTTGTGTATATTGTGAAATGATCATTACAATAAGTCTAGTTGATATCTCTTACCATGAATACATAATTTTATTTTCTTTTAATGAAAACTTTTAAGATCTAACATTTATTTTTTAACAGCAAGTTTGTCTTTTAACTCCCTTCACCCATTTTACCCCATTAGCAACCACCCATCTGTTCTTTCTCTGAAACTATGAGCTTGTTTTGTTCATTTATTTGTTTCAATAGGTATATTCTAATAGAGAATTAAATAATCCTTGGGCAGGACTTTTAGATGATATCTAGATTTGATATCTAATGAATATACTGCGCCCCCCATCATTTTATGTGCAAGTTTGGGTTAATTCTTAACAATTAAAACGTAAAGGGCATGGAATAAATTATATAAAACAAAATTGTTTAGAAGTATGAGAAAAGGCAAAAGCACAATTTTAGTAGGCTACATATTTGATTCATCCTGAAGAAATTAAGCAGATAAATGAAGACAAAGATAAAGACAAAAAAATGAAGACAAAGACAAAAATTTTAAAAGCTTAATGAATATTATTGTATATGTATATATAATGTATGTATATATGTATGTATGTACATATATATAAATTAAATATATACATAAATAGAATTTACAATCTATGTTCATATATATATATATATATATATATATATATATCAATTCAGTTCAGTTCAGTCATTCAGTCATATCCAGCTTTTTGCAGCCCCGTGGACAGCCTCATGCCTGGCTTCCCTGTCCATCACCAAATCCTGGAGCTTGCTCAAACCCATATCCATTGAGTCAGTGATGCCATCTAACCATCTCATCCCCTGTCATCAAATATACATATATATGTATATAAATACCCACAAAATATTAAATATGATTTATATCTTACAGTGAAAGATTATCTTTTAAAAATATATTTTATTTTCTTTTAAAGAATTTCTTTTAGGTAAAGCATGATTAGCTCATGATTTTTCTTTTTAATCCTGCTCTTTAAGGATTAGGGAAATTTTTTTCCATCTTTGGCAATATGTTCTTTGAAATTTTAATTTTATAGTGTGTTATCATGTTCTTTTTAACTTTTAAATTTTATATATATATATATACACACATATCTTATATTCATGGTTGCAAATTGATTAATGATGAAGTGAGATGAATGATTTTAATGAAAGCATCGGCCTTTATCTGATCACTCCTTATATATGATTAGATTTCTTGGGGCAATGTTATTGTTGGCTTTGTTTTAATCCATTTGTGTATCATAACTTTATATAGAATAAATTTATATATTTTGTGATTTACCCATATTATAAATCCCACTCTAACAGATATGGATTTATTTCTTATAATCACTTGTCACACAGGGACCCCTCCCCCTCCTCATGGTCTCTCTTACTTTAAGCTTCATCTTCTCATTTTTGTGTTGCTGTGATTGATTTTCAGTTATCTGAAAAGAAAATCACATGACTCATCTTTAACTTCATTACTAGAGGTGTTAGGAGTGGAAGCAAAGTTGAAAGACTTTTCTTAGAATCTCTTAATTCTATTTATCAACAGATTACTGGGCCTTAGTGAATATGGTGTGCTGTCTGTTGCACATTTCCATAATCTTGCATGTGTTTGTGGTGGCTAAGGAGTGTGCCATGAGCAGGATCTGACTGATCTCTTCAGTGGTCATTTAAATTTGATGAGAGAATTCATCTTTCATCTTGTGAGATTTTTATAATAGCATATATCAAATGTGCTGATAATTTTTCATCATATACCAGTATCAGCAAAGACAAAAACTTCATGAATGACATGGATATAGCATAATTATTCCAGGTGAATGCTCTAGGGACATTTATCTAAGTTGTGTTTTATATTGCTGAAGTTGTGTCTATTATATCTCTCTTTTATAACTCTTGTCTTCCATGCTTCATGTGTAAGTTTAAATCCATTAAAAGTATGTATACTTTTTGAATTATGCAAATATATTTTACTACAGTAACACAGTGTGGCAGGCAAAGTCTAGGATGGCTCACTATGATGCCCCCTTCCTGGGGTCAAGTATAATCCATTCCCTGAAATAGATACAGAATTAGTAGATCTCAAACTAATAGATTATAGCAAAATTAATGGGATGTCATTTCTGTGATAGCATTTCATTAGATAGGACTCTATATTGCTCATAGAGTCTCTTTAAAACTTTGTTTTGCTGGTTTGATGATGTGAGTGTCCATGGCAAGATATTATGGGAGGTTTCTATGAGCTGAATGATGTCGCTAGGATCTAGAGTATCCTCCAGCCACCAGCTGGCAAGAAACATGGAACCTCAGTCCTACATTCTGCACAATGCAATTTTTCTTTTTCCCATTCATCTCAACTGCACTGAAAAGAACCATTCAGTTTGGAAGGTACACATTTCCTTTGTCATGCTGAAAAATTCCCTCATTATTTCTATGGTAATAGAAAAATGGATCACCAAAAGATATCCACATTAAATCCTGGGACCTGTGAATGTCCAATCAATACTTATTTGTAAATGGATTCTTGAAGATATGATTAAGTTAAAGTTTCTGAGATGTAATCCTGTATTAAATCAGCTGTCTGTTATAGCACTAAATGCTGTCACAAGCACCTTTAGAAAGAGATCAGTACACAAAGAAGAAATGATCTGAAGATAGAAGCAGAAGTTGTAGTAATGAGGCCTTAGGCATAGTGATCCTGGGGTGGCCGTCAGTAGCTGGGAGAAAGGAACAGATTCTCCAGTTGAGTCTTTGGAGGTAGCATGACTTTGCTCAGAATCTTAAATTTGTACTTCTAGTGTCCAGAGTTTAGTAAATAAGTATCAGTTGTTTCAAGCTACCAAGTTTGTAGTACTTTGTTATGGCAGCTAGAAGGAAATAAACGTAACCTTTTCCCAAGATAAAACATGGGAGAAAATATCAATAGGACAGAAGATCTTCTAGGTGGACAAATACCCTACTCAGAGAAAGATCAGACTGTAAGCTAACAGTGAAGAAACCAGTGGCTCATTGAGAAAAAGAGCAGACCTCAATGAGTAGAAATTAAAACATGAGAAATGAGGTTTTATACTTACTAGAGGGGTAGATGGACTTCTTGAAATTCTGTTTCAACCGGTCTTGGAAGAACAGAACCCAGAATCTGACAAAACGATCCTATTTCTGAGACCTGAAATTTTACCATTCAATATTATTTGGGGTTGTTAAGCTGGAAATATGTGAATATATAGTAGGTGAAAAATAGTTATTATTGTGTTTTTATTGAAATATGTTTATTAGATCATATCTACCATGGAAACTAGCTAGAAGAGTCTAGTGTCTGACTAAAACTAAAAAAATAATAGGTTTTAAAATGCATTTATATAAACAGAAACCTAAAGCTAAGATACTTCTCAGAGACAGTTGAGTGGATCATTAGTACAGAATCTGTGGGAAGTCATTGAGTTCTATATGAAAAAGTATTTAGCGGGAACACTCACTGACCTGGAAAATGTAAAGACAATATTGTTAAATTTGTCTAAATATGTAGCTTTTTCAAAGAGAGATTTAATGATTGAAACATATCAGGAACACTTCTTATCAGTTGATTCATTCACTTACTCTAACAAATGACTTTGCACCATGCATCATGTGCTGTTCTAGAAACTGAGTTTTCCTTGGCCTCATGGAACTTACATCCTAGTGCCAGTAACAGATTAACATATAATTAATAGATATTTAAATAAATATTTGGGAGTAGTAATAAAAACAACAAAAGGAAATCAGATGAAATGGTAGAGAAGTAGTCTTTTAGATGAATGATAAAGAATGCCTCAGTGAGTATCAGAGGAAATGTAAAGCAAAGACTTGAATATGCAGAAGGAGTGGTTCTTAGTAGTACCTGGAAGATGGTTCTTCCAGACTGACCACCAGTGGAATGTCTCTGGTGCTCTAGCTTGCTTTCTATATCATGGAAAGGGAAGAGCCAATTTGCCTGAGGTAGAGTAAGTGAAGAGGAAAGCCATAGGAAGAGAAAGAGCTAGGTGCTGTTTTCGTTTTAGATGTAGGGTTCTCATTTAGAGTAGGATTCTGAGCAGAGTTATGACAGAATGTTACTTTTGCTTGAATATGATGACTGTTACAGACTGTATTATATTCCTCCAAAATTCATAAATTAAACTCCTAAATCTTAGTACCTCAGAGAGTGAGTGCATTTGAAGATAGAGCCTGCAAAGAGATAATTGAGGTAAAATGAGTTCATATGGATTGGCCCTGATTCAATATGACTGACAAAGAAGGGGAATTTGGACATGCAAAGAGACGCCCAGGACGCGTACACACAGAGGAAAGACCCTGTGAGGACAGTGAGAAGGCAGGCCCCTGCAGGCCGTGGAGAGAAGATTCAGAAGACACCGATCCTGCCGACACTTTGATCTTGGAACTTTAGCTTCCAAAATTGTGGGAAAATAAATTTCTTTTTTACAAGCTACTGAGTGTATGGTATTTTGTTATGGCAGCCCTAGAAAACTAATACAAAGACTCTGGCAAATATGTGGAAAACATGTATTAGGAAAGTAGGTTTAGAAGTAGTACTAACAGGTACTACTGAGTGAAATATTGGTGAAATGGGCTTAAGAGGTATGGGGAATGGCAGCAGATATTTAGGTACTAATATATACTAGGAAATTAGAGCCATAAGGATTTCCTGACAAAGTGAATATGGGATGTGAGATAAATTAATCTTTTGAGGAAGGATTAAACCCAAGGTGCCAATTGCCATGTTTCATTTTTATCCATGTTGAAATTAAGATTATTTTTTCTAGTCAAAAATAGGCTTTAACAACTGCTAGCCTTATTCATTTGTTTGTTTTTAAAAATATATTTTTCACTAATGAAAACATGCATTACATATTGTACATAAATATAGGAGCCACATAATTTATTACTAGACCCAGTTAATCCCACCTTTTCACAGCAAAGTTATCAGACAGTCTGGTTGGAAATACATTCAATGAGTGACAGCATGGCAAGGCTCTTTTCAGTTTTGAAAAGTTTGGATGAGTTCCAGAGATCAATGTGGAAATTAATTGCTTACAGTTTCTGGCACAAGTCTTCTCATCAGCACTGATTTTTTGAACAGCCATTGTAACAGGGCACTGCTTGCCAAGGTAAGGAGCCTGACAGCTTTGCAATTAGAGAGGATTGGGTGGATGATCTGTTGGTTTTAGGAGGAGATATGCACATTGTACATTATACTCAAAAGGCAAATTAACCAGTGTTTTAAAAAGGATTGTTTAATATTCTCTCACTTAACTTCTCTGTCATTCATTTTATTTCTTCCATAAGGGAGCGACTTGAAAATAATTAGACATAAAAGTATTTCTGAGGTTAACTTCTTTTGTATGCATTTTTATGATATTTTTACTTATAACTTAATCATTTTGGAAGGTATGGGAAATTGATTTTTATGAAAATATAGCATCTGGTGACATAAATAATGTTTGCAGAATTGAGTAATTTATAACACCTAAGGCATTGCATGCAGTGAACTTTAACTCAAAGTGATAATGAGAAACATCACCCTGCCTTTGCAGGTTTTAGAAAATGCTCTATGTTGTGAAACAACACAGATTGTTTCTGTATTATAACTTAAGATTTACATTATTTATGAAATGTTTACTACTCATTATCCTATATAAACTTTCAATTTATTTGCCATTAATCCTGACTATATAAGCAAGTAAATTGTGATATATGAATATTATTTTTACAAATAGTTGCACTTATTTAATGCATATTCTTTCTCACACATAGATGCACATTTTAGTTTTCGGACTTAAATCTGATATGCGTTATTGTTTAGGACTTCCCTGGTGGCTCAGAGGGTACAGCATCTGCCTGTGATTTTTCTGTAACTCCATTTAATTTTTATTTTGAATTACTTTTCAATCAAGATAGGAGAAAATTAATCTTAACTTGCCACTTACCTCCTTTTTTCAAGGTTCAGTAAAAAGTCTGAGAGGACTTTTCACTGACAAGTAGTTGGGAGCATGAAAATGTGTGTTAGTCTCTCAGTTGTATCTGACTCTTTGGGACCCCATGGACTGTAGACTTCCAGGCTCCTTTGTCCATGGAATTCTCCAGGCAAGAATACTGGAGTGGGTAGCCTATCCCTTCCTTCATTGCAGGCAGATTCTTTACCATCTGAGTCACCAGGAAAGCCTATGTAATCCTTGTATCATGTGTCTATATACATATCAACTTACCCATTGAGATGCATCATTCCATCTGTGTCCAATTTGTAAATGTTGTGAGAATGTTCTGTACTATTGTATCTAATAAAGACTCGGGTCCAGCAGCTTTCCCCAATCATCTCATGCTGTAGTTAAGATTAACTTTGCTACTTTTCCATCATACCGAGGTAAGAAAATCGCTGACAGGCTCTTTACAGTCCAAAATGACTAGGTTCACAATCTCTATTTTTTAAAGTTCTTATGGAAACACCTCTTTCTATAGAAAGGAGGGCACAGGGCTTCTGTTTCTTTCAAATCACAAGATGCAGAGTACTTTGGAACAGATTGTTCTACTATTTGCCCTTTTTTTCCTTTTCCAGGGAGAATATTTTCTAGTTTCCAGAAAAGGTCTGCTTATTTCTCAGATCCATTACTATATAAATTCTGAATATCTATCAGACATTTTGCCTATGAATAGAGTCTTTCAAAATTGCTTGAGTTCTTGGAAACCAAAGCATTAAAAATAACTTAAAAAAAATTTTTTTAATTGTTTTTGGTTGCATCCTTCCCCTGGGAAAATGAGCACCAAAAGCCCTAAGTGCTTGAATGAGATGGAGAAGAAGGTGTGAAAAATAACATGGGAAAGAAATAAAGAGTTTGAGTTAATATCACTGAAAAAATAAAACATATATTTGCAATGCAAAATCCTCCTTTAGATTCACCTTTACAGAAGACTAAATGGAAGTTGAAGGGTACTCTCAGAAACAGCATATTACCTACGACCACCATGCTTCATAAGAAAAATTAAAGATAAGCCTGAGGGGATTAAACTAGGTCATTTGTATAGTTAAGATGTATATATGAACTCTTTATGTGGCCAAGGAAGGTTTAAATTGTATCGAGCTACTGGTGTATTTTGTATTTTCTCTCCCATGTCAAGGGGAATGTAAGAAAATGCATATATATATATACATATATATGTATATATATACACACACACACACACACATACATACATACATATATACATATGTATATATATCTCAAGACATTGAAGGTCTTCAAGATAATTATTGGGAAAACTTGCCATATGTTCACTAGAGTCCAGGAGATATCTGAGTCCATCTGGTCAACTCTAGGGTGAACAGTAATTACTAGAGTTGCTACTGTTTAGCAGCAGAGCATGGATAGTTGGCTGTCCCAGAAATGGTACGGATGCATGTAATTTTCTGTAAAATTGATTAAGGAGTCAGACAGGCCCTTTTCTGTCCAGCAGAAATGCATGCAGGGGGCTAGCGTACACAGAGCACGGTACCATCCTAAGGCTGTAGGAAGAACAACCAGTTAGAAGAGGCATCACTAACTTCTCAGAGAGATGCCCCACAATGGAATTTTCTATAAAACCCACATAAGTACCACCTAATGGAAACAGGCAGAAATTTTGAATTTACCATGTGTGTGTGTATGTGTATGTGTATATGTGTGTGTATGTGTATGTGTGTATATGTGTGTATGTGTGTATATGTATGTGTGTGTGTATATGTGTGTGTGTGTATTTATATACATATGTGTCTGAAGTCTGTAAACCTTCACTGTGTCTTCACTGGCGTCCTGAATCTGCCCCTGTCATATGGAAGGAGCTAAAACAAATATCAGAAACAACATGTAGAGCAAGGAAGTGAGAAAACAAAACATATGGTAGGCAATCTTATTAAGGGGAAAGTTTGAAAAGATAATGAATAAACTTAAAAAGTTTATCTTATAGCGCCTAGTTATTCAAAATGCTTTAAACCTATATATGCTAATACTATAAAATACTTTATGGACTCTTATGCAGTCTAGTTTATTCAAAATTAGCATAGGTATTAGAAATGTATGATGCTTATTCACCCATTAATCTTCCCTGGTGGCTCAGATGGTAAAGCCTCTGCCTACACTGCAGGAGATGAGAATTCAATCCCTGGGTCGGGAAGATCTCCTGGAGAAGGAAATGGCAACCCACTCGTATTCTTGCCTGGAAAAACCCATGGACAAAGGAGCCTGATAGCTACAGTCCATGGGGTCACAAAGGGTCGGACACAACTGAGTGACTTCATTGTCACTTTTCAGCCATTAAACATATGTTTTCTGATTTATGCAATTTTATATTATAGACTTTAATTTTTTAAAACTTACCTGCTCATCAGTCTCTTCTTTTCCCTAGAGTATTTGGGCAAAAAAGAATTAATCTTAATCATTTCCCAGGGTGATTCTAAGAGGTGGCTTCTTCTCTGTGCCATTCTCATTTACTGCGTTCACTCTACTCGCTATCATGGCAGGAAGGATCTGACAAGCCAATTACTCTTCTCAGCACTGGCCTCCACATTGTAATTGAAGCAGAGATGTAAATATCGGAGGTAAATAGCACTTCTTTATGATATTTTTGCACCCAGAACCATAATTTGAGGCTTTCCTGGACTTAATCAGATTTTATTCAATGTTTGAGTAGATGGCTCAGTTTTACTATGTAACAAGACAAACAACCCAAAGTAAATATAACATATCTCTCACATTAATGAAAAATTAGCTGACAACCCCTCTCAAGGAATTTTTTATGATTTCTAGTTTCTACATCATTGCTTAATCACTCCCTGCTCCTTTTGATTTACATCCCATATTCTCTCTTCTCTATTTATCCCTACTTTAAAAACACTCTTTCATGTGCAGAGCATTTTATTTCTGTCCTCTTTTCTCCCTTCACATTTTGCTAAACTATATCCTCAGGTCTTTTATCCTAGGCAGATTATGTTTTTTTTTTTTCATGAACCAAAAATTTCAAACTATATATCCATACATATAAATTTATGTGCATATATATATATATATATATATATATATATATATGTATGTTTGTGTTTCAGGATTTGGAATAGCTCAACTGGAATTCCATCACCTCCACTAGCTTTGTTCGTAGTGATGCTTTCTAAGGCCCACTTGACTTCACATTCCAGGATGTCTGGCTCTAGGTCAGTGATCACACCATCGTGATTATCTGGGTCGTGAAGATCTTTTTTGTACAGTTCTTCTGTGTATTCTTGCCATCTCTTCTTAATATCTTCTGCTTCTGTTAGGTCCATACCATTTCTGTCCTTTATCGAGCCCATCTTTGCATGAAATGTTCCTTTGGTATCTCTGATTTTCCTGAAGAAATCCCTGGTCTTTCCCATTCTGTTGTTTTCCTCTATTTCTTTGCATTGATCGCTGAAGAAGGCTTTCTTATCTCTTCTTGTTATTCTCTGGAACTCTGCATTCAGATGTTTATATCTTTCCTTTTCTCCTTTGCTTTTCGCTTCTCTTCTTTTCACAGCTATTTGTAAGGCCTCCCCGGTCAGCCATTTTGCTTTTTTGCATTTCCTTTCCATGGGGATGGTCTTGATCCCTGTCTCCTGTACAATGTAACGAACCTCATTCCATAGTTCATCAGGCACTCTATCTATCAGATCTAGGCCCTGGAAAAGGTCAGTTTTCATTCCAATCCCAAAGAAAGGCAATGCCAAAGAATGCTCAAACTACCGCACAATTGCACTCATCTCACACGCTAGTAAAGTAATGCTCAAAATTCTCCAAGCTAGGCTTCAGCAATATGTGAACCATGAAATTCCAGATGTTCAACCTGGTTTTAGAAAACACAGAGGAATCAGAGATCAAATTGCCAACATCTGCTGGATCATGGAAAAAGCAAGAGAGTTCCAGAAAAGCATCTATTTCTGCTTTATTGACTATGCCAAAGACTTTGACTGTGTGGATCACAATAAACTGTGGAAAATTCTGAAAGAGATGGGAATACCAGACCACCGGACCTGCCTCTTGAGAAATTTGTATGCAGGTCAGGAAGCAACAGTTAGAACTGGACATGGAACAGACTGGTTCCAAATAGGAAAAGGAGTTCATCAAGGCTGTATATTGTCACCCTGCTTATTTAATTAATATGCAGAGTACATCATGAGAAACGTTGGACTGGAAGAAACACAAGCTGGAATCAAGATTGCCGGGAGAAATATCAAGAACCTCAGATATGCAGATGACACCACCCTTATGGCAGAGAGTAAAGAGGAACTCAAAAGCCTCCTGATGAAAGTGAAAGTGGAGAGTGAAAAAGTTGGCTTAAAGCTCAACATTCAGAAAACGAACATGATGGCATCCAGTCCCACGACTTCAGGGGAAATAGATGGGGAAACAGTGTCAGACTTTATTTTTCTGGGCTCCAAAATCACTGCAGATGGTGATTGCAGCCATGAAATTAAAAGACGCTTACTCCTTGGAAGGAAAGTTATGACCAACCTAGATAGCATATTGAAAAGCAGAGACATTACTTTGCCAACAAAGGTTCGTCTAGTCAAGGCTATGGTTTTCCCTGTGGTCATGTATGGATGTGAGTTGGACTGTGAAGAAGGCTGAGCGCCGAAGAATTGATGCTTTTGAACTGTGGTGTTGGAGAAGACTCTTGAGAGTGCCTTGGACTGCAAGGAGATCCAACCAGTCCATTCTGAAGGAGATCAGCCCTGGGATTTCTTTGGAAGGAATGATGCTAAAGCTGAAACTCCAGTACTTTGGCCACCTCATGGGAAGAGTTGTCTCATTGGAAAAGACTCTGATGCTGGGAGGGATTGGGGGCAAGAGGAGAAGGGGACGACAGAGGATGAGATGGCTGGATGGCATCACTGACTCAATGGACATGAGTCTCAGTGAACTCTGAGAGTTGGTGATGGACAGGAAGGCCTGGCGTGCTGCGATCCATGGGGTCGCAAAGAGTCAGACATGACTGAGCGACTGATCTGATCTGATCTGACCTGTTTTCTGTGTTTATAACTTTAACATAGATACAAAGTAGAAAATAATTTTTCATTTGTTTGTATCAAAGTTCTCTTTTATTTTAAAACTTAGATTCTGCCTTCTTGTATCTTTAATAGCAATAATTATCCTCTTTATAGAAGAAACTATAATTAGTATAGATAAATATATTGTTTTAATCACAGCATAAAATGTCCATTTGATTAGAATTCTCACATGAAACAGTTGGCAATCTGAAAAGTATAAATGAAGAGGGTTTCATGGAACATTATCTATGGAGGTAAAGACAAGTTTAGAGAAAACTAATCAGTGAATCACCACAGGACTATTAACAGCAGTCATCTGTTATCACCTCTAGGCTGGTAGGGATTTAGAGCTAGTGGTTATTACATCTTATGGCTGTAGCTAGTTAAAATAACAATAATAAAAAAAAAAAAATACTGGTGAGCAACCACTGCCAGAGTGCAACCAAACAGAAATCGAATGAACCAAGGTAATAAATACCCTGACTTTTCTCTCCAACAGCCCTTGAATGCTTTCCATTGCTCTCTATTGGATAACTCTCCTGGAAGATGGAAATCACAGCTTTGTTGGTTGTTAGCCCTTAGAAGCCAGATGTTCAGTGTTTCTAGCAAGATAAAATAGATGGGATAGTGAAGCTGGAGAGACAAATAGAGAATAACTTGTACAACCTACTTCTTTTCCCCCTTTTCTCCTTAGTGTCAACTCAGATGTTTTGGATGGAAGACACATAACATGGAAGAATAATGGAAATGGCAAATTAATATAAAGCAGGGTTGCTTTTATGTAGTAATTTAGTATTTCTTCTTATATCATTTATTGCATGTTTTCTTACCTTCCATAAGTGTATTAACTGGTTGGAGATTTTTTTTATGTGTAGGGTTAACTTAATACAAATCTTCATTCCCCTGAAACACATATTTTCCATGCTCCTGTGTTTACCAGGGTGACCACTGTTATCTCCTATGGGAAATAGGAGTCACTTAAGAGAACTCTCTCACTTTATCATTAGAATAATACATGTGTTCTTGACACTGCTATGGAGGAACAGCTTGATTTTTTCATTCGTAATAAACATCAATCCCTTTGTCTAGTACATTAACTCCTCTCAGTTCAGTAGCAAAGCTTCGAATAGCAAGTGGACCTCTTAGGTTTCAAAAAAATAAACCCATAATTATATTTCCTGATGAAAGCATTTCTTTTTGGGTCCTAGAGAATAAATAGAGTGATACTAAGAATCACAGAAGTTGAATGCAAAAATATTTTAAGTCAGGAAGCAACAGTTAGAACTGGACATGGAACAATAGACTGGTTCCAAATAGGAAAATGAGTACATTAAGGCTATATAATATCACCCTGCTTATTTAACTTATATGCAGAATACATCATGAGAAATGCTGGACTAGATGAAGCACAAACTGGAATCAAGATTTCCGGGAGAAATATCAATAACCTCAGATACACGACCTCAGATACACGACCTCAGATACACAGATGACACAACCTTTATGGCAGAAAGTGATGAGCCTCTTGATGAAAGTGAAATAGGAGAGTGAAAAAGTTGGCTTAAAGCTCAGCATTCAGAAAACTAAGATCATGGCATCTGATCCCATCACTTGATGGCAAATAGATGGAAAAACAATGGAAACAGTGGCAGACTTTATTTTAGGGGGCTGTAAAATCACTGCAGATGGTGACTGCACCCATGAAATTAAAGGACACTTACTCTTTGGAAGGAAAGTTATGACCAACCTAGACAGCATATTAAAAAGCAGAGACATTGCTTTGCCAACAAAGGTCTGTCTAGTCAAGGCTATGGTTTTTCCAGTAGTCATGTATGGATGTGAGAGTTGGACTATAAAGAAAGCTGAGCACTGAAGAAATGATGCTTTTGAACTGTGGTGTTGGAGAAGACTCTTGAGAGTCCCTTGGACTGCAAGGAGATTCAACCAGTCCATTCTAAAGAATATCAGTCCTGAATATTCATTGAAAGGACTGATGTTGAAGCTAAAACTCCAATACTTTGGCCACCTGATGTGAAGAACTGACTTATTTGAAAAGACCCTGATGCTGGGAAAGACTGAAGGCAGGAAGAGCAGGGGATGGCAGAGGATGAGATGGTTGGATAGCATCACCAACTCAATGGACAAGAGTTTGAGTAAGCTCTAGGAGTTGGTGATGGACAGGGAGGCCTGCAGTGCTGCAGTCCATGAGGTCGCAAAGAGTCACACGCAACTGAATGACTGAACTGAACTGAACTGAAGGATCACAGAAGTTGAATGCAAAAATGTTTTATGTGGGTTATTAGATATAATAGTAGGGAGGGACATTCTTAACCACCCCCACCATGGATTCTGGGCCTTTACTTCCTTTCTGTGGGAGAGAGCACGCTGAATATTGGCTCACACTGACTGTAGTTCCCTATGTTCTGCAGGCAGTACCAGGTCACACCTTTTGTTCATTATCATATTGAGACTTTGAGTGGTTGCTCTTTTCCCTCTGAAAACATGTTGGTTTCCATAATGTTACATAATCACCCCATTAAAGGCAAAGAGTGAATGCTCTAGAGCAGTTCCCTATGCTTTCAGGGAATTCTCTTTGCTTCCTGACATCATAAATCATTCTGAAGTAGGCTGTTTTGTAGTTTTACCAGGTGAACTGCTTCTGGGTGATGGAGCACACTAAGACCTGTGATTTCTTGCACATGAACTGATAGCTTCACTTTTGGGTAATTATATGAATTCCTTGATTAAGGGATATGTTTTTGAGATACCAAGGTTGTGATTAAGACTAAATGTGTAGCCTGCACATCAGTGCTGGTTGTCAAACTACTCGCTACCCATCAAGGACTAGATAAGTTCAAAAACTGAGAAAAAATAATTAGAAAAATTTGCAGAGTTTTGGCATGGCTGCTACATGCAAGTGTACATTATCAATCGGCCTATCTCAGAAAACATTAAACATCCAAAAAGTTCTGTCAGACTTATATAAATTGAATGTTTAGCAAGCTATGTACTTACCATGTGCAGTAGGTTCCATTGTGATGTTTGATATTTTAAGATTAGCTTGTCAGTGGTAACCCAAAGTTATATAAAAATCTGAGAATATATAAATATTCATAATTATTTAACATTATTTTACAATAATTTTTATTTTTATTTAAACTCCATTTTTTATATATTTTAACTGTATTAGCTAAATTGGGGAAGAAAATAATGGATTTATTTTGAAGCTGAATTTAATGATACCAAGAGAAGCCTTACTGGACATTTTTTTATATAAAGAAAATGTACAGATAGTCTCACTGTTACAACAGTAGTAAACCACATGAAAACTATGGAAGTGATTCTGGAAAAAATTAAGATCCAAAAAGTTCATGCTAGTTTTCTTTATTCAGTTTATTTTTGTATCCATAATTTCTGGAAAGGTGCTATAAAACTAATGTGCTTATCGAGGAGATATATTGACTAATGAAGCAGTGAAACCATCAAAAATTTAACTAGCTCTAGCTAACATTTTGGTGCCACCTGCCAAGAGAGTACAGGCCTACTCCACCCCTGGCACATTTTTAGATGGCATAATTGTTTACTCATAAAAGAAATTAGTGTTTTCTTTAATGGAGAGATTTGAAAGATGAATTTGGAAAATAAAATATGCTCCAAAAGGAAGAAACACAAATTGTTCTGAAAGAAAGTTCAACTGTAGGTTGAGTATATTTTCAAGAATGTCTCTGGTGAATGTGTGGTTTAAAATGTTAAGGAAAATTTTAATCTACTTTAAAGAAAGTTGTATATCTAAGTATAGATAATGGGGGCCTACAAAGTTTGTATAGTTCAGCAAATGATAACATACAGAAATAACATAGAACTAAAAAGAAATCACAAAATAAATGGTAAAACCAAATATTTATGAAACAAAATTGAAAAAGATATGCTTACACTGAAAAGAGCACATTTAAAAAAAAATCTAGTTTCAAGACAAGAACTAGACCCCAGTGTGTATTTGATATTAGTTTGATTTCTTGATATTCAAGAAATACTTAAAACTGAATGATGTAAGAAGATTAAAACAAAAAATAAAAAGTGGCCATTAAACAAACAAAAATGGATAAATAAAACAGTATACAAATAGCACACAAAATACAACTCTTAGAAAAAATTAAATGCTTATGTTAAAAAGTTAATAATGAAAATTAAAAAGAAATAAAGTCAATGGCTCTTGTAATTAAAGAAAAAAAAAACTATACTGGGCAGGCACATTGGAAGTCATTGGGATGCCATGGTAACATGCATTAGAGTTGATAATTAGGTATCAAAGCAAGAAAAAGCCCTCCCAGTCTCATTTGAATTAATTTAATTCAATTTAAACATATTTAGTCTTAGAAAACTTTTAAAATACAAATTATTGATTTGATTTTTCTCCCTTTGTTTCTTGATGAGTCTGGCTAATGGTTTATCAATTTTATTTATCCTTTCAAAGAACCAGCTTTTGGCTTTGTTGATTTTTGCTATGGTCTCTTTTGTTTCTTTTGCATTTATTTCTGCTCTAATTTTTAAGATTTCTTTCCTTCTACTAACCCTGGGGTTCTTCATTTCTTCCTTTTCTAGTTGCTTTAGGTGTAGAGTTAGGTTATTTATTTGACTTTTTTCTTGTTTCTTGAGGTGTGCCTGTATTGCTATGAACTTTCCCCTTAGGACTGCTTTTACTGTGTCCCACAGGTTTTGGGTTGTTGTGTTTTCATTTTCATTCGTTTCTATGCAAATTTTGATTTCTTTTTTGATTTCTTCTGTGATTTGTTGGTTATTCAGCAGGGTGTTGTTCATCCTCCATATGTTGGAATTTTTAATAGTTTTTCTCCTGTAATTGAGATCTAATCTTACTGCATTGTAGTAAGATCTAATCTTACTACAAATTATAATAGTTCTATGGTTTGATGAATTATTTCGCTTTCTACATTTATCTTTTATTAGTTGTCATTTTTCAGGCTCCTCACAGAAACATACAACTAGAGTTTGGAGATTTCTTATAGATTGGAAAAACATACATTTTAGAGATTAGTAAAATGTGCATCGTTTGATGCACGATACTGGATGCTTGGGGCTGGTGCACTGGGACGACCCAGAGGGATGGTATGGGGAGGGAGGAGGGAGGAGGGTTCAGGATGGGGAACACATGTATACCTGTGGTGGATTCATTTTGATATATGGCAAAACCAATACAATATTGTAAAGTTAAAAAATTAAAAAAAGAAAAAAAAAGTATTCTTCACACTAAGAGCTGTAAAAAAAAATATATATATATATATATTTATTGTACTTTTGTATGTGATAGACAAAAATCACAAAGTCATACAGATGTTTGAAGACATACCGTTAAGCCAAGTCAGCATCTTCAATCTCATGTCTACACAAGGTATTTTCTTGCTGACACAGTACTCCTGATATCAGCTGTGAGTTCCCAAGATTTGAATACCAGCTATAGGCAGGGCATGTTACAGCACCAATTTGGCTTTTTGCAGAGTCTCCTTCTTGGAAATGGCAACCCACTTCGATGTTCTTGCCTGGAGAATCCCCAGGAAGGGGGAGCCTGGTGGGCTGCTGTCTATGGGGTCGCACAGAGTCAGACACGACTGAAGTGACTTAGCAGTAGCAGCAGCAGAGTCTCCTTCTTACAACACAATAGTGAGAGGAAATTGTTTTTCATGAAATAAGAGCTCTTTTTTTTTTTTTTTTGGTAAAGTCAGACCCCAAAATGATGAATGACTCTGGGAATTTGGGGCTTTATCTCTTTCAATGAGAGAGGGACCCTTTCTCTCTTGGTAAGGCCCTCATGTGTTTATGCTAACATCAAATTGATTTCCAAGCTCTCTTACTCAAGCAGTTGGAGATTTAAAAGGACACAACAAAGATATAGCCAAGAGTAAGCCTAAATGATATAAAATATATTCATCTTGTGGTTAAATTCCACTTTAATATGATTTTTATAAAATAATTTAAATATATTTCTAGTTAACAGAATGTGATGATTAATGGTGTATAGGAATAATATACCTATAAAAAAGAAAATTTACTCCAGCAAAATTACTTTCAGCTAAAAATTTGGTTTTGAATGATATTCTCTTGAAACACTTGCAACAGAATATTAAATGTGTACCATTAAAAAAATAAAATGTATATGTAATCATGTCTGAGTCCTTTAAAATATCAAAAATGGCAAAGGAAAATATGAAAAATTATGGCCTCAGCCTCATAAGTATTTTTAAATATGGAAATTCAAACTGAAGCTATTTTCTATCCAAATCACAGGATTAGTTTGAGAAATTACCATTTAAAAAGATAATATTAGAGAGTGACAATTTATAGATTTTCTTTTTATGTTATTTTAAGGTTTTTTTAGCAATATTGGAAAAAATTAATGCTTCTCTGAATTAAAAAAAAAATAAGAGAAAAGTTTTCATAGTGATGAAACTGCAGGTTACTTGGTCCCTACTGCTGCTAACTTTTCATAAGTATATTTACATCTATATCTATCTATTTGTTATCTCCATATTCAGTATTACTCTGTTATCAGTAAGTTTGTTTCTGGGAATTATTTTTACAAAAAATAAAATATCAAAAATGCTTAATTAGTATTATGACAGGAACTATTTTAGTACTACATTTTACACAATGTAATTAGTAATACTATTAGTTTGTTTCATTCATTTTTAAATTAAAGATGAGCCAAAGTCTTTATGACTCATTGTCTCCTATTAAAAACAGGTAAATCCTGCAAGACATTTACCATTTCGGCAGCTAAATATTGTACAACCAAGGCACAGATTATTATGTCTATAAATCTAAGCAAAACTTGTCCTGGGATAGTAAGTCCCTTGATTTTTTCCCCTGCTTTACTCATACCTGAAGCAGGAAATTATTAGATTGCTCAGTCACTAACCCCACTTTCCAACTCCCACACATCCTATGGTTGATATGCAGACTGCCATTTGCCCACATACTCCTGGGCTGGAAGGAATGCAATTATGCCCAAATACAGGCCTTCACAGACCAGCTCAGGAATGGATTGGCGTTTCAGAATGATAAAGTCATTAAACTGCATCCCTCCCTTTCATGTCTGTGCTGTAGACCTGCTCCAGGACAGTTTCTCAGTTGTTAGTGAATTACTGTAACAGTAGAAAGAAATCCCCAAGAGCAAGATGTTCCTGTGTCCCCACTTCCAGACATGCTCTAGGACCTCAACTGCAGAATTCCCTGAACAGACAGCTTCTTACAGTGAAAGTGAAGCCGCTCAGTCATGTCCGACTCTTTGCAACCGCATGTACTGTAGCCTACAAGGCTTCTCTGTCCATGGGATTTTCCAGGCAAGGGTACTGGAGTGGAGTGCCATTTCCTTCTCCAGGGGATCTTCCCAACCCAGGGATCGAACCCTGGTCTCCCACATTTTAGGCAGATGTTTTACCTTCTGAGCTACCAAAGATAGCTTCTTGCCTCCTTTCAAAACCTACATGGTTTTCTCTGAGTCAGGGAGATAAGGGAGTCATATTTGTATCCATAAATGTGAGGGGCCTTTGTCTCAGAATAATGCTCTGTATTTTAGGCTTGAGTACATGCACCATTCAGTTTAGAGCATCTACATATACTCTTTGATATTCTAAGCAGATGCTCTTGAGAAATGGAGTGAACAACAGTTTAGATTTGCAATGTTCATTAAGAGAAGCCTAAGAAACATCTGAATGTACATGTTGGATTTAATAGAGAAATCTGAACAAAAGATATAAATTTTCAGAGCTGTGACCTGGAGATGCCATTTAGAGTTACAAGTATGGTTGAGGTTACAGGGAATGAGAAGAAAGACAGGAACTGCATCGTTTCACCTTGACCAGTCATACTCTCTCTTTAGTTTCATCATCTCCAAATACAGATGACTCTATTATCTATATAATAGATTTGTTACAAGTAAGACAATTTGTATAAAATAACTTAGCAAAGTTCCTTGCACAGAATAAGTGCTTGACAAACATTTATCAATGTTATTATTTTATTATTTTATTTTGGTTTATTTTGATTTTATTAATTTATGATGATGATTTTTATATCTTATTATTGTTATTTTAACATTTGTTTTACTTTAAACCAAAACATGAATCTCTTCAACACATAATGCACTATGAAAAATAAGAAACCTACAAAAATGTATGAGAAACAATGGCTAGGAATGTAGGGAAAAAAGTAGAACCTGTAATGCATAGAGTGTAAGAGAATATGTATAAAGGAAAGCAGTTATCAAGTAAGTTAATTGCTAATGAGAGATATTATAAAGATTGAAAGGCATCTACTGTATTTTAAACTACGTATGGGTGAATTTATAATGTACTTTTTTTAAAATTTAAATTTATTTATTTTAAATGGAGGCTAATTACTTTACAATATTGTATTGGTTTTGCCATACATCAACATGAATCTGCCATGAATGTACACGTGTTCCCCATCCTGAACCCCCCCTCCTACCTCCCTCCCCATACCATCCCTCTGGGTCATCCCAGTGTTCCAGCCCCAAGCATCCTGTATCCTGCATCGAACCTGGACTGGCAATTAGTTTCTTTCTTTTTTTTAATTTTTCTTATTTTATTTTATTTTTTAACTTTACAATATTTTATTGGTTTTGCCATATATCAACATGTATCTGCCACAGGTATACACGTGTTCCCCATCCTGAACCCTCCTCCCTCCTCCCTCTCCGTACCATCCCTCTGGGAAATCCCAATGCATGATTAGTTTCTTATATGGTATTATACATGTTTCAATGCCATTCTCCCAAATCATTCCCCCCCTCCCTCTCCCTCTCCCACAGAGTCCAAAAGACTTTTCTATACGTCTGTGTCTCTTTTGCTGTCTCACATACAGGGTTATCGCTACCATCTTTCTAAATTCCATATATATGAGTAAGTATACTGTATTGGTGTTTTTCTTTCTGGCTTACTTCACTCTGTATAATAGGCTCCAGTTTCATCCACTTCATTAGATCTGATTCAAATGTATTCTTTTTAATGGCTGAGCAATATTCCATTGTGTATATGTACCACAGCTTTCTTATCCATTCATCTGCTGATGGGCATCTAGGTTTCTTCCATGTCATGGCTATTATAAACAGTGCTGCAATGAACATTGGGGTACAATAACATTCTTTAATTAGTTTTGGAGAAGAGGGGAGCACATTGTAGTAAGATTAAAAATGAATGGAAGATAAGAAATTGACCCATAAAATATTTGCATCATTTCTTACAGTGAAGGTGTATAGAGACCAGCAGATTTGAGGAGTAGTGATCAAGACCATCCCCATGGAAAAGAAATGCAAAAAAGCAAGATGGCTGTCTGGGGAGGCCTTACAAATAGCTGTGAAAAGAAGAGAAGTGAAAAGCAAAGGAGAAAAGGAAAGATATAAGCATCTGAATGCAGAGTTCCAAAGAATAGCAAGGAGAGATAAGAAAGCCTTCCTCAGCGATCAATGCAAAGAAATAGAGGAAAACAACAGAATGGGAAAGACTGGAGATCTCTTCAAGAAAATTAGAGATACCAAGGGAATATTTCATGCAAAGATGGGCTCAATAAAGGACAGAAATGGTATGGACCTAACAGAAGCAGAAGATATTAAGAAGAGGTGGCAAGAATACACAGAAGAACTGTACAAAAAAGATCTTCACAACCCAGATAATCATGATGGTGTGATCACTCACCTAGAGCCAGACATCCTGGAATGTGAAGTCAAGTGAGCCTTAGAAGGCATGACTATGAACAAAGCTAGTGGAGGTGATGGAATTCCAGTTGAGCTATTTCAAATCCTGGAAAATGATGCTGTGAAAGTGCTGCACTCAATATTCCAGCAAATTTGGAAGACTAAGCAGTGGCCACAGGACTGTAAAAGTTCAGTTTTCATTCCAATCCCAAAGAAAGGCAATGCCAAAGAATGGTCAAACTACCACACAGTTGCACTCATCTCACACACTAGTGGAGAAGGCAATGGCAACCCACTCCAGTACTCTTGCCTGGAAAAGCCCATGGACGGAGGGGCCTGGTAGGCTGTAGTCCATGAGGTCGCTAAGAGTCGGGCACAACTGAAAGACTTCATTTTCACTTTTCACTTTCATGCATTGGAGAAGGAAATGGCAACCCACTCCAATATCCTTGCCTGGAGAATTCCATGAACAGACGAGCCTGGTAGGCTACAGTCTTTGGAGTCACAGAGAGTTGGACATGACTGAGCGACTAAACTTTGGCAGTGTGAGACTTGAAATAGTATACCTGTTTCATTGGAGAATAAAATCTTGCCAGGCAGGTGGAAAAGAAAGAGAAAGATTTAAAGGTAAAAGTGAATTGATTCAGTTCAGTTCAGTTGCTCAGTCGTGTCCGACTCTTTGCAACCTCATGGACTGCAGCTTGCCAGGCTTCCCTATCCATCACCAACTCTTAGAGCTTACTCAAACTCATGTCCATTGAGTCGGTGATGCCATCCAACCATCTCATCCTCTGTCATCCCCTTCTCCTCCTGCCTTCAATCTTTCCCAGCATCAGGGTCTTTTTCAATGAGTCAGTTCTTTGCCTCAGGTGGCCAAAGTATTGGAGTTTCAGCTTCAGCATCAGTCCTTCCAATGAATATTCAGGACTGATTTCCTTTAGGATGGATTGGTTGGCTCTCCTTGCTGTCCAAGGAACTCTCAAGAGTCTTCTCCAACACCACAGTTCAAAAGCATCAATTCTTCAGCATTCAACTATGTTTGTAGTCCAACTCTCACATCCATGCATGACTATTGGAAAAACCATAGTTTTGACCAGATGGACATTTGCTGGCAAAGTAATGTCTCTGCTTTTTAATATGCTGTCTAGGTTGGTCATAACCTTTCTTCCAAGGAGCAAGTGTCTTTTAATTCCATGGTTGCAGTCACCATCTGCAGTGATTTTGGAGCTCCCAAAAATGAAGTCTCTCACTGTTTCCATTGTTTCCCCATCTGTTTGCCATTAAGTGATGGGACCGGATGCCATGAACTTTGTTTTTTGAATGTTGAGTTTTAAGCTAGCTTTTTCACTCTCCTCTTTCAGTTTTATCAAGAGGCTGTTTAGTTCTTCTTCACTTTCTACCATAAGGGTGGTATCATCTGCATAAATGATGTTATTGATATTTCTCCTGTCAATCTTGATTCCAGCTTGTGCTTCATCCAGCCCAGCATTTTGCATGAATTGATGGTGCCTACCAAAAGTTCATTGGAGATTAAGAAGTAATGAACTGAGTATTATTCTTAATGTATCAGAATTTGTAATGTGTTAGTGAAGTCTCATAGAACGATGACAGTGTCTTCAATGGTGATATAATCAGCAGTCAGGTTATTTCATGACTATCATATAGTAATAGTAACCAATTAGTACACTAATTAGTACACTAATAGTAACCAATTAGTACACGGCTCTTACGAATGGATTAGATTGTTGGAAGATACCATTCTTTTATGTACTCAAAGAACTAATGTTAAACTATTGTCAGAATACAGTGATTACAATTCTAAACTATAATGAGCCTCTACTATATTAACTGACTTCTTTAATGTCACTGAATAAAATGGCATGTGAATTTTTAAAAATTCCAATAAGATCAGAGAATGATTTTGACTGGTATTTAAAATTTTACCCTATTTAATTAAATTGGTGAAGAATTCATATCTAATATAACTAAACCAGAAAGGCAATACTGGACTTTTATTAATCCTTTCCCAGTTAATTTCATGTTTAAAACCTCTGACATAAAATGTTTAATCTTGTGGGGAAAAGATAAAACAAAATATTTTTCAAAAGAAGACATGAATATTTTATTTAATAAAATGCATTATTTAAAGCATCCTACTAAGAGCATTTAAGGCATTTTAGGAATTAAATGATGACTATTGGCTATGATAACTATCGTTCTTAGCTAATGGGAGGTACAAAAATGTATTTTTAAAAGTCAGTGAACAATACAAAATTCTTAAAATCTGTTTTAAGTCAGAAAACAACTTGATACAAAAATAAATAAATAGCTTAATAGCTATTCATTAATAGCTTAATGAATAGTAACATAACAGCTATCTGCCTGGGTATTTATTAACCCTATACAATGTAGAGCTTAAAAAAGAAAAACATGTATCTCATTTAAAGATATTGAAATGGAAAGAAATTTAGCATATTATTTGATCATGTTATTTAAATAAAAGAAAAAAAGGTGTCTTCAGAGTATAAACCATAAGAATGAAAAATGTGTATGAATGTTCATGAATAAATATTTTAAAGCATATATAATAAAAGCAGTAATAAAGCACTCCTTCCTCCAGATGCTGAGAGTCTTAGTGACTGAGAGTTCACATTCAAGCTATCCTTCAGTGATTGCTTGTGGTCAAAGGTGATCTCACAAGGAAATGTCTTCTTTCTAGGGCAGGAATACTGGTCAACACTGGTATTAAAGAGCCTAGCCACCTTCTCCAAATTTGGGACAACTTTGAAGGGTCATTCAAATTCCAGATTTCCCTTTGGATTAGCTATATCTTCTGCTGTAAAGTATTGCAAACCAACTTCCCCATCTAGTAATACTATCTTCTTCTTAACCTGTAGGTATTGAAGCTAAAAACAATTATAATAAGTCAAAAAAAAAAACAGATTTTAGTATGGGGTTTTACAGTTGTATTAACACTAGTCATTTAGAGCCCAATTACTGGTGAATTGGTGGAGGTCAGAAAGATTTTGACATGCAATTAGAATGCAATTATTAAACTTTAATTAGTAATGACATGGGATGGGATAATCCTGAAAGGGAATGTATTTATGACTGCATTGTATCTGGAGCTTGAGAAATATGGGAGAAATAGTAATTATGAAGACAGTGATATCAAGTGGCTACTTCTGGGAGTAGGTGATATGGTTGGAGAAATGGGAAGAAAGTCTGAGTGTGATTAATCACCAACTGAAAGCTAAGCACTAAAGCCAGAGAGCCTTTCTGACAACATATAAATAGATTTTGGTATCCTATAGAATAAGCTCAGGTTGAGCTGGAAGAAGGCTGCATGCAAGTTGTGCTCAGGACTTAATTATGTTGTAGTAGCAGATGAGAGAATGTTGAAATTTCAGCCATAGCAGGTCCACTATATCAAGGTCATTGGACTCTGAAATGTGTGATGATGACATCTGCTTTGAGTCAACCCAGATTCCCCAGAACATTTTTAGTTTTCAGTGGTAGCATTTCATGTTGTTAAAGAGTAGTGTTTTCCACCCTCTTGCTTGATGATATTGATGCAGAAACCAGCGCTTATAAGTCAACATATATCCCCCCGAGAATAGGACCAAAATTCCTCTCCTGTCATTAAATCAATAACTAGGACTAAATCATTACTTAACTTCACTAGGAGATCAAAGTCTTCTCATGGAGAAAAGGGTCTATACCCCAAGGAACTATAAAACCTACCAGCTGGAGACACTGCATGAAACTAAATTCAAGGGGATAAGGAAAAATAAAATGTTGTATAACAGAGAATGTGTTGATTTGGGAACATATCCATGTTCCATAAGATTTAAAATCTTGGCAGCTGACACACTATGAGGCTGATTCTTGGACACTTTGAGAAAAAACCACAGTAGCTGTGGCACACTGTAGACAAAGGGAAGAAAAGGCTCAGATGATTAGCAGGCTATGATGTATACACTATGGATGGAAAACCCACAAAGGGCGTTGTGCCGCTAGAGGGTCTAGCAAACACTCCATTTAGTAAAACAGTAAGTAATGTTCTGGTGAGAGGAGAACCATCAGCTCTGAAAAGGCCAGTGGTGGCTGTACTCTCCAGGCCAAAACTGTCAGTAAGGAGATACTGTTAAGGAATTTGCCATCCTTAGAACAATTCACAGAAAATTACCCTTAATCAGTCAATAACAGATCTTGATACTTAACTGTCAGAAGCCAGTTTGTTATTATAATGAACAGAAATGTCAGAGCAGTGGCCCAAAGTACTCAGAAACCATGGCAATAGTAGCATAATATAGGGACCATGTGGACAAGATAGATAGGCATCCAGATGTCGATCAGTAATTGACAATAAATAATTAGATGGCTGGAGTGGCCAGATATAAACTAGTATTTATACCCAGGACACATTGACCAATAATCCACTGACTGAAAGAGAGGCTGGGCCTAAAATCAAAAGGATTAACCTACCTTGCCATCAAAGAGAATTATGGGAATACCAGACCACCTGACCTGCCTCTTGAGAAATCTGTATGCAGGTCAGGAAGCAACAGTTAGAACTGGACATAGAACAGCAGACTGGGTGTTCACTGGAAGGACTGATGTTGAAGCTGAAACTCGAATACTTTGGCCACCTGATGCGAAGAGTTGACTCATTGGAAAAGACCCCGATGCTGGGAAAAATTGAGAGCAGGAGGAGAAGGGAATGACAGAGGATGAGATGGTTGGATAGCATCACTGACTCAATGGACATGAGTTTGGTTATACTCTGGGAGTTGGTGATGGACATGGAGGCCTGGCGTGTTGCAGTTCATGGGGTTGCAAAGAATCAGATATGACTGAGTGATTGAACTGAGCCTAAAATATTTTGCATTTTGTTGTTGGATTTTGTTTTTAGGCAAAGATAGTATTCTTTAGTTTTTCTGGTCTTTTCTGTCTATATTGTCAATTGTCTTTTCTCTAAGAAAACATCCTTTTAAACTCTATTTCTTATCTCAGTGGTAAAACATGACATTCTGCCAAATTTTACTTGAGTGTATTTTGGTGACTTATTCTTAGATATTTTTAAAGAATACATATTTCCATCCTCTTCTGTAGATTTCATGTCAGTGTGTGTAACTGCTCCTTATTTACTCTTATTACATGGGCAGTTCATTTATTGTTCTTTATATGGCTTCACTGTATGTTCCCAGAGGCATCCTGAGACTGAGGATGCCTAATCCAGTTCTGGTCCAGTTCTCTCCACACAATATACTCTTTCTCTGGTTCTAGAAATTTCTTCCCCCTCTTGTTCTTCATGTTCTTAATTTATATTGCCCAGATCATGCGTGGAAGAAACATTTAAAGTTAAATTTTTGCAGGGGGAGTGGTGCAGATTAGTGATATAATAGATAAATAGATTAATCTGTCTCCCTACCTATCTATTTAAATATAGATATATAGATATAGATATCTACCGCTTGTCAGGAATCTGTCAAGGAATTGAGATAAAGTGTTGAATCAAGTGGACAAAGTTTTATTGTGATTGGAATATAGTGAGAGGAGACATACAGTAAATAAATATGTAAAATATTGAGTGATGAAAAAACTGCTGCTGCTGCTAAGTCGCTTCAGTCGTGTCCAACTCTGTGTGACCCCATAGACGGCAGCCCACCAGGCTCCCCTGTCCCTGGGATTCTCCAGGCAAGAACACTGGAGTGGGTTGCCATTGTCTTCTCTGAAACTAGAAAAGAAAAAAGCATAGTACACATATAGTGATGGCACCCCACTGCAGTACCTGGAAAACCCCATGGGCGGAGGAGCCTGGTGGGCTGCAGTCCTTGGGGTCGCTGAAAGTCAAACACAACTGAGCGACTTCACTTCCACTTTTCACTTTCATGCATTGGAGGAGGAAATGGCAACCCACTCCAGTGTTCTTGCCTGGAGAATCCCAGGGATACCAGAGCCTGGTGGGCTGCCGTCTATGGGGTCGCACAGAGTGGGCCACGACTGAAGCGACTTCACAGCAGCAGCAGCAGCAGCAGTGATGGGAGCATGAGAGAGTTTCCATTTTAATATCACGTAGCCAGGAAAGAACTGTGTTAAGGGAATTTGAGCCAGTGTGATCTGAAGAATGGGAGTGAATCATGTAACTGTGCCTCAAGGAGATTGTTCAAAGAGTATGCTGTGTGTGCGCTGTGTACCATTGCTTCAGTTGTGTCTGATTCTTTGCAACCCCATGGACTGTGGCCTCCCAGTCTCCTCTGTCTGTAGGATTTCCCAGGCAAGAATACTGGAATGGGTTGCCATATCATCTTCCAGGGGATCTCCCTGACCTAGGGATTGAACCCATGTCCCCTGCATTACAGGCAGATTCTTCACTGTCTGAGTCACCAGGGAAGTCCCAGAGCCTATAATAATGACATCAAAACTACAGTCCAGTCCAGCAGCCTGCTTAGTGTGCTTGAGGAACAGCAGGAGGCTAGTAATGGTTAGGTGGATTACGGGAGGATTTCCTAATATTTTATTAATTCATATTCTTTGTAACTAGTATATATTATTTTTATGATGTAAAATTAAGTAAGTTGTACATGTAGAATACTGGATGTCAGGCAACATGGTCCTCATCCATTACTGCTGCCATCTGGTTCATATGACTCAGACCAGTCATTCAGTTTACATTTATCTTCTGTTCAGGAATTGACTACATCGTTTCCTCAGACCTTTCTGTGAATATGTAAATAGGGAAAAGTATTATATAAAATTTTCCTGTATATATATATATGTATATATATATACATATATATATATACAGGAAACAATGTTTTATATATATATAAAACAATCTCTAGACCTTATTAATACTTCAGTAGAATGTTTCATTGTTTATCTTTTGTACATTTTCGTTTTCTTAAAACTTACAGGTCCTTTTTGGAAACTGAATTTAAAAAATAGATTAATATAAATTGTAAGCTTTGTTTCAAAATGTAAATTAATATAATAGCTTAAAAATCAAATGAAAGTGATAGTAGATTCGTTAAAATTGTAATTTAAAATGTGAAATCAATATATTTCAAGGAAATCTTGGTCCTGAATAACAGGCACTCTATTTCATATTTTTATATGTATGCTAAATCATGTTCTTTAGTCAATGCAAAAAGGCTACCAGTAAATGAAATTTTCTAACAAGATTTTCCAACATCAAATGGTATTAATGTTTCCTTCATGCAAATTACAAAATGTATTATTTCTCTTCTGGTGTCATATGTTTGCTATATTTTTAATAAAAAGAAATTAAAATACTAAACATCACAAATCATAATCACTTTATACTTACCTCTCATAGAGACTTGGATGAAATGTATAGAACATGTTTTTTTCAACATAAAATTTAAGAAGATTATTAAATGTAGAATTTAGAGACAGTAGGCTTTTACCCAATTTTCTAGTCTAAGTAAATTTTTAAAATTCATTCAGGACCAAATAGAGCTATTTTGCCCTCTCCCAAACTAATTTAAGCTAGCATTTTCAGCTCTGCTCAGCACGAGATTTGATAGCCAAGGATATATTTTATATTAGGTTTTCAAACTAGAAAAGTGTAACTGCTCTGGGTGAGATTGATGAAAAAGTCATTCCTGTTTATTATTCTTGATTGATAAAAATAAGTATTCCTATAGAGATAAGTGTTATACTCTATAGTAGATGACTGAATTTATCAATTGCATAATAGTATTGTTTTTGTTATGTATTTTATTCTCTCTTGAGATGATAAGGCCACATATTTTACTACCTTTTTTAGAAGCTAAACTAATACATAAGTTTATTTATTTTTAATTTTAGAGATTGTCTTTGGGAATCCCTGGGGAGGTTTTTTCCGTGTATGATTGAAGAAAATAACTTATGTTGAATGACAATATTACGAATTAGTAATATGTGATTTCTACTAAAATAGGATATATCATATATCAAAAATTATGAGCTTTATAAAAACATCAGAGCAAATGATAATGTAAGGCTAAACATTTCATATTTTGAAATTTAAAAAAATAAATATAACGAGTAAATTCTGAAAGATATATAACTTCTCTAATCCACTCAGTTTCTAGATAGATCTTTTTTGTAAGTAAAACTGGAATATACAATTTTAACATTCATATTAGGCTAAACCAATCATATAAGAAGTGAATGTTCCATTTATTGAACACTTAAGAAATGTAATTTTTATGTTTATATAAATGTTTACAATACATAATATATTACAAATTTTGTCCAGTTCAAATTTAGATGATATGGGATATTATTCTTAGTAATCAGTATTATTGAGAATGCTTTGTAATAGTCATCAGCAAAAAAATAATGATTGATTATATGTCAAGAAATAAAGTGGTGCTTATTAAAATGTCATTGATCTTTTTCTATAAAAATTATTCATTCAACAGATAATTATTGGGTATATTTTAAAATAACTCAAAACTTATTAGGGATAACTTGACAAGTTATAAATGGACATTTAAGAAATATTATATTCCTAATCCTGGTTTTCATGGAACTTATATTTATTGGGAAGAGACAGATAGGGAATGAAGCAATTATTTAATTACAATTATTAAAAGTATTATTAGAGTGAAGTAAAGCATGATAAAGAGGTTACAGTGGTATGAATAACTTTATCTAATTAGAGGGTACAGGGACAGCTTTTTCTTTTGAAGGAACGCTGAATTTGAAGTATAATTAGCTTATTGAAGAGGGAATGGGAAAGGACAAAAGAAATACTCCGGCTCTGGATATAATTTTGTGCAATCAGTTAGTTTCAGAAATTGAAGCTATAAGTACTACTCTCAACAAACTGTCTCTACATGTCAGTGGACATGAATTAATAACAGTATTTAGTTACCATAAAAAATGATGTTTAATAATTAATGGGAAGATTGGGATGACATAGCTGTTGTACTTTAAAAAGATCCCTACTTTACTCAATGAAATATTTATTTTGTTAATATAACAAATATGTATGGAGCATCCACTGGGTGCCAGGCACCACACACTTATCTCTCTCTTCATCTTTATATTACAAAGAGAGGAAGTAGTTAAATAACAACTGTAATAGATTAATTGATGACATATATATTATTAATGTTAAATAGAACAGAGTATAGAAAATTGGTAGTAATAAGAGAGGAGATTTATGGAGTTTATACATAGTGGTCAGGCAATGAGGATCTGATAATTGAGAAAAGGCAAAATATATGAGGAAATTGGTCTGCCTCTAAGTTGGGCAAGAGTGCACCAGGCCAAGAGAAAACCCATTGCAAAGGCCTAAGGGAGGCATCTGCCTGGTGGATTCATGGCCTGGCAAAGATGGCAGTGTGGCCAGAGAAAAGTGAGGGAATGAAGATTGAAAATGAAGTCAGAGATAACTGGGAGCCAAAATGTCTAAGGAATTACAGGTCATTTTAAAGATTTTGCTTTGAGACTGAGTGAAATGGGAGCTACTCAAGAGTTTTCAGGAGAAAATTAGCATAGTCTGAAATATGTCTTAATTGTACATCTCTGGTTGGAATGTAGGAAACAGACTTTTAACTGGCCAGGGGTAGAATTAAGAAAATATGTTGGTAGGGCATTCCCATAATCTGAGTGAGAAAGGATGGCGAATTGAACCGGGGCTACAGCAACTGAGATAATGAGAAGCGATCAGATTCTGAATCTAGTTTGACAATAGAAGTAGGAGGACTTCCTGCTAAAATAGATGTTAATATGAAAGAAAGAAAATTCAAAGATTACTCATAATTTTTTGCCTTAGTAATTGCATGAAAGCAGTTGTTTTAAATTATGAAGAGGAAGGTGCAAGTAGAGCAAGTTTAGGTGAATATGGAGTGATCAGTTTTAAATGTAAAGCTTGAGATGTCTGTACTTATTAAAGAGGATATATGATATTTCAGAATTTAGAGCTGATGTCTGAGTTTAGTATATAAATAATGTAAATGTAGGTTTTAATCATAATATGGATGCTAATTAAAGGTATAAGACTGGCAGCACCCCAAAGAGAAGGCACTGTGCCAAAGAAAGTTGCCAAGGACTGAGCATCCTGACAGTCATGCCTGGGAGAAGAGAAGGAGCCAGAAGAATCCAGAAAAAGAACATGAGATGTAATCATCCAAAAGACATGATGAAAACCAAGAGAGCTGCCTTTGTTAGTAATAACCGTGTGTGAGGTGCGATCATGGGAATGTGTAGCTGAGGTTATTGGAGGAGCTTCAAGGACTTGGAGCCACAATGTTGAAGGTGTCAGTCATATAATTATTGAAGTCTCCAAACATTAAAATGTGATTGTCATTGGAGGAAATAATTATGAGCTAGGAGTTAAACTCTTAAAGGAATTGTCAGGGTTGGGGGGGGGTAGGTGTGGGGTTATACTAAAGAGATTGCTTAATTAGACTTTAAGTGAGCAAGACTGGAAAATATAATCTGATAACATATGTTTCAGAACTAGGGATTTAAAGGAGGAAGGAAGGAGAATGATTTCAAATTAACAATAAATAACAAAAAAGATGCCCACCAACCTCCAATTATGGGGGTGTAAGAACTCTCAGAGAATAAAAGCAGTCACTACTTGAAAGTAAAGGGACAATTCAGAAAAAAGGTAGATAATATAAGTGATTTTGCTAAACATGAACTGTAAATTCAAGAGAGTAGGGTTGGAAGAACCTTTGGGCGTATTTATAATAAAAAATACTTGTTTATCTGAAATTCAGATTTAAGGAGACATGTACAGCAATGTTTCTAACATTACTAGTAATAATAAAAATCAAAATCTGAAAACAGCCCAATATCCATCAATTGTAGAATTGAAAAGCCAGTAGATGCTGTCTAGTGGCTGTGCAGAACTCTGGAGTTTAGAGTGTAGTAGTAAATTATGAGGAGAAGGCAATGCAAACCCACTCCAGTACTCTTGCCTGGAAAATCCCATGGATGGAGGAACCTGGTGGACTGCTGTCTATGAGGTCACACAGAGTCGGACACAACTGAAGAGACTTAGCAGCAGTAGCAGCAGTAAATGATGATCTGGGAGTCTAGGATTTTCTCATGATGAATAATGAAAACATAGAAAAGATAGGATAAAGATAGTTATGTACATTCAAAATACTGGGTGTAAATATTGTGGTATCAATGGAGTCTAGGAGTTTGGGGAAGATTGAATCCACAGGAAAAAACATCTCTGGCATTTGATGGCAGTAATAAAGCCCGATGATAGTTTAGTCTCTATGTCATGTCTGATTCTTGCGAGCCCATGGACTTTAGCCCCCTAGTCTCCTCTGTCCATGGATTTCTCCAGGCATGAATACCAGAGTGGGTTTCCATTTTCTTCTCCAGGGAGTCTTCCCAACCCAGGGATTGAAACCGTGTCTCCATCAAACCCTCATCTCCTGCACTGCAAGTGGATTCTTTACCATGGAGCCACCAGGGAAGCCCAACATATCCTAGGGGAGTTATATCTTAGACTCATGACATGAATTTATTGGACATGTGTTAAGAAAAGAAAGTGAAGTCGCTCAGTCATATCCGACTCTTTGCGACCCCATGGACTGTAGCCTACCAGGCTTCTCTGTCCATGGGATTCTCCAGGCAAGAATACTGGAGTGCATTGCCATTTCCTTTTCCAGGAGATCTTCCCAACCCAGGGATCGAACCCAGGTCTCCCACATTGCAGGCAGACGCTTTACCCTCTGAGCCACCAGGGGCTCTAACTGAAAGTTTTGGCTGAGGCCAGACTTTTGAAGATCTAGATATTATGCCAAGGGCTCAATCTCCATCTTTATTCCTAAAGAAGATGATGAAATGTTTAAATAAATCATGGACTTTATTGACCCTTATTAGAAGAAGAATACACTTACTGTTAAAATGTTGTTGTACACCCTAAGGAGACTGAGGACATCTGGGGAATTAAATTTCATACTGAAAATAGAGTGATTTTTAAGACCTCTTTTCTTTTCATAAAGAAAGAAAGGCATGAATCCTCAGGTTTTTTCCCTTCTCTGGGTAACTAAGATTCCTGCAGTCTCACACCAATAACTGTCCAGTTACTACCTGCAAACCTATGGAAGTATTTCTTCCAGCCAAGTAATCTATTTGGTCCAGATGACTTTTTTTTTTTTTTTTTTAATTTAACCTCACTTAAGCAACCAATGCCAAAGACTATACAACTAGGAGGGAAGTAATGATCTCATAAACCTCACAATCTAGTGAGGTGAAACAGATGATAAGCAAAGCAGAAAAGATATTAAGAAGTTAAGAAGTTCATGGAGGAGGATGGTAATTTGAAAGTTCATTGAGATAGTAAATAAAAATTATCTAGGAGGGGATGACATTTTAGGGAAAGAAAAAAAAAAAAGGATGGAGTTCAAGCAGCTAGATATTTAGAGATCTCGGAGAGAAATATTCCATAAGAGGAAAAAGCAAATGCCAAAGACCTAAAATGGACATTTTTTTTTAATATGAATGAGAAAAAAACTGCAAGGGAGTGGCTGAAACCAAGAATAGAAGAAAATAAAGCCAGAAGGGTAAGTATTTGATTCTAGAGGCAACTGATTTAATGCAATTTGCAATTTGAATGGTTTTGAGAGGATGACCTGATATAATAGCATCATAGAACAACTCTACTTAACTGTTATTAGTAATCTACAAGAGGCAAAAATAAAAGTGGACATTTAATAGCAGAGCCTACAGATGACAGTGGTTTGGACCATGGTGATAGAACAATGGAAATGGTGGCAAGTTGTAGAAGCAAGGGGATTTCCTGATTGTCTAAAATAAATAAATGTCAAGGATGTTTCCAATATTTTTGACGAGCAATCAAAGGAAGAGGCTGGAAATAATTGAGACGAGAATGCTCTGATAGAGCAAATTCAACATTTTAAGCTTAAATTGCTTGTTCGGCATCCAAGTGCAGGTGTTAATTATGGAACTAAATTTATGGTCCAAAGGTCATGAAAAAATATCCAGACTGAAGACAACATTTGGGAGTTGCAAGTTTCAGTTGTTCTTTGAAGCCTCATAATAAACTCTTGAGAAGAGAATGAGTGTAGAAAACAAAACAGGTCCAAAAAATACTTTGTTTGTAGATAGGGATATTTTTCAAGTTAAAATGAGAAACACTGGAAAATTATTTTGAGAGATTTATATATAAACATTCCACAAAATAACAGTATCAAAAGAAGTGGCATACTCTACTTTAAAAATTGATTTTTTTTTCTTTGCTAAAATGCTTTCAAGTATTGAATGTTATATGATTTCATCATAGGTGAAACTAGGCTATTACCAAGGTGTGCCACAGGTCTTTTTAATGCAATTTTCTTAGATGGAGTCCAACACTTATCAATTATATATGGAATACTATCACACTATAATTCTCACTAGTGTTATAGAGTCCTTCTACAATGTCTTACTATTAAACTGTGGAAAATTCTGAAAGAGATGGGAATACCAGACTACCTGACCTGCCTCTTGAGAAACCTATATGCAGGTCAGGAAGCAACAGTTAGAACTGGACATGGAACAACAGACTGGTTCCAAATAGGAAAAGGAGTACGTCAAGGCTGTATATTGTCACGCTGCTTATTTAACTTTTATGCAGAGTACATCATGAGAAACGCTGGGCTGGAAGAAGCACAAGCTGGAATCAAGATTGCTGGGAGAAATATCAATAACCTCAGATATGCAGATGACACCACCCTTATGGCAGAAAGTGAAGAGGAACTAAAAAGCCTCTTGATGACAGTGAAAGAGGAGAGTGAAAAAGTTGGCTTAAAGCTCAACATTCAGAAAACGAAGATCATGGCATCTGGTCCCATCACTTCATGGGAAATAGATGGGGAAACAGTGGCAGACTTTATTTTGGGGGGCTCGAAAATCACTGCAGATGGTGATTGCAGCCATGAAATTCAAAGATGCTTACTCCTTGGAAGGAAAGTTATGACCAACCTAGACAGCATATTAAAAAGCAAAGACATTACTTTGCCAACAAAGGTCTGTCTAGTCAAGGCTGCTTTTTTTCCAGTAGTCATGTATGGCTGTGAGAGTTGGCCTGTAAAGAAAGCTGAGCGCCAAAGAATTGATGCTTTTGAACTGTAGTGTTGGAGAAGACTCTTGAGAGTCCCTTGGACTGCAAGGAGATCCAGCCAGTCCATCCTAAAGGAGATCAGTCCTGCGTGTTCACTGGAAGGACTGATGTTGAAGCTGAAACTCCAATACTTGGCCACCTAATGCGAAAAGCTGACTCATTTGAAGAGACCCTAATGCTGGGAAAGATTGAGGGCAGGAGCAGAAGGGGACGGCAGAGGATGAGATGGTTGGATGGCATCACCAACTGAATGGACAGGAGTTTGGGTAGGCTCTGGGAGTTGGTGATGGACAGGGAGGCCTGGCACGCTGCAATTCATGGGTTTGCAGAAAGTTGGACATGACTGAGCAACTGAACTGAACTGTTATATAAAAGCTAGTAATAAATTATTGATATGTTTGGGTGCCACTAAAACCATATACATTTCCAGTTAATAATAAATACTTAAAAATTAATTTCTGTTGTTAGAATATGTAACCCATGCTTTCATGGTAGCTCCAGAAAAAATGTCAGCTAATTTCCCCCTTATCATTTAAGCAGCAGATATTTTTTGTGTGTTTAAACTCATATGTTAGTAGTATGAACCATACATACTATAACGAGTTAGTTTTCTCAATGAATGTACATTCTGTTCAATTAACACATTTTTAATGAAGTCATCAAAGAGGCATCAATGCAAATGAGGTGTTGAAAATGTTGCTTTTCCTTACTATTTTCAATAACACATAATTGATATTTCAAAACACTCATAATTTATTCTAAAGTGATCATTCAGTAACAGCAGATTTTCAAAGACTTTGCTTTAAAATAAAACAACCAATCTGTTTACTACATAATTTGTTCTTATTCTGAATTTGATTTTATGGTATTGCATGTTAAAAGTATCATACGTTACATCCATACACAAGTTTTATTTTTATGAAATACTCTTGCTAATAATATCTGTAGGATTAAACACCTCATATTGAATAATATATAAAAATAAAATATAAATACATGATATGTATATATGTTCAATTACATATGTACTTTCATTACATACATGTATATGCATTCAATTTTTCTCCACCAAATTGGCTTTAATTAAAAATATTTTTACTGAAACTTATATATAAGTTGATGTAAATACATTCCCATTTATTTATAAGATTCTAATATTCTTTGAACTTTGATATTATGAATCTATGTAAATAAAGATAGTATTTTAGTATATAAATATATTAGCTTTTATTTGAATTTTTTGAAATGTCTAAAAACCTTCAGCTATTTTTTAGAGGTACATATAGTTTACAAAATAAATTATTATGTGTTTCTGATTTAGTAAAACCATATATAATTATGAAAAAGAAGGATAAGCTAAGGCTAATTTTTGTGGATTTGTGATCTAAAACAAGTCAGAAGCATTGCAAGTACTTCTGCCTCAAATTCTCCACATTCAAAGGTGCCAGCAGGAAAATCCCGCTCAACACCGAGAAATTAAGGCTCACTGAGATTGGGTCACTATTGGTAAAAATACAGATTGCTTGTTTTATCTATTACTTAACACTTCATGAGAGGTTTACCCATGGAAGACTGAGAGAAGCATTTTGTCTTGTCTCTTTTGAAACATTAGTGAAGTCAGAATAGTGGTTTGAAAAAATAAAGGAGCTATGTGAAGAAGAATATGTTCATCAGTGAAGATAATTTGGTGAATCTGTAGAAGACAACATGTAAAGGAATGGAAGCCAATAGAGGAAAAATCCCAGAGAGGAAGTCACGGCCTGGGCAGTGCCGTGGAACACACTCCAGTGGGCAGCCTGTGGAAGCCGTGGGGCCTGCTGTTTTTTTCTGTGAAGAAAGCCCAGTAGTTTACTTAGGGAGGGAAAAGCCTTCAGTGCTTCTCTCTCTTTTTTTTTAATTTATTTATTTAATTGGAGGCTAATTACTGTAGTGATTTTTGCCATACATTGACATGAATCACCCATGGGTGCACATATGCTTCTTTTTTAAAGAAGCAGAATCAAATTCTTGGAGAAAATTCAGTATAACAGAAGATTTTGCAGTCAGAGTAAGCATCTCTGTTTTGACTTTTGTCTATTCTCCACTTACTCATTTGCTTGAAAAGTAAGCCTGTTAATATCTATAAACATTTATTCTTTTAAAACTTAGGAAATTTCAGGGTTTATGATGTTAACTGAGTATACTTCATTTTTTTCCAAAAAGATCACCTAAAATTCCAATGGCTATCTAAACAAATAATACTGTTTATGAGAAGTTCCTTAATATATATACAAAGGAAATGATACATAATTTTTATGTTATTTATTTTTATAGAAGTGCCATACATTAAACTTTTAAGGGAAAATGCTTTAAAATAATGTTTTACAATCTATTTTATTCATTAAGGAAGCTTTCAGATATTTTTTAATCCCCCTCCCCATCCATGGAATCTTAGTACCATAAATATCTGTTTGTGTTGTCCAGTAGAATTTGCGTGGGAGGGCCATAAACTATTGTATTATCTAGTAATTTTCCAGCCCCGTGAACCAACATCCATCCCTTGGGGGCTGATATAGCTCTCATTGGTAATGCATGATTTAAACCAAGTTAGTGTGAGACATTTTTGAACTTGGACTAAGCAAATGAGCGAGGTAGAACATATGGCTCAAAATATTTCCAAACACATTTGAATACAAATTCTGTATTTCTCAGATTTCAAGGGAATAGGGTTTCAACATAAAACAAAACAAAAATTCTGGAAGCAATGAACCTATATATAGCATTTAAGGATCGATGCATTTCTTGTGTTCTTTGATACTTCATTCCTCATATGTGCACTCATGCCCTGTGGTTTGGCATGAAAACGCTTACGTAGCATTGTGCTTGATCTTTTTCCCTCAGCTATTTTCCCATCTGTAGGTCGATGATGAGTGAAATTTGAATAAAATTTGGTAAATGATGGTCATTGAATGAATGGCATCTTAGCAAAGTATTTTTTTAATCAGAGACTTTCTCTCTCTTTGACAGAAAGGTATTTTCCCTGATTTGAAATGCAGTGGAAGTTTTCAGAAAGCAATCTGACTAGCTTCTCTAATAAGATGCTTTTAATTTAAAAAAATTCTCAAGTAATCAGTTTTGAGAAGGTGAAATACTATTCTAGATCTAAACTCCTATAATTAGGTCAAATATTTAATGAGGCATTTCTTAAAACTGGCTCTGAGCATTTTCAAAACATCTGTTTTATAAGTCATTTAGGAAACTCTTTTAAGAATATATTTAAAATAGTAATAATTACTATTAATAATAACAGTTACACATATTACTTTCATGGCCTTTAAAAATGTTATCTACAAATCATTGTGTATAAAAGGAAAAAAATCCCTTCATTTTCTTTTTAAATAAAACATGTCCTTATGGAAGCCTAAAGTCAAAAATGGCTTCCCTGTGGCTCCTGTTAAAGAATCTTCCAGTGAAATACATGAACAGAGCTCTCTAAATTGAAATACAGAGAGAAAAAGGAATGAAAAGACAAAACATAATATCCAAAAATTTTGTGACAATTACAAATGTGTTGAGGCTGCTGCTAAGTCACTTCAGTCGTGTCTGACTCTGTGCAACCCCATAGACGGCAGCCCACCAGGCTCACCCATCCCTGGGATTCTCCAGGCAAGAACACTGGAGTGGGTTGCCATTTCCTTCTCCAATGCATGAAAGTGAAAAGTGAAAGTGAAGTCACTCAGTCATGTCCGACTCTTCACGACCCCATGGACTGTGGCCTACCAGGCTCCTCCATCCATGGGATTTTCCAGGCAAGAGTACTGGAGTGGGGTGCCACTGCCTTCTCTGACAAATGTGTTACTTTTGTGTAACTGAAATGTCAGAAGCAGAAGAAAGAAAGAAAGGGAGAGAGAAAGAACAGAAAGAGGCCAGAATTTAAAATAAAAAGAAAATAGCTGAGAATTTTACACAGACACCAAACTATAGATCCAGATGTTCAGACAACACACCAAGCAGGAAAAATGCCAGAGACTATATACGACTAGGTGTAACATATTTAAACTAAAGAAAACCAAAGACAAAAAAGAAAAAAGAAAAAACTTAAAAGAATTCAGAGGAAAATTAAAATACCTTACTTATAGAGAGGAAGAAAATAAAATTTTATTATTCTTCATCTCTGCTTAAGGTCAAACACTGTTCAAAGTACTTGTTAGAGAAATGAATTGAAATGTTACTCCATGGACAATATGGGATTTCTTAATAAAATTTAGAACCCCTAATGATTAGTCTGATTGAATTCAAAAATTAGTCTTTATATTAGTTAGTTCAGGCTGCCGTAACAAGAATGGGAGGCTTAAACAATAAGCATTTATTTTCACACAGTTCTGGAGGTTGAAAGTCCAAGATCAAGGTGTCAGTAGGGTTGACTTCTGGGAAAACTGCTTTTCCTGTTTTGGCCTCCTTGTCACTGCCCTGATATAATCTTACCTCTGTATGTATGTGAAGAGAGCTCTCTGGTGTCTCCTCTACTTATGAGGACTCAGTTCCGTGGGATTGAAGCTTCACCATTATGATATCAGTTAACTTTACCTCCTTAAAGTCCCCATCTCTAAATTCGGTTTCATGGGGGTTAAGGCTTCAAAATATTAGAAGGAATCTGCCTGCAATGCAGGAGACCTGAGTTTGAGCCCTGGATCTGGAAGATCCTCTGGAGAAGTTCATGGCAACCCACTCCAGTATTCTTGCCTGGAGAATCCCCATGGACAGAGGAGCCTGGTGGACCACAGGCCATGGGATTGCAAAGAGTCGGACATAACTGAGCAATTAACACAAAACACACACACACACACACAATTCATACGATAACAATCTTTATGAAAACATATTTCTTTTTTCTTTAGAAGTACAATAATATTATAAACTTTATCCAGCACATAAAATGTAAGAAATGGACTCTAACTTCTGTAGCAAACTGTAATGGTTGCTGCTCCTGTTATTCCAAATGCCTATAATCTGTATGAGCATTTAAGCAGCTCTATTCTCTGTATAAGCATTGGGCAAGAGAAGTTTTTTGTTTCCCATGGATTCTCATTAGTAAGCATTTCAAGACACACATACACACTACACACTGGCGAAAGGTCCTGCCTTTAAGAGGTTTCTACTAATCATGAAAACCACTCACTCCTGAATCTCATCTTAGAGAAATTCATTAAACAAAATATCAACATGTACATCCTCTTCCTCTCTACTCTGATGAATGTCTATCAGTGGTAAAGGCTTCCACATAAAGTCTTGGATAAGGATAATATATAGGATGCTATTAAGTTATCTTTGAGATTCTGAAATTTAGAATTCATTAGTACAACCATGAAACACATGAAGACCATACCATACACAGAGGTTTGTCCATTCTACTTATTTATTTATCCTGAGATTTTCCTACAGCCACCAGAACAAAGTAAATGCATACAATAAAATGTCCAGTTACATTCATATTCCTCTGGTTGGCAGAGGAATATGCTCAGAGGATTTCAGAGCTGATGACATTGAAAGGGTTATTGACTCCAAACTCCTTTTTTTCCCCCACACATGAAGAAACAAAGCCTTAGAGAAGAAAAAATAATTTTCATGGTCACACAAAAAGTTAGAACCAGAATTTTCAGTGAAATATTTTTCTTATAGTCATTCAATCTACAGCATATTGTTGAGTAAATTATTCAAAACAAATTGTCAGTGGTTTATTAATTAAATTATTAAGAGAAGTCAAACTAGAGTGAAGTCTTAATAATAGGAAAAAGAGCTCCAGAATTTAAATTGCCTTTTATTGAAGAAGAATCTGTGCTGTTGTATGTGGCATGTTCAAATTCATTTCCAGGATTCACTGAATTTATGGAAGGCTAAATGCAGAAATAATTAATATAAATTTAAATTAGCTCTGGCTTTGTCTGCTCATTTGTTTATTAGCTTTAAAGTGAAGTAGAACAAAGTTCCCATTTCTGTTCTGTTCCATCTGCATCAAAGACATTAACATTTTAACAACATTCACATCACACCTGGCAACCTGAAAACTGTGGTTGGTTATCATGTCTTCGCATTTTTGGCTTTAACAGCATGTGATTGTCATTTTTAAGATAAAGATACTGAGTGCAATATAAGTGAAGCAATGTTAAGAGTAAAGAGTGAACAAAAAATTCCTTGGGGCTTTATGTGGATTTATTATAAATGGAAAGTTTCCAGATAACAGGTTTTTCCCCAGTTTTATTGAGAATTAATTAACATATTTTATATAATTTTCAGGTGTACAACATTATGGTTTGATTTACATAGGTATGGATAAACAAACATATATATGGTAAATAATTGTAATAGGTTCATCTAAAATCCATCTTTTCACATACATACAGTAAAGGGAATAAGAAGAGAGAAAATTATTTGTGATATGAATTCAGAATTTACTCTCTTAACAACTTTCCTATTTTTCATACATCAGTACCTAGTAATTATTTATCTTTTAACTGAAATTTTGTACTTTTAGCCATCTTCCTCCAATTTCCCCTCACCTCATCCTTCACTGCTAGTAACCACAAATTGGATTTCTTTTTGTGAGTTTAGGGTTTTTTTTTTTATGTTACTTTAGGTTCCATACGTAAGTGAGATCATATAGCCTTTGTCTTTCTTATTTCACTTAGCATAATACCTTCAAGTTCCATCCATGTTGTCACAAATGGTAGGTGCTTCTCATTCTTCCATGACTGGATGGTATTCTGCTGTGTATATGTGTGTATGTATATACACACATGCGAGCTCAGTCTCCCAGTTGCATCTGACTCTTTCTGATCCCATGTTTTATAGCCCACCAGACTCCTCTGTCCATGAGATTATCCCAGCAAGAATATTGCAGTGGGTTGCCATTTCTTCCTCTATAGGATCTTCCCAACCCAGTGACTGAACCTGTATCTCCTGCTACTCCTGCCTTGGCAGGCAGACTTTTTACCACTGTGCCAGCTGGGAGGCCCCTGCGTGTACACATACATACACACAATAGAATATTATTCTACTGTATTATATATATCACAAATTCTTTGTCCATTCAACCCTTGGTGGACACTTGTTTCCATGTCTTGGCTGTTGTAAATAATACTGCTAAGAAAATGTGGGTGCAGATATCTTTTGAGTTATCATTTTTGCTTCTTTATGTATATTCCCAGAAGTGGAATTTCTGGATCGTATGATAGCTCTATTTTTAATTTTTTGAGTTTCCTCAATACTGTTTTCTAAAGTGACTGTACAATAATGCCATGTTTTATCTGAAGATATCTGGCAGTATCTTGAAAAAAGAGTTTCCCACTTGTGTATATTTAGTTAAGTATTTAGTCCATTATTAAAAATTTCCTTATTTAACCTAAGTATTCAAAATTTTCCTTTATGTCTTTATAAATTATGCATTCCAGATTTTTTGGCTGGAAAGGCCTCTTTTGCTATTGACTAAAATTCAGCAACAACACCTAAACTAAATTTAGGAAGAAAACTGTTGACTACATAATATAGAAGTACAAAACATATGTTCAAATGAAGTTGAGCCATTTGTTAATAAATTTGATATTAATAAAAAGAAATTTAGGTTAATTATAAAAATAATCTAAGCTACTATATGTAGAAATATTAAAAATTCCCTATGTAAATAAAGCATTAATAATGATAGTAATTAACTTATTTTTTACTATGAGCTAAGCATTGTGTTACATATTTAGATGAAGTATCTCCTAGGGTACTCTAATTTAGATTCTCTTGTAACTTAGTTATCTAATTATATAAATCTTAAAGACACATTATTGACAAAATACTAACTAAAGAACCATGTACTGAAATTATTTAATCAGTTTGAAAATATCATAATGTCAAGGGCATCTGATACATACAGATATAGACACATGCATACATATAGATACAGATATAGACACATACATATCAGATCAGATCACTCGCTCAGTCCTGTCCAACTCTTTGCGACCCCATGAATTGCAGCACGCCAGGCCTCCCTCTCCATCACGAACTCCCGGAGTTCACTGAGACTCACGTCCATCGAGTCAGTGATGCCATCCAGCCGTCTCATCCTGTTGTCCCCTTCTCCTCCTGCCTCCAATCCCTCCCAGCATCAGAGTCTTTTCCAATGAGTCAACTCTTCGCATGAAGTGGCCAAAGTACTGGAGTTTCAGCTTTAGCATCATTCCTTCCAAAGAAATCCCAGGGCTGATCTCCTTCAGAATGGACTGGTTGGATCTCCTTGCAGTCCAAGGGACTCTCAAGAGTCTTCTCCAACACCACAGCTCAAAAGCATCAATTCTTCGGCGCTCAGCCTTCTTCACAGTCCAACTCTCACATCCATACATTTCCACAGGAAAAACCATAGCCTTGACTAGACGAACCTTTGTTGGCAAAGTAATGTCTCTGCTTTTGAATATGCTATCTAGGTTGGTCATAACTTTCCTTCCAAGGAGTAAGCGTCTTTTAATTTCATGGCTGCAGTCACCATCTGTAGTGATTTTGGAGCCCAGAAAAATAAAGTCTGACACTGTTTCCACATACATATAGATAGCTGAATTCTATATTGAGGTTATTGGACTAAATCTCCTAGGCAGTGTTTTATAAGAAAAATAAAGGAAATTTATGAATATATAAAAAACTAAAACTTAGAGGATAAAAGAAAAAGAGAGAAATAGTTTTCTGTATACAAGTCTTTTCTTTCTTTAGGTAAATTAATTCTCAGTTCAGTTCAGTTGCTGAGTCGTGTCTGACTCTTTGCGACCCCGTGAATCGCAGCACGCCAGGCCTCCCTATGTATTTTATTTCTTTTGTTGCCGTATAAAACAGGCTTGTTTCCTTAACTTCTCTTTCTGATTTTCCAACATTATCCTCTAGGAATGGAAGGGACTTTTGTGTGTTAATTTTATATCCTATGACCTTACTATATTCATCGACTAGCTCTAGTAATTTTCTGGTGTCATCTTTAGGATTTTCTAGGTAGAGTATCATGTAATTTGCAGACAGTGAGAATTTTACTTTTTTTCCAATCTTGATTCCTTTTATTTATTTTTCTTCTCTGATTGCTGTGGCTAGGACTTCCAAAACTATGTTGAATAGTTGTGGTAAGAGTTGGCACCCTTATCTTGTCCTGATTCTAGAGGAAATACTTGTAATTTTTCACCATTGAGGATAATATTTGCTATATTATATATGGCTTTTGTTATGTTGAGGTATGTTCCTTCTATGCCTCTTTGCTGGAGAATTTTTATCACAAATGGGTATTGGATTTTTTCAAAGGCCTTCTCTGCATCTGTTGAAATAATCATATTGTTTTTATCTTTCAATTCAATGAAATTAATATGGTGTATCATATTGATTGATTTGCAAATATTGAAGAATCCTTGCATTCCTGGAATAAAGTCCAGTTGGTCACGATGTGTGATATTTATAATGTGTGCTTGGATTCTGAAAGGAATAGAAAAAGGAAAGAAGGAAGGAAAGTAAGAGGGAAGGAAAGAAGAGATTTTTAATTGTAATCACACTGAAAGCTAAATATGAAGAAAATAAATACGCTCAGAGGAATATAACGTAAAGTATTTTAGAAGGCATATGTAGGAATCCAGATTAGATGGTGTTCTAAATTTAAAAGAAAACACTAAAAAACTTTTTTTTTCAAGTTTATAAAACTGATATATTTTAAAAGGTGTACAAATAATGCTATTGCTAATAGCAATAATGACAAGATAAAATAATGACAGTAATAAAAAGCAAAAAAATTCTTGTACTCAGAAGTTTCCATTTTGGTTTCTTAGTGAATGGTTAAATTCACTCTAAATTATGCATAATAATAAGACTGGAATGACGCAAATGTGTATTTATTAGGATACACTGATTTTTTTTTTTTAATTCGAACTGTAATAGCATCAGATGCTAGTGGTTTCCTGGAAAATAGGTCACCATCATTAGATAAAGCTTTCTAACCTTACCTTTCCCTTACCTTTCAGAAATTGTTTTTATGTTTTAATTAGAGGAATGTATAGTAAATAAAGAATAACTTTTGTGCAATAAATGACATACTAATAAACACAAAAATAAGCTGATAGTTATAATGTAGTTTGTAAAAGTTAAAGTAGTGGATCAAATGCAATTCATTCAAAGAACAATGAAAGGTATTGAGTTTTATATTAGTTGTTCAGAAAAAATTTAAATTCACTGGCAGCCTTCAGTTAGTAAAGATAATAAAAAAATTTAGAAAGTGGTGTTGTGTAATGTTACTACTTTTCATGTTAGTTTTTTTCCCTCTGTGTACATGATAAATAGTATACTGGAGCCTGAATATTGCCTTTCTACAGTTCAAGTTACTTTCACACTTTCCTTTTCTATATTGACCTCAGTACAAGTAAATTTACCTTGAAGTAGAAGCTTATATACCTGATAGACATAAAATCATGTACTTTAACTTATTTAACTGTTAGAAACTTTGTTGAAATTTGGAACATTTTATACAATAATTTATGCCAGAAGGTGGCACCAAAAGACTCAACTTCAAAACCTCGTTATTAATAAATTCATGAGATTATTCTATATTTGGATTTCTAAGTGCAGGCAAATAGCAGTGCAAATGTAGAATAAAATTATAAAGGTATTGCATACATTTCAAGGTTGTATGTTACACTGGAAAGAAGTAGTCTGTTTTGGACTTCAGATATGGCACTGCAGAGATCTAACACTGTATTTTTTTTATGCTCACTCTTACAAATGTACATGTATTTCTGAACTCTTTAAAAATAGGTACTTAAAAATTAAATCCAAATACCAAGTGTCATATCTCCTCCTCAATAAAGTATCTTTTTATTATCATATGCTTTAAATTTCTGTTATGAAACTTCAGCCATTTCAGCAAGTTTCATCACTTTGAAGATGTATCCAGTGCCACGTTAAAGGAATAGATTTCTGAGCTTCATCAGTGTTATTGATAACATATTATTCCTTTCACTATTCCCTTGGGAGGTAGTTAAGGTCAGTGATCAGGAGCTCAAGCTTTGCTGTACAGATGTGTGAGTTTGGGTTCTTGTTCTGCCATTTAGTAGCTGTGTGATCTTGTGGAACTTACTTAAACTCTCTCTCTCTTAGTTGAATTTGTTAATAAGCTGATTTTTGAGAGAAAAACAGTGAAACTTAAGATGCACACTTAAAGTGCCTGGACAAATCCGAACACCTTGTAAGCTTTCATGGAACATCAAGTGGCAATGATGTTATTTCAAAGAGAAGTTTTCCCTTCTGCAAGTTATCTTCAAATATGCCTTATTCTTAAATTCACAAATAATAAAAACTCCTTGATTAGAAATTGTTAAGTGAAAACGCTATCTGATTAGCCTCTGAGCACAGAAAAATTTGTAGAATTAAAGTTTTTCCCCAATTGTCACAAATATAAAGATATAAATGTTTTAACCCACTGCTAAAAAATTTTTAAAAACATTTATGCTTGAGCATACACTTCTCTATAAAATAAACCAATAGAAAAATATACAAAAAAAGCATATTTTTTCAGCAATAAGGATGAGTAAGACGTCAAGAATTCTACTGTCAGTTTAGGCAGAGAAAGAGCAAATTTGGTAAAAGAAGTAATAATAATGAGTTTCATGTGCATTGTTTAAGCTTATCTGTGGCTGCTGTAAATACATAAAACATTTATCTTTGAGGCATAAACATCAAAAATAGAAACTCTTCTACTTTTGTTAAAAAAGTTGAAGGGAGAGGCAAAACTTTTGCCACTTTGTACAACTGTAAATGTGTTATACAATTGAGGAATAATTGTACTTAGTTAATCACTACTTGCAAAACATATTTGCTAAGCAAAGGCCAGGTTCAATGCACGATACTGGATGCTTGGGGCTGGTGCACTGGGACGACCCAGAGGGATGGTATGGGGAGGGAGGAGGGAGGAGGGTTCAAGATGGGGAGCACATGTATACCTGTGATGGATTCATTTTGATATTTGGCAAAACTAATACAATTATGTAAAATTTAAAAATAAAATAAAATTTTAAAAAAAGTAGCTAAAATTTTCCTTAAAAGATAATTTAATCTGTCAGTCTCAAGAAAACACAACTGCCTTAATTTGTCTCCATAAAAATAAGATAATAATGATACAAACATAAACAAGGGACATAAGCCAAATAACTCTATCACAACAAAGAACTGAAGAACTACTTCTACAATAAAAACATAATGATTTATAACCCTGGCAAATTGTAACCTCATCAGCCTTTGTGTCTGTACTAGAAATTTCTAAATTCAAAACACCTTTATTACCATAGCATAGAAAACCAAAGTTCATTGTTGATTATCACATGACTTACAAATCAAGTTTATAACCTATTTTTTCTTATCGGTAAGACAGCAGGCCTTGAATTAGTGTTAGTCTGATCTCATGAGGTAAAGAGAGCTATCTAAAATAACTATTCTTAGTTCAAATTGACTTTTGAAAGCTTCTTTTTGAAACAATCACATTACTCTGCCATGTGACCTGTTGTTAATTATGGAAAGTTTGCATATGTCTACAAATAAATGTTTGAAATACACATATTGATATATGTATATATGTAATACATATATATATATATATATATATATATATATATATATATATATATATATTAGATCTAGGCCCTTAAATCTATTTCTCACTTTCACTGTATAATCATAAGGGATTTGATTTAGGTTATACCTGGATGGTCTAGTGGTTTTCCCTACTTTCTTCAATTTAAGTCTGAATTTGGTAATAAGGAGTTCATGACCTCAGCTACAGTCAGCTCCTGGTCTTGTTTGTTTGTTTTTTTTTTTTCCTAATTTTATTTTATTTTTAAACTTTACATAATTGTATTAGTTTTGCCAAATATCAAAATGAATCCGCCACAGGTATACATGTGTTCCCCATCCCGAACCCTCCTCCCTCCTCCCTCCCCATACCATCCCTCTGGGCCGTCCCAGTGCCCCAGCCCCAAGCATCTAGCATCGTGCATTGAACCTGGACTGGCAACTCGTTTCCTACATGATATTTTACATGTTTCATTGCCATTCTCCCAAATCTTCCCACCCTCTCCCTCTCCCACAGAGTCCATAAGACTGTTCTATACATCAGTGTCTCTTTTGCTGTCTCGAGCTTCTCCATCTTTGGCTGCAAAGAATATAATCAATCTGATTTCGGTGTTGACCATCTGGTGGTGTCCATGTGTAGAGTCTTCTCTTGTGTTGTTGGAAGAGGGTGTTTGCTATGACCAGTGCATTTTCTTGGCACAACTCTATTAGTCTTTGCCCTGCTTCATTACATGTTCCAAGGCCAAATTTGCCTGTCCAGGTGTTTCTTGACTTCCTACTTTTACATTCCAGTTCCCTATAATGAAAAGGACATCTTTTTTGGTGTTAGTTCTAAAACGTCTTGTAGGTCTTCATAGAACCATTCAACTTCAGCTTCTTCAGCGTTACTGGTTGGGGCATAGACTTGGATTACTGTGATATTGAATGGTTTGCCTTGGAAACGAACAGAGATCATTCTGTCATTTTTGAGATTGCATACAAGTACTGCATTTTGGACTCTTTTGTTGACCATAATGGCCACTCCATTTCTTCTGAGGGATTCCTGCCTGCAGTAGTAGATATAATGGTCATCTGAGTTAAATTCACCCATTCCAGTTCATTTGAGTTTGCTGATTCCTAAAATGTCGACATTCACTCTTGCCATCTCTTGTTTGACCACTTCCAATTTGCCTTGATTCATGGACCTGACATTCCAGGTTCCTAAGCAATGTTGCTCTTTACAGCATCGGACCTTGCTTCTATCACCAGTCACATCCACAGTTGGAGAAGACTCTTGAGAGTCCCTTGGACTGCAAGGAGATCCAACCAGTCCATTCTGAAGGAGATCAGCCCTGGGATTTCTTTGGAAGGAATGATGCTAAAGCTGAAACTCCAGTACTTTGGCCACCTTATATGAAGAGTTGACTCATTGGAAAAGACTCTGATGCTGGGAGGGATTGGGGGCAGGAGGAGAAGGGGACGGCAGAGGATGAGACAGCTGGATTACATCACTGACTTGATGGACGTGAGTCTCAGTGAACTCCAGGAGTTGGTGATGGACAGGGAGGCCTGGCGTGCTGTGATTCATGGGGTTGCAAAGAATCTGACATGACTGAGCGACTGAACCGACTGAATTAAATATATAAATATATATATATATATATATATATATATATATATATATCACTCAGTCATGGTTGGCTCTTTGCGACCTCATGGACTGCAGCACGCCAGGCTTCCCTGTCCATCACCAACACACAGAGATTGCTCAAACTCATGTCCATCAAGTCCGTGATGCCATACAACCATCTCATCCTCTGTTGTCCCTTTCTCCTCCTGCTTTCAATCTTTCCCAGCATCAGTCTTTTCCAATAGTCAGATCTTTGCATTCAGGTAGCCAAAGTATTGGAGTTTCAGCTTCAGGATCAGTCCTTCCAATGAATATTCAGGAGTGATCTCCTTTCGGATGGACTGGTTGGATCTCCTTGCATTCCAAAGGACTCTCAAGAGTCTTCTGAAATGCCACAGTTCAAAAGCATCAATTCTATGCTATGTATTTAACAATTAACTATGAACACACTGTTTTATACTTTCCTTGACTTACTTTGCTTATGGACTCCTATAATCAACTTTATGTAAGTATTATATTCTCAAATACATTTGTATACTTTTTTGGAAATCACTTTAAAGCCTAAAAAGGTGTATTCTATTTGAATTGGCTTAGGAATTAAAAAATAATAAAATATTGGCAAATAACTGAAATCACATTATTATTGTTTTAAAATGATTTATACTTCAGAGAAGAAAAATGTCTGGCCTTAACTGGAAAAGGCTTTGTGGGAGAGGATGATACTTGGTGGTCATTAAAAACAAAAACTGTGAATAGATGACTAAAACCCTGGGAATGTCCCTGGTGAAAATGTACCACACTAGAGCTTGGTTAAGCTGCCTGAGAAATAGTGGAAAATATCATCACTCACGTACAGCAAAATCTTATTATGCCAGATCATGAAAGCCAGGAGAGATTAGTAGATTTAATAAATTAAATAATAGTATAAAATTATGTACATAGGAGAGCAGTAGGAGGAAGGCAATAATTTATAAATATATGGACAAACTTCAGGCCGAGAGTTAAAAAAAGGAATGCTGTAAATAATAATAATGTATTCACACAACCAATGTTGGAAACTAATTCCAAGAGACTAAATGGTTCAGTGAGGAAGAGCAGACACTTTTGGTGGGAGTGTTTAAGATCACATTCTTAGGAGATCATGCATGTTTAGGCCAGCATCTGGATTAAGTAGACCATTCTGTCAGTGGCTAATATGCCTAGCAGAGATAGAGCTAGACTCATACCTGTGAGGCTGGTAAGTTGCAGAGTAATAAATCTGCCCCAGGCTAGTTCTTTCTAACCACATTGTTCCTTTTACTGAATGACAGGAGACCAGTTTATTGTAGAAGTTAACAGGAATTTCAAGGACTGGATGGTTAACAATATACAAGTCACAGTTCTGTATCATTTAAAGATTAACATTTAGATGTGGCATTTGGTCACTGGATTTATTGGAGAGAATTTGACTATTGGAAATCTTAGAAATCTTAATGGTTGTGAAAAATAGAAATAGAAATTTGATTGAGAGAACACAATCACAGAAAAAGGATCTTAGAAAAAATAAGGAAAAAAGATATTATATCGTAGCTAGAAAAAAAATCAAGATTTTCTATTTTTCATCTTGGGTATGAACCTCTGAGAAGAATCCCATGAACCACTAATACTCTGTGTGGTTCACACTGCTTACAACACATGTGGAGTTTGTATTTGCTATTCCCTCTGTCTGAAATATGGTTCTTCATCATGCTCTTCATTCAAGTCCCTTTTATAACACTCCACTCACAAAGACTAAGATTGTGAAAACTTCAATTTTCCAAGAAGGTCACTGATGGTGACTCAGTCTTTGAAAGCAGGGCAACTCCTCCTTCAATGCCTTGTTCCCAGGCCCATTTATTCTACCTGTTGGAATGACAGAACCATAAAATGTCCATTGATTTAAGGAATATTCTGCACCATGAAAGATAAGACACCAGTCTCATGTAATACAGTATTCAAGCTGGTGCTTTTGCTACATTGTCAAGAGGCTCTCCCATTGCTTTTTCAGGATGGAACTCTGGATAGTATAGCGTTTTCTGTGACCAGTGTATTCATGGCATTGTACCCACTGCAGCACCACATTCTCCATAAAATAGATTGCTCAAGTATGAGGGATACTAAGAGAAATCATGATATAGTAAATGAGACTTCTGTGAGCCTCTGATAGTGATGCTGGGTGAAATCTGTGTTCAGGTGAGGCAAACTTATAACTGTAATATATACAAACACAATTAGGATGAAATGCTATTATTTCCAGGGTGGAAGGGATGCACTTTCATCAACTGGTCACAAAGACATTGGTTGGTCTCTTAAAAGACCATGGCATTAACCTTTGCTGCTGGTAAGACAATGCTCAGTATGAATAGTAGACCATCAGCTTTGATGAGATAAAGTTATTGCTGTTACACATTAAATGTAGGGAATACTTTAATAGAAAACATGATAAAAGACAACATTAAGAGAATATGTAAACTACAATCAAGCATATGACTACTAAAACACAGAAAATATATATAGATGGTAAAGAATCCACCTGCAATGTATGAGACCTGGGTTTGATCCCTGGGCTGGAAAGACCCCCCTGGAGGAGGGCATGGCAATCCACTCCAGTATTCTTACCCAGAGAACCCCCATATACAGAGGAGCCTGGTGGGCTATAGTCCATGAGGTCGCAAAGAGTCAGACACGACTGAGCAACTAAGCACAGCACACATACATATGTTTATGTATGTGTATTTATGTATATATGTAAAGTTAGTGTTAGTTTAGGAATACGGAAAGGTGGTAGTAAAAATCAAAAGAAATTCATGGAAATTATATAAACTATATGTGGATAGAGTGGAAACAAAAGCAAAAGGACTGAGCAGAAGCTTCAATTACTTATACCTATTTCATTTATTTATATCTTTGCTGGTGGCTCCATGGTAAAGAATCTGCATGCCAATGCAGGAGACACAAGAGATGTGGGTTCAATTTCTGGGTTGGGAAGACCCCCCCTGGAGAAGGAAATAGCAACTCACTCCAGTATTCCTGTCTGGGGAATCCCAGGGACAAAGAGTCCTGGTGGACTACAGTTCATGGGGTTGCAGACAAGTCAGACAGGACTTAGTGACTAAACAACACTTTATTACATAGTTCATAATATTTTAGAGACACTGCTTGATAATCCATTGTGAATTTAGATAGCTTTTTTGTTTAGATAGCCTTTGTTTCCAGTGATCTTGTTAGTTTTATTAGTAATAGTAATGTCTTACATTTAAATAGAATGTAGCACACTTCATACTTATGTATCCTTATATGAAACTTGGATGAAACCATAGGAGTCACATAAACAGATTTTTTCAGAACCAAAGGAGCTAGGAATAACAGGAAATTATTTTGATGGAAATATTAGAATCAAAAATAACTAACAGGCAGGAAGAGTGGGCTATTGCAGAAAGAATTAAGCAGTGGGTTTAGAGAAAAAGAACTGACAGCACAAGGCATCATTCTAAATAGTCCCTATGGAAATGGAAACTAAACTGTTCAGCAACAGACTCCGTCTTATCTTATTTTCTTATATATCTTACAAACAATAATCGATTAAGCTATACTATGTATTATTAGCATGAGGAATGTGTGAACTTGCTATGATAGGTTTTGACTCCTTTAATAGAAATACAGCACAGAAAAGCATATAACTATTAATATGCAAATTATATTATGCCTCTGGCCAGGTCCATTTTACTTCTCAGGTTACATCTACAATATTGTGTAAAATTGTCTGAGTCATAAGATGATGTTAAATATAAGAAACATAAGTGACATAAGAAAGATATTAAAATTGTAGAGCATCATTTTGCTCATATATTTTTAAGAAACTATATCCATTAATCTGCTGATACTTAGAGTTTATCATTATTTCCAATTAAATCTAATTTTTTAATTAAAAATAAAATTTTAAAGATATATTTGAAAATAGTACAGTTCAATAAAATCCAATATAACCATGACTTAGGTTAAACAATTATTAAGATTGTATAATATTTACTTATTCACTTCTATTTATATGAATCATTTGAGAGCATAATTGCATCACTGGTGCAATAAACATGAACTTGGGCAAACTCCAGGAGATGGTTAGGGACAAAGAGGCCTGGTGTGCTGCAGTCCATGGAGTCACAAAGAGTCGGACACGACAGGGCAGTTGAACAACAAATCACTTATTATGTAATTCCATTCCTATAAACTTCTGCATTGATCTCTGTAAAACCTTACAATCAACATATTATTACCATAAATTATAAAAGTGACAGTTATAGATGATACTGATATTTGAAAATATATTTTATGGTATAATTGTCAATTCTCAAATACATACAGATTTCTTATCTCATTCTTCTTTCTTATATTTTTCTGTGTGAATAACATATGAACACAATGGTTTGTCCTATAAAAATGTACCATTAAACATATGAAAATAACATTTAAGATTATCAAAGTACACATCTTTTTTTTTTTCATAGAAATTAACATGGTAGAAAGAAACATAACAAACTTTTAAGGGAAAAATTCATGAGGCACAATGAAGAATACTAAAATGTTTATTAAAAAAAAAAAAAACCTCCCCAGAGAAATAGTTCTTTAAATCTTTAAAAACCATCGCCTTAGTGTGATTATGTGTCTGCATGTTAAGCTTTTATTTACTAATTCATATTTTAATTTCAAGTTTAAATCAATAAACATCAAGACTCTAACTTTCCTACCTCCTTGTTCCATCACTGAAATTTCCATAACCTCTTACTTATGTTACCCACATGGAAATCTGAAAATATTCATTGGTCTGGGTAGTGGTAGAACAGAGTCATCAGCACACCATAAACAGTCAAGTTTACTGAATTTTTGTCCCTCAGAATACAGATGTAAAAGAAGCACCCAGAACTGTAGTTGGAATTAAAATGTTTGTAGTGTATCAATGATAAATAGTGTTTGCTTCTAGAGAAATGGAGCTGAAATAAAAGTGCTTTAAAATATAACTAAATTTTTAGGCAGGAAGCTCAGGACTAGTTGTGTGTCTCAACAACGTCACTGTCCTCTGTCGAACCCATCTGTAGTATTCCAGTTTCTTTCTACTCAACAAGATCAATACTATAGTATTAACCACTAATTCCTAATTATACTCAGGGAAAAATAAGTGAAGGGGAGTGAGAAGGAATGAAGCTGCTCTTCGTCAAAGTGCCATTCAATGACTGCAGTATATGTTCTGACTACTCGTTTTTTCAAAGGAAAGCCAAGAAATTAAAGACTTTTTTATTGCTGAATTTATTCATATATTCTTATATCTATCATTACATTTTGTGTTACTGAAGTAAAAGGAGAGAACTGTCAATAGATAATGTGCAATCTCTGTCGTATTTCCCACATAAAGAACGTTTCAAATGCCCATGGATAAACATCATTTGAAAATGTTGGGAAGCTAGATTAATACATTTGAAAAAATTCTTTTTAAACTTACCCATATTATTTTTTTGTATTTCTTGAATACAAAAATTGAGATTTTAATGATATATAATGTAACATTCTATCAATGCCACAATAAGAAATGTTCATTTCAATTCAAATCAGAATAATAAGCTTTTGAATAATAAGAATGACCAATTTGAAATGACCTTTTATAAATTGATTTTATATAATCAATAGTAATTTTAGGAAAATAATTGCATTATGCCCCTTACAAGGAAATGCTAAATATAGCCTTTAATATTTTGGTTTAATTTTGTTACCAAGGATTTAATATGAAAAGAATGTATTTTCTTTTAAAATTGAGGATAATTATTCAAATTGCAATAATGGAATTTATTTTCTTATCTTTCATATCTTAGGTACATATCTAAGACTGATGTGCTGAACCAAAGGAACATAATTAAATCGCATATATTAGTCACAGGTATGTTAAGTTACTTGTGTCAGACTTTTTATAAAACTTATTTTATTAATGAAATCTTTCATTGTCATAATACCTTTATATATTTTCTGTCTTTCCAATTCTATTTGAATTTTCTCAATGTAAATACTGAGCTTTCTCTTAACACACAAGTATTCAAGTCAGCACTTTCAGCATCTCTAATGCTTCCAGTTGTAAGAGAATATGCACAGCATGGCTAAGCAGCCAGCTTAATCTTAAGATGGCCATCACTTCCCTGGCCATTCCCTGGCCCATATGCAAGTTTCAGTTGTACTTTCTTTGACCACAGTCAACCTCACCACTGTGAGAAAAAAAGGACTTGAAATATTTGGGAGAGCAGGAGTTGATAAAGGAAGAAAAAAAGGTGATGAGAGAAGAGTAGTAGGGTAAAAAGAAGAAAAGAGGAAGAAAAAATGGAAAACAAAATTCAAAGTTTCAAGTAAAATATCCTAAATTTACTTCCATTTCAGGTCTTATTAATCTATTAAAGTATTTTTTTAAGTTTTTATGATAACCTTAAGGTTGAGTTTGATAATGAAACTGCAGCTCAACTTTCGTTATTGGAAAATGAAATCCAAGCAAGAAAGACCATGTCAGAATATTTTTTTTATTTTTTTCCTTTTCAGAACAATACCACAGGCATTATTATCCATAACTAAGTCAAGTACCTGGTGAGGGATCAGCTGAGTAACAGAGACTTAAACAATGTAGCCTGAAATGATTCTGTGAGTAGTCTGCTTATACTTAAAGAGACATGGCAGAAAAGAAACAATAAGTAGGAGGTCAAATATTCATTCACTTGGCTGGACTCCTCTTTCAGACGTGTTTGTGAAGTCCACGTTTACTCCCAATGACATGTACAGAGCAGCTGCTTGAAGGCATTGACTGGTTTCTGCACCTGCTGAGTTAATCTCAAAATGTCCATTTTGCTGCCCCTTTGCTATAGCAATGAAGTATTTTTCTACCTTGATAACTGGTTAATCATACACCCAAATCTATAGCTCTAGCTTTTTTTTCTCACTGTTTCTCACTTTTCAGTCATAGGTACTGCCATTTGATGTCAACTTTTAGGTGATAATTTCAAGTATACTCTCATTTATGCTTTTTCTGTAAGGATGTTATGTGTAAAATCTGCTGCTTAAGTAAGTGACTTACAGACAATTACATTGAAAAGTTCACAGAGAACCTGTGGTTTTAAAAACCCTGAAACAGCCCATGCTGTTGCCCTGCCTCACTTCAGTCTTCATTGTGAATGAAATTTTTCTTCATGGCTTTTGATTATGCCTTCAAATGTGATTCGTCAACAGAGACCCATTCATTGACGTCAAGGAGTGCTCATCTGAGAAATAGTGACAGAACATGCAGACTAATGAGGAGTCTTAACATAATAGGAAAGGCAAATATGTAAAACTTGAAAGGAATGAAGATTATTTATTAAGCAAATCACAAATTTAAATAGTGTTTGACTCTAATGTTTACCATATAGCAGAAACAGGAATTTATATTAATTTAGAGCTATTTGCTATTTTATGTAGTTATTATTTATAAATATAAGTGGTGACCATATTCAGATATTCAGTGATATTCCATGAAAAGTTTATGATTACTTTTCTTTATATAACCTTCAGTTTATTCTATTTAATTAAGCAATCTTTTTTTTTTTTTTTTTTTACTTAGGTAACTAAGTACCTCTTTGGCTGGGGAGATAATAATTACAATAGCATTTAAAAGTATTAAAATATAATAGTTTTTTATTAAAGCTAAGTTGTATTCTGCCACTCAGTGTATCTGGCTTTACAAGAAAATGATTATTATTTTATTATTTTTTTTTTTATTCTTCCAATTTTATTTTATTTTTAAACTTTACATAATTGTATTAGTTTTGCCAAATATCAAAATGAATCCACCACAGGTATACATGTGTTCCCCATCCCGAACCCTCCTCCCTCCTCCCTCCCCATACCATCCCTCTGGGCCGTCCCAGTGCACCAGCCCCAAGCATCCAGCATCGTGCATCGAACCTGGACTGGCAACTCGTTTCCTACATGATATTTTACATGTTTCATTGCCATTCTCCCAAATCTTCCCACCCTCTCCCTCTCCCACAGAGTCCATAAGACTGTTCTATACATCAGTGTCTCTTTTGCTGTCTCGTACACCGGGTTATTGTTACCATCTTTCTAAATTCCATATATATGCGTTAGTATACTGTATTTATGTTTTTCCTTCTGGCTTACTTCACTCTGTATAATAGGCTCCAGTTTCATCCACCTCATTAGAACTGATTCAAATGTATTCTTTTTAATGGCTGAGTAATACTCCATTGTGTAGTGAAAATAGCTTGCATTCATACCTTACTTACAGAGGTTTTAGAAGAAGCATTCTCTCGAGAATAGTAAGTGGGACCAGTAGAATGACCTAAGACACTTAACATGTCTGTGCTCAGTTGTTCAGATTTCTACATCAGTATCCCATCTGTCATTTTAAATGAAATTACTACTTCTGTGAGATACATATGTTAAAACTTCTACCCAGGAAAAACAAAAGAAATTATTGCTTCTGGGAATTTTACGCCAGTGAAAAGTTTAAAGGAAGTCATACCTTATTTTGAAGACATGAAAAGATCATTTTATACATAAAACCCAATAATTTATATTCATTAAATAATGGGAGGATATATATAGGTTTTTCATGACTCAGTTATTGGATATCTAAATTAAATTATGTATTCATTTATTATATAAAAAAATTAGATTGAATGCAGTACAATGTTTCTTATTAAAGCTTTTCTCTTCAACAAATCATAGTTTAAGGTAACCATTAACCTGTTAAGTCTAAGCATTTCTATTACTGAATGCAGACCCTGGCCTTTATTAAGTATTCTCAGGGCGCATATACTATCGCATTGCTTCCCAGGCTTAGCTAAACATTAGAAGCACTTGAGGAAATTTTGAAGATTCTGGTACCAATTAAATCTTTATATGGGGGGAGTTACTTTGGGGAAGTATTTGTAAGGTTTCCCTTACAAATTATATGATTATAATGTGAAGCCAGAGTGGAGAATCACTGTGCTATAAAATATCCTAAATGAATCATGACCAGGGTCTCTCTGTTCTTTATCAGGATGCTCAATATAGGTAAATTCACTTACCAATGATATCATCAGATAATACATAAATGAGAGTGGTGAGGCAAAGTGCATGAACTGTATACTCTTATGCTGTTCAAATGTACCTCCTTCTGAAGATGTCACAGTTATCTCAAACTTTTAGTGCCTTTGTAGTTTCTCTGGAATCTTAAAGCACTTGATTTTTCTTCAACAAGTATTCAATAAAATTGTATGGAAACATACCATGTAACAAATACTCTACTATTTCTTCCACAGTCTAATTATAGTACCTTGATATCTATCCTTTAAATTAAATATCTAACATCTCAAATAAAATTGTAGTCATCTGGAAGGCATGGATATGCATTATATCTCTACAAAGTAGCATAATAGAGTGGAACAGCATAGACTTTGTTGTGGAACTATATGGAATATGAAAGCAGACATATATGAGTAAGTATCCCAGTTTTGCTACTGTGGAGACTCAGAAAAAATCATTTATTTGAACAGTGGTTATCTGGGTTATAAAATATAAATGACAAATTACTTCATCAAAAAGCCACGAAGATGAAGTGATATATCAAATGTGAAATACCTACCATAGATCTGAGCATGAAAACCAAGCATTTGTACACCTTTCCATTTATATAACAAACATTTGAGTGCTTGTTCTATAACAGTCACTTTTTTAGATGTTAATAAGCACACTGAGGTAAATCAAAACATACTGAATCTCTGCCCTGATGGTGCTTAAATTCTTATGTTGGACTCAGATAGTAATAAAAGAAATAAGTACATATATTTTATGAAGAAAGTAAAGCAGGGTAAGGAAAGGATACTTTTAGAGAATATTGTATTACATAGGTTGGTTAGTGAAGGACTTTTTTTATTTTTTATTTTTTTCTTCTTCCAGTTTTATTGAGATATAATCAGCATAAAACACTATATAAGCTTAAGAAGTATGGCATTATGATTATTATACATCATAAAATATTTTAAGTTTAATGAACATCCATCATCTCATAGATACAAAATTAAAGAAATAGAACAAATGTTTTCTTTGTAATAAGAATTCTTGTATTTACTCTTAATAATGTTTGTATATAGCACTTTTCAACAAATGAAATAACACAAAGGAGAAGTTAAAGCATGCATCTTTGAGAACAATTTTCCTCAGGGAAGAAAGAAGAAATGATATAAGATCCCTGCCAATGAATGAAATCCACATTTTTCAGATAACAAAAAGGAGATTACAACAACTTAAGTGTATCAAGGAAGGCACAAAATAAATATGACATGAAAAGTAGAAAGTTCACCAAGGGTGGCTTATATGAATTTATAATAAATGTGTGTGGTAGGTGGAGTAATAATCCTCAAGAACATCCACATCCCACTCCTCAGAATTGTGGATATTTTGTCATATGGTATGGGGGAATTAATATTTAAAATAGTATTAAGTTTATTAGTCAGATGACCACAAGCTGAATTTTCTGAGTGGAATCAACATAATGGCAATGGTCTTTAAATATGGAAGAAGAAGGCAGAAGAGTCAGGGTCAGGGCGCTGTAGCATGAAAAAGACTTGACTGGCCATTGCTGGCTTTGGAGATGCAAGGAGGACATAAGCCAAGGATATGAGCAGCCTTTGGTGGTAGTTTGATCATTAAGTTGTGCCAGACTCTTTGCGACCCAATGAGCAGTAGCCTGCCAGGCTCCCCTGTCTATGGGTTTCCCCAGGCAAGAATACTGGAGTGGGTTGCCATTTCCTTCTCCAGGGGATATTTTCAACCCAGGGATCAAACCTGGGTCTCCTGCATTGCAGGCAGATTCTTTACCAACTGAGCTACAAGGGAAGCCCTAGAAGCTTTTAGAAGCTTCTAAATCAGCCTTTAGAAGCTGGAAAAGCCAAAGAAGCAGATTTTTCCCTAGAGCCTCCGCAAGAAGCACACAAGTACACCCACTTTGATATTAGCCCAGTGAAACCTGTTTCAGACACCTGAACTCCCAAATTGACATAGTAAATCCACACTGTTTTCAGCTACTAAGCATGTAGTCATTTTTTTACAACAGCAGATACCTAATACAATATGGTGAAGATGACTCTGGTGAGTCCAGAAAGGAATAGGACCTTATCTGATTAACACTTTAAGAAAGGCATTCAACTACTGTGAAGGTGACATGTAGGAAACAAGAGTGGAAGCAGAAAAGTAAGGTAGGTATTTCAATAGTTCAGGGGAGAGGTCATGGGCATTTGAACTTGGGTAGGACAGGTTACGGAGAAGGCAATGGCACCCCTTCCCTTTCACTTCCCTTTCACTTTTCACTTTCGTACATTGGAGAAGGAAATGGCAACCCACTCCAGTGTTCTTTCCTGGAGAATACCAGGAATGGCGGAGCCTGGTGGGCTGCTGTCTATGGGGTCACACAGAGTCGGGCACGACTGAAGTGACTTAGCAGCAGCAGCAGCAGCAGGACAGGTTATAGTAAGAAGAAAGTTCAGTTTCATTTTGGTAGCAAAAGAGACAGAATTTGCTGATGGATTTGATGCAAGATGCCTTGTTTTGGGATTCCCTAGCAGCTCAGACGGTAAAGAGTCTGGCTGTAATGAGGGAAAAGCAAGTTCAGTCCCTGGGTTGGAGAGATACCCTGGAGAAAAAAAATGGCAACCCACTCCAGTATTCTTGCCTGGAAAATCCCATGAATGGATGAGCCTGGTGGTCTAAAGTCCATAGGGTCATAAAGAGTTGGACACAACTGAGCAACTTCACTTTCACTTTTTGATACAAGATATGATAATAATGAGGAATCTTAAATATATTAAAAATGCTTTGACCAGTAAGATGAATTGGGGAATTATTTATTGAGATGAATTTGTAGGGAGACCTTTTCTACTGTACCTTTAGCACAAAATATGTTAACCACCCAGTAAAATTCAATATATGTTTAATGAAAAACAATAAAAATGCTGATGAAGATGATGATAATGACACTGTAAATGGTAATGATGCAAAGTGATAATACTGATGTTGAAAAAGATGAGAAGAAAAATATAACCTTAATGGGCTTCTACTGAAATTAAAAATAAGCATATTCAGTTCAGTTCAGTTCAGTCACTCAGTCATGTCCGACTCTTTGTGACCCCATGAATCTCAGCATGCCCAGCCTCCCTGTCCATCACCAACTCCTGGAGTTCACTCAGACTCACATCCATCAAGTCCGTGATGCCATCCAGCCATCTATTCTCTGTCGTCCCCTTCTCCTCTTGCCCCCAATCCCTCCCAGCATCAGAGTCTTTTCCAATGAGTCAACTCTTCACATGAGGTGGCCAAAGTATTGGAGTTTCAGCTTTAGCATCATTCCTTCCAAAGAAATCCCAGGGCTGATCTCCTTCAGAATGGACTGGTTGGATCTCCTTGCAGTCCAAGGGACTCTCAAGAGTCTTCTCCAACACCACAGTTCAAAAGCATCAATTCTTCGGCACTCAGCCTTCTTCACAGTCCAACTCTCACATCCCATACATGACCACTGGAAAAACCATAGCCTTGCTAAGACGGACATTTGTTGGCAAAGTAATGTCTCTGCTTTTGAATATGCTATCTAGGTTGGTCATAACTTTTCTTCCAAGGAGTAAGCGTCTTTTAATTTCATGGCTGCAGTCACCATCTGCAGTGATTTTGGAGCCCCAAAAAATAAAGTCTGACACTGTTTCCACTGTTTCCCCATCTATTTCCCATGAAGTGATGGGACCAGATGCCATGATCTTCGTTTTCTGAATGTTGATCTTTAAGCCAACTTTTTCACTCTCCACTTTCACTTTTATCAAGAGGCTCTTTAGTTCCTCTTCACTTTCTTCCATAAGTGTGATGTCATCTGCATATCAAATAGCACTAATTAATTTCCCCCTTTTATGTAGAATTCTGGTGAGTCAGTTTTAGTGAGACAAAAATGAAATGTACCATGAGCTACATATGGATTTTGTTCCACTCTGGTAATTAGGATTTTCTCTCGATTTGTCTTTTTGTAGACTTATATTACCATCTTACCTTTAGCCAAGTAACTAAAAATTAATTTATATGATTATCTTTATGAATGCATTATTCCTCCATATAATATAAGGAAGCCTTATATATTTAAACCTTATTAACATTGAATTATCAGAGGTATTGCCCATTAAGATAGAACTTTGTTTTTACTGCTCTGTCCTTATAACCAAGAACAGCAAATTGTATATAAAGTTCTTAACAAAGACTTGATAAAATGAATAAATGGATATATCTTGTCTTAATGTTTTTTTTCTTCAGAATCACCTGATTAATGCAGATCCCTGAGTTATTCCATTCATCAAAATGTCCAATAAATTCAGCTGGATTAACATTCCACGTGGGTTATGCCAGACATGTTCATGAGGAAAACATAGATCATATTCCAGGCCCAAAGTTCATGCTTTATTAAAAAGAAAATTACTTCTGTGTTGGATGATATATTTATTCTAAACATGCTATGCAGAAATAGTAAAACATGACTTAGATTTAATATTGTGCTTATTAATGTATTACTAATTTTATTTTTAATCTCATAATAAAGAAACATTTTAAAACAAACACTTTCTCTTGAAGAGTTACAGAGAACAGATGATCAGATATTTAGATATGCAAAACACTGGCATCATTTCCGCTTTGGCTCAGGCTCCTCATTCTTTCTGTAGATATTTCTTTGCTCTTCCCCAGTAGTATATTGGACACCACTTACCTGCTTTCAGGTTTCATTTTCTTGGGCTCAAAAATCAATGTGAACATTGCCTGTAGTCACGAAATTAAAAGATGCTTGCTCCTTGGAAGAAAATCTATGACAAACCTAGACAACGTATTAAAAAGCTGAGACATCACTTTGCCGACAAAGGTGCATATGGTCAAAGCTGCGATTTTTCCAGTAGTCTTGTATTGATGTAAGAGTTGGACAATAAAGAAGGCTGAGTGCCTGAGAATTGATGCTTTTGAATTGCAGTGCTGGAGAAGACTATTGGATTGCATATAATTGAAATGAGTTTATACTGTAACAAACTATTAATTATTTATGCACCAAAGAAAGCAAGCAAAACTGTCCCAACTTCTAAATGTATTGCTGTTTTTATCATTGAATAGTTTTATCCTGTAAATTTGCATAAAAGTTCAACTGAGAAAATTTTAATGTTTAAAATAATACTGAATTCAAAACAAAAATAGTATTTTAATATGCAAATCACACTGAAATAACAAATAGAAAACTACAAATCTTTAAAAATTGAGAATTATTGTAAGTGATTGAATTTTCTCTTCAAGCACAGGTTGTTGTTTAGTTGCTAAGTTTTGTCCAACTGTTTTGTGACTCCCGTGGGCTGTATTCCACCAGGCTCCTCTATCCATGTGACTTCACAGGCAAGAATACTGGAGTGGTTTGTCATTGCCTTTTCCAGGGGATCTGCCTAGCACATGACTCAACCCAGAGTCTCCTGAGTCTCCTACATTGCCAGGATTCTTTACCACTGAGTCACCAGGGAAGCTCTATGTAACAATGTGAAAAATTATGACTGCTGCAGAAATGCAGTAATTATAATAGGTGGCCTATAGAAGGGATTCCCTGGTGGCTCAGATGGTAAAGAATCCACCTGCAATGAGAAAGACCCAGATTCAATCCCTGGGTCAGGAAGATCCCCTGGAGAAGGGAATGGTAAACCCACTCCAGTGTTCTTGCCTGGAGAATCCCATTGACAGAGGAGCCTGGCAGACTACAGTCCTATTTTTTTTTTAGTTGATACTATTGGGTTGAATGTTATCCATGAGCACATTTAGTCATTATGCTTTTCATAATGATACACTCATCACAATGTTTGGGATCAAATCAAAGAACATAAACAGTGTGGGAATGTCAAGAAGCATTTCCTGGAGACTAATTAGTATCTTTAGTGCATCTGGCTGGAATGCCTTAATAAAACACCATGGAGTGTGTGGTTTAAACAACAGAAATTTGTTTTCTCGTGGTTCTGAAGGCTGGGAAGTCCAAGACCAAGGTTCGAGCATGGTTCAGTTCCTGATGAGGCTTTTATCCCTAGCCTGCAGACAGCCACCTTCTTTCTGGATCCTCTGATGGCTTTTCCTGGTGAGTGCATGTGGAGAGGGAAAGAGTGAGCAAGCATTCTTGTGTCTCTTCTTAGAAGGATGCTATTCCTATCAGGTCAGAGTCCCGTGCTTATGACTTTATTTAACTTTAAATATCTCCTTTAGGTCCTCTCTCCAAATACAGTCACAGTGGGAGTCAGGAGTTCAACATATGGATTGTAGGGGAACACAGTTCAGTACATAGCATTTGGGAATATTACTTAATGATGGCAACTAAACTTCATGCAACGTATTCTTCTAAGTGATTTACATGTTTTATCATTCAATTTTCTATCTCTGTGGAGAAAATATCCTCATCTCCTTCATCATTATCATCTAATAATAAATGAAAAAAGTAATCAAAATATGCTAAGAAACATGTACAACTTTATTCATCATGTGTAGGATGGAATATGGAATTGAACTAGTCTGTTTTACTGAAGTAGTTTGTAATTGGAATCACTATGTAAAGTTGTCACTAAATGATATACTGTAAAAAAAAATAGAAAAAAATTTAGACTATTAATCAGAAGATTGTTTCCCAGGGCACAGAGTCTCAGGTTTTTGTTATACCTAAGACATTTAAGTGATTTCCAGAATTACTCCAGTATTGAAATTATATACAAGTTAATTAGGTACACTGACATAAAAACTTTTTATAAAAATGATTTTTAAAACTCAAAATTGTATAGGACTCAGTAATAGTCTTTTGATTCTACTACTACAACTTAATTATTTTTGCTATTTAAATAAATTTCTGCTGTCTTCTAAACAGGCATAAGGTAATCATACCTTGATTTTGGGGCCTTAAAGTCAAAAGTTTCTTTATTTGTTCATTATAGTCACCTGAATGCTAGAATACCAGTGTATTATTTGCTTCTGATGAGTTCCTGAACTGTGGTGGATATGGAGAATTCATGAATTTAGCCATGATTATTAGTGAAGACATGATGTACATTTTCCTTTTCCATGACTTTCTAAAAACTTTTTGGGGAAATAATTTTAGATTTAGAGACTAAAGTGCAGTACAGTGTTCCTGTATACCCTTCCCCCAGTTTCTCTTAATATTCACAGTATGTTGTTGTTGTTCATTCACTAAGTTGTGTTCAACTCTTTGTGACCCTTTGAACTGTAGCCTGCCAGGCTCTTCTGTCCATGGGATTTCCCAGGGAAAATATTTGAAATGGATTGCCATTTCCTTTTCCAGGGTATCTTCCCAACCCAGGGATTGAACTGCATCTCCTGCATTGGCAGGTGGATTCTTTACCACTGAGTCACCATGGAAGCTCCATTCACATCATACACAATTATTTTATATTTAATACAACTAGCATTTATGCTTCTGCAGTACTACTAACCAAACCTCAGACTTGAGTCTTATAACAGATTTTTTTTACAAATATCTTCTTTACATCCTAGAATTCAATCTAGGATACGACATTGTTTTCAGTCATCACATCTCCATAGTCTTAATCTGTGAAAGTATCTCTGTCTTTCCTTTTTTTCCCTGACCCTGGCACTTTTATAGAATATTAGTTACGTATTTTGTGGAATATCCCTCATATTCAATTTGAAATACTCAGAAAGACGTGCCCTTTCTCTTAAATTATAGTAGAGGATACATGATATCAGCACAGTTTATTGCTGATGATATTAATCTTCATCTCTTGAGTAAGGTTGTGTCCTTCAGGTTTCTCTACTTTAAAGTAACTATATTTCAGTTTTCATATTTGATTCATTGGGAGCAAGTCACTAAGTCCGGCATATATTCAAGGAGAGGTAATTAAGCTCTACCTCCTGGAGGATAAAAATATAGAATATCTGTAAGTATATGGTAAAACCACCACAAATAGTAATGAATATTTTTAAAATGATACTTTGAGACTATTTAAATATACAGTTTATTCTTAAAGTTTATAGATTTGGGGGGAGGTTCCTACACAGATAGTTATGACTTCCATGAAGGGGGAAGTAGTTTTATTTCTACCTCTCCAAGTGGGCATTTCATTTCTTTTTCTTGATTTATTAAAATTACCAATATTTCTAGTAAAGTTGAAATGCCACAAGTGTTTCTGCCTTGCTCTTGATCTTAGGGAGAAAACATCTCGTTTCTCATCATCCTTTTTGTCTTTTTATGTTTTCTTGTAGATGTCTTTTACTAGGTTACAAGATTTATCATCTATTCAAACTTAGAAGAGAATTTTTTATCATAAATAAATCTTGAATTTTATTGAAGCTTACTTTTGTATTAACTGATGAAACTATGAGTTTCTTATTCAGTCTGATAACATGGTGAAATAACATCAACTGATTTTCAATATTGAGTCAACTTTGCATTATTTGAGTGAACTCCAACTTGTTGTGCTATATTATCTTCTTAATATATTGCTGGATTCAAATTGCTAATATTTTGTCAAGGGCTTTTGCTTTTACATTCATAAGTGATATTGGTCTTTAATTCTCTGTTATGGTAATGTGTTTGCTACTAGAACAATGCAGACCTCATAAAATAAGCAAGAAAGTAATCTCTCTTCTATTTCCTGAAAAACTTTACAAAAATTGGTATTCCTACCTTCCATCCCTTGTGCTATGGAATTCATATATTTCAGTCTCGTATACATTACATACACACGCTGCACTGTTTCTCTTATTGCTTTAACCAATCAGCTATCTTTTACAGTAACAAAAAATAAGGAAAAATGATGTTTAACCTTTATTTATTCCATGTTTGGTACTCTTCATTTCTCTATGTAGATCAATCTTTCTGACCACATTGTATCATTTCTATCTGAAGATATTATTTTAATATTTCTTATAGAACAGGTCTTCAAAAACCCCATTTCTGACCAATATTTCCACTGGGTATTGGGATACTCAGTTCTAAGAGCTGTTTTGAATATTGTTTGTACTTTAATGGTATCACTCATCTTTTTGCTTGCATAGTTTCTAATAAGTTTTCTATAGCTGTTACTTACTCCTTTTTAGGTAATATGTATTTCTATAGTTGTTACACTTACTCCTTTTTAGGTAATATGTATTTTATGTTAATTAGAATGATATGCATTGGTTCAGAGTTTTTGTTTGTTTCTTCTGATTCTGCTTGATGTTCTCTTGAGCTTGTTGGTTTTATAAATAGGTATCTGTCACTAAGAAAACTGTTAGCCATTATTTCTTCACATTTATTCTCCCCATTTATCTCTTTTATTTTTCTGAGATTTCGGTTTGTCTGTTGACCTCTTGCAATGGTCACACAGTTGTTGGATGCACTATACCTCTGCCCACCCCATTTCTTTTTGCATTTCAGACTGAATAATTTCTAATAACCTATTTTTCAACTTACTGATTCCTTATTTGAACCTACTGATGAGCTCATCAAAGGTATGTTAATATGTCTCTGATTTCTAACATTTCTTTTTGATATTTCTAATGATTTTTCCTCTGCTGAAATTACCTGTCTGATCTTGCATGCTGTCTTCCATGTCCATTGTAGCCTTTATATATGTATTTACTTAATTTAAACTCTCTGTCTCATAGTTCTAATATCTTTGTAATATCTGAGTCTGGGTCTTTTTATTCTTTTATATTTTCTGACTGTGATTTTCTTACTTTTTTTTACATCATATAAATTTTAGTTGAAATGCAGGCATATTGTATGGGATAGATAGAAACTAAAATAAATATTATTTATTTTAAAGATGAGTATGCTGTCCTCCTGATTAGCCTTTGGTGGGGTTTTTGTGTTCATGTAGTCAGACATTGAGCTAGGATTAAATGTTTGGTTGCTTAATTGACTTTACATCTCATCTGATTCTAGATTTTCCCTTTGTTGTTCTAAACAGAGAAACTCCATCACTTGCAGCTTCCCCAAATGTATTCTGCTTTTGTTTTTACTTGATGCTTCTTAGCATGGTGACAGATATGAGGTAGGGAAGTCAGTCTCTGATATTCGGACTAAGCCTCAGTCCTAAGAAGGCATTGTGAGTTTTAGACTTCACCAATGCAATGGCACCCCACTCCAGTACTCTTGCCTGGAAAATCCCATGGATGGAGGAGCCTGGTAGGCTGCACTCCATGGGGTCACTGAAGGTCGGACACGACTGAGCAACTTCACTTTCACTTTTCACTTTCATGCATTGGAGAAGGAAATGGCAACCCAATCCACTGTTCTTGCCTGGAGAATCCCAGGGACGGGGGAGCCTGGTGGGCTGCCATCTATGGGGTCGCACAGAGTCGGACACGACTGAAGCGACTTAGCAGCAGCAGCAGCAGTGTTTCAATCCATTCTCCAGAAGTAACCCTGGGCATAGGGGATAAACCTGACCTTTCAAGTATAATGTTTTCAGCCTTCCTCGCTTCCTTCCTTGCTTCTTTCTCTCTCTGTTTTGTTTAATTCCTATTCTCCCTCCTGCTGCAATGGGTTTATACCTTTGTTCCAACTTATTATTTTGTTTCCATTTTCCCTGCACTGTAAACTCTTTGTTTTCTAGGGTAGAGAAGATAGATAAAGACATATTTTCAGTGCTCTCTGCTATTCTGCTCCCCAATCCAGTGGGTATCCACCAGTGTCCCAGGCTACTTTGTCCCTTGGCATTCTCCCTATAAGCAAAGTCTGCTGTTCCATATGGGAAAAAGGAAAATGGATCTAGGCTTATTTTGGCAGTAGCTGTTATTTCTGTCCACAGCACCACAGGGAAAACTTCTTCAAGACTCTCACCAATATTTCCTGTGAATCCCTTGGGGTTCTTGAAGAAAAGTTTTTAAGATAGTGAAAATTTCCCTATTTCTGTGATTCCCAGGGGCTTCATGTACCCAGCTAGTCCACAATCAGTCTTTAGCAGTTTTTAAAAACGTTTCTTGTTGAAGATGAAAGAGGAGAGTGAAAACCCTGGCTTAAAACTCAACATTCAAATAACTAAGATCATGACATCCGATCCTATCACTTCATGGCAAATAGATGAGGAAAGAGTGACAGACTTTATTTTCCTGGATTCCCAAATCACTGTGGATGGTGACTACAGCCATGAAATTAAAAGATGCTTGCTCCTTGGAAGAAAAGCTATGACAAACCTAAATAGCGTATTAAAAACCAAGGACATCACTTTGCTGACAAGGGTCCATATAGTCAAAGTTGTGGTTTTACAAGTGGTCATGTATGGATGTGAGAGTTGTACCATAAAGAAGGCAGAGCACTGAAGAATTGATGCTTTTGAACTGTGGTGTTGGAGAAGACTCTTGAGAGTCCCTTGGACTGCAAGGACATCCAACCAGTCCATCCTAAAGGAGATCAGTCCTGAATATTCACTGGAAGAACTGGTGCTGAAGCTGAAGCTCCAATACTTTGGCCACCTGATGCAAAGAGCTGACTTATTGGAAAAGACCCTGATGCTGGGAAAAATTGAGCTCAGAAGGAGAAGGGGATCACAGAGGATGAGGGCATCACTGACTCACTGGACAGAGTTTGAGCAAACTCCAGGGAGTAGTGAAGGACAGGGAAGCCTGGCGTGTGGCAGTCATGGAGTCACAGAGTCAGACATGACTGAGTGACTGAACAACAACAAAAACATTTCTAGCTGAATACTACTTGTGTAACATCCAGTAAATCTGTTCCAGGTAGCAGATTCTCAAGTTTTTTATTCTCCCTGCAGGTGCTTATATTTCTCCAAATTTAAAGTTGGTTTTTTTTGTTTTTTTTTTTTTTTGGCTTGTGGCTTCAGTTGTCTAATGACTGCAGGGGAAGTGTGTGCATCTTTTTCCTTGTTATGTGGAGCAACACAGTGACACTCTTTCAAGCATTCTATATCTGCAAGCTAAAACCGTATATGCCTTAGAGACTTTTGGTTTTGTTCAATCAGCACATTCAAATTTAATCTTAAAAGTTATTCAGAATACCATTATTGTATTAAAAGACTTTTGTTAACAACACATTGTTGAGTTTCACAGAGTTTATAAGCAGAGGATTTTGAGATATCTGTATACAAAGACATGCACTTAAGATGTTTTCTACAATTAAGAAAACCTGCAGTAGTAGCCTGCTCTTCCTTTTCCAAGTATTTGACATAGAAAACAGGAAAGGACTTAGGTCACATTGATGGGAGTTTAAAAAATCTACTATATATAAAGTACTGTGGATAATACCTCAGTCAAAGAGTAGATATACATTAAACAGTTGAAGTCATATTACTAACACAAACGTCATAAAGGTCATCTGCAGAGGTTTTAGATTAAAACTTCTACGAGACCCACCCTAAGAATTACAGTCTATGACTACAAGATGAATAGTTTTGTGTTGAAGTCTGGCCAATGAACATTTTGAAAAGGCTTATAACAACAATGGACAACTGGTTATATAGTGGTGCTTAATAGATGTATCTATTGTGTTCTTCCCACTGTTTAGAGCTCTTTTAAACACATACAACACACACAATTATATGGTTATCTTAAATTAATTGCTAAAAAAGGTGGTGAGATAAAAACACAAAAGAATTAGAGAGAATTCATATTTTTTCTGCTGCTGCAGATATTAAATTATGAGCTCACAGAAGAGACATATTCAGTTGATTATCATTATTAATGAATTCCTACTATAAGCAAGGTATTTGTAACCCTAAAATTAATATTCACAGTGTTTTCAAGGACATTTGCAGGTATATGTAGAGTAGCAAAAGTTTTTGGTCACCCTAAACTCATGTAAGTGTCTTCCCTGTAACTCAAATGGTAAAGAATCTGCCTGAAGGGCAGGAGACCCGGGTTCAACCCCTGAGTGGGGAAGATCCTCTGGAGAAGGGAATGGCAATCCACTCCAGTATTCTTGCCTGGAGAATCCCATGGACAGAGGAGTCTGGCGGGCTACAGTCCATGGGATCACAAAGAGCTGGACACGACAGCGACTATCACTACTACTAAACTCATGCTCTCAGCAGAGAGGCCACACAAAGCAATTATTTCTGCTCTCATACAGAAATGAGTAGAGGGTGGAAATGCTGGGGGCGGTGGAGTACAAGAAACTCTTGGCCTTCTTGGCCTTAGAAGGCCAAGAACCTAAGACTTGGCCTTAGGCAAGTCACATAAAGCATCTAAACCTTGTTTCCTCTTTTGTAAAACTATATATATAAATATACTACCAGGACGAATTATTTTTAGGATTTAAGATTATAATCTGTGTGAGATAAGAATGTACAGATATAGGTATATAGATATGGATGTATGATTTCTCCTGGGGGTAATGCTCCAATATTCAGTGTTCACAGCAAATTTATAGAACACAAATTTATAGAACACAGCAAATTTATAGAACACAAACCCCACAAATGAGGAGATTTGCTATATATCACCATGAAAACAAAATCTGTGACTTAAGTATGTATATGGTGAGAAGACACATCTCTCTTAGGTAAGACTTCACAGTCAAGAAAGGATTATACATTTAGAAATACAAACAAGCATGGGAAGCAGGGTGAAGGACAGCAAGAAAAAAATTATGTGCGAGGTCACGCCATTTTTATCCAATTTGCCTGACAATTCAGAGGAGCAAAAGTTTCTAACCAAGGGAATAAGTGCTGAAAGCGATGTTAAATAGAGTGTTAATCTGGAAACAGTATAAAAGTTATCCTTCTGGCAAATGAAGAGAGAGAGATTGGAGAATCTTGTTCTAACATGTCAAATAGAAAAAAAATGAATCCAATAACAAAAAAAATTTGATAAGTAATCTGATTGGAGGTGAAGCAGTAATAGGAGTAAAAGTAATGCTAAAATTGTGATCCAGAGTGATTGGAAAGAATAGTAATGATCTTGATGGAATTGAGAATTTAGAGAGCAGAGCAGGATAAGAAGACAGATGTAAAGCACAGCATCTGAAAAGCTGCTATTTTTCTTTTTAAATGAAGGCAAGAGAAATACTATCAGGATGCACCAACACACAGCTGAATTCACCAAGGCATAGATGTGGAAAACAGAGAAAGAACAGTGGCAAACAAATTAAAATGATGTCCAACCCAGCAACGATGAATTGTTCTTTTTCAGCAATGACTTAGTTAGCGGAGGTTGTTAACCCTGCCGAATTATTGCTGGGGAAGCTGAAATGTTCAAAAATAATTTTGGATAGGCAAGAAATTTCTGAGTAGCATGTGGATATAATGGGGAAAAGATTTTTTTTTTTTTTTTTCTCCTGATAAAGTCACAAGATGACTAGTGTTGATTCATTGTAAAGAGGCATCTGGATGTCAAACCAAGTACTTCAACTTGCCTCTTTGGGCATGAATCTCATTGTTTCTGGGGAACTACATTAAGTGGATCTGATTAGACTGGAGAGGCTCTTCTTTATTCCTGTAAGAAGAATAACAGTCGTACATGGCATACACTGCCCATGTTCATGAGAAGTTTCTCCTGTGGTTCTGTTGATTTCTCCCCTGGGCCGTGGATAAGGCTTTCCTTTCAGGCCACCACCACACAGGGTGTGCAAAGCCCCTGTGTTCCTTTGGTTTGCAACAGGGCAGGGGCTGTGCTTAGAAATGTCTTTCACTGTAACAGTATAGGCAGCCCACAAATGAAACAAGAGGTGCATGCGTGCTCAGTGGTACTTTATCCTCACAGCTCCTCCCCAGTCTCTGAGGTACTCTGTGGTAGCTGGCTCAATTAAACTGAATACTTCTCTTCCACAGTGTATCAAAGCACCTTGCTTCTCTCTTTCCTCTCCCTTTCAGACACTTAAAGATGAAATATTTCTTCTACAAGTCAGGCTTTTTGTTACACTAAGATTTGTGTTTTCTTTGAATCATTGGCTTTGATTTACTGTGGTTGGGGAAAGAATAAGTCCTGAAAAAAAGCAAGGGATTAGGGGAGAAATAAGCACAGTTTTAAAAAAAAAAAAGTGCTTTTGATTGTTGTTGTTCTATTGTGGCAGTCTGTTTCCACCATGATTGCAGTGAACTATTATTTCACTCCTTCATTTACAAATCAGTAAACCAATGAAAGTTATGACCAACCTAGATAGCATATTCAAAAGCAAAGACATTTCTGTGCCAACAAAGGTCTGTCTAGTCAAGGCTACGGTTTTTCCAGTAGCCATGTATGGATGTAAGAATTGGACTGTGAAGAAAGCTGAGCACTGGAGAATTGATACTTTTGAACTGTGGTGTTGCAGAAGGCTCTTGAGAGTCCCTTGGACTGCAAGGAGATCCAACCAGTCCATTCTAAAGGAAATTAGTCCTGGGTGTTCATTGGAAGGAATGATGCTAAAGATGAAACTCCGGTACTTTGTCCACCTCATGCAAAGAGTTGACTCATTGGAAAAGACTCTGATGCTGGGAGGGATCAGGTGCAGGAGGAGAAGGGGACGACAGAGAAGGAGATGGCTGGATGACATCGCCGACTCAACGGACGTGAGTTTGAGTGAACTCCAGGAGTTGGTGATGGACAGGGAACCCTGGCATGCTGCAATTAATGGGGTCGCAAAGAGTCGGACACGACTGAGCGACTGAACTAAACTGAACTGAAACCATTGAATCTAAGAAGAGTCACAAGGCAAAAAGTTAAAATGACAAACTGTAAGAATCTATTATCAAATTCAGTTCAGTGTCTGACTCTTTGTGACTCGATGGACTGTAGCAGACCAGGCTTCCCAGTCCCTGACCAACTCCTGGAGCTTAGTCAAACTCATGTCCATCAAGTTGGTGCTGCCATCCAACCATCTCATCCTCTTTTGTCCTCTTCTTCTCCTGCCTTAAATCTTTCCCAGCATCATGGTTTTTTCCAATGAGTCAGTTCACATCAGGTGGCCAAAGTATTGGAGTTTCAGCTTTAGCATCAGTCCTTCCAATGAATATTCAGGACTGATTTCTTTTGGATGGACTGGTTGGATTTCCCTGCAATCCAAGGGACACTCAAGCATCTGCTCTAACACCACAGTTCAAAAGCTTCAATTCTTCAGCTCTCAGCTTTCTTTATGAGAGTTGGATGTCTCTCACATCCATACATGATTCCTGGAAACACCATAGCTTTGACTAACTGGACATTGTTGACAAAGTAATGTCTCTGTTCTTTATAAGCTGTATAGGTTGGTCATAGTTTTTCTCCCAAGGAGCAAGAGTCAATTCTTCAGTGCTCAGCTTTCTTCACAGTCCAAAGCTCACATCCATACATGACCACTGGAAAAAACATAGCCTTGACTAGACAGACCTTTGTTGGCAAAGTAATGTCTCTGCTTTTGAATATGCTATCTAGGTTGGTCATAACTTTCCTTCCAAGGAGTAAGCGTCTCTTAATTTCATGGCTGCAGTCACCATCTGCAGTGATTCTGGAGCCCAGAAAAATAAAGTCTGACACTGTTTCCACTGTTTCCCCATCTATTTCCCATGAAGTGATGGGACTGGATGCCATGATCTTCGTTTTCTGAATGTTGAGCTTTAAGCCAACTTTTTCACTCTCCTCTTTCACTTTCATCAAGAGGCTCTTTAGTTCCTCTTCACTTTCTGCCATAAGAATAGTGTCATCTGCATATCTGAGGTTATTGATATTTCTCCCGGTAATCTTGATTTCAGCTTGTGGTTCATTTAGCCTGGCATTTCTCCTGATGTACTCTGTATATAAGTTAAATAAGCAGGGTGACAATATACAGCCTTGACATACTCCTTTCCCAACTTGGAACCAGCCTGTTGTTCCATGTCCACTTCTAACTGTTGCTTCTTGACCTGTATACAGATTTCTCAGGAGGCAGGTAAGGTGGTCTGTTATTCGCATCTCTTTAAGAATTTTCCACATATATATTTGATATACGTGGAATATATTTGATAGGTTTATATTTGATAGGTATATATTTGATAGGTTTTGAGGTTTAAGGTTTGAGGATTATAAGGTTTTGAGTTTATAGGATTAAGGTTTAAATTAGACATATTTCTTGCCTTCTCTGTGTTTACATTCTGCTTAAGCAGCTGTTGTATTTCCCTTGGTTTTACTGATGTGTAATTTGTATAAAATAAAACTCACCTATTTTAAATATAGAGTTTAATGTATTTTGGCATTTCTACAGTCATGTAAACACCATGACAATCAAAATATAGAACATTTACATCAACTTTAATTTTCTCCTATGCTTTTTAAGTTGAGCTCCACCCGGAGATTTCTGCTATGGTAACCACAGTTCTATTTCAAATACTGATTTTCCTTTCCTAGATTTTATATGCATCAAATTATGCAGTATGTACTTCTGGTATTTCACTTATCAGTTTTTGATGATTATCCATGTTTAGTTCATGAATACTCTACTCTGTAAATTGATAAACACAGGAACATTGTGTAGCTATAACACTGTCTTTTAATTTACCTGTGATGGATATTTGACCTGTATTAAACTCTATTAAAAGAAATAATGCAATAAAATGTTTCTTATTTACAATTCTTTCTCTGAATGCATGGTTTCATATCTTGGTTAATGTAAATAATGCAGTAATGAACTTGAGAGTGTATATATCTCTTTGATATACTGATTTTATTTCCTTTCCACTTAGTGTCTATTTAGAAGCACGTTGATGGATCATATTGTTCATTTTTTAGGAAATTCCATAATGTTTTCCATAATGGCTGTTACAGTTTTCAAATCCACCAACAGTGCAATAGGGTTCCTTTTGATCATATCTTCACCAACAATTGTATCTTTTATTTTTTATGATAATCTTCTAAGAGGTAGAGGTGATATTTCATTGTGGTTTTAATTTGCATTTTCATGATGATTAGTGATGTTGAGTAAATATTCATATACCTATCTCTCTCTATATATATATATTTTTTTTTTTTTTTAATTTTACATAGGAAAAGTCTCAGCTCTGTGCTTTTATCCCGGTGATACAGAGCAGAGTGGATATTTGCACCTTGTCTTCATAGCTAACTTCCAGGCGACTGTGTTCTATAGGTTGTTCATTGTTTGGTATGAAGCAAGAAAAAATTGGCTTCATGGAGAGTGCTCTAAAATGCTGGGATAAGGCTCTTCAACTCCTTCTAGCTGTAACTGAAGAAAAATAACCTCTGTTCTGTACCTATTCCCAGTCTCACAGAGCCATGCTTGGCTGTTGGGGAATTCTCTTCCCTTTGTTCCTCCCTGTCCATAAGAGTGGTGACCTGGAGTGCAGGTCACTCAGGACTCCAGATAAGGTGACGTAGAACCTGACCTCATGCAGGATGCCCCGAGAGGCCAGGAGCTCAGTCCAAAATCTCATGTTCCCCACGGATCACATCACAGAGCAACCTTTTCTCAGAACAAAGCAGATTTGAGGCAGGGACTGTCAGGGAGAAAGTGCAGTAGTTCTTTTCACCCATTGAAATTTGACTGCTCTGTGCTCCTCCAGAGCTCTGCTCCTTAGCTGTATACTGAATTTCTCTTCAAGGTGCTTTAGTATCAGTGTCATTGTTTTAGTGGAAGTGAGAGGTAGGGCTTCCTATTTCTCCATCTTGCTGACATCACCCTCCAAAATCGATTTTAGGATCAAATATTTCAGTCTTGTCAGATATGGTAGTTTTCATTCAGAGCTGCTTTGACTCTGCTTAACATATGCTTCCTTCGTATTCGCCAAAATGTGGGTAGAGAGAATTTGGGGATCTTTTCTATGGCTTTTTTCTACCTGAGATTCCCTACCTACTTACCCAGAAGTTTCTCTCAGTTCAAGTTTCTGATTCCTCAGGCATGAATAACTGCATATTTTCCACCAGTACAAACACCCCAGATGTCACACTACAGTGTGACTGGCAAAAGGCTAAAAACTGTGAAAGCAAGAACTCACTGAATAAGATTTCCTTCTCTGAGAGTGTATGCTCAACAAGAATTTGTTTGCTGTGTTTTACTCTCTGGATCCTCCAGGTTTTCCTTATGTCTAGATTTTATAATTGTTTTCCTCAGAGAAAACAGTTCTGTAGGAACTTAGTCATTAGAAGAAATGGAACCTTGTTTTTGTGTTTTGACTACATAGAGATTTTACTTTCTAAACCATACTGAATTTTCAATTCTGAGAAAATGTTAGTAAAGACTGAACTCTTTTAGGAGAGTATATGTTATTTAATATTGCACTACTAGTATTGAGTGCAGTGCCTAAAATATTGTAATTTTTGTAAAGCCTTTAATAAATCTCAGTATAGTAATATATAAAATAATAATAAATAATAAGTAATGATAAATAACACTATAAGTCATAATAAGCAAAAATCAGTTCAGTAATATTGGGGGCTTCCCTGATAGCTCAGTTGGTAAAGAATCCGCCTGCAATGCAGGAGACCCCAGTTTGATTCCTGGGTCGGGAAGATCTGCTGGAGAAGGGATAGGCTAACCACGCCAGTAATCTTGGGCTTTCCTTGTGGTTCAGCTGGTAAAGAATCCACCTGTAATGAGGGTAGACCTGGGTTCAGTCCCTGGGTTGGGAAGATCCCCTAGAGAAGGAAAAGGCTACCCACTCCAGTATTCTGGCTTGGAGAATTCGCAGAGCCTGACAGGACTAAGCGACTTTCACATTTTTAGTAATATTGCAATGGAATATTTATAGTGACAGTTTTTAAGAAAGAGATGCTTTCTCTTACAGGGTACAATTCATAAAGATGACTGTGGTGACATTTCTAACGTATGTTCTATGAAACACCAGTTAAAAAAGTTCTTTGAAAGCAAAAATAAAAACCGTTCATGATGAAATGCTACATTATATATTGTTTCACCTGGAGATGTACAGTGTAATTAAAATATTTAATAAAATTATTTTATATGTTATGGAAATTAATCTATTTTCACTGTCTACCCCTTTATACTTCTTTAATCTTTATTGTAGTGTTAATGAGGGTTAGTCTCCTAGTAATATATTAAGTGAGAATCTCCATGAAATTTGTTTCTTCTCTATCTCTTTAAAAATGTAAAAGCCATGACAGGAAGAGTCCATGTAACTTTTGACTGCTCTATCCCAGCCCCTAGAAGAGAACTTGGCACAAAGGAGCAATAAATGAATGGCAGTATCCCGTGTGCATTTATTCAGAAAACACGTGTTAAATACCAATTAGATGTGAAGCTTCATTTTAAGCTCTGGGTATAGAGAGGAGGAATAAAATACTGATCTTCCCTGATGGAGTTTATATTATTGATCATTTCTGAAGAAGTAGAGATAGCAAATATATCATCTATAAAGAGTATAAAATTATTCGGTTTTACTGTCATCACATGTGGCTAAATTGAAAGCAGACTTGAACACAAGGTAGTTGGTCTGCAGCAATTTAAATATATTCAGAAAACTAAATAGAAAAACATTTTTAGCCTGTAAACAAAAAGAAAACAGTTCCTTTTTCAGTCTCAAGGTATTTTACTGCTTTCTTTTACAAGCCATAATTTATATAATACATTAAAAAGCAGTCTTTTTCTACAAAATAAAAAGTCAATTAAAAGAAAATATACTTGAATAGTTTTAAAACTTGACCATTTTATTCATTTTAATATAAAGCTGTGTAGGCAACATTACCTTGTAATCATTATTTTAATGAGAAAAGGTTGGAGTGGTGTCCACTTGAGTCCTTTAATGAGTAAAGTACTATGAAGAATTTGTACTTTTTTGGTTCCTTTTTGTGGATTTCATTATCAAATGTGCTCTATGATATAGACAGAATTTTATTATTAAAATTATTCTCATAAGAGAAATGATACTTAGATAAATTGTTATTTATTTATTTATTTTGCAAAATGAAGACAAAATCTTGAGTATCCTCATTTGTTGCTAATTTAGCAAAGAGCCACCACATATGAATTTAATTAAGAACTGCCTTTGCCCAATTTACCACTCAATGAGCTATAACAGGTTTGGAAGAACTACTGCCAGTTTTCTGAGTTAATGCAATATTTAAATTAATGACCTTCATGGATAATATATGAAACTTCTAAATTGAGTTTACATGAGGAAATGTTACCTAGTATGATTTTGTAGTCAGAGGAAAATTTGTCTCTATATTCTCTTCTTTGAAGAAATATAGACTGCAATGCATACAAAGTAATGCAAATTTTATCACATTGATTCATATGTTCCTGTTTCTCATAAATGTCAAATATCGATTGGGTCTTCCTGATATCATACTTTGATGATATTCCTTCATCTAATGAATTTCCCATAAAATGTCTATCTGAAGTTATGCTGCTCTATAAGCCTATCCCTTTGCTGTAAACTCAGTGCATAGCTGAACTCTACACTGGACTATCTCATTCAAAGCAAAGCATATAATTTCCTTGCATTACTTTTTCATTTATAATAAAATGAAAAGTATATATCTTAAATTATTTGATAATATAGCAGCATACAGCACATCATAGCAGTAGTTTAATATTCAAATATATAAATTTAATAGTCCACTTTATATATTTACAGTCCATTTATATATGTATGTATATATATATATATATATATATATATATATATAATGACACCACCCTTATGGCAGAAAGTGAAGAGGAACTAAAAAGACTCTTGATGAAGGTGAAAGTGGAGAGTGAAAAAGTTGGCTTAAAGCTCAACATTCAAAAAACGAAGATCATGGCATCCGGTCCCATCACTTCATGGGAAATAGATGGGGAAACGGTGGAAACAGTGTCAGATTTTATTTTTCTGGGCTCCAGAATCACTGCAGATGGTGACTGCAGCCATGAAATTAAGAGACGCTTACTCCTTGGAAGGAAAGTTACGACCAACCTAGACAGCATATTCAAAAGCAGAGACATTATTTTGCCAACAAAGGTTCGTCTAGTCAAGGCTATGGTTTTTCCTGTGGTCATGTATGGATGTGAGAGTTGGACTGTGAAGAAGGCTGAGCACTGAAGATTTGTTGCTTTTGAACTGTGGTGTTGGAAAAGACTCTTGAGAGTCCCTTGGACTGCAAGGAGATCCAACCAGTCCATTCTGAAGGAGATCAGCCCTGGGATTTCTTTGGAAGGAATGATGCTAAAGCTGAAACTCCAGTACTTGGGCCACCTCATGCAAAGAGTTGAGTCATTGGAAAAGACTCTGATGCTGGGAGAGATTGGGGGCAAGAGGAGAAGAGGATGACAGAGGATGAGATGGCTGGATGGCATCACTGACTCGATGGATGTGAGTCTGGGTGAACTCCAGGAGTTGGTGATGGACAGGGAGGCCTGGTGTGCTGCAATTCATGGGGTCGCAAAGAGTCGGACACGACTGAGTGACTGATCTGATCTGATCTGATAAACATATAATATAATAGCATTGTGCTGTGCTTAGTTGCTCAGTCGTGTCTGACTCTTTATGAACCCGTGGACTTTAACTTGCCAGGCTCCTCTCTCCATGGGCACTCTCCAGGCAAGAATACTGGAGCGGGGTGTCATGCCCTCCTCCAGGAGATCTTCCCAACCCAGGGATCAAACCCAGGTCTCGTGAATTGCAGGCAAATTCTTTAACATCTAAGCCACCAGGGAAGTCCAAGAATACTGGAGTGAGTAGCCTATCCCTTCTCCAGGAGATCTTCCCAACCCAGGAGTCCAACTGGAGTCTCCTGCATTACAGGCAGATTCTTTACCAACTGAGTTACCAGGGAAGACTTAATAGTCCAGTAGAATTCAACAGTGTGTTTTTCCTGTTTTTTGTTTTTTTTTTTTTCCTGCCCGACAATGCTCAAATTATTTAAAACATCAGTTATTAATAAAATGCAGACTAAATAATGTCAGTCATGATATCTTCTATCTAACCATGATGGAATCAATTGAATGGGCTTTCCTTGGAAAATATATTTGTTATATTTTTGATGGTATCTTTGATTTTTACAAATTCTTGAGTGAAATACCACATTATTTTCTTTTCTTTAATTTTTTTATTGGTTTCTGCCACACATCAACATGAATCAGCCATAGGAATACACGTGTCTCCTCCCTCTTGAAACTACCTCCCACTTCCCATCCTATCCCATCCCCCTAGGTTGTCACAGGGCATGGGGCTTGAGCTCCCTGCATCATAGAGAAAATTCCCACTGGCTATCTATTTTACATGTATTAATGTGTATATTTCCATGTTACTCTCTCAACTTATCCCACCCTCTCCTTCTCCCACTGCATTCACAAGTCTGTTCTCTCAGTCTCTGTCTCCATTGCTACTCTGCAAATTGATTGATTAGTACCATCTTTATAGATTCCATATATATTCCATTAACATGTGATATTTGTTTTTCTCTTTCTGGCTTACTTCATTTTGCATAACAGACTCTAGGTTCATCTACCTCATTAGAATTGACTCAAATGTGTTCCTTTTTATGTCTGGGTAATATTCCATTGAATATATGTACCACAATTTCTTTATCTGTTCATTCATTGATGGACATCTAGCTTACTTCCATGTCCTAGCTATTGTAAATAGTACTTTAATGAACATTGGGGTACAAGTGTCTTTTTCAATTATTATTTCCTCTAGGTATATGCCCATTAGTAAGATTGTTGGGTCATACGATAGTTTTATTCCTAGGTTTTCAAGGAACCTTCATACTGTTCTCCATAGTGGCTGCATCAGTCTACATTCCTACCAACAGTGCAAGAGGGTCCCTTTTCTCTGCACCCTCTCCAGCACTTACTGGTTGTAGATTTTTTGATGATATAAAAGGAAACATGTTCAGAGAGTAAAAATTTTGAGACATAAATTATTAGATAAAACACTTTTCTATATTTATTAACAATCTGTTAACTTGTGAATTCAGTATTTACTTTCTTCCATATAAGGTAATATATGATAATTATATCTGATTTAAATGCAATGAGTATCCATTTATCTGTCAATGGGTGTTTAAGTGAATAGATAAAGAGGATGTGATATATATATTCAATGGAATATTACTCAGCCATATATAAAACAATGAAATAATGCCATTTGCAGCAACATACTTGGACCTAGAGATTATCATACTAAGGGAAGTAAGCCAGACAAGGAAAAATAAATATCATATGATATCACTTACATGTGGAATCTAAAAAATGATGCAAATGAACACTTACAGAAATAGACTGTAATAGAACAGAAATAGAACAGAAATAGACTCACAAACATAGAAAACAACTTTGTGGTTACCAAAGGGGAATGTAAGGAATACACATGTATATAAGTTGAACAAGTATATCAGATCAGATCAGATCAGTCACTCAGTTGTGTCCGACTCTTTGCGACCCCATGAATTGCAGCACGCCAAGCCTCCCTGTTCATTAACAACTCCCGGAGTTCACTGAGACTCACGTCCATCATGTAAATATACATATATATAACTGGACCAATTTTCTGTACAGTTGAAACAAACACAACAGTGTAAATCAACTACACTTTTATTTTTAAAAATAAAAAAAGAGATATCTATAATAAATAATAAAACAATATAGAACTTTTTCCCAGTCGAAACCTAATGTGAATATACTGAAAATTATTTGCTAATTATGTGATTAAAATAATAAATTATAAACTCATGTGAACATTAACTGATTTACAATTATGTAAATTCAAGTAAATAACAAAGTAAAGGATAGAATATTTGTATCTTTTGAATTGATCAGAGTAATTATCAAAGCATACTAGTCAATTGAGTGCTAGACACGCTTCAGGGAGACCTGTATTCCAATCCATGATATGTATGGCTATTTTCTTTAGATTTATAATGTTTGAATTTTACAACAGTATTATTAAGATGATAGGAGTTAATACTGGTAAAGTATTATCAATGATAAAACTTATTTCATTATTTTAAATAGTTTACTGTCCTGTTTAATAATATAATCATTCTAACAAGGAAAATAAGCATTTCATTATTTGGTTATGACAGACATATTTTGTAGGTTCTATAAGCAGATCTATATATAGTCAGGATTTAATAAGTACATTGCATTACAAAATATATCAGAGATGAAATTTCTGGGCCTTTTAAAAAGTGGTCATGTAATACCAATACCCAACTTTGAGAATATTACTTTTTATATTATTTCAAAGAAAGTTATTATTCCAACTTAAATTTGTCCTAAAAATCAAATAAGAATCTAATTCTCTGAGGAGCACCAGGTTTCTCCAAGGAAAAGACCGTGAAACATTGCAACAGAAGAAAAATGATCCAGATATATTATACTGCAAAGTTTCTCTATTTTCTCCTAGTTCTGGGTAAAATAAGCATTAAATGTATAACTTATTTTAATATATAAAGAATTTTGGTAAAAGATGAAAATCATCTAAGAAAATCTGAAAGCAAGGCAACACTAAGACTCTAGATAAGGCAAAATTTATTTTGTGTTAAATGTATGTTAGAATTTTTAATGTTATAATAAGATTAACTATATAAAAGCGTTAGTATGTATATGTATGAGGTGAAATATTTGACAACTGCCAAAATGTGAAGCTATCATGATGAATGGTATCAGTCTGCCGTCTGTGTGATGTAAATCTTCTATTTCCCATGAATCTTTCATGATTAAGCAAAGCATTTGGAAGTGTAATAGACATGGTTTTGCAATTATATATGTTTTATAAGCCATGATAATTGTATTATTTTTATTCTAATTTCACACAGAAAATACAAGTTTACATTTGCATTTAGATGGCAAATTTCATGCAAAAATGGTTCAATTATTTTAGTATAATTTGTATTGAAAAAATAAGACTGAAGTGTAAGCTATTCTTTTGTTTTTTTTTTATTTTTACAGTTTTATAATTCTATATTTGCCTTTGTTCTTTCATTCATTATTTTATTACCCATAAATATTTAAACCAACCAGAATTGAATATTAAAAAGTCATAATAAAATCACATAGCTTCCCTAGCATATTACTTTTTTCCCAGCCTTGAAGTTTGTTAATAAGCACAGTCTGAAATAATGATAAAAATATTAAGTGGTAGTCACCCTACCATCAATATTAAGAATTGAAAATAACAAAAAGACTTTGGTAATTCATCCTACTCTTTATATCATCTGCCATTTCTGAATTAATATATTTCATTTTATTATATGGCAAGAGAACATTTGTTTTCAGCTCAGATGTAGAAGCCAATTGTGTTCCTTAGAGAATCAAGTTATTATTCAATCATTAGGACAAATTTCAGTTGGAATAATACTTTTCCTTGAAATAATTGCGACTCCATAAACTGTAGCCTATCAGGCTCCTCTGTCCATGGGACTTTCAAGGCAAGAATGCTGGAGTGGATTGCCATTTCCTTCTCCAGGGGATCTTCCCAACCCAGGAATCGAACCCGGGTCTCCCAAATTGCGGGCAGACGCTTTACCGTCTGAGCCACCAGGGAAGCCCAAAATAATATAACAAGAAATATTATAAAATTTGGGCATTGCATGACTATTTTTAATAGGACCCAGAAATCTCATCTCTGATATATTTTGTAATATAATGTCCTTATAAAGTGTTTGACTATATACAGATCTTAGTACATCTCATATATTTTATTGACAGAGACACGGTGAAAAAAAGAGGAAACTTTTTGTCTTTACTAGGCGTCTTTACTAGGGCATGCTGGGAGGGATAGGGGCAGGAGGAGAAGGGGACGACAGAGGATGAGATGGCTGGATGGCATCACTGACTCGATGGATGTGAGTTTGAGTGAACTCCGGGAGTTGGTGATGAACAGGGAGGCCTGGCATGCTGTGATTCATGGGGTCACAAAGAATCGGACACAACTGAGTGACTGAACTGAACTGAGCATCACCCTACTCACACGTATTGTTCTAGGGATAGATGTTTAAAACATTTTGGGTTAAAGAAACAAATATTTTGAACAAGGCATAGTATTAAAAAATGTTACTCTGCTCCTTAATAGGAGATGTAGTACAGACATTCTACATTTGTCTAATTATTTAACATGTCTGTTTTTGCCAGTAAAGAGGACTCCGAATTGAAGGACACTACAAAGGCCAAGATTGCGTTTATTGCTAGAAAATGGAGCAGGAATGCTGATGATATTATGAACTTTTTGATCAAATGGCACTCAAAATGAGAATCATTCCAGAACTTCTTTTCAAGTGGGGTTAAGTTGCTATACCTCTTGTGCATTCTGTCTGAGGTCAGTACTAGATAAACGACTCTGACATTACTAAACTAGAGAAAAGATCTCAACAGAAGAGAATTTACAACAGAGACAAGGTGATGTGTTGGCATCTTGTAAAGGTGGACTGGTAAATGTCATTTCTATAGACAGAGTAAGTTAAATGAGAAGAAAGTCCTGTCAAATAATGTTATTTGTATTTCAATAAAATAAAATGCATTCCAATATAATAGAAAGATACAAATTGTGCCTAAAACATTAATATCAGAGTAGAAGTTAAGGACTTCACTGATGGTCTGTTGGTCAAGAATCTGCCTTGCAATGCAGAGTTCTATCACTGGTCTGGGAAGACGCCACATGCCATGGGGCAGCTAAGCCCGTGCGCCACAATGAAAGATCCTTCATGACACAACTAAGACCCAACACAGACAAATAAACAAAAATTAAATTAAACAAATAAATAAAAATTCCAGCATTCTGGGGGGAAAAAAGTAGAAATTAAGGCTAAAAGCATTATAAAGCAAGGAAAAATAAAATTACAATGGTTTTGTAAAATAGAAACAGTAAAATACAGAAAGCAAAAAAATCCTTTCAGAACAAAATATGATGAAAACAAGTTTAGCAGGAAAAAAGTGAAGTAGAAAAAATGATATTCTTTATCCTTATATTCAACCAATATGGTGCTTTTCCTATCTGTGAAATTGTACCTAAATTTTACACTAAATATGTAGAAAATAAGAGTCAAAGAAGACTACTTGAGAATAATTTTTAAGAAACTTAAAACTGAAATCTTATATTATCTAGAAGTAATAAAATAATACTTCTTAAATTCTTTCAGTTCAGTTCAGTCACTGAAGAAAGAAAATATTGTATGTTTTTTGTTGTTGTTGTTGTTGTTTTTTAGGCCCAGTGTAGAAGTATATGGAGAAGGAAATGGCATCCCACTCCAGTGTTCTTGCCTGGAGAATCCCATGGACAGAGAAGCCTGGTAGGCTGCAGTCCACGGGGTCGCACAGAGTCGGACACGACTGAAGCGACTTGGCAGCAGTAGTATACATCTCTTCTCATCTAACATTGGGAAGAACTAAATCAAATATCTACACTTAGCTTTCATAAGAGCTGAAAAATTCACAGCCAGTCAGCCCATACCTGCTACAACTCTTACCAGGAAAGTGGTACAGAATGGATCTTAATAAGCTCTCAGCCATCTTGCCAAAGCAGTCATAGAAATGTTGCAGTTTCTGAACGTTTTGAATCTTAGAGTAGATAGGTTTATGTGATCACTTTATTATTTATTTTAAAATATGTAAAATTAATATTTGCATAATTTTTAAAATTCAGAAAGTAATATGTTCTACAAATGACGTTGTTTAATTTCTGGGAGATAAAATACACAGTAGAAAAATTTTGACAACAATTTACAGAAGCTTTAGTTGAAACATATAGTTTAATTTTAAATGGATATATATATTCAAATTCATTAGAACTTAGTTCATTATACTGTATGAACTGCTATAGAACATGAAAAAACTTCAAATTTCCTTTATGTTCAGAAAAATACATGATTATTTTAATACTTATAAGTGAGAGAGGCAGTGAAATTCCTTATTTGCTATTAGTGACATATAATTTATATAACTGGTCCTCCTATGGTTAGAAAAACAGTTGTTTTTATAAATGTTTCAGTTCAGTTCAGTTCAGTCGTTCAGTCATGTCTGACTGTTTGTGATCCCATGAATCGCAGCATGCCAGGCCTCCCTATCCATCACCAACTCCTGGAGTCCACCCAAACCCATGTCCATTGTGTCGGTGATGCCATCCAACCATCTTATCCTCTGTCATCCCCTTCTCCTCCTGCCCTCAATCTTTCCCAGCATCAGGGTCTTTTCAAATGAGTCACCAACTGCATCAGGTGGCCAAAGTATTGGAGTTTCAGCTTCAACATCAGTCCTTCCAATGAACACCCAGGACCAATCTCCCTTAGGATGGACTGAATGGATCTCCTTGCAGTCCAAGGGACTCTCAAGAGTCTTCTCCAACACCACGGTTCAAAAGCATCAATTCTTCAGTGCTCAGCTTTCATTGTAGTCCAACTCTCACATCCATACATGCTTACTAGAAAAACCATAGCCTTGACTAGATGGATCTTAGTTGGCAAAGTAATGTCTCTGCTTTTTAGTATGCTGTCTAGGCTTGGTCATAACTTTCCTTCCAATGAGCAAGCATCTTGTAATTTCATGGCTACAATCACCATCTGCAGTGATTTTGGAGCCCAGAAAAATAAAGTCTGACACTGTTTCCACTGTTTCCCCATCTATTTGCCATGTAGTGATGGGACCAGATGCCATGATCTTGGTTTTCTGAATGTTGAGCCAACTTTTTCACTCTCCTCTTTCACTTTCATCAAGAGGCTTTTTAGTTCCTTTTCACTTTCTGCCATAAGGGTGGTGTCATCTGCATATCTGAGGTTATTGAGATTTCTCCCAGAAATCTTGATTCCAACTTGTGCTTCCTCCAGGCCAGTGTTTCTCATGGTGTACTCTGCATATAAGTTAAATTATCAGGGTGACAATATACAGTCTTGACGTATTCCTTTTCCTATTTGGAACCAGTCTGTTGTTCCATGTCCAGTTCTAACTGTTGCTTCCTGACCTGCATACAGGTTTCTCAAGAGGCAGGTCAGGTGGTCTGGTATTCCCATCTCTTTCAGAGTTTTCCACAGTTTATTGTGATCCACACAGTCAAAGGCTTTGGCATAGTCAATAAAGCAGAAATAGATGTTTTCTATTTCTATTTCTATTTCTAAAGCAACTCTCTTGCTTTTTCAGTGATCCAGCAGATGTCAGCAATTTGGTCTCTGGTTCCTCTGCCTTTTCTAAAACCAGCTTGAACATATGGAAGTTCACGGTTCACATATTGCTGAAGCCTGTCTTGGAGAATTTTGAGCATTACTTTACTAGTATGTGAGATGAGTGCAGTTGTGCAGTAGTTTGAGCCATCTTTGGCATTTCCTTTGTTTGGGATTGGAATGAAAACTGACCTTTTCCAGTCCTGTGGCCACTGCTGAATTTTCCAAATTTGTTGACATATTGAGTCCAGCTCTTTCACAGCATCATCTTTTAGGGTGTGAAATATTTAGAATAGGATTCTAAGTGTTTAGTTGTTTTAAAAAAATCTTAATGCAGTGCAAGAACATATTCTACACTAAATAAAGGTGAACATTTAAAAATTAAAGGAAAGCAGTATAAATACATGTAATCTTATAAAAGCAATTCTCAGTTCATGCTCATAAATTAAAAATCAAACTAGCCACTTTCTGTTATCCACATTTTTAAAGTAATGTTTACCATTAGGAGAAAGCAGCACTTCAGTTAGAGTGTCACTTCCTAACATGCCACATCTGCAACTCAATTTTTCTTTTTCAGATCTGAGATATCAGAGTACGTTTTTCTCCAAAGAGACTTCTAGTTCTTTCCCAAGATTCCCAAGACTTTTTCTGCTATTCAAAATGCCAAACAACCAGGTGTCAAGTTGGTCAGCTGGAGCAATGAGTCAATGTGAAAGGAGCAATGAGTCAATGTGAAAGTAACAATCAGGCCTTTATTCACTTAATACAACAGTGTGAGCAAGAAGGAAGAAAAGCAAGGGGCCGGCTGCCCAATATTCAATTTCCCCCCACAGAATGGCACCAGGTAAGGTTTGTAGATGCAACTCAGATATGGGGTATCTTCTTTTTGCCAGGGAACCCCCAAAAGGGTGATTGCCTGCTTATGGACCTGTTTGTCTTGGAAAGGCTAGGAGAAGAAAGCTAGTGAATCAAACTATGGAAAAATCCCTTGGCCAGTTCCTCTGATGTAGCCTCTGAATAGAGGTGCCAGGATCAAGTGCTTGAGTATGGCTGGTCTGGGGATGGAGTAAGGTACTGAATCTCGACTCTAATGCCCTGCGGAAATCTACAAGACATTATTGTGCACCAAATCTCATGTGAGGTGGGCAGCTTCAAACTGTGATTACAGACGGCTGAGCCTGAAATATCACCCAAGGATTCTGTCATACAGTAGACTTCTCAAAACAGCATCTAGGATTCTCTTAAACATGGATGTGATCCATCCTGATTTGCTCTGTGATTTATGTGTTTATATCTTTCTTGGTCTTTATCATAGAAACTTTCATTGGTAGAAAGTTTTATTGTTTATCCACGTCTGGTTCTCCTTTTTTTCCAGGTATACTGGAGGATTATGCTTTTTTGGCCCCTGGAAGTTAGGCAGAACTCTGTCTGGTTTTAGAAGAGTGATGGATATCAGTTCTGGACCAATATATTTGTCAGTGAAAACTATCCAGTGTTTTCATTCCTTACTGGGGAGATAAAGATGACATGTTCCAGATGGTATAGCTAGAGGACATTGGGGCATAGTTTAAATGTTTATCCCCTGGTTATAGGTGATTAAAATTTGCATTCAGCATTATGTTTAAAATTAAGCATTGTTTTTACGTCACATTTGCTCTTTTACACTCTATTTTAATGAGAGAAAATTTTAATTTCTATTTATCCCTCTTACATCACACATTTCCTCAAGAATCATTGTCGTTAGATGTTGTTACTAATGAAATGTTTTTAAATCATTATTACTGTCTCCTCTAATATATTGGGAATCAGTTTTATATATCATTTATTTAAAAAGGTGATTTAATGTCATTGATTGAAGAATGTCTTAGAGTTATATACAATATAATGATTAGAACTGAACAAATTAAGTCTTGTTGAAGTGATTTAAGAAAAACAATTAGTTGAAGAAATGGTTAGCAAAATATATATGGACATAAGAAGTGGGAGAATTGAAATGAAGCCAATAAATAAGTAGATTTTATCTAGGTGGAAAAGAAAATTAAATTGAGTAGTAGTTATTTTGATTCCAGAGAGCCTCAATAAGTCCACTTAAAAGCATATGAAAAACTGCATGGACTATTTAAGGTATAGATGATCATGAAATAAATTCACTTTGAAAAAGAAGTATAATTGATGTGCCCTGCATTAGATTATGGAGACGGCAATGGCACCCCACTCCAGTACTGCTGCCTGGAAAATCCTATGAACGGTGAAGCCTGGTAGGCTGCAGTCCATGGGGTCGCTAAGAGTCAGACGACTGAGCAACTTCCCTTTCACTTTTCACTTTCACGCATTGGAGAAGGAAATGGCAACCCACTCCAGTGTTCTTGCCTGGAAAATCCCAGGGACAGGGAAGCCTGGTGGGCTGCCGTCTATGGGGTCGCACAGAGTCGGACATGATTGAAGCGACTTAGCAGTAGCAGCAGCAGCAGCAGCAGCATTAGTATATAAAGTACAAAATTTTGAATTAATGAAACATACATTAAAAGATGATATTTTACCTTTAACATGATTTTAACTTTGTAATATTCTCTTTGAAAAAGAGACATGATGGGATTTATCAAAACAATATAGTATCAATAATGATATAGCAATGATGATGAATGTATTTAGAAAATTGATAATTATCAGAATAGTTGATAAATAGGAGTGGCATTGATGAATTCATATTTATATTCATTAGCAGCATAATTAATCCTGAATAGATAACTTTAAGTCAACTTAATTCAGCTTATTTAACTAAAAGCCTTTGACTGAAATACCTCTATACATAGCCATAATATCTTCCAGTTACTGGAGTAAATTTAGTGTTAAATTCAATTCTTGTATGAATTTATATGGGATAAAAGCAATTTGAATCAAAGTATATTTTGACATTTCAGAAAATGATAAAATTAAATATAATAGTGAAACATCAAGATTCTTTTTCTTTATATTGTTTATTACTTCAATCTGCATTAAGCATAACAAAACTGGAAAAGAGTTTGGTACTCTCATGTTCTAAACCATAAATGCTAATGTGTATATGTTTTGAAAAAACATTTTGTCACTTTATTGTTTTAATTGAAGGATAATTGCTTTATAGAATTTTGTGGTTTTCTCTCAAACATCAACAAGAATCAGCTATAGGTACACCATACAGAAAATTATTTCAAGATGTCTGTTCTGAAAATGTTTTAACTAATACATTAGAAGAATGCAAGGAAAGAAATATTTGTTATTTTAAAAAGAGGTCTTTTTAACATCTAAAGACAAATATGATGTTTAAAGTACAATTAATGAAGTAAAAAAAGTTATAATTTTCTTTTCAACATTGTTACTACTTATGAATTAATGCTATTTCTTTACACATTTTGTAATATTTTCAAATGAAACAATGTATCTAAAATGTTTAAAAATCTAGTAATATTATGCATAAAAACCAGGCTAACTAACTGGAAATCTTTCCCATTGGGTATTCATTATTTACAAGGGCCAAACAAATCTGAAGCAAGAGCAGAAAACAACTTATGAGAATATATTTTTTCCCCAGGGCATCATTATGATAAAAACCCAGTAATAGCAATGTTCCTAGCAACATCAGTTTAGATCATTTTTCTAATCCTCATGAATGACAAATTTAAAGACTTTCAACAATGGGACATGTACTAGAGGGAAATGTTGGAAGGAAAAGTGAAAATAAGAATCATTATTGAATTTTCACTAACTTTTTTCTACAATTTGGATGAAAACTAAATGGGAATTTTTTGGGGGGGGGGGAATTTTTAAAAATTGGTTATTTGTGCCAGAGATTTTTTTTAGAGATAACTTTAGTTCTATCTTTATTCTTCATTTATATATAAATATTTTTATATATTTTATGGATTAATTTGCTGGGTACTGTTTATGCTGTTTTTAATGTGAACTAGAAAAATGCAAAGAATGGGAAAGGCATGCCAGCAGGAAGACAAAGATATCTATTTCCACATGAACATCATTGGCATTGATTCTGTAAACCATAAAGAGAAGTGTCAACGACAGATGCCCTTGAAAAATCTCTGGCACAGGGTCATCACTAATAAGATCTGCAATAATAAGACAAATCTCTATGTCAATATATCAAAAAATCTACTGTAAAATGTTTATCAAGAAAAATTTCTTGCAACATTTGTTAATAAAAACTCCATCAACCATGAATGTTTTACTTCCCTTGGAGGAGTATGATATTTTATAAGAGAATTAAATATTTTCATAAAATAATTGGAGTAGAGAATTACTGGCATGTAGTGGCCTAGCGGCGTTAGTGTTAGTTGCTTAACTGTGTCTGACTCTTTGTGACCCCATTGACCCTCCAGGCTCCTCTGTCCATGGAATTCTCCAGGCAAGAATACTGGTGTGGGTTGCAATTCCCTTCTTCAGGGGATCTTCCTTACCCTGGGTCTCCTGCACTGCAGGCACATTTTTACCAACTAAGCCACGACCTGGGAGAGAGGCATACTGTTGAGGATCCTGTTATACAGTGCAGATTCAGTAGCAAGGGATTGTCCCATCAAAAGAGTGATATGGTGGACAAACTTTAACTGTAGTTGACTTTGACTTAACACTTCATTTTTCACATGCCTGTGTTCCATCATTAAGAAGTTCAGTAAAATCTTTTACATATCTGTCTATATATACAATCTATGGTTTGATAATGTACCCTATAAATAATTACATACTATATAAAGCAGTCCTCATCTGTATATGATTTAGCAGTACCTTTTGCAAGCATGTTATGAATAAGGATTATATTTGTGATCTGCTTATCACCTGTCATACTAAGAGTAATGCTCAGTTTGTTATGTTTTTCTTTTTCCTTTGTTACTCCATTTTTATTCTCAAGTTTCATGAATACCACAGACTTTCATAACAGTGAATAAAGTCTTAGGAAGATATATTTGTGTTATGGGAAAAATAGTGACTGTGTAAGTATTTAGCTCACAGTGTTTTCTCAAATTCTGCAAGCATCTTAGTCTCGCTTGCAAACAAGGGAGAAACACACCTAACCTCACACTGAGTCACCAGGAAAACCAGGTATCCATTTGCAGCAGTGAAAGAAATAAAAAAAAAAACAAATTAAGGAAATTTTAATAACACATATCCTGTTTTGTGTTAAGACAAATTCTATAGACTTCCATCTTTGTGGACAAATCAAGCCTGGTTTTTCATACAAGCCACAGCCATCTTGCTTGAAAATGAAGACTATTTTAGAATATTCCTATTGGAGACATCCATGGTAAATCAGTCTGCCATCAAGCCTTCCAGAGACTAACCCTTCCATATTTCCCAATGCATTTTATTACCCTAAGTTCTTAGTATTTTCTGGACAAACACAGGAGGAATGGCAGCCTCTGAAAGACAAAAGACTTTATCTGAATCTCAAAGGTCTGAAATTTTCAAGCCTCAGGTTTGCTAAATCTCCTTACTCCATAAATGAGCATTACTGGACAAAGTCGTCTGTTGCAAAACTTAAGACAGGATAGTATTTTGAGATTCCAACAAAATCGAGATCAAGGACAAGTTTCCTTTTTAACATTTACTGAAAATGTATGTAGACAGAGGATAGTACCAGGTGAAAAGGAAAGTATTAGAAGAGAGGTGACAGATAAGCCTCATAAAAGATGTTGGAGTGAATATTTAAAGTTTGAATCCTTTTTTTTTTAATCTTTTGCCTCTGTTCATGAAAGCATGTACTCAGCAAATATATTGTGGCGTCATTCTGGGTAATAGTCACTCAAAAGCAAATTTTGCATAAAAAAGCAAAGAAATACAAGCCCTAAACAAGACGAAAATGCAGTGATACTGAAGCATGGCCTTCTACTCATTATCCTTTGAATAATAATTTATTTCTAGTGTACCTTTAACTATGTATTAAATAAAATATTTTCTTGACAACAAATGTTATATTGGGGTATATTATCTGAATTTACTTTAAAGAATGTTTTAAATAATCAATATTATATATATTGAAAATGTCAAATCTAAAAAAAAAAAAAAAAACTCATGACTGTTTCTTCTAAATGTTATAAAGCTATCAGTAGGTTTTTTAAAATTTTTTATGTCCTTACAGGGAGTTAGAATTTTTTTATCTACACATATATTTTCAACTAGTGCCATGAAACTAAACAAGTAATCAATTTTTTAATGTATAGAATAATTCAGTTACCCAAGCTTCAAAGAGTATATACATTTTTCCTCTCTTCAAGGATAGAATAATAAAACTCATACTTTGAGCGTTCTGCCCAAAAGTCTTCTGTAAGGCTTATTCCCAATGATCAACAGCTTATTTTTCCTCTCATAAATATTTTTGAAGAATCATTTAAGACTTGATAATAAAGAAGTTAAGTTTTTGAAGCAATAAAATTTATGTCCTGATATTTTCTTTTGTGTAAAAGACCTTCATCTTGACTCAATAGATTAATTTAGTAGCTATCATGCTGATATTCATCCTCCATAACATCCTTTATCTTATAATCAGTAGGAAGTGGCTATTCAGACAGTATACTTAAAATGTCAAGCAGAGATATAAAGGGTAGAAGATATGAAAGTGAAAAGGCTTCTTTGAATGGTTATTAAACTGATTATTTACAATGTGCATATGCAAGCAGGTATAGTAAAAATATGCAACTAGTTACATTGTTGGGCTTCTTCCATAACATTGATAATATGAAGCCAGTGTAATATTTCAAGCTTCCCTGATGGCTCAGATGGTAAGAATATGCCTGCAATGAATGAGACCAGAGTTTGATCCCTGGGTTGGGAAGATCCTCTGGAGAAGGGAATGGCAACCCGTGTATTCTTGCCTGGAAAATTCCATGGACAGTGGAGCCTGGAGGGGTACAGTCCATGGGGTTGCAAAGAGCTGGACACGACTGAGTGACTAACACTAGAATAACACTAGAGTTAGATCATTGGGCTTCTTCTATAACACTGATAATATGAACTCAGTTGTAATATTCCGAGAACAATGTTGAGGGTTGAATTCAATACTGAACAATCTCTGTAAATGCTAAGAACCTGTTAATATTTAGTAACATTCACAAAAATATCAATTTTTCTTAAATAGTCCTCCTTCATTCTATTTACTCCTTTATAATGTGACTTTACAGTTTGTCCCCTAGACAAAGACAGTGCTTCCTTGCCTATTAACTTTGGGCTAATCATAAGGCTTGCTTTGGCTGACAGGATGTTATTTATACCAGACTTAATTTGTAAACAGAGGCTTGAAATATGCTTATGTCAATGAGCTTGCTTCTTTCTCTTGTTCCATCTTATAATAAAAACTTATCCTTGTCTGGTCAATTATCAAAAATAAATAAATAGATAAGACTTGTAAAGCAGATCTGGGTCCAACATGGAGGTTGGAGCCAAGTCCAACCTAGACCAGCCAACAATCAATGGAAACTCAGATGTATAAGAGTAATGATTATTGTTTTAAGCTAATAAGATTTGCACTGGTTTGTTACACATTATTGTCAAAAATAGAGCTAATGTTTTCTGTCTTTATTTTATTCATGAGAGTGAAAATATAAAATTCTTTTATAAAGAGTAAGATTAAAAAATTAGAGAACCTGCAAGTAATTAAAACACAGTCCATTGAATCATTACTAGAACCCTTCAGCTTCAGTGCTGTATTTTGTCTAACCTATCTTAATGGTTCTTAATAGTTTTTGACCCATAGTCACTAAGTCTATGGTGTTTTCATGATGAACATCAATTTGCTGAGAATGACACTGAATAGCCAGTCTATCATGGTTAGTCTCTATCTCTAAGTCCTATTGTCATGTCATGGAAAATAGTAAAATGACACTGTTCAAATTTTAAAACCAGAAAAAATTCATGTACATCTGAGACATCTATTGATACAAAGCAAATATATCTAGTATGAGGGCTTGGTAATTATAATGGTCATAATAAAAGGATGTTAGTGGGTTAACAGATACACGAGTTATATAAGAAATGAGATGACATTACCTTATCCTTAAAGGATTAAAATTGATAATGAAGTTAAATTTTAAAATTTTTCTAAAAATAAAAAGTGAAGTTGATCAAAGAGCACAGAAGCTAACGGAAGAGGCCTGGTGATTAATTACCTTCATATGTTCTTACCGCTCCTTGGCTAAAAACTAAATAGAAGAATGCTGTGTCTGAACTGAGTTGTTTTCACATTCATATGTTAAAGCCCTCACTTCTAGTGTCTAAGAATAGGAAATAGAGCCTTTAAAATTTAATTAAGTTAAAATAAGGTCATTAAGTTGCACCTTAATCCAATTTGACTGGTGTCCTTGCAAGAGAAGGAAATTTGGACACAGGAAAACTAGCGTTACACACACACAGAGGAAAGATCATGTAAGGACACAGCAAGACAGTGGCCATCTGATAGACAAGGACAAAGACTCCAGGAGAAACAGAACCTCAGGACACCTGTATCTCTTAGACTAGGAGAAAATGAATTCCTTTTGTTTAAGCTGCACAGTCTGTGATACTTTGTTTTGGCAGCCCCAACAAACTAATACAAAGATGCAATGTAGAATCATGGCGGCACAGGCAGGCAAGAGGTGGAGCCATGAGGAAATGTAACTGCTGAGAATTACAGTGCAGTGCTGAGGAGGTGATGTCTCTCTTCCCTTCATTCTTCATTCTAACCATCCTTGCCAGTCAGAGGGGAAAATACATCTGCCTATTCCATAGCTTGGAGAAGACAATGGCACCCCACTCCAGTGTTCTTGCCTGGAGCATCCCACGGACAGGGGAGCCTGGTAGGCTGTGGTCTGTGGGGTCGCACAGAGTCGGACATGACTGAAGCGATGTAGCAGCAGCATTCCATAGCTTCATACAGAGTTTCAGGGACTCTGTTAATTAGCTTCAGATAAAATTGGAATACCTTGTTTACAGTGAGAGTGTTCCTCAAAATTCATCAGGCTTAAGTGCTGATGTAAAATGTACTCTCATTTTCTTTGCTTTTTAGGCAGCTTCAACTTTAGAGTTGATCTCTTCTATCTAGGGTAATTCAGAAGTGTAAGTCTTAATTTGAAAATAGTAATGTCCATGCATGCTCAGTCATGTCCGACTCTTTGCAAACCCATAGACTGTAGCCGCCAGGCTCCTCTGTCCATGGAATTTTCCAGGGAAAAATACTGGAGTGGGTTTCCATTTCCTACTTCAGGGGATCTTCCCGACCCAGGGATTGAACCCACATCTCTCTCTTTAATTTGATTCTTTTAATGTATTGTTTATAATTAAAAACTGTTTTTACATTAGTTGTCATTGATGCTGCTGCTGCTGCTAAGTCACTTCAGTCTTGTCCGACTCTCTGCGACCCCGTAGACAGCAGCCCACCAGGCTCTTCTGACCACAGGATTCACCAGGGAAGAATACTACAGTGGGTTGCCATTTCCTTGTCCTAGTTGTCGTTATCTGCTCTAGTTATTTTGGCTCTTTCTTCATGATTTTTACCTTTCTGAAATTTTAACCTAAGTTTTATGATATTTCTTCCATTTAATCTTTCACGTAAGAGTTTATCTATCCAATAGAGAAAATTATTTCAATTTATCTCCTGATTATTTTCAGGAAATGTGTATTTCTTAAATTCTTCAAACTGTTTTGTGCTATAAAAGTACTCCATGACAATACTGAATGTTGCCATTTATGTGAAATCCTAGAAAACAGCCAAGGTTAAGAAATCTACTCACCCTTTGTTTTCTAAAAAAGGGTTTGCTGCAAAGGACTTACTGCTGCTGCTGCTGCTAAGTCGCTTCAGTCGTGTCTGACTCTGTGCGACCCCATAGATGGAAGCCTACCAGGCTCCCCCGTCCCTGGGATTCTCTAGGCAAGAACACTGGAGTGGGCCGCCATGTCCTTCTCCAATGCGTGAAAGGGAAAAGTGAAAGTGAAGTCACTCAGTCGTGTCCGACTCTTAGCGACCCCATGGACTGCAGCCTACCAGGCTCTGCCGTCCATAGGATTTTCCAGGCAAGAGTACTGGAGTCTCCATATAATTTCAATAAAATTCATGGACACCTCCATGTGTACTTATAACGAGAACAGACAGAGATCCTTCAAATTCTCATTCTTTGTCTCATAAATGATAGGCTGATCAATTGGAACAAAACACTTTTTAAACAAACTCTGATTAATTTTCTCTCCTTGCCAAAGGTACCTAAAGTTTGACCCACCTTCAGCCTGAACCAGCGTACCTACCCTCCTCAGCCTCCCCTGAGAATAAGCTGGTGTTCAGGTAAAACATTCTCTGATCTTGTGTATGAGACAGCAAAAGAGACACTGATGTATAGAACAGTCTTATGGACTCTGTTGCAGAGGGAGAGGATGGGAAGATTTGGGAGAATGGCATTGAAACATGTATAATATCATGTATGAAACGAGTTGCCAGTCCAGGTTCGATGCACAATACTGGATGCTTGGGGCTAGTGCACTGGGACGACCCAGAGGGATGGTATGGGGAGGGAGGAGGGAGGAGGGTTCAGGATGGGGAACACATGTATACCTGTAGCAGATTCATTTTGATATTTGGCAAAACTAATACAATTTGTAAAGTTTAAAAATAAAATAAAATTTAAAAAATAAAATAAAAACTTCTCAAGATTGAAAAAAAAAAAAAAACATTCTCTGATCTTCTGCCCTATCATTCCCCTTCCAACCATCCCACTTGCCCATACTTGGTTCCTTCTAACCTTCTTCAGTTCTCTCTATGAAAGAAAAACCCTTGAGACACTTGTTGATATAATGATCAGAATATTCTCCCTGCTGCAATGGTGCCACTCCCATGTTGAAATAGTACCTTTCTTCTTCTTGGAATAGCCTTTCAAATAAGGTTTCTCTTTACTAAGTTTGGCTCTGGTTTTCATTTTACATCCTAAACTCAATATCCCTCTCTGTCTTTCTCTTTCTTCTCATTGTTTTTCAAATTGCCACCTCTCTCTTCTAAAAATTCTAATTTACAATGACTTATCTGATATTCAGTATGTTTTTCTTTCTTTTCTTTTTCTGGCTGCTAGAACATATCAGGTACATTGTCAGAGGATTTTGAAAACTACTTAGAGCATGGGTTCAGGTACTAAATAACTTAGGTGGGCCCCAACTTCTGATTTATTGACTATGCCAAAACCTTTGACTGTGTGGATCACAGCGAACTGTGGAAAATTCTTCAAGAGATGGGTGTACCAGACAACCAGACCTGCCTCCTGAGAAATCTGTATGCAGGTCAAGAAACAACAGTTAGAATTGGACATGGAAAAACAGACTGATTCCAAATCAGGAAAGGAGGACATCAAGGCTGTATATTGTCACCCTGCTTATTTAACTTATATGCACAGTACATCATGAGAAATGCTGGACTGGATGAAGCACAAGCTGGAATCAAGATTGCCAGGAGAAATATCAATAACCTCAGATATGCAGATGACACCACCTTTATGGAAGAAAGTAAAGAAGAACTAAAAAGCGTCTTGATGAAAGTGAAAGAGGAGAGTGAAAAAGTTGGCTTAAAACTCAACATTCAGAAAATGAAGGTCATGGCATCTGGTCCCATCACTTCATGGCAAGTAGATGGGGAAACAGTGGAAACAGTGGCAGACTTTATTTTTGGGGGCTCCAAAATCACTGCAGATGGTGACTGCAGCCATGAAATTAAAAGACACTTTCTCCTTGGAAGAAAAGTTATGACCAACCTAGACAACATATTAAAAAGCAGAGACATTACTTTGCCAACAAAAGTCCATCCAGTCAAAGCTGTGGTTTCTTCAGTTGTCATGTATGGATGTAAGAGTTGGACTATAAAGAAAGCTGAGCACAAAGAATTGATGCTTTTGAATCGTGGTGTTGGAGAAGACTCTAGAGAGTCCCTTGGACTGCAAGGAGATGAAACCAGTCCATCCTAAAGGAAATCAGTCTTGACTATTCTTTGGAAGGACTGATTCTGAAGCTGAAACTCCAATATTTTGGCCACCTGGTGCGAAGAACTGACTCATTGGAAAAGACCCTGATACTGGGAAAGACTGAATTCAGAAGGAGAAGGAGATGACAGAGGATGAGATGGTTGGATGCCATCACCTACTCTATGGACATGAGTTTGAGTAAGCTCCGGGAGTTGGTGATGGACAGGGAGGCCTGCCATTCTGCAGTCCATGGTGTCGCAAAGAGTCAGACGACTGAGTGACTGAACTGAAGAATGGTAGGAGTTATTAGATCTCACTCTCTGTTGGCCAGAGCCAGGATTTTCAGTTCCCTTGTCCAGAAAGTAGTTTTTCTTCTCCTGATGTTGGCTAGAAACTTTACAGCTTTCCTAGCATTTTTAAGTTTGAAGAGGCTTCTGTCCATCTGATTTACTAATTTTCAACCTCTTGAGATTCAAAGAGAATGTCATCTTTCTACACTTCATAAATCTGTTCAAAGCAATGATTCTCCAAAACCTCTATTCATGAATACATTCCCTGAGATATTCTGCTTGTGGTATCCCAGATATCATTTGACCTAAGGGAAAAACATCACGTAACTATTTTCATTTCATAGGACCACACTTTTTTATCCTAACTCTCAGACTTTAAATCTGTTTGATTATAGAGACACTAGTGATTGGTACAGAGTTAAGGAGCACACTTAGTAGAAATGCTTTGTACTGCCATTTTCCATGATTTTCTCAGTAACTTTCTGTAGTGTTAATAGTTTTCCTGGTCTTATATCAATATGATGGAATTTTGGTGTTCCCCAAGATATGGAAATATTTCTAATTTGTTGAGGGAAAAGAGAGCTTGAATATTATCTCAGAAAGATCATTAAAGGCAAATGAGTGGGGACTCTGCTGGTATAAAAAAGCAAGAGGAGAAGATCCAATATTCTTTGCAATGCTGGGCAGTTATCCAAGCCAGTGAACTTAGGTATTTGCTATAGCCAGGGCTAAAACAAGCAATCCTTCAGCTATAGAAGCAATTGACAAAGTGATATCACTGCCTTAAGTAAGAAAAATGACCCTTTCCCAAGCCTGTAGCATTGAAAATGCTGTTGCTGATATTTATGGAGATGCCCAAAGAAATATAGCTTTTTACATCACTTCTACTGAACATTTCTAGAAGAATTTATTTGTTTGTACTTGTGATCACACATCAAAAAAAAGTAAATGTTTCTGATACAATAAAAACTAGCCAAATACTTTGATACTACCAAATATGTCAAGCTACTGGGAAACAACTGAGTTTTGATTTCTGATTCTGTTGTACTCATAATTAAAATAAATATAAATACAAAATTTGCAAATTTATGTAGTACACTTACACCAACTAAAAATTGCTATATCACAACAGAATTCATAACAGAGAGTGGAGAGTTTAGGTAAGAGCAGTCTATGAAATTATCTTTTATTATAATCAAACCTTATAAAATGGCAAAAGAATAAATAAGACCTTCAGTCAGTATAGAAGAAAATCAATAAAGTTGGCAAAAAGAAATAAAAGAGGAAAAGTACAATTGATGCTGAAATAAAATCAACATTATCGACCAGTCCTTAGTGAAGCTGAAACTCCAATACTTTGGCCACCTGATGCGAAAAGTTGACTCATTTGAAAAGACCCTGATGCTGGGAAAGATTGAGGGCAGGAGGAGAAGGGGACGACAGAGGATGAGATGGTTGGATGGCATCACCGACTCAATGGACATGGGTTTGGGTGGACTCTGGGAGTTGGTGAGAGTCGCAAAGAGTCGGACATGAGTGAGCGACTGAACTGAACTGAACTGAACTGAATGCATTAGAAACTTGAAAAATAAGGAGAATCTAACTCTTCGTCGAATGTATGGTAAAATTTGCTGGAAATTATCTAGGGAATATCAACATTTGGTTTCCCAGATAAAATAATCTTGGACCAATATTGATGAGTTTTCTTTTGATAAGTATATATTTACAACTGATATAAAAAGGAATATGAAATCTTGAGGCAGCATGCTAAGAAAAACTTTATTTGTACTCTATCTGCTACTGACTCAATCGAATGCTTTCTAATCTGTGCTGAATTTAATAGGAAATAATATTTGTTGCCCCTGTTTGGATGATGAAACTATTTTGGCTAATTATATAAATTAAGGTGCTAAAATAGGGACCATTCAACATAAGTATTAAATCAACTTTTAGACATTTAGTTTTCATTCATATGGATGAATGAAAATTGTAGATCATTTGAAACCAATTAGGTCAGAAATCAAGGACAAAATACATTGAAGAGAACACTGACAATAAGGAAATTGAGCACAAAATTATTTCAATTAAAATTTTTTCTGGGCCGCAGAAATAAAAATAGAATAATATGCATAATTCTATAACAACTTTGAACTAAAAAATACATTTTTATAAAAAGTTTAGAAAAATCAACTTAAAAGCGTGAGTGGGAATGAATAGATCAATAACAGTTGTAGAAATTTTTTAATTGTCAAAGAACTATTTTCAAGAAAGTGACTGAATCCAGATGAATGTCAATTCATTCATCAAAACCTATTTATTACTCTCCTACTCTGTGCCAGGCACTGAATTAGGTGCCAGCTACTCAGTGGTGAATAAAACTAGTGTGGTGGTTGTATTCGAGGTTGAAGAAGGAGGAAAGGCAACCAAGTGTTATAAGTTTTTTTAGGAGATTAGATTCATAAAGGAGCGATCTCACTCTGATCTCATTTTGGAAAACTAACTAGGTGAAGTACCAGAAATTATAAAAAGTGGAGAGTTAGCATTCTTGGCAAGGAAAAAAATAAGAAGAAAATAAAAATGAATATCTGATCTTGGTTTACAAGTAAAATGTCAGACGAAAATGTGATCTATGATAAAACAGCAAAGGAAAAAACCATGAAAGAAAACGTTAGATTTATTGACTAAAATTTTTTCATATTAAAATGTCATGAAGGTAACAGAATGGCAAATGACAATATTTAAAATGTTAAAATATGTAGCAATGAAAAATATGTAAGATGTTACATGAAGTTTAATATATAAACTAATCTGCAGTAAGTCAAGGAGAACCAATACCCTTAAAATAGAAAATGTTCAATAAACATGCATAGGACATTCACAAATTACTTTTGAAGAAAAACAATGCTGCCAGAAAACATGAGTATTTTGGTTCTCCTAATATCAGCTCTTAAGATGAGGCTTTGTTGCTGATAGTTGTGAGAGGTAATCATGAGAAAATCAAATGAGGGGCCAAGGAGAATAAGCTATGAATGGGGGAAATTAACTATACATAAGTGGCTAAGTGACTGGCATGGGCAACTGGGACCAATCCTGCCTACAACTGTGAGAAAGCACATGGAGTGTGCCTGAGAATCGTTCCACCGAGGAATTGAGAAGTGCTCCTTCTAGGTCCCTAACCAGTTAATCAAATGTATTTCCCACTGTCCACAAGTTAATGTGCGGCTTGCCAGGTGAGTCAGTCATAAAGAATCCACCTGCCAATGCAGGAGATGTGGGTCCAATCCCAGGGTAAGGAAGAGCCCCTGGAGGAGGAAATGGCAACCCACTCCAGTATTGTTGCCCGGAAAATCCAATGGACCGAGGGGCCTGGTGGGATACAGCCCACAGGGTCGCAAAACAGTCAAACTCAACTTAGCAACTTAACAAACGTGCACAAGTTAATGTATATCTTTAGCTCAAACTATTTCTCCCTCCATGCAAAGTTGATGACCATGTATGCTGCTTGAAATTCTTTCCATTAGGGTTTTTTTTTTTTTCCTTCAACATTATCATTTAATGCTACTCATATTGTGGCAGTCCATTTTGAGCTCAGATATATATTTCACTGACCCATCCTTGAACTAGTCCTCAGTATTTTCCTCCATCAGCTGATTATGTGAAAGTAGTTCTTAGCTGAGGGAGAGGTATTGGTGCAACATTTGTAGCTGATGTTGGATTATGTTCATTTAACTCATTTGTACTCTCTCTGCCTACTCAATGACTGTGGCTCCATCAAGATTGAGTGATTTCCATCATGTGACGGATTGCTGCTGTGCCCATCTAAACTTATTAATTGGTATATCTGACAACCCAGCTTATAAAGAACAGAGTCAATTTCATAGTCTCTTGTAATATTTTCAGATCCTGAGTCTCTTCTAGGCTCTAGAAGAATGCTAGAGGCTACTAAGAGTGATCATAATTACGGTTTGTGAAAGTCACTCAGTCGTATCTGACTCTTTGTGACACCATGGACTATAGCCTTCCAGGGTCTGCTGCCTATGGAATTCTCCAGAAAAGAATATTGGAGTGAATAGCCATTCCCTTCTACTAATAATTCTTTATTGCTGAAGGCTTGACCTTGCTCCAGCTTCCTAGTAATCTGCACTGCAACCCACCTTTCAGAATTGGCCTCTGCTCCCTATATGGATACCTGAACCTGGTGCAGACTCATCTCTTGCCCAGGGCTTCACTCAAATTAGTAGGCCTTTGAACCCTCCTTCCCAAATCTGAGTGGTTCTCAGAACGAGAGCATACATGTAAAAGGTCTTTTCTATGAGTATCTAGGAAAAATACATTTGCCAGATCAATAGCTATCCATCCCATACTAAGAGGCTATGTGGGTTTATTCCACTGAAGATGCTGCATCTGGCACAATAGATGCAGATGGTCTTCCTATTCTCACATGATAAATTCATCCTAGCATGCTTGTCTCTGAGTTTTCTGACTTCCTTTTTTTCAATTTTCTGTCAAAGCAGTGATGATTATCTTTTCCCAAGCTTCAGGAGAGATGGGATATTTGAAAAATGGCTCAATTATCTACTCCTTCTAGTACCAATTTCTTTGTAATATGCCTTTGCAGCTCAAGAGACAGAATCTTTTTCTTTATTCTCTGAATCGCAGCTGGATCTTTAACCTGCATTGACCACTAGAATGAAATGGAAGGAACAATGTATGTGTATCTAGCCTAGAGTAGTACATACTTCAGTTCTTTCTCTTCAGCCTCTGTCTCACCATCCAAGGAAGTGTAAATTAAGCTCCAAGAGGATAAAAGGCTATATGAACTAAGGTGGTACTAGAAAAGCTACATTCACACCACCTGTCTGCTAGTGTTGTATGCCTGAGAGATAATCCACTGGCCATTTATTGAGATCTAGAACAGCAAAACACTGAATAAATGATTCCTCTTTTAAGTCATTGGGTTTTGTGGTTATCTGTTTTACAGTATTGTTATTAACAGTAGAAAACTGATACAGATCTACTTCAGCAGTATATTAGGACTGGCTGCAGGCGTTTCATCAAACCTGCCAGTCTGTTAGTCCTGATGAGTCAGATATCACTCCCATAACTATATACTCTCTTGCTAAGTAGCTTTATGTCTTTTCTTCTTTCTTCTGTGCAATATACTCAAAGTTCACTTTCATAGTAAACTGGCTTCTACTGTTTTTTTTTGTTTTCCCAACTTTTAAAGAAATACTTGACAAATATAATGGTGTATATTTAAAGTATATAATGTAATGATGTGATATACATCCATATTGTGATAGGATTACCAAGATCAAGGTAATCAACACATCCATCATCTTACATAGATAACACTTTTTTGTGTGTGATGAGCACTCAGGATCTATACTCAGTCACTTATTTTCAAGTTTACAATACTGCATTATTAACCATAGTCACCATGTTATATACTTAATCTTACATTATAAGATGTTATATATTACAGAATTGATTCTTCTCCTGTTAGATGTTGACCAGTTTATGGTGTTCTTACAAATGGATAACTCTTTTGTTCACGTAATATAGTCATACTTCCCATTTGATACATGCTGAGAGTTTGGCTTGGCTATTAATTTGCAGGCAATGAAGGCAAATGATAAAGATCAATGAGGGAAAGTATCATTAACATATTATCTCTCTTAGGTAAGATAGTTCTTGATCTTCAGGCAACTTTTCCCTCCTATAGCAAGAGATGAGGACACATTTCCATCCCCTCAGAGGGTTCAGGGAAATCCTATCCAGTGTCTTTTCCGGATCTCCAGTTCCAACCCTTCTCTATAAAGGGTGTAAGTTTTTCTGTGAATATGCTCTGGGGCTCTGAATTTAATATTGTTCGGTGATTCTAGAGCTCTTAAAATCAAAACATGGGTTTAAGCTTCAGCCAAATCTGACCTTTGGTTACTAAATATATGGGTCGTGCTACATTTTGCCTTGAAGGATTTCTGACTTGCAGTATGACTTATGTTGCTAGTCCCCTGACATGAGTTTGTCATTCTCTTTTTTCCCTAGGTCAGTAGATAATATTAATATGTAGCCAAGTTTGATATCATTAGAATAGCTGTTGCACCAGTATGTTTCAAATTTTTGAACTACTGCATGAAACATTTTCCTTTCTACTTGCACATGATTTCATTCTCTGAAAATGAGGGTCTAAGTAACTGATGCTTCAGTTTAGCATGCATTGTCAGTCTACCAGTCTGACCTGATCTGCCACCAGCAGTGTGGGGCTCTTGGTGCTCTCTGACTAATTCCAGCATTTCAGTTTGATCACCAATACTATTGGCATTTTGGCATGATTTCCTTAAAATAAAATAAGTAAAGGTTTGGGATGCAATTAATTTGTCCAGGAGGTAATCACAAGAAACACAAATGAGAAAATGGGGAAAGTGATATGGGACCAAGAAGACAGGGCTCCCTTCGTGGATATACAAGCTGTGCTTTCACATGGGGCCTATGCTGAGAAGGACACTGCCCATAATTCTGTGTGGTGCTCTCACCATCATGGTGACATCTTAACAATTTTTTTAATTTGAGTTTCGTAAGTGATGTGTGATGGAACAATGAAGCGTGCATGTGATCAGAGGAATATTTGCAATGTGCATGTCTAACATTCCTTGCCATCCCATTACACGTATTACTTGTAATGTGTCATGTGTACAGAATGCCAATACTGTGAGAGTTCAGTAAGACTCACTATATGTCATTTAAGGCCCCCAAATATAATAGAAACAGATACAAAGGAAATGGAGTTGGAAATATGAATGTAAAAGTGCTGAGATATTAAGGAAAGAGACATTTTAAGGACAGGAGATGGGGTGGAAAAGAACAAGGAGAGGGAAAAAGCAGGGAGACACAGAGAGAGTATGAGTTAATAAGAGCTTAAAAGGTCAACAATGTCACAATACCACTTTAATAAATGGACACCAAAATTTTAATAAAACTTTTGAAAATATTAGCTTTCTGAAAATTTCTCTGTTAACTCAGTTTCTGGAAGGAATTAAAAAGATATTCAAGAAGGATTACTAACTTTATTCATGAGAAGCTTATGGTAATACTATAATAGGTTAATAAAAAAAATCAGAATAACCTAAATTCCTAATTCTTTAATACCTGTGGACTACTAGAAAAGCAGTATAACCTGTAAATATGTAGACTTGAAAATAAGTCCAATTTTGTGCCATTTGGCACAATGATTTTGACTATAGCAATAAATTAAAGAATTTGATATTCAAGCACTGTTAATTTAATTAAACAAAATTGTTTATATTTAAAAGATACAGAAATTGGGGTATCTGAAAATCATACCCTAAATATTGTTCAGGAAATGTACTATGAGTACAAATATTATTTATATGAATATTATAATAAATTTCCCTTTGGGAATACCAGAGAATTCTATTAAACTTAAAGAAGTGAACAAAACTCACCTACAACTGAAAGCATTCAGAAATTATAGTTGTTAGCTTTGGGATATATATCTTTATGAGATACATTTGACAGAAAATAGCTCACAAAGATGCTCGTGTCCTGATCCCTGTAAACTGAGACTGTGCTACCTTATACAGTATTAGGGATTTTGCAGATGTAATTAAGGCTAAGTATCTTGATATAAAGAAATTATCCTAGCTTATCTAGGTGGACCCAATCTAATCATATGATTTCTTTTAAGAGGAAAACAACAAAAGAAAAGCATGTCAGAGAGATGTAGCTTGAAAAATCGTTAGCTCATCATCACTGGATTTGAAAATGGAGGAAAGGGAGTAGGAACCAAAGAATGTAGCTGTCTCTAGGAGCCAACAAGGAAGGACATGAGTCCAGCAACCTCAATGAAATGAATACTGCCAATGTGATGAATTGGCAGGAATCACATTCTCTGCTGTTGCTGTTGCTAAGTCGCTTCAGTTGTGTCCGACTCTGTGCGACCCCATGGACTGCAGCCTACCAGGCTTCTCCACCCTTGGGATTCTCTGGGCAAGAACACTGGAGTGGGTTGCCATTTCCTTCTCCAATGCATGAAAGTGGAAAGTGAAAGTGAAGTCGCTCAGTTGTGTCCGACTCTTAGCGACCCCATGGACTGCAGCCTACCAGGCTCCTCCATCCATGGGATTTTCCAGGCAACAGTACAGGAGTGGGGTGCCATTGCCTTCTCCCCAACATTCTCTGCTACGTTCTCCCAAAGAAACACTACCAGTACGTTGATTGTAGTCTACTGAAACACACTGGACTCCTGACCTAGAGAACTGTAAGATAGTAACTTTGTGTTGTTCAAGCCATTTGATTTACAGTAATTTGTAACAATAACAACAAGAAACTAATGTTCATGTCACTTCTTATCCTTGTCTAGTCTGCACAGACTATTAATTTTTTAAACAAAAATGTAGGTTGAAATTTACATAATATTTTGTTTCCTGTCTTAGTCACCCTACAGTGTACTGTGAGTATGTCACAAGAAGCCATACAATGTTTGGGAGTACAGTTTCTGTAGCCAGACTGCCTCATTTCAAATCAATCATCCATCTTGTTTAACTGATTTATTCTCTGTTTCTTCCTATATAAAATGAGAGAGATAAAAATACTACCAATTTATCAGGTTGACATATGAATATAAAGTGTTCATATGTGTAAGGTAACTGAAACAACATTAAATGCATTCTAAGTGAAAAAGATAAATAATGGTTCTTAAGTTTTATTATTATAACCCATTCTACTCTTTATAGATCTGTATTTATAATCCTTAAAATTGCCATGCAACCTTCCATTTTCAGCATGTTGCTTAACAGAGTTAACAACCCCTAACATATTAGTTTGTACTTCTTTGTGTGAGTAGCTTTTGCTGTGTAACAGACCACTTCAAAACAAGGTGGCCTAAAACAGCAACCATTTAGTTAGATCATAATTTTGTAGGCTCTTTTGGCAATTATTCGGCATTGGGCTAGCTGAATTCATTTTTGCTGGGTTTTCTGTTGCATGATAGTGTGATAGTTTGGTTATTGGATACTCCAGTTTGGCCTCACTCATGTGAATGGTTTGCAGATTGTCAGCCAGGTCAATGGAGTTACCAGTTCATATGTCTCTCATCAATCTGGTAGCCTGACTAGGCTTCTTTTCAAGGTAGTAGAAGCTACAGGAGCTATAAGAGAGGGATTTTCCAGGCAAGAATACTGGAGTGGTTGCCATTTCCTTCTCCAGGAGATCTTCCCGACCCAGGGATTGAACCCAGGTCACCCGCATTGTAGGCAGATGCTTTTTTACTGTCTGAGCCACCAGGGAAGTCCATAAGAGAGGACTAGCCATCTCCAAGTACTAGTCAGGCTTCTGCTTCTATCACATTTGCTAACATGACATTATCCCAAGCAAGTCACAAGCTCAGGCCCTGATTGGGAGCACAGGGCAGTTCATAAGGCAAGGAAATAGCAGTGCAGAAAAAGTAAGTGCTTAATCTAAGTCAGACTCTTCTCTGGCTCTTTTTATTCAGAGAAATGCTTTTAATAATTTGGTTTCAAGTCATTATAAAGATAAATATTGTAATATAAAGTAATATATGAAGTGTAACATGTAATGCAGTATTTAGCTAATTTCCTGCTAATTTGAGATTTTATATAATTGTTATATTTAATGCAGTATGCCAAATTATATGTATAACAATCAGTTATAATTTTCAAATTATTCTCCTCAGTGATTTGTTTTGGTCACATATATATTATAATCTATTGAATTTTTATAACTGAACTACATTTCATTGTTATTGCTTCCATTTTCTTACTCTTCAGTTGCAGTGATAAAATGTCTGTACTCGATTTAAGTGCTGTGGGCCATCATGGTAGTAATAGAACATAATAGAAACCACAAATTAAACTGTATGTGTGTGCATGGGTCTGTGTTTAAAGTAGCTAGACCATATATACTGATCATGGCCTTGTAACTACTGAGAAGATTTTACACACATTTCTATATCCATCGCTAGTGCTTTCTATGCTAAGCCCCTTGCAATATTAACAGTAAGACTTGCAGAGATTCTTACACAAATGAAGTTCTTACCATCTCCAGTAACAAAGGAGTTTTGTTAGCATATAGCATAAATGTGCTAAGAACTCTGAGACAGTTCTGTAACTCTGATCTAGCATTTATTGACTATGCCAAAGCCTTTGACTGTGTGGATCACAATAAACTATGGAAAATTCTAAAAGAGATGGGATACCAGACCACCTGACCTGCCTCTTGAGAAACCTGTGTGCAGGTCAGGAAGCAACAGTTAGAACTGGACATGGAACAACAGACTGGTTCCAAATAAGAAAAGGAGTACGTCAAGGCTGTATAGTGTCACCCTGCTAATTTAACTTATATGCAGAGTACATCATGAGAAATGCTGGGCTGGAAGAAGCACAAGTTGGAATCAAGATTTCTGGGAGAAATATCAATAACCTCAGATATGCAGATGGCACCACCCTTATGGCAGAAAGTGAAGAAGAACTAAATAGCGTCTTGATGAAAGTGAAAGAGGAGAGTGAAAAAGTTGGCTTAAAGCTCAACATTCAGAAAACTAAGAACATGGCATCTGGCCCCATCACTTCATGGCAAATAAATGGGGAAACAGTGGAAACAGTGGCTGACTTTATTTTTCTGGGCTCCAAAATCAATGCAGATGGTGACTGCAGCCATGAAATTAAAAGACACTTTCTCCTTGGAAGGAAAGTTATGACCAACCTAGATAACATATTAAAAAGCAGAGACATTACTTTGCCAAAAAAGGTCCATCTTGTCAAGACTATGGTTTTTCAGTGGTCATGTATGGATGTGAGAGTTGGACTATAAAGAAAGCTGAGCGCTGAAGAACTGATGCTTTTGAACTGTGGTGTTGAAGACTCTTGAGAGTCCCTTGGACTGCAAGGAGATCCAACCAATCCATCCTAAAGGAGATCAGTCCTGGGTGTTCATTGAAAGGACTGATGTTGAAGCTGAAACTCCAGTACCTTGGCCACCTGATGTGAAGATCTGACTCCTTTGAAAAGACCTTGATTCTGGGAAAGATTGAAGGCAAAAGGAGAAGGGGATGACAGAGGATGAGATGGCTGGATGGCATCACCAACTCGATGGACATGGGTTTGGGTGGACTCCGGGAGTTGATGATAGACAGGGAGACCTGGCTGTACTTCATGGGGTCACAAAGAGTCGGACATGACTGAGCAACTGAACTGATCTACATAAAACTCCTATTATATATTTTTAAGTAGCCATTTTATTGGGTAAAATTTTCCCTGTATTCTTAAAGCTCTATGAAAGCATACAGATGTCTTTAGGCTTAATAATCTGACCATGGTCTATAGCCCATAAGGCTTCTCTGTCCATGGGATTCTCCAGGCAAGTATACTGGAGTGGGTTGCCGTGCCCTTCTTCAGGGGGTCATCCCAATCCAGGGATTGAACCCAGGTCTTCTGCATTGCAGGCAGATTCTTTACCTGCTGAACTACTCGGGAAGCCCCTAATGATAAAAGGATGTTTATGTTGTTTATACTTATATTTTAAAACACTGTCAAAATTAAAAACGATATGCTTCTAATGACCCAAAGTATGAATTCTGTACATTTCAAAATGTAGTTTGGTCTCTTTTGTCCCTTTTTCCTGTGAATAATGCCTTTCAGTGCTATGTATTGAGATGACAATCAAGAAGCTTGCTTCCTTAAACAATGCATTTCTTTAACCCCTCTCTTTTGGAATGGCAACTGTAACATCCAGAAATATTTCTTACCGAAGTCTGTACTGTTTTCACTATTGAAGACTGAGGATTCTGTATAAGAATATGCAACAATGACAAGGAAAAGAAAAGTACTATGTAATTTAGACCCTAAATTATGTCATTGCAGGTACAACCCTACAATGCTTTTAAGCATAGTCAAACTTGTGCTGTAGCCAGTGGATATATTTGCTTATGTCACAGAGAAGAAGCATAGTCAAGATGTCCAGTTCAGTGGGAAAATATTTTCAGGTTGAATTCACATGATCTCTTCCTTGAAGAGTCCCGAGTAGTCTCTAAAGTGTTGGCGTGACTACAGAAGAAAAAAAAAAAAAAAGTAGAGTAAAATCACTGTTATTCCAACAAATTACAATGGTTTTATCAGATATTTATAATAGAAAGGAGGGAGTTTCTCAACCTTACAGCCTTGCTAAGATTTAGAGGAGCAGATAAAGAATGTTGGTTGCTTGAAAAATAGCAGTATATTGTAACTGTAGACTTTTTCCAGTTTATCTTTGAACTAGGAAATTTCATAAGCAGGACTACTGATTGTATACAATACATATATGTATATGTAACCTTCATCAAGTTGGAATAACTTCTTACTTTGAGTTGGTATTTCATTCAAAGAATATATGGTCAACAAAAAATAAGATAATTTATTTTTTTAAATTAAAAAGAAGTATCTAAGTAAAAGGACATCTACACAATTCAGTAAAAATTATTTCATTACCTCCCTTCTCCATCTCTCCATTTCTACTAATAATTCTCACACACAATATGGCTGTTTCCAAAAAAATCTTGCTTACCCATATTCCAAATTTCTCTACTAATCTCTCATACAGTTCCTTCTGGACTCTTCCTCCCTCTTTCCTTTCCTTTACATTTTCCTGTGGAGTTCCTCTCGCCTCTCCAGAACCCCTCTCACTCATTACTTCAACCTACATAATGAGACCCTGAAAAAATAAAACTTGCCATCTGTTTGAAATTTGGGGTTAGGATGTTTATGGAGAATTGAAAGGTAGAAAAGCAATACCATCCTCCTGAATGTGTAGGAATAAGCAGAGCTTGTGATCAGATGTACTCACCACTAAAAGTTTTATTCCTTGTTTTGCATTCATCAACTCATTAACCTCACAGTAACCCAGTGAGGTATGTATAATAATTACTCCTATTTTACAGATGAGGAAATTCAACTTTACAGAGGTTAAACAGCTTGCAAGGGATCCATAGTAAGTATAAAGGCTTACCTTCATATCTAACTCTAGAAATCATGCCCTTAAATGCTAAATTATGATCCTGTATTAAACTCATTGGTGCTAATAATTTTAGTCCCTGTCACACACATGACTGACATGAAACTGACCAGCACTGGGAAAGAAGAGAAGCATCTAGAAGGGGAGGGGAGGGTGTATGCAGACCCTTGCTTCCTTACTTAAAGCAGAAGGAGGGCAACACTTCCTTAATAATAAGATACCTATCTGCTCAGCTCATATCCTTTGGTTTGATGTTCTATGTGTCTTATATGCAAAGATAAATATCAAAGTGATTTGGCAAAGAATGCTTAGGTTATAAGCATCCTTTTAACAAAAAAAAAAGTCTCTATTATGAAAATCATAATAAATCTCTATCCACTCCTCAAAAACTGACAATCAAAAAATAAAACCATAATTTTTAAAGTTACTTGATGTGCTCTTCAATAGAGATGTTTTTCTAAAAATGTAAGACTTTAGAACATTTATAATGTTACAAAGAACCAGGTACATTAACTCAATGTTTGTATTGGTTTAATTAACACCATAGAAATGAGACATTCACATTAACCAAATAAAACATTGCAACAATATGACAATTTTTTAAATGTAATTCACCACAATTTCCTCATATCCTGCTGTTCAGCTTATATTAAATTTTCATTAGCTGGCCATTAATGCCAATCTAATTACTTGCTATCTTTGAGATTTTCCCTGAGGAATTATACATTTGATGCATTAGCATTCCTGAGCAGCATTCAAATAATAGTATAGTGTCTTTAATTTAATTTCTTGCAGAAGGAAGGTATATGAAATATAAACTTTGTTGATACGTTTTGGGAACTGTAAGTTTAATATTACAGGGCTCTAACTTACCAAGTTCTGAAAAGCACTCAGTAAGAATAATTTGCTAGCCTATTGGTATTTTAGACTAACCATGTAAAATATTCTTTAAATGACTCCCTTGCCATAGTAAATGTAAGAACCAAAGAAAGTCCTTAATTTCAATTTTTTTTTCTCATGATCATTGAAGTATTTGTTGTAAGGATAATTTTTTTCTTTGTTTATTAGAGAAATATCTGCCAAGAATTTGTTCAGTTTCTGAATTTTTAAAACTATAAAGCCACAAGTGTTACTTGGTGAAAAATGCAGTTCTTTCTTGTTTTAGTAAAAAATACTATCCAAGTGCTAGCCATTCACCTGGCAAAATGTGGGTATCACTGACATTACAGTGGAGATGGTGTAATGTTGATGTGAAACACGAGGCCTTATTGATGACTACTAACAAGAACTGTGAGATCATAAAGAAAAGAAAATACATATTGATTTATATAATGGAGACAAGACAGTTCTCCCACACTTAGTTAATGTTTCAATATATCTGCATCACTGGATAAATCTGGTAATAATTATTACCTATAATTTTTCCCAGTTACACTTTTTTCATGTACCAATTTTTTTTTGAACATCTGCTATTTGGTAGGCTAAGGAGCTATCCATAAAAATGAAATAGGCTCTATGGCATGATGGATGTAATTACAACATTCCATGAAAACATATCAGAAGAGTACCTAACTCTTGTCTGATAGATAAAAGCTTCACAGATGAGTGGATATTCAAAGTGAGTAAAGTAAAATTAGCCATACTCAAGTTTGGAAGACGATTCCAGGCAGAGTGAGGAACATGTGAAACACATTGGTATCTCTGAACATGGATGAGTGGTTACAGATGTGAAAAAATAAGTAGAGTTTGATCACAATATTTTTTAAGCCATGCTTTGTGTTGTTTTTTTTTTTTTTTTTCAGGAAACAAACCAAAAAAAAAAAAAAAAGATGTCATTGAAATATTTGCAGCTGAATAATGAAACAATCAGATTTACATTTTAAAAAGCCTGATTCAGTGTCAAAGGATTGCAAGAGGGTCAGCTTGGTACCTCAGAGAACAGGTGAAAACTCTAATAGAGAAACTTCTTCACCTAGAAGGGTAAACTGCAGTTTCATTCCCTTAGAGGGTTCCACCAGGTTCCTAGATGTGTGTATTAAATTACATCCCATGCTCCTCAGGTCTGCATGTTAATGTAAATGGTGAACATCCCATACTTTAAAGTCTGGATGCCATCAGCTGCCTCTGAGCTGGGCCCTGGGCCAGATGAGTCTGAGCACAGGAGTCCTTTAAGAGCAGCTTCCTTTTGTGTGTGGTGTTAAGGTGTGTTCTAATGTCATCTTTTACATATAGCTGTACAGTTTTCCCAGCATCACTTACTGAAGAGATGTCTTTTCTCCATTGTATATTCTTCCCTCCTCTGTCATAGATTAGGTGGCCATAGGTGTATGGGTTTATCTCTTGGCTTCATGTCCTCTTTCACTGATCCACGGTTCTGTTTCTGTGACAGTGCCATACTGTCTTGATTACTGTGGCTTTGTAGTATAACCTGAAGTCAGGAAACTTGATTCCTCTAGCTCTGTTGTTCTTCCTCAGTACTGATTTTGCTATTCAGTGTCTTTTGTATTTCCACACAAATTGTAAAATTTTTCTTCTAATTCTGTGAACAATGCCATTGGTAATCTTATAAGGATTACATTGAATCTGAGGATTGCTTTGAGTAGTATAGTTATTTTCATAATATCGATTCTTCCAATCTAAGAATATGGTATATCTCCCCGTCTGTGTTATCTTTGATTTCTTTCATCAGTATCTTACAGGGTCCAGCTCAGAGGCAGCTGATTGCATCCAGACTTTAAAGTAAAGGTTGTTCACCTGTTTACATTTCTAGGTACAGGTCTTTTGCCTCTTTAGGTAGGTTTATTCCTAGGTGTTTTAGTCTTTTTGTTGCAGTAGTAAATGGGATTGTTTCCTTAATTTCTCTTTCTGATCTTCCATTTTTAGTGTATAGGAATGCAAGAGACCATTTCTATGTATTAATTTTATATTCTGCAACTTTACCTGATTTGTTGATGAGCTCTAATAGTTTTCTACTGGCATCTTTAGTATTTTATATCATAGTATCATGTCCTCTGCAAACAGGGACAGTTTAACTTATTTTTCAGTTTGGGTTCCTTTTATTTCTTTTTCTTCTCTGATTGCCGTGATTAGGACTTCCAAAACTATGTTGGATATTAGCGGTGAGAGTGGACATCATTGTCGTGTTACTGATCTCAGAGGAAGTGCTTTTGGTTTTTCACCAATGAAAATGATGTTTCCTGTGGGTTTGTCATATATGACTTTATATGATAATATAATATATGACATTTATTATGGCCTAGCCTTTCATACCCACATTGATGTGATTTTCTTTTCATTTGTCCAATGTGTAGTCATTACTCGCCAGCCATTAGGTTTTTATAAGAGGAAGTTGTTCCATGTGTAGCTATAGACTCTTGGGAGGAGATGAGTTAATGGTCATCATACATGGCCATCTTGAACAAGAACTACTCTATAATGTTCTTAAGTGTTTTTTTCTTCATTTTCAAATTAACTCCAGATATCTAAGGACCTCTTTAAAGCAATACATGGCTGAAATTATTTATATTGGCTAATGCATAAACAACTAAAACAGTTGTTTCATAGCTCTGTTAAGCTTACTTTATAATTTAGACTTAGCTGATTTAGACCAACTTTCCATAAAAATAAATAAAATGCATTTTATCAGGTTAGTTTTATTAAAGTTTTCCTCAGTTAATTTTCCTCAGTTCTAACTTATACTTTTTAAAGAAACAAGTTTATACATGAATTATGATATACACCAATAATAGTGTCTGTAGCCATTTATTTTGTTTACATGATGACTATTAATATGTAATAATACTAGAATCTCATGTCATAAAATCATAATGTTTTAATCATTTAATATATATTGACATATATATAGTATTGTAAATTATAAGAATTAATAGTTCTACTGTAAATTTTATGAGAATTTCATACTTTGAATTCTGTTAGAATTCTAACATATAAATCCAGAACACAATGTTTCAAAGTTTTTTATCAAAAACTTTCAAGTCTGCATTGCTTTTTCCAAAGACTGCAGATTAATCAATTGGGAAATATTTTTTTAATGTGCATTGCTTTAGGTTGTACATAAATCTTATAACAAAGTAAATCCCTATAATTCAAAGAACCAAAACTACTTTCACTTCAGCCTGCTGTTTTCCCCTACAGCCCTGTTGTTGCTGATTAATCTCTTAGTTTAAATTTGAACTAGAAAAATAAGCTTTCCAATTTTAAGATCAACACTAGCATGGTGAAATTTTCTTACAGGAAAACATAATGTCAGTGAAACTCTAGATGTTGCTGTTCATTGAAAAAAAAAAGATTCATAAGTAAACATTAGAAATGGGGATGTGTGAAATACTTTTTTTATTCTATCAAAAAATACACTTAGACTATATATTCTCCTTGGGCTGCTGCTGCTGCTGCTAAGTCACTTCAGTCATGTCCGACTCTGTGCAACCCCATAGATAGCAGCCCACCAGGCTCCTCCGCCCATGGGATTTTCCAGGCAAGAGTACTACAGTGGGTTGCCATTGCCTTCTCTGGGGCACTGTAGGGGAAACAATAAAAGTCATGGTTGTACTTAAGGAACATATTATTGAGGAATAGGAGGCCTAATTTCTGTTCTATTTCCTTGGGATGGTAGAGGAGTAAATATGGATGTCAAACTCTGTGAAGAGTATAAAGTTTGTTACTCTGGGCTTCCTTGGTGGCTCAGAGAGTAAAGAATTTGCCTGCAATGCAGGAGACCAAGGTTTGATCCCTGAGTCAGGAAGATCCCTTGGAGAAGGGAATGGCAACCTACTCCAGTATTCTTGCCTGGAAATTCCATGGGCAGGGGAGCCTGATGGACTATAGTCCATGGGGTCGCAAAGAATCAGATGCAACTAACACTTTCACTTCACTTTTTTAAGCCAACAGTACAGCTGCCCAGCCTCATGTATGTTGGCAGAAAATATATGTCCTGGTCTAAAAAAGACTTTTACTCAGAACCCCAGGCAGCATGCGGTTTGTGTTTGCATTGGTTGGCCTACCCCCGAGTTCCATGGGGAGGGTGTGGAGTGGTCCAGGTGGATGCTGTACATGCAGTGAGTGTCCATTGCAGCTGAATGACTTCCAGCTAAGAAAACCTCCCAGTGGTGTAGAACAGTTGCTAGCAAATGGGCCAGTCAGTGCCCAGGAGGGAGACATTGTTTTTATTAGTTTCATCAGAAAACAAATCTGTCCTTTGTCTGGAGAGAAACACTGTTCACTATCGTTCTAAAATGTCTGGTATACAAAGATTCTTCAAAATATAATCCAGTAAAAAGGGGGGAAAAAAAGAAAGCCTGTGTTTAGAAGAAGAAAAGAAACATAAGAGACTCGGCGAGAATTATCTTCCAACATTAACCACACCATATTTCTAAACCATCTTGACTTTAGGTAAGTTTGGCCGTGAGCACACTACTCTCTGTGTTACTCTAATTTATCCATTGAGCAGGAGCTGAAATGGAATCTGATTAGATCTTCTCAGACAGCATTGAACTAAGGTTGCAATCAGCAGGTGGCCTAGCATCAGGGTGAGGCCAGTCATCAGTGCCGACTTCAGTCATGCACTCCAGTGTCCTGGGTATACAAATTTATGAATCCCCCACCATTCAACATACAAAGCCACATGAGTGTAGGACTGAAAATTTCCACTTGTTTTGAGGATTATGCAGATTCCACCTTGACTATGGTCATATGTTAGAATTTTGGACGATGAGTTGAGTCTGCAAAAGTGCCTTCCAAGGTTCAGGTGGTATTTCCTTAAACACTTAAAGATCTCTAGTCTAATCCACATAAGATGAAAATCAAGAGAGGCAATTTAATGCCTGGTATTCACACTGAAAGTAGAGTCCTAGGAGGCAAAGAATACACTGGAAATGAAAGTGCTGTTCACACTTATTGGGGCTCCCCATGTTGGACTTGCATAGGGGGACATAGGTTGACAGTACTTCCCACATGGTCATTCCCTGTATTAAATGCATTAAAGCTCCAGTTCCTTTTAGAATCAGTTCAGTTTAGTCACTCAGTCATGTCCTACTCTTTGTGACCCTGTGAAATGCAGCACACCAGGCTTCCCTGTCAATCATCAACTCCTGGAGCTTTCTCAAACTCATGTCCATCAAGTTGGTGATGCCATCCAACCATCTCATCTTCTGTCATCCCCTTCTCCTCCTGCGTCAGTTCTTCACATCTGGTGACCAAAGTATTGGAGTTTCAGCTTCAGCATCAGTCCTTCCAATTAATATTGAGGACTGATTTCCTTTAGGGTTGACTGGTGAATCTCCTTGCAGTCCAAGGGACTCTCAAGAGTCTTCTTTAACACCACAGTTCAAAAGCATCAATTCTTCAGTGCTCAGCTTTCTTCATAGTCCAACTCTCACATTCATACATGACTACTGGAAAAACCATAGCTTTGACTAGACAGACCTTTGTCGGCAAGGTAATGTCTTTGCTTTTTAATATTCTATCTAGGTTTGTCATAGCTTTTCTTCCAAGGAGCAAGTGTCTTTTAATTTCATGGCTGCAGTAACCATCTGCCGTGATTTTGGAGCCCTCCAAAATAAAGTCTCTCACTGTTTCCATTGTTTCCCCATGTATTTGCCATGAAGTGATGGGACTGGATGCCATGATCTTAGTTTTCTGAATGTTGAGTTTTAAGCCAACTTTTTCACTCTCCTCTTTCACTTTCATCAAGAGGCTCTTTAGTTCTACTTTGCTTTTTGCAATCAGGATGGTGTCATTTGCATATCTAAGGTTATTGGTATTTCTCCCAGCAACCTTGATTCCAGTTTGTGCTTCAATCCAGCCCAGCATAGCTCATGATGTATTCTGCATGTAAGTTAAATAAGCAGGGTGACAATGTACAGCCTTGATATACTCCTTTCCCAATTTGGAACCAGTCTGTTTTTCCATGTCTAGTTTTAACTATTGCTTCCTGACCTGCATACAGATTTTCAGGAGGCAAGTCAGGTGATCTGGTATTCCCATCTCTTTAAGAATTTTCCACAGTTTATTGTGATCCACACAGTCAAAGGCTTTGGCATTGTCAATAAAGCAGAAATAGATTTTTTTTCCTGGAACTATCTTGCCTTTTCAATTTTCCAACGGATGCTGGCAATTTGATCTCTGGTTCCTCTGCCTTTTCTAAGTCCAGCTTGAACATCTGGAAGTTCACAGTTCATGTACTGTTGATTCCTGGCTTGGAGAATTTTCCTTTTAGAATAATTGAGTCTAATTATACTTTAGGGGAACTTCCTGAGACCAGTTAGACTCACCTGTCCTGTTAGTTTATGCTACCAGCCAGGGTGGCATTTATGTACCCAAAGGAATGATGGAGAGTATGGTTGGAGAAGACCTCCATAGGTATTTTAAGCATAGGTACTATCTCTGCAGTTCCTGTCTTTTCTTCTTTGATTAACAGGAATGGAGATCAAAGCATGGTTAGAGTTATATGGCAGGACAGCAGACATAGCAGTCAATTAAATTTACTGCATATCTGCCAGTTTGAAAAAGCTGTGCCATCTGAGGAATTTCTTTTGCTATCCACAGAATTTATTAGCAAATTATCACAACAGTTCTCAGGCAGTAAGAACAGAAATGTCCCCCATACGGTGTGCCTGACCCATTCAGGAGAGGTTCTGGGAGCACATCCATCCATAGTGTAGTAGGTGGTGATATTTTCATCCTCTAGAGCCCAGTGCCTGTTCCACAACTCTGTAACCCTTTTGAGAAGTGAATAAGATAACAATCCCCATAAAGGATGATTGACAGTCAGCGCTGAAGTTCCTTTCATCACAGATTCCATTACCATTCTGATAAAGCCTAAGACTTAGGAAGAGTCTGTGCACAAGCCAAAGGCACAGAGTCTAACTACTGCACTGCCATGTATGGTCACTGGATCCATATGGCCATACATGTTAATTACAGTGTCAATAAACCTAGGACCTCAAGAACTGCTAAATACTGCAGTGTTGCAAGCACTGATTATCTTCCCCAGTGGCAGTTCTCAAAGACTGTTGAGATGGAAAGAGTGATTAGGGTATACAGAAGGATGGAGTGGTCTTGTTCCACAAGCGACATTTTATATTTACTTTCTATTTTGAGCAGCACATTGTCTGCTTTGACTTAATTAAGTAAACTTTTCAATTCATACAGAGCTCTATGTCCTCATTGCTGGTCTGATTTACTTCATCTTTGGGACCCCTTTGACCCTCCCTTCTCCTACCAGGAGGAAAGCATCCCAAGCACCTCCTGTTTCGGTACTCACTAGCAGATAGATCCCTCTACCAGCCCTTCTTGTGAACAACTTGAGCTAGAACCTTTGAGGCTGCATCTCAGGGAGTTTTCTCATACCTCCTTTACCAAACAGCCATTATTATTTCTGACTGAGAAAGGTGTTTCTGTTTCAGTAACAAATCTTCATCACCAAAATGGTCAAGGACTGTCAAGGGCCTACAATTTACCCTATTTGCTAGATAAAAAGTTAGCTTGCCACAGTTTTATGGGCAGTGGCAGAAGATGCAATAATTTGGGGGTGAAGACAAGCAAGACTCTGTTACCCATAACAATAACTGTAGCACTTGGAGTTTTACAGAGCAGTGGTTTTGATAAAGGTTTTGCAGTTGTTGGAATCTGGTGGGGTATAGTCCCATGGGGTTGCAAAAGAGTTGGAGAGGACTTAGTGACTAAAGAACAACACTTAGTTTACTTCAAAAAAAAAAAAGAGTGACAGATTCAAGTCAGTTATCAATTCAAGGAATAGCTCAAAAGCCAAAAAGTCTTTATAACAACATTTAGAGAGAGACCTACATCATCTCCAGTTAAAGGTCATATTATGCTAAAAATCATTTATGACTGTAAGGATTATATCAGAGAACCATGAAACAGACCAAATGCCCAGCTTCAGTATGTCTCCTGTGCTGAAGTCAGAGTGCAGTTTCTCCATATCATATCCAAACCATGGTATTCTCAATGTTTTCAATTTTATCCATTCTAGTGAGAATAGAGTGAAATCTCATCACAGGCTGCTTACTATACAAACGTCCTTGACAAGAATCTTTAATAAAACACACCAACCTTTTGCTCGGAAGATGAGCAGAAATGCAAGATACCCATGGAGAATTGGCTCCCAACAGTGGGCAAGTCATTTTTCCTTTCAGTGAACATTGGTTGCTCATTGATTATAAACTTTAAAATCTCATGCTGTTTATATCAGAGAGATATTCTGAGAAACAAATAATCTAATGCATAATAGAAAGGAAATGAATTTCTTTTACTTGAAGTGTTATTAAAAAGTTTAAAAACTACAATGCATTTGTATAGTATTTTTAAATATACGAGTTATTATAAACTTTGACTATTATCCTTTTTTTTTTTTAATTAGCTGCTTCAATTCTTATTTTGGCAAGTATTAATTTATGCTGACAGATAGAAGGGAAAGATAAAAACTTCACATATCTTTTGAGATGGCTTGAACTTAATGAGTGGTAAAGATATTCAGAGGCTTTGGATTAGACTAGTTATACTGGAATTGGATGACCAGAAACTTTTCCAGGTGTTATAACTATTCACAGAATCTAACACACAGAACACTGAGTGTTCCAGTTTCTTGGGATAGAAACTAAAATACAAATATTATATTTGTGTTAGAGATTCATAAATCATCACCCAGTTGAATAAGTCACTTTTGTGTATTTGTGTTAGTAAATGTGCAGTTCTTTCTTTTAAACAGTATTCTTTTAAATAATAGTTATCTACTTTCTTGCTGTTTAGAAAGCATGAACGTTGATGTGGAGGAAATAGAAAACATTCAAACATAGGATACAAATCACCGCATGATAGCAGCTTCTCTTCTCAGAACAATGTCGACTCTGAACTTCTTATTTTTATCACAGTGTGATCAAAGAGTGAGATTTTTCATGGCCAAAGTGTTAAATTGACTTGTTGCAGTGTCATCTGCCTAGATAATGAAAAGTGTTCTCAAGTCAAGATCGGCACCAATATGTTCAAAACAGGCTTAATATGCCTGTGCTCTGGCTGTAGGTTACAAGTGACGGTTTCCTTACAAGTTTCTGTTAAATATCTTGTAGATTTGCAAAAAAGTTTCCCTTGCCTGTAGAAAGTCAAATGGAATGGCTCAATTTAGACCAAACATCACAAATCACAAGAGATTATAAACACTATATTCCTTCAGTATTTGTGTTTATTAGGCTTGAGTTCATGTTTGACAGAATTACTGCCTTGATATGGCATTTTCATTTGGGATGTGCATGGTCCTCATATTTGTATCTTGGCCTATGTAGCGAGTAATAAGATTTAACATTATGCTTTTGGCTTTCCTTTCTATAATCTTCCCTGTGAAAATCAAGTTCAAAATGAAATAGCATTATTTAAAAACACTTCTCTGCCCTGTACTGGTTTACAGGCTTAATGGAAGAAGATGAGGTCATGCTTATTTCTTTTTAAAATTTTCATACTAGTCTTAAAAATATATTTTCATAAAAGTGAATCATTTAGGAACTGTGCCACAGCAGAGCATGGTGATAGCACAATTATTGTTTCTGTCTTCTAGAACTGTGAGGTGAAATTTAATATGATAGGTGCAGCTTTTCTTTCAAACATTTTCATGGTGAATATAATAGGTTTCTTCCAAAGAATGTTAAATAATTTTTATAATTAAAGTAACAACAAAAAACAAGAATAGACAATGGACAAGTTCAAGAAGGTAAAGTAATAGGAGACAGATTCTTCTACCTTATAAGAGAATCTTTTTCAATATAGGTATTTTCCTATCAAAACTTACATATTTAAAATGAAAAATTAATTTAGTGTATAGTAATAAAATTATTGGCAATCAAAATAGATAGAAAACATACTCCAAGGTTTATTCATGTCATATTCACGTAAGGAAGAGCAATGTGGCTCTAACTAGAAAATTCATTACCTAAGAGTTCACTTTTCTCTTAAAGTTAAGAAGGCTTGTACATCACAATATATACAAGAGTACATAAACTCTTGCCTAACAGATATATGGCAGGACTTGCTTGTTTCTTTATTCAGATGATTTAGTACTTAATATTCTAGGCTCTGAAGAACAGTATATATTTTTAAAACTCCACTTTCAATGTGAATTATTTATAATGATACATTTGTAGAATATATTAGTTTTAGGTATTTCTCTGGTTTTTAGCTCTTTCATCTCCAAAATAGAAAACTAAATGTAGCTGCTTCATTAATCTTCTGTGACAAATAAAAGATTGAAATAAAATTTAAAATAATTTATACTCATAAAGCACTTAAAACAGTTCAGGGTACACAGGAGGGAAAGAATTAATTCTGAATAATAACTATCAGCTAGATGTAGTTAGGTTAAATTTTCATAATGATAGTAGTATAGCAGCAGTAGTTAATTCAAAATTATGTTTTAAATGGCAACCATAAGAACTCTTTATGAAGGTGAAAGTCACTCAGTCGTGTCTGACTCTTTGCCACCCCATGGACTATGCAGTTCATGGAATTCTCCAGGCCAGGATACTGAAGTGTGCAGCCATTCCCTTCTCCAGGGGATCTTCCCAACTCAGGGATCGAACACAGGTCTCCTGCATTGCAGGCAGATTCTTTACCAGCTGAGCCACCAGGGAAGCCCAGGAACTCATTATAGTTATAGTCAAATTTATAAATATTACTGAATCTACTACACTAGGTATATTTTATCTCTGAAATGTCACTCAAATGTGAAGCCACACCATTTCTGCAGTAATTTAAATGTCACTAAAAAATTAACTTTCTGCATCACAGGCCACTTCTAGGACTAGAGAACACTGAGACTCTTCTAGCTGGAAATCATGTTCATACCTCTCTTTCTCCCATAAGACTAATGCCCCTTGAGAGCAGCAACTTTTCTGATTCAATCAGGTTAAGGAACTGCAGTTGCCGACTGACTGAGCTAATGACATACTCTTTATATTTTAGAGAGGAATTGGACACTTTTCGTTGTTCGCACGGACTGAAGGTTTAAAGGCCATTTGCCATTTGCATTTCCGTCTCCCACATCCACCAAGTTGGGATCCAGTCTCTTCTTTTGTCTTGGCATTTTGCTCATTCCTCTCCTTCCCACTTCCTTTATTTTCACTTTCCTGCCCAGGCCTTGTTTATGTGTATCTAACTGTCCCTTTAGTTTATTATTTTTTGTGAACTGACTGAAGATGTCTCACTTGAGATGAAAAGGACAAAAGAAGAAGTGTACAACACAATGTTACCACAAACTGAGCATGACTCAGTTCTAGAAATAAACTATTAATAATTCCAGAAGCCCATGAAGTTGCCATCTTGTCCCTTTTCAATTGCAAATTAATATTTCTTTCCTTATTCTATAGGTAATTATAATCTTGACTTTAACATTACTTTACGCATACTATGTATACATATTTATATATTATATAATGTGTGTGTTAGTCACTCAGCCGTGTCCAACTCTTTGTGATCACATAGACTGTAGCCCACCAGGCTCCTCTGTCAGGCAAGAATACTGGAATGGGTTGCCATTGCCTTTCCAAAAGGATCTTCCCGACCCAGGGATCAAAAATTGGTCTCCTGCATTGTAGGCAGATTCTCTACCATGTGAACCACCTAGGAAGTGCAAATGCACTCATATATACATATATATGGGAGAAGGCAATGGCACCCCACTCCAATACTCTTGCCTGGAGAATCCCATGGATGGAGGAGCCTGGTAGGCTGCAGTCCATAGGGTGGCTAAGAAGCACAACTGAGCGACTTCACTTTCACTTTTTACTTTCCTGCATTGGAAAAGGAAATGGCAACCCACTCCAGTGTTCTTGCCTGGAGAATCCCAGGGATAGGGGAGCGTGGTGGGCTGCCGTCTATGGGGTCACACAGACTCGGACACGACTGAAGTGACTTAGCAGCATACATATATATCTGGTGTAGTACTTTTATGTAATTATACATAAACCACAGAATATACATATACATATAGATATAAGTAATATCTATCTTTCATGCAACATCATGTTTATGAAATTTATCTCTGTTGTTAAATGTAGAAGTAATTTTTTCATTTAATTGTGTTTTAATATTGTAATGAATGAATTTATCATTTCACTAATGATGAAAATTGGATTTTCACCAATATTTTCTTATTGGTTTCTTTATGATGTTGCTATGAACCTTCTTGTACCTGTCCATATTTGCACAAATGTGTTCTCTAACTAGGGGCAGAATTGTTAAGTTGTAAGCCTTATATATTTTCAACTGAAATGGATTGGATCCAGACGTCTTCAGTAATAGTTGAATAAGTTGCACATTTATATTTTCTTTAACTGTTTAAGAGAGTTACTACTGCCACATATTTGGCAACACTTGAATCTGTCAGGTTATTTGGTTTTGTTTTCTTTTAATTTTGCAATTTTGGGGGTTTATATTAGCATTCACTTGCTTTTAATATGTACGTCCCTGTTAATTAATGAAATTAAACAGTTTTTCATACATTTAGTGAATATTGGTATGTTCTTATAGAATATTTTCCTCACACTTCTTGTTCTTTTTTCCTAAGTTCTCTTTTACTTAATTATGCATTTGAGTTCTTGAATATTCTGGAAACAGGAAGTTAGTGTAAATATTGAAATAAATTCTCTCTGTTGATGTTTGTTTTTTCCTTTTTAACGGTGGATTTAATAAAACTTTGTAGTTCTTAAGGTATTGAATTTATAAATCTTTTTTATTATTGTTAGGTCTTGTGTCATATAAAGAAATCCGCTTATAAAGTGATCCATGATGACATTCTCTTGTGTTAACTTCTTGAAGCTTTGTTATACTGTTTTACATTTAAATCTACAGTCCAACTAATTAATATTTTATGGAATATAGTTATTGGTGAAGATTTATTTATTTGTTCCTCTTTAGGACTATCCATACATGACCACTGGAAAAACCATAGGCTTGACTAGACGGACCTTTGTTGGCAAAATAATATCTCTGCTTTTCAATATGCTATCTAGGTTGGTCATAACTTTCCTTCCAAGGAGTAAGCGTCTTTTAATTTCATGGCTGCAATCACCATTTGCAGTGATTTTGGAGCCCCAAAAAATAGTCTGACACTGTTTCCACTGTTTCCCCATCTATTTCCCATAAACTGATGGGACCAGATGCCATGATCTTCATTTTCTGAATGTTGAGCTTTAAGCCCACTTTTTCACTCTCCACTTTCACTTTCATCAAGAGGCTTTTGAGTTCCTCTTCACTTTCTGTCATAAGAGTGGTGTCATCTGCATATCTGAGGTAATTGATATTCTAGCTATGGTTTTTCCAGTGGTCATGTATAGATGTGAGAGTTGGATTGTAAAGAAAGCTGAGTGTCAAAGAATTGATGATTTTGAAGTGTGGTGTTGTAGAAGACTCTTGAGAGTCGCTTGGACTGCAAGGAGATTCAACCAGTCCATCCTAAAAGAGATCAGTCCTGGGTGTTCATTGGAAGGACTGATGCTGAAGCTGAAACTACAGTACTTTGGCCACCTCATGCGAAGAGTTGACTCATTGGAAAAGACTCTGATGCTGGGAGGGATTGGGGGCAGGAGGAAAAGGGGATGACAGAGGATGAGATGGCTGAATGGCATCACCGACTTGATGGACATGAGTTTGAGTGAACTCCGGGAGTTGGTGTTGGACAGGGAAGCCTGGCGTGCTGCAATTCATGGGGTCACAAAGAGTCAGACACTACTGAGTGACTGAACTGAACTGAGGACTATTCAGTTGACCCAGCACTCCTTATTGAAAAGATCATGTTTTCTCCACTAGCCTGTATTGATAAGTTAATTATCAATATTTGCATGAATTCTATTTGCATATTCATGTGCCAATATGATACTATTTATTATTATTATTTATAGTAATTCTTATTATCTTAAAATGTGTCCTGTCAGATGAAGGATATTTGTAAGAAAATAGCAAATAACATACTCAGTAATATAGTGCTGAAACCTTTCTTCTGTGATTGGAAGTGAGATAAGCAAGTCCTACCGTTACTTCAAGAAATCCTTGCTAATCATGACTGTGGAATCACTATGTAAATAAAGACTATACCAAGTTTGTGTGTGTGTGTATATATATACATATATATATATATATATACACACTTATATATACAGGTATATATACACACACACAAGTTTTTTATTTTAATAACTTTGGGCAAAGCAAAGTTGTTTGTACTTATATCTAAGCTAATCATATCTTCTTTGATAGAATGTACCTGCCTCGAAATTTGTATGCAGGTCAGGAAGCAACAGTTAGAACTGGACATGGAACAACAGACTGGTTCCAAATAGGAAAAGGAGTTCGTCAAGGCTGTATATTGTCACCCTGTTTATTTACCTTATATGCAGAGTACATAATGAGAAACGCTGGACTGGGAGAAACACAAGCTGGAATCAAGATTGCCGGGAGAAATATCAGTAACCTCAGATATGCAGATGATACCACCCTTATGACAGAAAGTGAAGAGGAACTCAAAAGCCTCTTGATGAAAGTGAAAGTGGAGAGTGAAAAAGTGGGCTTAAAGCTCAACATTCAGAAAACGAAGATCATGGCATCCGGTCCCATCACTTCATGGGAAATAGATGGGGAAACAGTAGAAACAGTGTCAGACTTTATTTTTCTGGGCTCCAAATCACTACAGATGGTGACTGCAGCCATGAAATTAAAAGATGTGTACTCCTTGGAAGGAAAGTTATGACCAACCTAGACAGCATACTGAAAAGCAGAGACATTACTTTGCCAACAAAGGTTCGTCTAGTCAAGGCTATGGTTTTTCCTGTGGTCATGTTTGGATGTGAGAGTTGGACTGTGAAGAAGGCTGAGCGCCAAAGAATTGATGCTTTTGAACTGTGGTGTTGGAGAAGACTCTTGAGAGTCCCTTGGACTGCAAGGAGATCCAACCTGTCCATTCTGAAGGAGATCAGCCCTGGAACTTCTTTGGAAGGAGTGATGCTAAAGCTGAAACTCCAGTACTTTGGCCACCTCATGGGAAGAGTTGACTCATTGGAAAAGACTCTGCTGCTGGGAGGGATTGGGGGCAGGAGGAGAAGGGGACGACAGAGGATGAGCTGGCTGGATGGCATCACTGACTCCTTGGACATGAGTCTGGGTGAACTCTGGGAGTTGGTGATGGACAGGGAGGCCTGGCGTGCAGCAATTCATGGGGTCGCAAAGACTCGGACACAACTGAGAAACTGATCTGATCTGATCTGAAGCTCTAAGTTAATTTAAATGCTTGCAGTTTAGTTTTAAGACAGTAAAAGCACATGTAGAAACACTGACTTCATGATTCATGATTGAAAAATATTGAGCTACTGTATACATATCTACCCAAACTCTGTTTCTGTAAACTCAAAACACTTATACACAAAATATGAGAGCCAACAAAAATTTTTTGAAAGAATATCATAACCTGCTCCAAAAAACTCCCCTGGCCTTACCCTAACAAATCTCAGTCAGATGTTCTAGTCAGGAAACTAGAACCCAAGTTTCCTATCTCTTTGTCTCACTGAATTTCCAAATTTTGGCCCTTTGAAATTATTTTAAAAAGCTCTGAACCCTTAAATTTGCTGACCATTTATAATTTACTTTAGAACACAGTGGACTAGCTTTACTTCTCATCTTCCATCACATAAATCACAGGCTTTGTCAGTGAGATACTTAACAACTGGAATAGCTGCAATAAGCTCAATTCTCAACAGTGTTTGGGAATTCAGGTTATATATAAATACTTTGAATATTGATTTAAAGATATATTGCTGCTGCTAAGTCCCTTCAGTTGTGTCCGACTCTGTGCGACCCCATAGATGGCAGCCCACCAGGCTTCCCTGTCCCTGGGATTCTCCAGGCAAAAACAGTGGATTGGGTTGCCATCTCCTTCTGCAATGCAAGAAAGTAAAAAGTGAAAATGAAGTCGTTCAGTTGTGTCTGACTCTTAGCGACCCCATGGACTACAGCCTACCAGGCTCCTCCATCCATGGATTTCCCAGGCAAGACTACTGGAGTGGGGTGCCATTGCCTTCTCCGTATATTATTAAGGCATTTTAACAAAGATGGAACCCTTTGATTATGTATATTATGAAATGAAAAATAAAATCCATACATAAGATATTGCTTATTATTTTTGCTATTCACAAATACCTAATAAAACTTTAATAAATGTATATTAAAAATAATGTCCCCTCAGTTCAGTTCAGTTCAGTTCAGTCGCTCAGTTGTGTCTGACTCTTTGTGACCCCATGAATTGCAGCACACCAGGCCTCCCTGTCCATCACTAACTCCCAGAGTTCACTCAAACTTTCATCCATCCAGTTGGTGATGCCATCCAGCCATCTCACTGCCTCCTATTAAAAAGGAAATAGACTGCATTTAATGGCTTGTTTAGTAGCTTCCTTGGTGGCTCAGAGGTTAAAGCGTCTGCCTCCAATGTGGGAGACCCGGGTTTGATCCCTGGTTTGGGAAGATCCCCTGAAGAAGGAAATGGTAACCCACTCCAGTACTCTTGCCTGGAGAATCCCATGGACGGAGAAGCCTGGTAGGCTACAGTCCATGGGGTCGCAACAAGTGGGACAAGACTGAGCGACTTCACTTTCTTTCAATGGCTTGTTTACCCAGTCATACATAATGTACATATGTAAAATAGATGTGTATTCATGTTTGTGTGCACAATTATATTCCAAAGATACATATATACAAAATCAATACATATAAATCCATATGCTATAACAATACACACTCTGATAGTAAGTTTGATTTGAGAAATGCTGAGGCAAAGTAAATGTTTTGATGGAGCTAGGCTTGTATACAAAGGAGTAATTATAAGCTATATAGTTATAATTTGCTAGAATATGGTCAGTGCAGTGGGAAATAGTTTATGGCTTGCAGATTTAGTTTTCTAATTTTGAAAGGAAGGAAGCAATAGATCACAAAGCTTAATCAGAGAAAGTCTTCAGAGCCAAAGCTCCTCTGGGGCAGAATTTACTCTGATGAAATGGGAGGCTATACTGAGTATATTTATCAACAGAACAACAGACTTATCCATCTGCAGCATTCTTGTTAAAATATATGCTAAACGTACTACTGTATAGCCTAGAATTTTTAATCCTCATGTCAAATAATAAGGTCAAATTCTCTGCCCGGGTGCGGATCACCACACAAGTGGCAATGATATTGAGAAAATGGTTTCTTCCTTATCAGCTTGTCTCTCTTCAACCAAGAATAAGTTCTCAATTACAGGAAAGGCTGAGAACTGACTATTTTGATGTCTGCATGCACACTCTTTGCTTTTACTTATTTTTCAAACTTAATAAATCCCCCCAAGAGCTTATACATTTGGAAAGAAAAAATTAAGACTTGCTTCCTTTACTTTTTGATCTGTCCTACAATTCCTGAGGAAATTAAATATAGAGTTAGCTGACTTCTTTAAATAAGACAAACTTGACATTTTTAGGAAAAAAATTAGTAAAGTCTTAAACAGTATTCATCCTGTTATGATCATATTTCCTCTTTCCTGAGAAGGTACAAATGATATTTCTCTCTACATGGTATCACATTCTCATTCAGTGCCTCCTCATGGCAAGTTGAGGGTAGCAGGGCTTTCCAGGTGGCACTAGTGGTAAAGATTTGCCTGCCAATGGAGTAGACTGGGGTTCGATCCCTGGGTCAGTAATATCTCCTGGAGGAGGGCAGGGCAGCCCGCTCCAGTATGAATCCCGTGGACAGAGGAGCCTGGAAGACTACAGTCCATAGTGTCACAAAGAGTTGGACACGACTGAAGCAACTTAGCGTGCACACAAGAGCTAAATGTTTTCTCAGAGTACATTCAGACATCAGGAATTATATAAAACCTGGGTGCTTTGCAGAACTGGGACATGATTTTTTATGTAACTTATATTAGATATAGTACTTCCTCTTACCTCCAAGAACATCTAATCAGAGTTTAATTCAGATGTATAACAGTAGATCCTATGATTCTTCATCATATTATCTCATTTAAGCACAAAAAAAATCAGTATTTTTTCTTATATTATTTCTTCAAATATGCATAGGTGGTGGCTTGGAAGACAGGAGACTCATTTTCGTTGTCTCTCTGCCTATATATCCTGTGCCTGGTTTGTCTTGCCTTTTTCGTTTTGAAAATCAGAAGCATGGGCTGTACCATTTTCACTGCCATCTCGACATTTGGAATCCTTCTGACTCCAATGGGATTATCTGGTTATAGTGTGTGGCATCTCTGCCAGGAGTAACAAAGGTCATGTAACCAAAAATCCAATTAAAATTTAAACTTTGTTAATAATATGTTACAAAGAAATCCCAACATTTTCAGAAGTTACTTTTCTCAAATCAGGTAGCGCAGCATCCAGATAATTAATGAGCAAGAAATAAAATTTCAATCAATGAGACTGTCCTTCTTTTGTCTCCATGGCCTCTCTCCCATGATATCTTACCTAATTGTGCCCCCTTCATGAACCAAATGAGGAAATGAACGAAAACTAAGGAAGAAGAGGAAATGATTTTTTATTCTCTCAAAAGAATATGAATAATTACTTTTAGAATTCAAATGTGTACACTATGCCAATTCTATCTTCTTCTATGAAGGCTACTCCTATAAAAAGAATTAGACCCACTAATGAGTGTTTGTAAAAGCCCAATCTAATTTCAGGGCCTCAATTAAATACTGAAAGGATAGAGCAGTAATTTTATGAGATAATTTCTGAGAAATGTGTGGTTTCTGCAGCAGTTGCTTTAGGAAAAGGCACTCACATGCATCTTTGAAGAAAGACATAAAATAGGTACCTGAAGGAAGATGAGAAATATAATGTTATACTATCCTGATGGAAATCAAGTTGTTAAAGGGAGAACGTGTCCCCTGTTAATTTTCAAAGAATAAATAGCTTTATCCTATTTCTCCACTGAGTATGGTGCATTTACACAAGTTCAAGTAAATAATTTCTCCAAGATAGCTCTTCATATGTAAAGTGCAATAACAGTTTTGTCTTATTCCTTACATTTTCTAGAAATCATTTCTACAAAACCTCTGATTTCAAATAATTTATTCTTCAGATGCAATCTTTCAAACACTATCCACTAAGGATGAAAGTCTTTATCCACAGTCAAGACAAATGTATACACAAAAAATTATTGGATCTTTTCAAGTGACACTGTAAACAGGACACGTTTAGAGGCACAGATGGTTAAATTTGGAAAGTGTTAGCAGTACTACAATAGTCAGATTGCTCTAAATGGCAGTGCTGATTTGATTCTCAGCAAGAGAATGACCAATGTGCGTCATTATTAAGCCACATTTTCCAAAATTGTTACAGTGAATAGGCAGGGCTTTCAGAGTGTTGCTACTTCATTTACAATCCAAAAAAATTCCCAACTCAATTCAGTACTTTGTTGTGAAGTCTCAAACACTCCACATTTTTGTTCATGTGTACTGTGCTTAATCTTTCGGTCACATCTGACTTCCACCCCATGAACCATAGCCTGCCAGGCTCTGTCCATGGGATTCTCCATGCAAGAATAGTGGAGTGGGTTGCCCTGCCCTCCTCCAGGGAATCTTCCCAACCCAGGGAACAAACCCAAGTCTCCCGCATGGCAGGCGGATTCCCTTCTGTCTGAGCCACCAGGGAAGCCCATTTTTATTCATGTTTCACCTTAATCACCCATGCAGTGATTAGAAGTTATTGCTATACTTACTAACTTACCTTTTGTATTCAGAAAGAAATAAAAATACTATTAGCAGAGTCCTCTTAGAGTCTCATTTACAAATATCGGAGAAGGCAATGGCACCCTATTCCAGTACTCTTGCCTGGAAAATCCCATGGATGGAGGAGCCTGGTGGGCTGCAGTCCATGGAGTCCCTAAGAGTCGGACACGACTGAGCAACTTCACTTTCACTTTTCACTTTCTTGCATTGGAGAAGGAAATGACAATCCACTCCAGTGTTCTTTCCTGGAGAATCCCAGGGACGGGAGAGCCTGGTGGGCTGCAGTCCATGGGGTGGCTAAGAGTCAGACACAACGGAGTGACTTCACTTTCACTTTTCACTTTCATGCATTGGAGAAGGAAATGGCAACCCACTCCAGTGTTCCTTCCTGGAGAATCCCAGGGACGGGGGAGCCTGGTGGGCTGCCATCTATGGGGTCCCACAGAGTCTGGGGACATGACTGAAGGGACTTAGCAGCAGCATTTACAAATATAATTTATTGTATTTTTAATCTATAATTGGAATTCTTCAATGCATATTTTAGATGATTGGTTTACAATGCACATGCATGGTAGAATTTATATATTATTTATGTAAGTAGTATTAAAAAAATTTTAATATCCTCAAGAATAGTTTGATAAAATCTATAGAAAGCTTCTTCAAATGAGCATATCTATCATTAATAGAAGTTGAGTTTGTAATATCAAAATTTAAACCTATTAAATCATATCTTGAATTTGAAACACCCATGAATCCTATAAGGAAGTGGTCATCAAGAATACAGGCTGGTGTAAAAATGAAATGAAACTGAATCTAAATTGACCAGAATGGAAGAATGGGTTCAAATTCAGAGTAATTATATTCTCAAACCAGTTGTGATGAAGCCATTCTGCTCTCAGTAAAGCAAATATATTGTCCTTCCACCTAGGAACCACTGCATGGTTGAGAAAGAGTGCAAAAGGAGCATATTTGCAGTAGAGAAACAAATGGTATTTTTATGTCTGTAATTCAGTTCAGTTCAGTTCAGTCGCTCAGTCATGTCTGATTCTTTGCGATCCCATGAATCGCAGCACGCCAGGCCTCCCTGTCCATCACCAACTCCCGAGGGTTCACTCAGACTCACGTCCATCGAGTCAGTGATGCCATCCAGCCATCTCATCCTCTGTCGTCCCCTTCTCCTCCTGCCCCCAATCCCTCCCAGCAGCAGAGTGTATTCCAATGAGACAACTCTTTGCATGAGGTGGCCAAAGTACTGGAGTTTCAGCTTTAGCATCATTCCTTCCAAAGAAATCCCAGGGCTGATCTCCTTCAGAATGGACTGGTTGGATCTCCTTGCAGTCCAAGGGACTCTCAAGAGTCTTCTCCAACACCACAGTTCAAAAGCATCAATTCTTTGGTGCTCAGCTTTCTTCACAGTTCAACTCTCACATCCATACATGACCACTGGAAAAACCATAGCCTTGACTAGATGGACCTTTGTTGGCAAAGTAATGTCTCTGCTTTTCAGTATGCTGTCTAGGTTGGTCATAACTTTTCTTCCAAGCAGTTAGCGTCTTTTAATTTCATGGCTGCAGTCACCATCTGCAGTGATTTTGGAGCCCCCAAAAATAAAGTCTGACACTGTTTCCACTGTTTCCCCATCTATTTCTCATGAAGTGATGGGACCAGATGCCATGATCTTCATTTTCTGAATGTTGAGTTTTAAGCCAACTTTTTCACTCTCCTCTTTCACCTTAATCAAGAGGCTTTTGAGTTCCTCTTCACTTTCTGCCATAAGGGTGGTGTCATTTGAATATCTCAGGTTATTGATATTTCTCCTGGCAATCTTGATTCCAGCTTGTGCTTCTTCCAGCCCAGCGTTTCTCGTGATATACTCTGCATTTAAGTTAAATAAGCAGGGTGACAATATACAGCCTTGACGTATTCCTTTTCCTATTTGGAACCAGTCTGTTGTTCCATGTCCAGTTCTAACTGCTGCTTCCTGACCTGCATACACATTTCTCAAGAGGTAGGTCAGGTGGTCTGGTATTCCCATCTCTTGAAGAATTTTCCACAGTTTATTGTGATCCACACAGTCAAAGTCTTTGGCATAGTCAATAAAGCAGAAATAGATGTTTTTCTGGAACTCTCTTGCTTTTTCCATGATCCAGCAGATGTTGGCAATTTGATCTGGTTCCCCTGCCTTTTCTAAAACCAGCTTGAACATCTGAAAGTTCACGGTTCACGTATTACTGAAGCCTGGCTTGGAGAATTTTGAGCATTACTTTACTAGTGTGTGAGATGAGTGCAATTGTGTGGTAGTTTGAGCATTCTTTGGCATTGCCTTTCTTTGGGATTGGAATGAAAACTGACCTTTCCAGTCCTGTGGCCATTGCTGACTTTTCCAAATTTTCTGGCATATTGAGTGCAGCACTTTCACAGCATCATCTTTCAGGATTTGAAATAGCTCAACTGGAATTCCATCACCTCCACTGGCTTTGTTCGTAGTGATGCTTTCTAAGGGCCACTTGACTTCACATTCCAGGATGTCTGGCTCTAGGTCAGTGATCACATCATCGTGATTATCTGGGTCGTGAAGATCTTTTTTGTACGGGTCTTCTGTGTATTCTTGCCACCTCTTCTTAATATCTTCTGCTTCTGTTAGGTCCACACCATTTCTGTCCTTTATTGAGCCCATCTTTGTATGAAATGTTCCCTTGGTATCTCTAATTTTCTTGAAGAGATCTCTAGTCTTTCCCATTTTGTTCTTTTCGTCTATTTCTTTGCATTGATCGCTGCAATTAGCACAAGTCTAATAATATTGCACTTGCTCTTTCCACACAAATTTACTTCAGAAGAGCTTAAAGTGCTTTCCTAGTCTATTTTACCTTTAGCAAATCCTGCTAGTGCCAATTAAAATGATTAAAATATTCTGTAATTAGAAACGAAATGCCATAAGTATATGTTTTTCCCAAAGTAATAAAATCTGCAATGCCTTTGGAAATACAGTATTGATTCATTTGTATTTGTCTATCCATTGTCAATGTCTTATATATTATAGTTCTTAATAACTAAATTAAAAACTCACATCTTTCTATATGATAGATATTAACATTTCCTGACAGTGAAGTCATATTACAGTTTTTTAATATATTGATGTTATCATGATTATACAGATATAGCAGTTTTGTTCTAATATTGTGGTACTTACATCTGGAACTGGGAAGGAAAGGAGACTAAGGAACTAATGCTTACTGAACATTGCCAAAGGTTTTACATTTGTAAAAAAAATAAATCCCAATTATAAGAAAGTGGGGCTCAGGCAAATTAAAAAACTGTATCATAATCATATTTTAAGAAAATGTAAGTATTCTGAATCTAGTGTTTGCCATCTCAGAACCTGTGGTCTTTCAATCAGTACAGATGAGGCAAGTGCTTAGAGCAGTAATATCAACCACATACCCACTTTGTTCCGAATCCCCACTTTGCTTATCTAATACTAGACATCCATATATGTGGTTCTCTATGCCTGAAGATGAGGCCATAATTTTCATAGTGTTCCTGATCAATTTATTATAATAGACCTATGAATTAAAACTACTCTGCCTAAGAACTGTATGTGTACTTGGAAATTTAAGAATCCATGACCGCCATTGTTCCTAGATATAGGAAGAAAGTTGAAGGAATTTGGAGATGGGAAATCTATCTGATCTAAAAAAGATTCAGTATGATAGTTATGGGGGGAAACAGGGCGCTTGACTAGAATGTGAGTTCTTCATTGAGATGGAAGCTTCAGATATTCTGGGATTGCAGAGCACCGATGTTAGTCCTGAAGGATCTATTAACAGAAAACAATTATAGCACTTCACAGGTGCTTGTACATTTCACAAATGTGTGCATCACACTAACACAAATGAGTGCAATTTGTAGGGAAATGGTTTAAAAAAACACTAATCAAATGTTTGTATTTTCTTATTAATGAAACTAGTCATTTCCCTCTCCACTTTATGGCGGCTTGAACTAAAAATACATAAGAATATTTTAGGAAATATATCTATTTTCCATATCCCAATTACTTGATGAAAGAACATATAGAAAGTTGGTAATAGTTTTACATCTGTTTTCCTTTTATTTCTTCTATTTTGATTAACTAGTAAAGCACCTATATTTTGTCTCTCTCAAAATCTTCAGGTCCTAATGCAAGACTTTCTAAACTAATGATTACCACATTTTCTCAAGCAGTATATCTAATAAATGGTCAGTCACTAAAATTAACTTTAAGAACAAAACTTTATCCCAGATATGGTGTACTAAAATTATTTATAAATACAGTATAGAAACATTCTTAATCTACATATATTTGGCTTCCCTGCTCTTTCAGGTTTTAAGCCCTGTTTTTGGTAATTTTACAACATAATGCAATGCTTAAAGCAAGTTAATTTTGTCCTGAGGTTCTATCGACTTCAGTGAAAGACCATGTAACATAATAAGACTACACAAAAATGCTCATACTCCATCTCCCGTCCTATTTCCCTTATCATCTCCATGGGGTGCCGCCAAAACTAACGAAGGGGGTGAAAAACCCTGTTTCCACATCAAAACCATTTTGAGTTTCCTGTTACAAGGCATGAATTCCACTCGTGTTGAGATGTCAGTTATTGAGCCATTGTCTGTTGGAACAGCATCACATATGCACACAATCACATATACATGCAGTCTATATTTTGGACCCACTAAAATGTGATGTAGGGTCACCTTGGAGTTAATAGCTCTGTCAGTGAACACGCATCACTTCCTTAACATCCTCTGGGACTTGAGCGGTAGAACAAGCTTGCTGAAAAAGGCACTACTCCTACAGGGCTGAGAATTGCTATTCTCCACCCTCTGTGTAAACCTGTGGATTAGAGAATTAGGCTTATAATGTGCAAAATTAAAAGAACAGTAGGAAGGAAAACGTATGTTTTAAAGAGAATTTTAGACTAAATGTGGGCTTATTCAATGACACATATAAGAAGACTAAATTTTAAATTGATTAAAAGGAACAACAAAATGTCTCAAATTCTAACAATGTTCAGAATGTAGGAGAGAACAAAGAAGACACATTCACTTTTGAATGTACTGTATTTTTAAATAGATTTTATTCCATGTGAAACTGACATTTATGAGTAATAGTTACTGCATTTAAGAATCAGAGAAAAAAGGGGATTAGAATCGTGGTTTCCAATTTTAATCTAAAAGAGTGTCACAAAGAAAGAACCATTCCTATGTAACCCATAATTTTCAAACTGTAGGTATTAGCAATTTTGGAAGAAACTAGATGAAGAAAATGATAATAAACATCCAAATAGCCTTTAGAACCAAGGAATCCTGCCTCTGTGTGTGTGCGCTAACATTTTAAAGTGCCAAGAGTAAAAAGGAGTAATAATCTTTCCTCATTCAGTTCCAATGAATAAAGTAATTAGCCATCAGTCTTATTATTAAGATGTAAATCTAGATAAATTACTTCTAAAATTGTCCCTTTTTTTCAGAATTTCCATCTATTCCTATACGCTTAAAATTAAATTCCTTCTAAAATTGCATTTTTGTCTTCCTTCATTTTAAGTTTGCATATATTTGCTTGTAAAATGTAAGCATATGCATATCTGTAAATATATGTTGGATATATATTATACATCATATGTATGTATATATGCAGTGGAATAATGCTTCTCCTTTAGATTTCTATTCAGATAATTATCTATATAAAAGTTTATTTCATGTTTTGGGAAACATTACCCAGAAAAACAATCTCATATTCTAAGTTCATTCATTAGATTGATTTACAAATGACACATTTTGAATAGGGCATCTCATTTTTTTATATATAGTAACATTAAGCCATCACTACCTAAGACAACTGACAAAATGATATGTGGGAAAACTACTTTTTGCTTTTGGAATTTTTGGCAAATGTAGTTTTAATAGCTCATATTCTCAAAATATATTCTTACAAAGCATAGCATACAAAAGCATACAAATTCAAAAATGGCCACACATGCAGTAAGTTACATACTTTTATCCTCTCTCGATGTCAATCAGTATGTATAGCTGTTGCAGTAAGGGGAACCCCTTCCAGGGCCCAAAACTGGGCTCTTATCTAACACTCAGAAATGAATTGTTTGAGGAGACACATGTGCTGACAAAGTAAGAGATTTTATTGGGAAAGGGCACCACGGTGGAGAGCAGTAGGGTAAGGGAAACCAGGAGACTAGCTCTGCCACGTGGCTCACAGTCTCAGGTTTTATGGTGAAAGTATTAGTTTCGGGTTGTCTTTAGCCAGTCATTCTGACTCAGAGTCCTTCCTGGTGCCTCCATGCCTTGTTCAGCCAAGATGGATGCCAGCAAGAAGGATTCTGGGAGGTCGTCGGACGTGTGGTGTCTCCTTTTGACTTTTCCTGAACTCTTCTCATTGGTGATGGCTTATTAGTTCTGTGTTTCTTATCAGGAGCTCCTGTCGTAAAACAACTCATGCAAATAGCTACTATGGTGCCTGGCTAGGGTGGATGGTTTCAGTCAGTGTGCTTCCCCTAACATAGGCGTTAAAAATGTGAATAATTCAATGATTTTTCACAGGTGTCTCATAAAAAGGACTTTTAAGAGTCTGATCCAGTTCACTTGTTTTAAAAAATTAACTGATCATTAAAAACAACTGCTGAAAGAATCTACTGAAATCATTTGATCCTTTCACAATGAATAGTATGTGAATTTCATTCACGCTAACAAAATTTTCCTTAAATATAAAACTTTATTATAGATACATTTTGAAAAAGACTAACTCAAACTAAACTGAAAGACATTAATCTAGCCTATGAATGTTTGAGAGTCAAAAGATTTTTTGAAACTATTTTTAGTGACTAAAATATAAGTTCTCCAAAGAAATTTGCTCGTAGTAATTCCACTGAAAGTAAGTTGCTTAAATGTAATTCTTTTTCAGACATTTCCTCCTGCAGCCAAACCAACAGCTGCCTATTTTATTATGTAACTTCATAGCAGCCCTGCTGTTACAGATGATGGATAAATTTGCAGGCTCAATTCATAATTGTTTAAAGAAGCCCAGATTGTTATAGTGAATTAGAATAGCTTATCACCACTCTGTGTCAGGAGTGGAGCCTCGTGGTTTTCCTATCATTCGACCTCTGGCAAGCAAGTATCCATACGGAACTGTGCAGGACATTTGGGGATTTCTTCTGCTGTCTTTATGCATTTCAAAGGCCTGCCAGAGAACTGTTGCCTGAAATCGGAAATCACTTACTAATTACTCAAAATTTCAGAGTAACAGTTAGTCATTGAGCAAATATACTACAACCCAGATTCTTTACTTTCATAATTTTGTTAGTGTATATGGCATGGGAAATAATTAAAATGTAAGAAAAAAATTGCATATTTGATGAAGTCTAGTTTGCTATTCAGAGAAGGCAATGGCACTCCACTCCAGTACTCTTGCCTGGAAAATCCCATGGATGGAGGAGCCTGGTAGGCTGCAGTCCATGGGGTCGCTAAGAGTCAGACACGACTGAGCGACTTCCCTTTCACTTTTCACTTTCATGCATTGGAGAAGGAAATGGCAACCCACTCCAGTGTTCTTGCTTGGAGAATCCCAAGGATGGGGGAGCCTGGTGGGCTTTCTGTCTATGGGGTCGCACAGAGTCGGACATGACTAAAGCGACGCAGCAGCAGCAGCAGCAGCAGTTTGCTATTTCATGAGAATTGTATACTGTTTGATCAACGCTTCCAATCTTTGGTTCCAAGGAAAGTGAGATGCTTAAAACTGAGGCAGTGTTAATGATGATTTTATATACAGCATCTACAACTTTAGGTTAGATTTAAGACAAGTTGAGAGAAAATCGCTTTCCAATATATATAAACTGTGCTGGCTGTCTAGATGGCATCTTGTGGGTTTTGTTTTAATCTTATTTAAGATAACTCAATGGAGAAGGCAATGGCACCCCACTCCAGTACTCTTGCCTGGAAAATCCCATGGACGGAGGAGCCTGGTAGGCTGCAGTCCATGGGGTCGAGAAAAGTCAGACAGGACTCAGAGACTTCCCTTTCACTTTTCACTTTCATGCATTGGAGAAGGAAATGGCAACCCACTCCAGTGTTCTTGTCTGGAGAATCCCAAGGACGGTGGAGCCTGGTGGGCTGCCGCCTATGGGGTCGCACAGAGTCGGACACGACTGAAGCGACTTAGCAGCAGCAGCAGCAAGATGACTCAAACTTTTTTGTTTTTTCCTTTGTGGCATAACTTTATTCATCATTTCCTTCTTCAGGATCCTTTTGCAATGATAGTACAACCGTATTAATCATTACATGTGTGCATACAATTGGTATATTAGTGATAGCTTACATACATTGTGATCTGAAAAATTTTGCAGTATGATAAAATTGGCATGGTTTCTGTAAAACTATTTGTGAAATATTTTGTGTAAAAATTGACTAGCAAGAGTTATTATTTTATCATTTAAGTTTTCCTGTTAACTTAATATGTTTTCCAGGCTTGAATTAAGACTAGGATCACCAACATTTTTATGATTCCTTCTTATATATGTATTACTCTACTTTTCCCACATTTTCCAATGAGAATTCTGTCCATTGCTTCTGTGTTTTCTTACTACAGTTTCCTCTGGACTCTGTGCAGTGTAGTCTCTCTTGTATTACTTGATTAACACTTAATTAAGGCAATTGTAATACACTTCTTATTCAAATCATTATTTATTAAAATTCAATTTTCTCTTTTCTCTTTTTAGTCACATTTGATATTTAGCATGTGTTTTAAAATTTTCCCTTCTTTGATTTTCATGCCAAAACAATCTCTTTGTTCTCTGTTACATCTCTGAAAAAATCCTTATTAGCTTCCTTCAGATAATTCTTTGAAGAATATAATTTATATTTCCCAAACTTATTATAACATTCTGATATATGCTTTTATATCTCCACTCAGTTCCCATGTGTGAACAATTTTTTGTTGTTTCAACTGTCAACTCTCCTCTGATTATTCCCTACTGAATAGTCTTTATATAGAAAAGCCACAATGTCTACAAATTCAGTCCAAACTTCTTAAACTATAATTCCACACCACAACAAAGAAACATACAAGAAAAATATCTCTAATTGAACGTATTTATATATAATAACATTTTTCCTCTCTTTACCTTGAATTGCCTGTGAAAACAATAGCAATTATTTCCTAGTAAGCTATTTCTTTTAGAAGAAATATAATTTCATTCTTCATATTTGTTATCTTACAAATATTTTAAAATCTTGTATCTCTGTTTAACATTAATATTCAAATTTCAAATATCTTTGGTTATATTTTTGATCTTTTCTTTCTTATAATCACCATCACTACAATAGTGTAATTTGTGAAATAATTATTAAGAAATTAGAACATGTATACCTGTGATGGATTCATTTTGATATTTGGCAAAACTAATACAATTATGTAAAGTTTAAAAATAAAATTAAATTTAAAAAAATAAAAAAATAAAATAGACATTCAAAAAAATAAAAATATTGTGTACAATGTCTATGAAAATAGCAGTGAACAGAAATGTAATAATAACAATAATAAATCTCATATTAAAAAAAAGAAATTAGGAATAATTATTGTAGTGACAAATATCAAATGGAACATTAATCTGAAGTAAAATAAAGTAGAAATTAGAAAATATATTAACAAAGGTCTAGGGAAATGATTGGTAAAGAATATTCTGCATGCTAACTCTCTTCAAACGTGTCCTACTCTCTGAGATTCTATGGACTGTAGCCTTCAAGGCTCCTCTGTCCATGGGATTTTCTGGGCAAGACTACAGGAGTGAATTGCCATGCCCTCCTCCAAGGGATCTTCCTGACCCAGGGATCAAATCCACATGTCTTATGTCTCCTGCATTGGCAGCCAGGGGTCTTTACCACTAGCACTACCTGGAAAGCTCATTAAAATTTTAAAATAAGCTAAAAGATAATCCCTTAATATATATTTTACAGAATTGCAGTGGCCTTTACATTATTCCAGCTCTATCTATTTATTCTTTTGTAAAATTTAAGTAACAGTTTCAGAATTATTTATAATGTCATTGATTATTTTCCAGAAAATAAGTAGTTTTGATAGAGATTTTGAAAGTTAAAAGAAATGATCTGCATATTTAGCTTAAATCCTGAACTTTGTATAAGAAGTTGCTCTGTTAATTTCCCTCTCTGCAATATTTCTACAGACATTTCCAAGTCTGGGAACCATGGTCTTTAACTGTTTTGTCACAGTAGCAGAATTAATTTTACAACAGATATAATATTCCAACCAAAAATTACTGAAAATGACATCTATGTAGACAAATTTATCAAATAATTTGAACTGCCAGGAAAAAATAGAACATATAGAAAACAAAAAAAAGTTACCTGATTAAAGAAAAATAAGAGAACAAAAGTAGAACTAGACATTTTTGAAGCACCAATATCGAAGAAGCTAGAAAGATTTTTTGCAAAGTGTTTAGACCTACTGTGTCATTTTCACCGCCATTATTTTTAACTTGTAAACATAAAGGGAAGTTTTAAATAATTTGAAAATATTTAAAATGTTTATATTTTATGTTTTATAGTTTAAAATGTTCATATTTTATATGTATTCATGTTAATGTGAATTAATCTGGCCTAAAATTTGTGAACTATTCCACTTGCTTCCCTAGAATTCAAGTAAAATGGTCAAATAATGAAAAAGAGAGGATGAGCATTTATAATACATGAAAGCAAAGGAAAGCCTACAATTGTAAAGTCAGTGCAAAAAAAGCAGACCTGACAAATACTTGAAATCTATACTAAATACTAGAGTGACTGATGGTAAACTGAGAGATGAAAAAACTGCTCGCTAGACCTTGAATAAGAAAGAGATTTCTCCAGAAGGAGGTGTCACAATAATAAAAGTCTGTTCAGTGATACTTGACTAATTTGAGAACAAGGGCAAAGATAGGAATAAGAAAACCAGAATATGCTTCTAAAATATCCTCAGAATACATTCCTTCTATAAAAAATATAAAATGAATCCATAAAACCTAACAACATGCTATGAAAAAAGAAACAGGAAGTAAGAAATAGGTCGTGGAAAATAAAAACAAATTGTCTAGAAAAAAGTCAATTTGTATGAGAAAATAAAGCTTAGGAAATGCACCCACATCTGTCTAATAGAAGTTTCTGAAAAAGAAAAGAGTGATAGTGAAATAAAGGAAATAATCACAATAATAATGGATACATTTTCACAAAGTGAAAGAAAGGCTTTGTACTTTATTTAAAAGGCTCTGTCAGATGTTAGAGCCTTTAAAAATAAATATGTAGACACATTCTCCTAAAATGTGGGGATTCAGAGAATAAAGATAGAATCATAAACCCTTCCATAGGGCGTGCGGAAACAGGTGCCAGCTGATGGTCACGTACACACATGAAATGTAGCGCCCACGACTGGAGACCAAGTGCTGTGGCTCTGACCGCGGGCAGCCCCTGCCACTGCCATGCCTTGCCTCAGGCCCAACTTCCGACTGCCGGCACCAGACCGTCTTTGCCTGAGAACTTTCTCATCTAATTGGTGCCCGTGCCAGGAAATCCAATTCCACATCCAGTGAACTCCGTATCTGATGCCTGGAAAAAACTGGGGAATAGATCCCCTAGACCTTCACTCCTCAGATGGACTCACTTTGAGGAACATCATCTTAGCTGAACCTGAGGGGTGCTCTGTGGGATTAGGTAGGCTTCAGTTACCCAGGGCGGTAACTCACTTGATAACAAAGCTTCTACTGGCCACCTTCCCATCTCTGTACAGCTTACTCTCTCTGCTTAAAGTGTTTTTTAGGTTCACCTATAATATCAACTATCTAAAATCAAATGCATGCCTCAAAGTCTGCCCTGAGGAAATGTAAACTACAAAAAGAACTTTTATTAACTTTTATCAGGATTTTCATTAGTAGTCATAGAAAAAAGCAAGGCAAGCAAAGTTCTCAACAGAAACAAATTTCCACCTGAAATAATAGGCCTCATCATTGGCATATGGATAAAATAAGATAAATGACAATATGCTAGGACCCAGATGCATGTCTTAGGTGCTGAAATATGACTTAAAAGAGCTAAGACTAAAAATATTGGAATTAAAAATAGCCCAGATATGTATGTATTGAAATGAAATATCAGGACAAGAGTCATATAACTCACTGGAAAGGAAGTCAGTAGACACTTATTTGTTTTATCAAATAAAGATGCTTGTGACTTATTATTGTTCTGTCTTAAGAGCAAAATAAATGTGAAAGGGAAAGGAGAAAAGGAAAGATATACACATTTGAATGCAGAGTTCCAAAGAATAGCAAGGAGAGGCAAGAAAGCCTTCCTCAGTGATCAATGCAAACAAACAGAGGAAAACAATAGCATGGGAAAGCCTAGAGATCTCTTCAAGAAAATTAGAGATACCAAGGGAACATTTCATGCAAAGATGGGTTCAATAAAGGACAGAAATTGTATGGGCCTAACAGAAGTAGTACTCTTGCCTGGAAAATCCCATGGGAGGAGGAGCCCGGTAGGCTGCAGTCCATGGGATCGCTGAGTCAGACACGACTGAGTGACTTCACTTTCACTGTTCACTTTCATGCACTGGAGAAGGAAATGGCAACCCACTCCAATGTTCTTGCCTGGAGAATCCCAGGGATGGGGGAGTCTGGTGGGCTGCCGTCTATGGGGTCGCACAGAGTCAGACAAGACTGAAGCGACTTAGCAGCAGCAGCAGCAAGAGAAGCAGAAGATATTAAGAAGAGGTGGCAAGAATACACAGAAGAACTGTACAAAAAAGATCTTCATGACCCAGATAAACACAATGGTGTGATCACTGACCTAGAGCCAGACATCCTGGAATGTGAAGTCAAGTGGGTCTTAGGAAGCATCACTACCAAAAAAGCTAGTGGAGGTGATGGAATTCCAGTTGAGCTCTTTCAAATCCTGAAAGATGATGCTGTGAAAGTGCTGCTCTCAATATGCCAGCAAATTTGGAAAACTCAGCAGTTGTCACATGGAAAAAGTCAGCTTTCATTCCAATCCCAAAGAAACACAATGCCAAACAATGCTCAAATTATCAGACAACTGCACTCATCTCACATGCTTGGAAAGAAATGCTCAAAATTCTCCAAACGAGGCTTCAACAGTATGTGAACTGAGAACTTCCAGATGTTCAAGCTGGATTTAGAAAAGGCAGAGGAACCAGAGATCAAATTGCCAACATCAAGTGGATCATGGAAAAAGCAAGAGAATTCCAGAAAAACGTCTACTTCTGCTTTATTGACTACAAAGCCTTTGTGTGGATCACAACAAACTGTGAAGTATTCTTAAATTGATGGGAATACCAAACCAACTGACCTGCCTCCTGAGGAATTTGTATGCAGGTCAAGAAGCAGCAGTTAGAACTGGACATGGAACAATATCCATGGACTGATTCCAAACAACTGGACTGGTTCCAAATTGGAAATGGAGTACATCAAGGCTGTATATTGTCACCCTGCTTATTTAACTTCTATGCAGAGTACATCCTGAGAAATGCTAGGCTGGATGAAGCATAAGCTGGAATCAAGATTTCCGGGAGAAATATCAATAACCTCAGATGTGCAGATGACACCACCCTTATGGCAGAAAGCGAAGAAGAACTAAAGAGCCTCTTGATGAAAGTGAAAGAGGAGAGTGAAAGAATTGGCTTAGAATTCAACATTCAGAAAACTAAGATCATGGCATCTGGTCCCATTACTTAATGGTAAATATATAGGGAAACAATGAAAATGATGACAAACTTTATTTTCTTGGGCTCCAAAATCACTGCAGATGGTGACTGCAGCCATGAAATTAAAAGACACTTTCTCCTTGGAAGAAAATTTGTTAACTAACCTAGACAGAATATTAAAAAGCAGAGACATAACTCTGCTAACAAAAGTTCATCTAGTAAAGGCTATGGTTTTTCCAGTAGTCATGTATGGATGTGAGAGTTGGACTTTAAAGAAAGCTGAGAACCAAAGAACTGATGCTTTTGAACTGTGGTGTCAGAGAAGACTCTTGAGAGTCCCTTGGACTCCAAGGAGATCCAACCAGTCCATCCTAAAGGAAATCAGTCCTCAATATTCAGTGGAAGGACTGATGCTGAAGCTGAAACTCAAATACTTTGACCACCTGATGTGAAGAAGTGACTCATTAGAAAAGACCCTGATGCTGGGAAAGATTGAAGGCAGGAGGAGAAGGGGACAACAGAGGATAAGACGGTTGGATGGCATCACTTACTTGATGGACATGAGTTTGAGTAAGCTCTGGGAGTCGGTGATGAACAGGGAGGACTGGTGTGCTGCGGTCCATGGGGTTGCAAAGAGTTGGACACAACTGAGAAACTGAACTGAACTGAATAGTAAAATAATGGGAAATTCATTGGAAACTTTGGAGAAAGTGGGGTTTGGAAAAGAATATGTAGAAGAAAGTGAATAAATTTAAGTTAGGTAAATTAAACATTTTAATTGGTTGAAAAAGTGTCAGAAAATATGCTGCATCTGATTTTTAAATTTGAAACAGCATGCTTAGTGACATACAATAATATTTACATATCTATGATTTCACTTTGAACATTCACTCATGCACTGGAGAAGGAAATGGCAACCCACTCCAGTGTTCTTGCCTGGAGAATCCCAGGGACGGGGAAGCCTAGTGGGCTGCCGTCTATGGGGTCACACAGAGTCGGACACGACTAAAGCGACTTAGCAGCAGCAGCAGCATGATTTACTTATATTATAAATTTAGAGAATCTTTATATAATAGGAAATGATATCTGAAACTAGGTAGACTTAATCAGGTTATAAGTTTACTGCATGTAACTATTTTGATGATGTAAACATAATAGGAGAACAGACAGAGACTGGGAGCTAAAAAGGGAAAAAACAGTTGGAAGGAAATGGAGAAGTACTATTTTCTTAATTGTACAGAGTGGTAGATAAATAATGTCCAAAACCGAATGGGAAGTAGAGGTCTAAATGTAATATTTTAAAAAGGTAACCAGTAGAAAGTATTAATTAAAATTAATAAATATTTCAGGTTATGGTAAGAGAGATTATTTTAACCAAACAAAATTCCACAGGTTTTTTAGTGAAAAATTAATTAGAATTAACTGAGTTGAAGAATCAAGAAATCAGTGTTCTGTTGGCACAGTTAAATAAGCAGCTCTGAAATCACACTGATTGTAACCTTTGGAAGAGTACTTCTCTCCTTCATGTGCTTTGTTCTTTACACAATAGGGATAATAGTAGTAGGTACATAGTAGGGCTATGGTGAGTACTAAATGATTGCTGTTCAGTTGCTCGGTCCTGTTTGACCCCATGCGTAGCTCGGTCAGTAAAGCATCTGCCTGCAATGCGGGAGATGTGGGTTCAATTCCTGGGTTGGGAAGATCCCCTGAAAAAGGAAATGGCAACCCACTCCAGTATTCTTGCCTGGACAATGCCATAGACAGAGGAGCCTGGCGGGCTGCATTTAGTGGGATCAAGAGTCGGACATGACTTAGCACTATATTTCTTTCTTTTAACATACTGTAGATTAGGACTTCAACATATGAATCTGGAGAGGGAGATACAATTCAATTCCTAAATTGGAACAGCCACATAATATACTATTTAGAGTTACAGATTGAACTGTCAGACAAACTAGAAACAGGAAAGGACAAAAGTGAGCTGAAGTTACGGCAATGGCCAAAAAGAAGACTACTTTCCTCACTGTGTCCACTGAGATGGTGTACAATTTAAACACTTAAAACATACTTATATCCCTTCAATAACCATAAAAAGGATAATATGAGAAACTGTTCATTTTAACCAACTAAAGATTAATGGTAATTATGAGACACAATCTGCAAATAAATACAATCTTAAGATTTTAGCAGCATTTTTTCAGTCATGGAGTGATTTACTTTGCAACTTGATCTGAAAATCTTGTTAAACTAAATCTTATATTACAACCTGTGGCATACCCAAAACTCATATTTTAAGGCCATAATTTATTTTTTGTTTTAAATTTTGACAAATAACTTTGAAATACAGCCACCAGGATTGAAGCATTGGCCTTTTCTACTTGTAAATTTGACTGAACAGTTTATTAGATAAGTTCAATTTATCTGTCAGACATGATATATATTTGTAACATAATTTTTAAATTGCAACATGGTATTTTTATCACTTATGTCAGTCAAAAGCATGTATTTGAAGGCAACTACAGTTTTCAAATGATTTTAGCAAAACTGGCTTTTTTCATCATCAAAGAGGCTTTCCTGACCTAAACTGTCTCCATAATCAAAATGGTCTCCCTCTATCTGTAAAGGAGGCTGAGCATGAAGAATTGATGCTTTTGAACTGTGGTGTTGGAGAAGACTCTTGAGAGTCTCTTGGACTGCAAGGAGATCAAACCAGTCAGTCCTGAAGGAAATCAGTCCTTCATTGGAAGGATTGATGCTGAAGCTGAAACTCCAATACTTTGGCCACCTGATGCAAAGAAGTGACTCATTTAAAAAGACCCTGATGCTGGGAAAGATTAAAGGCAGGAGGAGAAGGGAGTGACAGAGGGTGAGATGGTCAGATGGCATCACCAGCTTGATGGACATGAGTTTGAGCAAGCTCTGGGAGTTGGTGATGGACAGGGAAGTCCATGGGGTCACAAAGAGTCAGACATGACTGAGTGACTGAACTGACTATCCATCCATATATATTTTCTTTCCCATTATCCTAATTTTATTTTTAATTTATTTTTAAATTTTATGTATCACTTATTATTTGAAATACCATTATGTATTGTACTTGTCATTTACTGTCTGCCACTGAATTGTAAATGCAGTGAGAGAAAATAATTAGTTTGTCACATTTCTGTTGGTATCCTTAGATCTCACAGTGGCATGTGGTATGAAAAAGGACATATTACTATAAAGCACAATAAATAACTATTTAATAGATAAGAGTCATGCAAAAGAAAAAATAAGGATAATTTTAACTAATTTTTCTATTAATATCCTTATTTTTGTTTCAAGTTTAAACAGATAAAAAAGATTACTTATAGGGCAATCTTGTAAGAAAAGATCTTTCTTTATATCTATTCAAATGTGAATTATTCAGATTATTTCAATGAAAATTTTAAGTAAAGTGAAATGTTTTTGTATAAATATAAAACTTTGTTCTCCAACTCTAGTTTTAACTTATTTTTACAAATTTTTAACTGTTAAGAAAAACTACCTCTAAATTTCAAAACAAGCAAAAAAATCTGATTGGTGTATCTTTACAATATCATTTGGGGGGAAATGTAGGAGACTTAAGAGACCCAGGTTCAATCCCTGGGTGGGGAAGAACCCCTGGAGAATGGTAGGGCAAACCACTCCAGTCTTCTTAGAGTCCCATGGACAGAGCAGCCTTGGGGGCTACAGTCCATAGGGTTGCAAAAGAGTCAGGCAGAACTGAAGGGGCTTAACACACATACATGCATGAAAGAAAAAACCATCTAAGCGTTGTGATTTATAATATTTAAATTTAAATATGAATCTTACCCAGAAAATCTTATTATAACATGCCTTAATTAAATGCATAGCTTTTCAAATACTTTAAATTGATCTGAACATCTTTCTGAGTGTCTCCTTTGTTAATGAATGAAATAAAATTTTTGACACATTTTCAAATTTTATATTAGCATTAAGGTCATAATTTTACCTTTTTTTGAAAATTGTCCTATAATAAAATTAGGAATATATTACAGAATGTATATAATAGTTATGTTAATTTTGAGAGAAATAATGAACACCTACACAGTTTAAGAATAAGAATATTACCAATAGCATGAAGACCTCTCATATGCTTCTAAATGATGTCCTCTCTCCATCTCAGAGGTATACACTCTCCTCTAAACTTTTATATATGTATTTTCCTGTAATTTCTGATACTTAATTTTTGGATGCCATAAGGTTTGTTCAGATAAATTCTAAAAATCACTTGGTATAAATTTTTTTTTTTCTTAAAAAAATACATCCTTAACAATGTAAGCAGGTCCTTTCACTATTTTGAGCTTCCCTGGTGGCTCACACAGTAAAGAATCTGCCTGCAATGTAGAAGACCTGGTTTGATCCCTGGGTTGGAAAGATCCCCTGGAGAAGGGAATGGCTACCCACTCAGAAAGTCAGACACAACTGAGCAACTAACACTTCACTATTGTAAGTTTCTCAAGCCACTTAAAAAAATGCAAAATACTAAAGAAGTCAAGATATGTAATGGAATTCAATGCTTCAGGAGAAGCCTGGACTAACACATACTTTAGTCAAAAGCAAGCTGAAAGAAGATAGAACATGATGCAGTTGTCAAGAATATAGATCATTTTAGTTGTGGTTTGTCCTTTAGTCACTCAGTCGTGTCTGACACTTTTGCAATGCCATTGACTATAACCTGCCAGGCTCCTCTGTCCATAAGATTTCCCAGGAAAGAATACTGAAGTGGGTTGCCATTTCCTACTCTGGTATGATTTTAGACTGTGTTTAAAAATATATCATCACCAGGGAAGGAAGTGACATTTATTTTGTGCTTCGTTGCTGTTGATATTTAGTCACTAAGTCCTGTCCCACTCTTTACGACCTTATGGACAGTAGCCTGCCAGGTTCCTCTGTCCATAGGATATTCCAGGCAAGATTACTGGAGCGGATTGCCATTTCCTCCTCCAGGGGATCTTCTGGTGCTATTAAGAAGATGAGAAATACAACTTAGAATACATATATATTTTATAATATGTTAAAAATATACACAAACACCCACCATTATCAAATATCATGAATTTTTATTCAGAAGTTTAAAAATAGCCTTGTTTTTACTTAGTACGCACCACGCACAAAATAACAATGCATTTGCTACCCACACAAAATAGTGCATTAGAGGCTAAAATAAACAGAACATTTTTAACATATAATTTATAGTAAGCAACTATGTTTATAAAATATATAAAATGGCAGCTGAGCAAACCGTAAAATTGACTGTAAACAAACTAAAGTATATTGCTTCTGTTGCAATGACATACAAACATTTTTCTTATTGCATATTGTATCTGTTGATAATAAAGAATTTCACTTATTATAATAACCTCCAGGTCTATCACAAATGATAGGACTTCTCTTTTTTATGGCTGTGTACTATATTTATTACAATGAAGCAATGGTGTGAAGTGACATGTGAATCACATTTTCTCACTCCATTCTTCTGTTGACAAACCCTTGCCTTTTTCATTAGTAATATATTCTGGGTGTAGGTGAATTATTAATCAAAATAAAGCACAAATAATTTAAATGTCTATTTTATCCATGTATGACTATGTGATTATATTCTGGCTAAGGAGATACAAACAGAAGTGGTTTTGCCAACTTCTAGAAAATATCTTTAAAGGGAAAGATTAAAGCCCTCTCCTCACTTTCTACTTGGTGGACAGTACTCTAGCAGCCACACACATCAGGAGTTTAGCTATGGAATGGCCATTTATGGCAAAGTAATAAAATTAAAGGATATCGGGAGTCTGACTTCATGGAGAACGGATCACACTAGCTCTGAACTTACTACTTTTAGAATTTCAAAACTTGAGAAACGATTTATTTTGTTATACATGGTTATTTTGGTTTAATCTGTTACATGCAGTCAAAACTAATCTTAGCTAATATAAAACCCTTTTTAAAAAGGTTTTGAAACCTAGATTTTAACAGAGTGCATGTGATTGTTGAAGAATTAGTACTCTATGGCCAAGTAGGACTTTCTCAAAAATTAGATGGAAAGTATAATGTAATAATATCTATCAATATATACTCCCTTACTAATAGGTTAAACAGTTGCCCTGGTTCCTTAGTTTACAAGGTTTCTTGAGATACTGGATTTCCAATACTAAAATTGGAATAGTCCTGTGCAACATGGAATATTTGGTATTGTCTATTTAGTCTACAATGTACAAAGGAAGGAAGTAAATGAGTAATTCATTATATTTAGAAACAACAATTAATGTAAAACATTCATTCTTAATTAAAAATGTCATTCTTCGGGTTATGGCATATTAGTTTATTTCTGACTTATATACTTACTAATAATAACTAGAAAAGGTAGAAAAATAAACAAACAAGCAAAAACAACTTTGTTGAAGACCTCAGAGAATGAGGAAGAACCCAATAACTTGTAAGGCAAGAGAAGAAAAAGAAGAAAATCCTGGAGAAGTGGGCCAAATGGGGCCTCTTGCCTGTGGGAGGCATTTACAAGGAGTTCAGGAATGACCCACACTTCTATAGACATTTGCTAGAGATAAGGAAATGAAGACCTCGCCAACTATATGTTACATGAAAAAATAATCTGGTCCCAATCTTCCATCATTCGAAAAATCATCTCCTATTGGACTCAGATATAAATGAAAAGGAAAAACTCTAAAGTCTCTCAAAGATAATAATGTAGTTCAGTTCAGTTCAGTTGCTCAATCTTGTCCAACTCTTTGCGACCCCATGACTGCAGCATGCCAGGCATCCCTGTCCATCACCAACTCTTGGAGTCCACCCAAACCCATGTCAAACATCTCATCCTCTGTCATCCCCTTCTCCTCCTGCCCTCAATCTTTCCCAGCATCAGGGTCTTTTCAAATGAGTCAGCTCTTCACATCAGGTGGCCAGTATTGGAGTTTCAGCTTCAGCATCAGTCCTTCCAATGAATACTGAGGTCCAATTTCCTTTAGGATGGACTGATTGGATCTCCTTGCAGTCCAAGGGACTCTCTTTCTCCAGCACTACAGTTCAAAAGCATCAATTCTTCTGTGCTCAGCTTTCTTTGTAGTCCAACTCTCACATCCATACATGACCACTGGAGAAACCATAGCCTTGAATAGATGGACCTTTGTTGACAAAGTAATGTCTCTGCTTTTTAATATGCTATCTGGGTTGGTCACAGCTTTCCTCCCAAGGAGTAAGCGTCTTTTAATTTCATGGCTACAATCACCATCTGCAGTGATTTTGGAGCCCCCAAAATAAAGTCAGCCACTATTTCCACTGTTTTCCCTTGTATTTGCCATGAAGTGATGGGACTGGATGCCATGATCTTTGTTTCTGAATGTTGAGCTTTAAGCCAACTTTCACTCTCTTTCACTTTCATCAAGAGGCTCTTTAGTTCTTCTTCAGTTCTTCCATAAGGGGGTGTCATCTGCATATCTGAGGTTACTGATATTTCTCCTGGCAATCTTCATTCCAGCTTGTGCTTCCTCCAGCCCAGAGTTTCTCATGATGCACTCTGCATATAAGTTAAATAAGCAGGGTGACAATATACAACGTATATTGTCGTACTCCTTTTCCTATTTGGAACCAGTCTGTTGTTCCATGTCTGGTTCTAAATGTTGCTTCCTGACCTTCATACAGGCTTCTCAAGAGGCAGGTCAGGTGGTATGGTATTCCCACTTTTTCAGAATTTTCCACAGTTTATTGTGATCCACACAGTTAAAGGCTTTGGCATAGTCAATAAAGCAGAAATAGGTGTTTTTCTGGAACCCTCTTGCTTTTTTTGATGATCCAGTGGATGTTGGCAATTTGGTCTCTGGTTCCTCTGTCTTTTCTAAAACGAGCTTGAACATCTGGAAGTTCACGGTTCATGTATTGCTGAAGCCTGGCTTGGAGAATTGTAAGCATTACTTTACTAGCGTGCAGATGAGTGTAATGGCGTGGTAGTTTGAGCATTCTTTGGCATTGCCTTTCTTTGGGATTGGAATGAAAACTGACATTTTCCAGTCCTGTGGCCACTGCTGAGTTTTCCAAATTTGCTGGCATATTGAGTGCAGCACTTTCACAGCATCCTCTTTCAGGATTTGAAATAGCTCACCTGGAATTCCATCACCTCCACTAGCTTTGTTCGTAGTGATGCTTCCTAAGGCCCACTTGACTTCACATTCCAGGATGTCTGGCTCTAGGTGAGTGATCACACCATCGTGATTATCTTGGTCATGAAGATCTTTTTTGTACGGGTCTTCTGTGTATTCTTGCCACCTCTTCTTAATATCTTCTGCCTCTGTTAGATCCCTACCATTTCTGTCCTTTATTGAACCCATATTTGCATGAAATGTTCCCTTGGTATCTCTAATTTTCTTGAAGAGATCTCTAGTCTTTCCCATTCATTGTTTTCCTCTATTTCTTTGCATTGATTGCTGAGGAAGGCTTTCTTATCTCTCCTTGCTATTCTTTGGAACTCTGCATTCAAATGGGTATAGCATTCCTTTTCTTCTTTGCTTTTCGCTTCTCTTCTTTTCACAGCTATTTGTAAGGCCTCCTCAGACAGCCATTTTGCTTTTTTGTATTTCTTTTTCTTGGGGATGGTCTTGATCACTGTCTCCTGTATACAGAAACAGGGATCCATAGTTCATCAGGCACTGTGTCTATGAGATCTAGTCCCTTAAATCTATTTCTCACTTCCACTGTATAATCATAAGGGATTTGATTTAGGTCATACATGTACAATCTAGTGGTTTTCCCCACTTTCTTCAATTTAAGTCTGAGTTTGAGAATAAGGAGTTCATGATCTGAGCCACAGTCAGCTCCCAGTCTTGTTTTTATGACTGTATAGAGCTTCTCCATCTTTGGCTTCAAAGAATATAATCAATCTGATTTCAGTGTTGACCGTCTGGTGATGTCCATGTGTAGAGTTTTCTCTTGTGTTGTTGGAAGAGGGTGTTTGCTATGACCAGTGCATTCTCTTAGCAGAACTCTATTAGCCTTTTCCTGCTTCATTCTGTATTCCAAGGCCAAATTTGCCTGTTACTCCAGGTGTTACTTGACTTCCTACTTTTGCATTCCAGTCCCCTATAATGAAAAGGACATCTTTTTGAGGTTAGTTCTAAAAGGTCTTGTAGGTCTTCATAGAACTGTTCAACTTCAGCTTTTTCAGTGTTGGGGCATAGGCTTGGATTACGGTGATATTGAATGGTTTGCCTTGGAAACGAGCAGAGATCCTTCTGTCGTTATGTCATAATGTAGACCTTTAGTTAAATAGGCATGTCTTTATCAAAACACAGGAAATAATCACTACAAACGTAAAGACTCCTATGTTTGATTTATTCAAAGATATCATTAGTAGGGTAAAAATGCAAACTGTGGCTGGGAGAAAATATTTTCAATACATAAAACTGACAAAAATACTTTTCCACTAAAAACAAAACAAAAAGTTAACAACAACAACAAAAAAAGGTGATAAAGGTCAAACCACATGAGTTGACATGTCACAAGTAAAGATATCTTAATGGATGTTAAACATTTAAAAAGATGTTCAGACCATTATCAAGGAAATTCAAGTAAAGGCCACAGTGAAATATCATAACCCACCAACAAAATTTCTAAAATGAAAGAAAGTATTAACACCAAGTTAGCAAGGACAGTGAGCAATTGAAGGGGAATTGGGTAAAATCACACTGGGACATTTCTTGTATGTTACAGATTATAATACTAAGAAATGGTGATTACTCTTTTTTAATTTATTTACTTTTTAATTGAAGGATAATTGCTTTACAGAATTTTGTTGTTTTGTCAAACCTCAACATGAATCAGCCATAGGTATACATATATCCCCTCCCTTTTGAACCTCCCTCTCCTCTCCCTCCCCATCCCACCCCTCTAGGTTGATACAGAGCCCCTGTTTGAGCTTCCTGAGCCATACTGCAATTTCCGGTTGACTATCTATTTTACATATGGTAATAGAAGTTTCCCTGTTACTCTCTCCGTACATCTCACCCTCTCCTCCCCTCTCCGCGTGTCCATAAGTCTATTCTCTATGTCTGTTTTTCCATTGCTGCCCTGCAAATAAAGTTTTAAAGGACATAGGACAAATATGGATAGGCATATTTGTCTGCAATATTTCCTTCAGAACACTACTGTTTTTATTTTTTTATGTTGCTTTAAAAATTTTAATCCAGATATCTCAAAATTTTAAATATTTTAAACATTGCCAAAATGTTGTCAATATCTTTCCAGTATGTTAAAATTAAAATATATATATATTTTAGTCACAGATACAATTCCACATTTAGCCAATGGGAGCTTGCTTTACCTAGATAGTTAAATACTTGTTTGAATTGAAATTTGGCAATTTATAAAATGCATCAAAGTGTTATTATGATACTTGAAATCACAAAATTGTAACTATTTTTACTGGAATTTTTTGATAAAAATTCCTTATATTCAAAAGGGCAACAGGTGACCTTTCCTGATTTACTATTTTTGAGAGGCTTTGTTAATTTAGTCAAAATTATGTTTGCCATTCATTAAGATAAAAAGCCAATTTGTAAATAGTCTCATGAAAAATGTTTTCTTTCACTTAATCATTTATAATTAATGTCTGTCTCCAAATATACTCTGTGTAATTCTACTTGCTTATCTTAGAAATGACTACACATGCTCATAACATTTAATAAATTGCTGAAAGTCCCTTGTGATTGAAATTGTATCCACTGAAATATGCCAAAATTTTTATATTTGGGTATCTCCTAAAAAACAAAAGTTTATTGTGACCTATTGTTGCTGTCTTTGTTTGAGAAATTTGTGGGTTGTTACTAACACCTGCCATGCATTTTTAAAGGTCATGCAGATGTCTTTTGGGTCATTTGTTGTTCAGTCATTCAGTCATGTCCGACTCTTTGCAACCTCATGGACTCCAGGGTTCCCTGTCCTTCACCATCTCCTGGAGCTTGCCCGAACTCATGTCCATTGAATCAGTGATCCCATCCAACCATCTCATCCTCTGTCATCCCCTTCTCCTCCTGCCTTCAATCTTTCCCAGCATCAGGCTCTTTTCTCTTGAGTTGGCTCTTTGTATCAGGTGGCCAAAGTATTGAAGCTTCAGCTTCAGCATCAGTCATTTCAATAAATATTCAGGGTTAATTTCCTTTAGCATTGACTGATTTGATCTCCTTGCAGTCCAAGGGACCCTGAAGAGTCTCTTCCAACACCACAGTTCAAAAGCATCAATTCTTCAGTGCTCAACCTTCTTTATGTTCCAACTCTCACATCCATACATGACTACTGGCAAAACCAAAGCTTTGACTGTACAGACCTTTGTTGGCAAAGTAATGTCTCTGCTTTTTAATATGGTGTCTAGGTTTGTCATAGCTTTTCTTCCAAGAAGCAAGTGTCTTTAAATGTCAGATAATTGGGAGCATTACTTGGTAATAAACAAAACTGAAGAAACAATTCAAAATAGAGTTTTTACAATCCTATCTCCTTTCTGAAAATAGAAAAAATATTTCACTGTTTTCTAAGAAAACACAAGTGTGATTAAAATAGGGATATTTTTACCAACACCTTGCCATCCATATTGGTCCTAAGCTCCACAATTCTTCAAATCTTTTAATTAAAATAATGGTATTTTTGTGCATCTATCCTTATCTGGTCCTTTCAAGCTAGTTGTATAACTCATACATTTTAATTATTCCACAAATGTTTTCATTTAATATGTTTGTTATCATTTGTGGATCTTTATTTGGTTGCTTGTCAGGTATCTAAACTAAAACACCTTACAGAAAAAAAAAATAATAATAATAAAACACCTTAGAAAGTTCAGCCTTTTGCATGGAGTTTTTCATCTTTCATAGTTGTTGTGTAGTATTCTGTTGGATGTGCCTGCTGCAATTTTTGGATCAGTCCTAATGAGGTGGATGAACCTAGAGCCTACTATACAAAACGAAGTAAGTCAGAAAGAGAAAGATAAATACTGTGTACCCACTGCAATTTTTAATCCATTCTCCTAGTGGTAGAATTGGAGGAGGCTCACCATGTTTGGGGATGCCGATCAGAGGAGGAAGTGCTGCCTTGGTGGCTTTGTTTTCTATGAATGGATATCATGCTATTGTCAGAGTGGGAAAAAAATGGGTGACAGAACTGGAATAATAATAATTTGAAAAAACAAACAAAACTCAAAGGGAATTGCAAGTTGAGTAATTTCTGGCATCAGTGTTTTCAGAACCCCATATTGGAAAATCCTATAATGCAGCTAGCTAACAAGGGAGCTTTATTATTTGTAAGCCATAGCCCCAGCATCCTCAAGTACAACATAGTAGAGTGGGTTTCAAGTTGAGACAGGAGTATTTAATATCCAGTAAGGATGTCAGTGGCCTGCTTCTCATCATTGTTGGGAAGAGATAATATTTGGGGTTATGGGGTTGAATAAGCTTGCTTCCCCATGTCTCAGGGTGAATGTAAGCTACTTCAGTGTCTCTCCTAATATCTTGTCAGTACAACCTCTCTGGAGAACAGAATGCCATTTTTCTACCTCCTTTTATTCTTCCTTTATGAATAGGATATGAAAAACAGTATCAAATTGTGCTTCTTTATTTTCTTGAACCCCAAAACTTATATTACAACACTTCCCAGTAAGTCAGAGGACCTTGTTTGGAAGTCAGGCTTGTTTTTCATGATGAAAACAAATGTCATCTCTGCCTTAGGCTCGGTGTTAAAAAAGGAAGAATGGTTAGACCGATGTTCTATTTAAATTGCCGAGTTTCTTGTGCCTTGTTTAATCAATGACTTCTGGATTAGAAATATTGGGAGTATACTTTGGAAGAAATTTTATCTTTGATCTTTTGTACTAGGACTTCAGACATACAAATATCCAATCCCTTGTCTCTTATTTATTGAAATATGCAGTTCCCTTGAAATCATCCATTCTTGTCTTTTCAATATGTTTATGCATGCACACATACACATATTAAAATATTAATGTGTTTTAGTAGACAGGGGAAGTAGACATTTTGATTCAGATCAGCATCCTGATACATTTACTCTTTTCCCCAACTTGAAGCCATAAATTGTAGTTACAAAGTATTTTCCACATCAACAGCTATGTGAATAGATTTTAACAATAAGAGCCCAAGGATAGGAGAACACAATGCGATTTGAATTATGGTATATTTTAGATTATGTTGGGTAAGCAAGGTTCTTGATAGGAGTAAAAGCTTAAATTGAGAGGTTATAAATTAAACAAAAGCAAACATCTTAGAAGAAAATAAACATGTTTTCAGGTATATTTATAACTGCCTAGAGTTTCTAATGCTTTGGGCTGATTTTTAGGCAATAAATTCACAAAACTACAAATCATAAAGGAGATTATTTTATATTATATACATAATGGCAGAGGACATAAAAAGCACCAAAAAAAGATTAATTATTTTCTTCATTGAAAGAAAGCCTTGATAATTTAGGCTTAGGATAACATTAAACCAGTTCAGTTTAGTTGCTCAGTTGTGTTCGACCCCACGGACTGAAGCATACCAGGCTTCCCTGTCCATCGCCAACACCCAGAGCTTACTTAAACTCACATCTATTGAGTCAATGATGCTATCCAACCATCTCATCCTCTGTCATCTCCTTCTCTTCCCACATTTGATCTTTTCTAGCATCAGTGCCTTTCCCAAGAAGTCAGTTCTTCACATCAGGTGGCCAAAGTATTGGAGTTTCAGCTTCAGCATCAGTCCTTCCATTGAATATTCAGGACTGATTTCCTTTAGGATGGATTGGTTGGCTCTCCTTGCAGTCCAAGGGACTCTCAAGAGTCTTCTCCAACACAACAGTTCAAAAGCGTCAATTCTTCAGCGCTCAGCTTTTTTTATATTCCAACTCTCACATCCATACATGACTACTGGAAAAACCATACCTTTGACTAGATGTACCTTTGTTGACAAAGCAATGTCTCTGCTTTTTAACATGCTGTGTAGGTTGTCATAACTTTCCTTCCAAGGAGCAAATGTCTTTTAATTTCATGGCTACAATCACCATCTGCAGTGATTTTGGAACCCCCCAAAATAAAGTCTGTCACTGTTTCCATTGTTTCCCCATCCATTTGTAATGAACTGTTGGGACCAAATACCATGGTCTTAGTTTTCTGAAAGTTGAGTTTTAAGCCAACTTTTTCACTCTCCTCTTTCACTTTCATCAAGAGGCTCTTTAGTTCTTCTTCACTTTCTTCCATGAGGGTGGTGCCATCTGTATATCTGAGGTTATTGATATTTTTCCTGGAAATCTTGATTCCAGCTTGTGCTTCATCCAGCCTCACATTTTGCATGATTACTCTGCATATAAGTTAAATAAACAGGATGACAATATACAGCCTTGAGGTACTCTTTTTCCGATTTGGAACCAGTCTGTAGTCTCATGTCTAGTGTGAACTGTTGCTTCTTGACCTGCAACATTAATTCAGTTGTTCCCAATTATTTTGAACCAGAATAACCTGAAGGCCTGTTTACACACACATTTTGGGGCACCTATCCCTGGTTTCCCATTCCATTCTGAGCTCGGGGATGTCACTGCAATTGCATTTCTGAAAAACTCCCTGGTAATACTGATGCTGCTATCTGAGGACTCCATGTGGAAAATGACTGCAGTAAAATAATCTTGCACAATATAACATATATATATCATGCAGAAAGATAAACATTACTCAATAATAGAATACATACTTAAAACTATATACAAAAAGACTTTATATACTTTGGAAAATGTTCAGTTCAGTTCAGTTCAGTCGCTCAGTCGTGTCCGACTCTTTGCAACCCCATGAATCACAGCACACCAGGCCTCCCTGTCCATCACCAACTCCCGGAGTTCACTCAGGCTCACGTCCATCGGGTCAGCAATGCCATCCGGCCATCTCATCCTCTGTCGTCCCCTTCTCCTCCTGCCCCCAATCCCTCCCAGCATCAGAGTTTTTTCCAATGAGTCAACTCTTTGCATGAGGTGGCCAAAGTACTAGTGTTTCAGCTTTAGCATCATTCCTTCCAAAGAAATCCCAGGGCTGATCTCCTTCTGAATGGACTGGTTGGATCTCCTTGCAGTCCAAGGGACTCTTAAGAGTCTTCTCCAACATCACAGTTCAAAAGCATCAATTCTTTGGTGCCTCAGCTTTCTTCACAGTCCAACTCTCACATCTATCCATGACCACTGGAAAAACCATAGCCTTGACTAGACAGACCTTAATTGGCAAAGTAATGTCTCTGCTTTTGAATATGCTATCTAGTTTGGTCATAACTTTCCTTCCAAGGAGTAAGCGTCTTTTAATTTCATGGCTACAATCACCATCTGCAGTGATTTTGGAGCCCAAAAAAATAAAGTCTGACACTGTTTCCACTGTTTCCCCATCTATTTCCCATGAAGTGATGGGACTGGATGCCATGATCTTCATTTTCTGAATGTTGAGTTTTAAGCCAACTTTTTCACTCTCCTCTTTCACCTTAATCAAGAGGCTTTTGAGTTCCTCTTCACTTTCTGCCCTAAGGGTGGTGTCATCTGCATATCTGAGGTTATTGATATTTCTCTCAGCAATCTTGATTCTAGTTTGTGCTTCTTCCAGCCCAGCATTTCTCATGATGTACTCTGCATAGAAGTTAAACAAGCAGGGTGACAATATACAGCCTTGACGTACTCCTTTTCCTATTTGGAACCAGTCTGTTGTTCCATGTCCAGTTCTAACTGTTGCTTCCTGACCTGCATACAGATTTCTCAAGAGGCAGGTCCGGTGGTCTGGTATTCCCATCTCTTGAAGAATTTTCCACAGTTTATTTTGATCCACACAGTCAAAGGCTTTGGCATAGTCAATAAAGCAGAAATAGATGTTTCTCTGGAACTCTCTTGCTTTTTCGATGATCCAGAGGATGTTTGCAATTTGGTCTCTGGTTCCTCTGCCTTTTCTAAAAGCAGCTTGAATATCAGGAAGTTCACAGTTCACATATTGCTGAAGCCTGGCTTGGAGAATTTTGAGCATTATTTTACTAATGTGTGAGATGAGTGCAATTGTGCAGTAGTTTGAGCATTCTTTGGCATTGCCTTTCTTTGGGATTGGAATGAAAACTGACCTTTTCCCGTCCTGTGGCCACTGCTGAGTTTTCCAAGTTTGCTGGCATATTGAGTGCAGCACTTTCACAGCATCATCTTTCAGGATTTGAAACAGCTCAACTGGAATTCCATCACCTCCACTTGCTTTGTTCGTAGTGACGCTTTCTAAGGCCCACTTGACTTCACATTCCAGGATGTCTGGCTCTAGGTGAGTGATCACACCATCGTGATTATCTGGGTCATGAAGATCTTCTTTGTACAGTTCTGCTGTGTATTCTTGCCACCACTTAATATCTTCTGCTTCTGTTAGGTCCATACCATTTCTGTCCTTTATCGAGCCCATCTTTGCATGAAATGTTCCCTTGGTATCTCTAATTTTCTTGAGATCTCTAGTCTTTCCAATTCTGTTGTTTTCCTCTATTTCTTTGCAATGATCACTGAGGAAGGCTTTCTTAGCTCTCCTTGCTATTCTTTGGAATGGTGCATTCAGATACTTATATCTTTCCTTTTTTCCTTTGCTTTTTGCTTCTCTTCTGTTCACAGCTATTTGTAAGGCCTCCCCAGATAGCCATTTTGCTTTTTGCATTTCTTTTCCATGGGGATGGTCTTGATCCCTGTCTCCTGTACAGTGTCACGAACATCAGTCCATAGTTCATCAGGCACTCTGTCTATCAGATCTAGTCCCTTAAATCTATTTCTCACTTCCACTGTGTAATCATATGGGATTTGATTTAGGTCATTAGATATCATCTAATTAGTTTAATATTACCTCATCTAAGTATATACCTATGTGCCTATCCTCTAACTCTTTGAATCTATCATCTCAGCATCATTCCCTCATGACCTTTTATTTTTTTTTTTATTTTTTTTAACGACGTGAAGAACAGCTCACTCTTCCAACCCAACCGCCACCACCGCGTCCCACAGGAAACATCCACAAAATGGCCAACGCCTTCGCTCGCTGCTGTCTCCTGTCAGCCCCTCATGACCTTTTAAAATTTCAGCCTCTGAGGGAGATGCAATGATCAGTGAGTAGACTGAAAAAATGAAAATAACACAATTTAAATATATACAATATACCGAATAAAAAAGTAAAAGGTAATTATTTTATTTATGTACAATCATTTTTTTCTTTTTTTTTTTCTGTGCTTGAAATCATTATATGTAAGATCTATGCATATGCTACTTTTGAGAGTCTGTAAAGGAGGAAAGATTCAGGAAGTACATGCAGAATGCAAATATGCATGGTTACAGAATGTAACAATGAAAAGAGTGAACATTAATTAAAAGTGGTCTGCTTTTAATTGTTTTATAAATAGAAGTAAAAGGGTTTTTTTTTTATTTTAAAATCATTTTGGATATTATGTTTTATGTTAAAAAATATCTGTCATCAAAAAATATCCATCATCACTTATGAATGCTGAGAGAGAAAAGCTTTAATACCTATTGTGGAACAAATCGGGTCAATTCATAACTGTGCTCAAGGGCTGATTTTTGTCTATACTAGTTGGGGTTTGGGTAGTTGATTACCAAATGACCAGAGAAGGGACGAACTCTGAAAGCAAAGCTTTTTGTTATGAGGAAGAAGGACAGAAGTAAAGCTGAGGGAAGAGAAACTGGAAAATAAAAGATAACTTGTGACCAGGTGGCATTAGGCAGAAAACAGTATTATCTAGTACTAAGTATCACTTGAGAAATTAACAGACTCATCCATTCTTCTTCCAAAGAAAGAATTGGAAGAAATTAATAGAGATTGTCATTCCTTTTAATGAAGAATGTCATCACTATCACTTGTAAAGCTCTTTTGTGCCCCTGTCAACTTAGTATTCAGTGGTAGAAATACTGGGAAATGTCAGAGAGAGGCTCATTAATATAGCCCATAGAACCAGGGCATAGCAACCCCTATCCATGCTTCTCATCATCCCAAAACCTGACCTCTAACTAGAAGTGGAACAAGGTGATAGTAATTAGTTTTTAATTGAGACCATATTAAAAACAAAAAATGAAACTTTGTTAAGGGAAAAGGAGAAACAAAAGTGCTAAAGAATAAGGGGTCTTCTTGTGGAAGAGCTTCAGTTTTCCCAAAGGAGAGCAGTAAGAATAATAGTTTAAGAGCTGAAGGAAATGTTACTGGAGAGGCAGGAAAGTGCAGTCAGGAACAGAAGGAGGAAATGCCCACCAGAGATTTCTTCAGTGTGAAAATCTAGGCATTTAAAAATGAATTAGTTCATGTTTACATGTAAGTGAAATTTCAGGATACCTAGTATTAAATGGTCCTTTCTGTTTGAGAATTAGTTTCTTTTCTTTAAAAAAGAGTCTTGCACATTTAATCCTGAGGAGGCCAAGGGCAGGGGTGGGAAGCTAGACAAGTGAAGGGGAAGCAATATAAAGCAATATAATAATATAAATATAGACTATAAATTCTCCCGGCTCCAGGGACCCAGGAAGGAGGTCTGTGCCACTGTTACCATCACAGATCATGATTACTAAAATCGAGAAGATTAAGAAAGAGCCACTGTGATCTGTAGTCTTAAGGGAATGCTCTCTGAGGAAAAACATTCATGGGAAAGAGTGAAAGAAAGTCTTCTGATTATCCCAAAAATGTATTCAGGGATTCCCCTGGGGAGGGCCTCAGGAAACTCTTGGGAGAAGCAAATGGAGCTTTGCAAGATGCACGTGTGAGTGTGCATGTGTCTGCATTCCTTCCTGGACCTGTGACACACCTTTTCAGGGATCTCAGCCTAACTGGGGAAATATGGAAAAAGAAGTTAGGGCACTGTGATACAAAAAAGAAAAAAAAAAAATTTAACTTTATTAGAATGAAAAAGAAATGGGCAATATTCTGCTTCTATTGTTGAAAGCATTGCTAAATTTGCAAAAAAACAAAACTAGCTAAAAACCCAAGACCTGAATCATGAGCAATAAGCAGACATAAAACTAAAATTACAGCTTTATAGGATAGAAAACCGAGTCTAGGGCCAGAGGCAATGTGTAGGAGCCAGTCCTCAGATGCTTACATTAACTAGCACCCAGGTAGCATACTAAAATGCTCCCCACCCGTGCACATTCACTTCCAGTCAAAAATAAACCTAAAATGCTTTTAGAATAACTTTAGTTTGTTAGCATTGCTACCAATTGGGTACAATCAAATATGTAGTACCACTGTAAATATATATATATATATATATATATATATATATATACCATTTAAGAATATGCTTTATAAATGAGTTTCAGCAAAACTATAGATATAGATCTTTAAAGACTTTATATTTTGGAATTATATAAAGAATGAATGAAAGCTAAATCCAATCACTTAAATATAGAATTAAAATAAGCAAGCAAAAGGTTAATTGTCAATTGGAAGACAAAAGTGAAGAAATAAAGCAGAATAGAGGGCAGAAAGGCAGTGTGATGGAAAATGATGAGAGCCTAGCAGTTTGGAGGATAAGCAGGGAGATGGGAACCTTGAATTTGAAGGAGCTCATGGTGAGCTTCAAAGTCATCACTGATGTTCAGCTTTTATACTGGAGGGCTCACAAAGGTTCATGATATTAGTATTATCACACAATATTCAATCAGTAACAGCACCGTATTCCCTCTCTCTCTCTTGTTTGCTCTCTAATAATTATAACAAACCAAGACAGCAAAGAAATGCTTTTTTAAGGAATCTTAAGATTTTCACTGTTAAATGTATTCTTAGAATATATGTATAAGACAAAGGAGGGGAAATGACTATAAAATATTAAAAGTAAGCCCAAAATTTAATGCTGCAGAGGGTGGCTTAAGTTTCTTGATTTTTGCATTGATTTATTTCTTGAGAATTTACTGAATACCAACAGTAGCCAGTGTTCTAATTACTAGGTAGACAAAAGTAAAAGAGACAAGTTCCTAGAACATTACCTTCTACGGTTAAAAAAGAGAAATTTTAAATGATGACTAAATGCATAATAAGCTATAAGAGATTGTGTTATGGAGAATAAATAATTATAAAATGAATTGGGTATGAGGAGGATATAGTCTGTTCAGGCTGCCATAACATAATACTAAATACTGAGAGCTTAAATAATAGAAATCTATTTCCCGCAGTTAAGAATTAGGTTGAAAGACCACTATGAAGGGGTCAGCAAAGTAGCTTTTACTCTGAGACCTTTTCTCAATGCTTATAGGCAGTCATCACCGCTGTGCGCTTGTGCGGCATCTTTTTTGAGCACGCGCTCAAAGGTGTGTGAGGGATGGTGTGGGGAATCCTCTCAGGTGTCTCTCCCTATGAACTCACCTATTTCACCATAGAAGTCCCACCGCCATGACCGCATCTAAACCTAATTATCTCACAAAGACCTTATTTTTAAGTATTATCACATTGTTGGGAGGGGTTTAGCACCTACAAACATTCCATCCATAATAGAGAGGGACATCAACAATGTTACTTTATGAAAAATGAGTTCTCTGGCTCTTTCAGAATACAATCAGATGTCAAATAATATATTTTATATATTATTTCTCAACTAAATTCCATCATAGGAAAAAAAATTATTTTAACATCTTAAGAATAAATATTTCCATATTTATTTATCTATTATATTCAGAATCCTTAGACCGGATGACAGTATCTTCCATAAATTGATGTTCTGGTTCAGTTGCTAAGTTTTATCTGACTCTTTGTGACCCAATGGACTGCAGCACGCCAGGCTTCCCTCTCCTTCACTAACTCCCGGAGTTTGCTCAAACTCATGTCCATTGAGTCAGTGATGCCATCCAACCATCTCATTCTCTATTACCCTCTTCTCCTCCTGCCCTCAATCTTTCCTAGCATCAGGGTCTTTTCCAATAAGTTGGCTCTTCATATCTGGTGGCCAAAGTATTAGAGCTTCAGCTTCAGCATCAGTCCTTTCAATAAATATTCAGGGTTAATGTCCTTTAGGATTGACTGGTTTGCTTTCCTTGATCCAAGGGATTCTCAAGACTCTTCCCCAGCACCACAATTCAAAAGCATCAATATTTCAGTGCTTAGCCTTCTTTATGGCCCAACACTCACATCTGTACATGACTACTGAAAAACCATTGCTTTGACTATATGGACCTTAGTCAGCCAAGTGACATCTCTGCTCTTTAACAAACTGTCTAGGTTGGTCATGAGTGAGTGAAGAGTGAAGTCACTCAGTCGTGTCCAACTCTTTGCAACCCCATGGACTGCAGCTGACCAGGATTCTCCATCCATGGGATTTTCCAGGCAAGAGTACTGGAGTGGGTTGCCATTTCCTTCTCCAAGGTTGGTCATGGATTTTCTCAAAAGGAGCAAGAATCTTTTAATTTCATGGCTGTAATCACCATCTGCAGGGATTTTGGAGCCCAGGAAAATAAAATCTGCTACTGTTTCCTTTGTTTCCTCATTTATTTGCCATGAAGTGATAGAACTGGAGGCCATGATCTTTGTTTTTTGAATATTGAGCTTTAAGCCAGTTTTTCTCACTCTCCTCTTCCACTTTTATCAAGTGGCTCTTTACTTTCTGCCATAAAATTGGTGTCATCTGCATATCTAAGGTTGAGGTTGCATCTTCCATAAATGATTCATCATAAAAATATATGTATAAATATATAGATATATAATGTATTGATATGTATAAATATATACACTCTTTCATTTTTCTTTATGCTTTCATTTTAAAGTGAGGAAGAAAAGAGTTCAGTTCAACTTAATATGAATGTATATCTTTTACTTCATCATGCTTGTACTTCCTATGAAGCTGTCATGACATCTAAGATCTGTGTGTGTGTAACACTAAGAATTACACAGAAATCAGTGATAAAATAATAAAATCAAATTGCAATGGATGTTGCTTATTTAAACAGTTTGGTAATATTTATCATAAATGCTATTTATAGCATAGGAATATTTTTTCAGTTAATGACTCTGAAATGAGAGCAATATTTGGCTAAGATGATGTCACTTGCATGGTTGTATTAGATTTTGGATTTCTTTTAACTTCAAATTTCAAATATGATGTTCAAATATCTTGTAGTCCAGGAAGTAGCAAGGAAGGGCCAAATAGTTTCCTATTGCAGAAAGTGGCTCAATCCTCTAAAAAAATAGAAAGTACATGCCCATAATCTTAGATCAGGAAAATAAGACAAAGAACAAGACACTGAAAAGGCAGATGAAAGTAACTTGTCAGCATATTGGAAGCCAAGAATGGATTCATTTTCACCTGCCTGGATATCACCAGCAGGATTAATTCTAATTTTTCTCTCTGGCAAGAAGATTATTTAGTTTAGAGAATCCTATGTTTATAATGGAAAAAGAGCAGGGAAGAGGGGACAATTCTTTTTTTCACAATTTTTAAATTTTATGTGCTGTTGAAGCATGGTTAATCCCTAAGAGAGCATTTATTTTTGTGGCATTGTAAAAAAAATCAATTAGATAAGTACATTATTATAATAATAGACCTCACTAGAACTCACTGCACAATTGGTATGTGCCAGACACACATATTTTAAATGCGTCTGCATTTAAGTTTATTTTTTTAATTATTTAATTTTTATTTTTTTACTTCACAGTATTGTACTGGATTTGCCATACATCAACATGCATCTGCCACGGGTGTACACGAGTTCCCCTTCCTGAACCCTCTTCCCACCTCCCTCCCCATACCATCCCTCTGGGTCATCCCAGTGCACCAGCCCCAAGCATCCTGTATCCTGCATCAAACCTGGACTGGCGACTCATTTCTTATATGATATTATACATGTTTCAATGCCATTCTCCCAAATCATCCCATCCTCTCCCTCTCCCACAGAGTCCGAAAGACTGTTCTATACATCTGTGTCTCTTTTGCTGTCTCACATACAGGGTTATCGTTACCATCTTTCTAAATTCCATATATATATATGTTAGTATACTGTACTGGTGTTTTTCTTTCTGGCTTACTTCACTCTGTATAATAGGCTCCAGTTTCATCCACTGCATTAGAACTGATTCAAATGTATTCTTTTTAATGGCTGAGTAATACTCCATTGTGTATATGTACCACTGCTTTCTTATCCATTCGTCTGCTAATGGACATCTAGGTTGCTTCCATGTCCTGGCTATTATAAACAGTGCTGTGATGAACATTGGGGTACACGTGTCTCTTTCCCTTCTGGTTTCCTCAGTGTATATGCCCAGCAGTGGGCTTGCTGGGTCATAAGGCAGTTCTATTTCCAGTTTTTTAAGGAATCTCCACACTGTTCTCCATAGTGGCTGTACTAGTTTGCATTCCCACCAACAGTGTAAGAGGGTTCCCTTTTCTCCACACCCTCTCCAGCATTTATTATTTGTAGACTTTTGGATCACAGCCATTCTGACTGGCATGAAATGGCACCTCATTGTGGTTTTGATTTGCATTTCTCTGATAATGAGTGATGTTGAGCATCTTTTCATGTGTTTGTTAACCATCTGTATGTCTTCTTTGGAGAAATGTCTATTTATTTCTTTGGCCCATTTTTTTATTGGGTCGTTTATTTTTCTGGAATTGAACTGCAGGAGTTACTTGTATATTTTTGAGATTAGTTGTTTGTCAGTTGCTTCATTTGCTATTATTTTCTCCCATTCTGAAGTCTGTCTTTTCACCTTGCTTATAGTTTCTTTTGTTGTGCAGAAGCTTTTAATTTTAATTAGGTCCCATTTGTTTATTTTTGCTTTTATTTCCAATATTCTGGGAGCTGGGTCATAGAGGATCCTGCTGTGATGTATGTCAGAGAGTGTTTATAAAATTCAATGTGTAAATATGATTATCCTCATTTTGAAGGTTATGAACCAAACAAGTCAAGATTTAGGAGTTTTAATTATAATGCCCAGGATTACAGAGCTAATAGTACAATTGAAATTTAAATATATTTTTTTGAAAAATAGACGTTTCTTGGGGACATTGTAAATTTATAGATAAATGAGCAGAAAATTCCCTCCTAGTTGCTCCTATTAACTTTTTGCATGAGGATGACATATTTGTAATAATTGCTGAGATAATACTAATATATTATTAATTGATAAACTAGGTATCCTTGGAGTCAGACTGTGAACAATCTATGTGTGATGCAGGAGATGTGGGTTCAATCCCTGGGTTGGGAAGATCCCCTGGAGAAGGAAATGGAAACCGACTCCTGGGTATTCTTGCCTGGAAAATCCCATGGACAGGGGAACCTGGTGGACTAAGTCCATGGGATATCAAAGAGTCCAACTTAGAGACTAACACCATCACTTTCATTGTTAACTAAAATCCATATTTACAAATAGCTGAGAAAAGAGAATTGAAAGGCAAAGGAGAAAAGAAAGACATACCCATGTGAATGCTGAGTTCCGAAGAATAGCAAGGAAAGATAAGAAAGCCTTCCTAAGTGATCAATGCAAAGAAATAGAGGAAAACAATAGAATGGAAAAGACTAGAGATCTCTTTAAGAAAATTAGAGATACCAAGGGGACATTTCATACAAAGATGGGTATAATAAAGGAAAGAAATGGTACGGAACTGGCAGAAGCAGAAGATATTAAGAAGAGGTAGCAAGAATACACAGAACTATACACAAAAGATCTTAATGACTCATGATGATGTGATTGCTCACCTAGAGCCAGACATCCTGGAGTGTGAAGTGAATTGGGCCTTAGAAAGCACCAATACGAACAAATCTAGAGGAGGTGATGGAATTCCAGCTAAGCTATTTCAAATCCCAAAAGATGATGCTGTGACAGTGCTGCAGTCAATACACCAGCAAATTTGGAACACTCAACAGTGGCCACAGGACTGGAAAAGGTCAGTTTTCATTCCAATCCCAAAGAAAGGCAATGTCAAAGAATATTCAAACTACTGCACAACTGCACTCATTTCACATGCTAGCAAAATAATGCTCAAAATTGTCTAAACTAGGATTCAGTGTTGAATATGGTAAAGAACCCACCTGCAGTGTGGGACACCTGGGTTTGATCCCTTGGTTGGGAAGATCCCCTTGAGGAGAGCATGGTAACCCACTCCAGTATTCTTGCCTGGAGAATCCCATGGACAGAGGAGCCTGGCGAGCTAGAGTCCATGGGATCGCAGAGAGTTGGATATGACTGAGTGACTAAGCATAGAACAGGCTTCAACAGTATGTGAACTGAAACTTCCAGAAGAAAAGGTAGAGGAACCAGAGATCAAATTTCTAACATCCATTGGATCATAGTAAAAGCAAGAGAATTCCCAAAACACATCTACTTCTGCTTCACTGACTGTGCTAAATCCATTGACTGTGTGGATCACAACAAACTGTGGAAAATTCTTATAAAGAGATGGGAATACCAGACCATCACCTGCCTGTCAAGAAACCTGTATGCAGGTCAAGAACCAACAGTTACAACCGGACATGAAACAATGGATTGGTTCCAAATTGGGAAAAGAGTATGTCAAGGCTGTATATTGTCACCCTGCTTATTTAACTTCTATGCAGAGTACATCATGAGAAATGCTGGGCTGGATGAAGCACAAATGGGAACCAAGATTGCAGGAAGAAATATCAATAACCTCAGGTACACAGATGACACCACCCAGATATGCAGAAAATGAAGAGGAACTAAAGAGTCTCTGGATGAAATTGAAAGAGGGGAGTGAAAAAGCTGGCTTAAAACTCAACATTCAATAAGGGAAGGTCATGGTATCCAGTCCCATCACGTCATGGCAAATAGATGGAGAAAAAGTTAAAACTGCCAAACTATCTTCCAAAGTGGTTATTCCATTGTGTACACCTACCACCAATGAATAGGAGTTCCTTATGCTGCACATTCTCACCAGCATTTGATGTTTTCAGTGTTTTAGATTTAGGCCCTTCTATGACAGGGAGGCCTGGCGTGCTGCGATTCATGGGGTCGCAAAGAGTTGGACACGACTGAGCAACAGAACTAAACTGAAAAATTATATATCTCATTGTCTTAATTTGCCACTCCTTAGTGACATATGACCTGGAGGACTATTCTTCCATGGAGAATCCCATGGACAGAGCAGCCTGGAGGGCTACAGTTCATGGGGTTGCAAAGAGTCAGACATAACTGAAGTGTACACATGCACAATGGTATATGATATTGATTTTTTCACATGCTTGTTTGCCATCTGTATGTGTATATGTGTGTGTGTGTGTGTGTGTGTGTGTGTGTAAACTCCCTATTCAGATCTTTTGCCTGTTTTTTACTGGATGTTTGTTTCTTATTGTTCAATTTTAAGAGTTTTCTGTATAATTTAGATACTAGTGCTTTATCAGATATATACTTTGGAAATATTTTTTCTCAGATTTTGACTTCCCTATTCTTAACTGTCTTCTGCACAGTAGAGGTTTTAAATTTTGATATATATTCAAGTTATCCATTTTTTCTTTCACAGTTGTGTTTTTGGCTTATCTAAAATGTCATCACCCAACACTTGGTCACATAGATTTCCCTAATATAATTTTGCTAATTAATCTACAAGTTAAATACATAAATAACTTATTTCTATCCATCTAGAATTATTTTAAATTTAGTTTTTATGTGTCATTTTGCTTTGAAGTTTGTATTATATATTTTAGGCTGAATTGAGAAATTTAAGTGTGTATAAAATATGCTATAGATGATGTGAAAATATTTCCACTAAAATTTTAGAAATGTTCCTCCCAAAATATTAGAATGTGGTTTATATTAAAGGACTGAGCAAACACGTTAAAAATAGAGAGGATTCCTGCTGGGAGCCAGCGTGAGGAACTCCACCCATGGCAAAGGTCATGAGGAAGGAGGCTCGGCATACGCAAAGGCGGGATCGAGCCTCAGGAGTCCTCCTGGAAATTCTTGAGCATCTACCCCCAAAACCAGAGTCTGCCTACTTTCTGCTTTGTGCTCTCACCTACACCTCTGACTTTACAGGGGGCTGTCCCCCACCACCTCTCTCTGAAAAAAGAGTTAACTTACAGCTCCAGTTAATAAAGTTCCTGGGCGTGACAAGAGTGTTTTAGTTCACGACTGTGAGAGGCATGAGATGTTCTAAACTGTCTGAATACAGATTCCTTTGAGCAGTTAAAAGATTGATTAGAAATTGTATTGGTGAAGGGTTTTTCACTTGTTGGGCCAATGTTTGCTGCTAAGTTTCCATATCCCTTACCTGCTGTGTCCCTGGCAGTGTATTGATTAATATAATTGGTCTAAGTAGTAGCTTTAATGTTTGTAACCTTGGACCCTTGAGTTAATTCTTTTTTGTTGTAGCCCACCACACCTTTGCCCTATAGGAATGCAACTTTAATGCTTTTGGAGGGTGGCGCCTGACTAATCACCTTTAGAGAAAAATAAGTTTTCTGAAGAAAGGGTCATAAAATGTTAACAGGCCTCCAGACCAGAAGATGATGCAAATCACCTAAACTTTTGCATATGATAAGTTTGCAGGAAGAAAGCCTGCCTTACTGCATGACTCTACCCCTTCCCCCATTATCCTCTATGCATAACTTAAGGTATAAAAACTACTTTGGAAAATAAAGTGCGGGCCTTGTTCACCGAAACTTGGTCTCCCCATGTCGTTCTTTCTCTCACCTTCTGGCTGAATTATTCAGCCTCTTTTCTCCACTGAATATCCTCACTGAGCTATCCTTATTTAACCACTCTTTATATCCTTAATTAACGTTTAATTAAGCAGTTGTTTCCTGATCCTCGCCGACGCCGTCCCCACTTCGAATTCCCTGGATCCACCGGGGCTGGACCCCGGCAGATTCCAAACAATATCTTAAGATATTATGGTTTTCTTTCTCTAAAGCTGTGTTTACCATTTGATATGAATTGATATTTTTCTGCTGTATTTATATCTGGAGTATGTATTAGATGAATGTCACTTCCCCAAAGCTATCTGTAAGTGCATTTCTGACAAACACTTGGAGAGTTGATCCCAGCAAATACATTGAAGTTTTTGGATATTCTCTTCCTATAGTACAAAGAAAAAATAATTAAAACATCAGCCCCTATTATATCTTATATATATGGCATAGATACTGCATTACTTTCCCTAAAAGATAAGTGACTAAATTCCTGTGAAAACTGTTTTCAAAGAACCTGAAAAAGAGGTGATTACTGATAGAGGTGATTACTAAGGAGAAACTGACTTTTCCTCATAATGAATATGTATTATTCAATTACCAAACTGTTCTGAACAAAACAAAGAATAGCCTTGAGATAATTACATACTTGTGGTTTTGTAATACTGTTTGACGGGAGAAATATCAATAACCTCAGATATGCAGATGACACCGCCCTTATGGCAGAAAGTGAAGAGGAACTCAAAAGCCTCTTGATGAAAGTGAAAGACGAGAGTGAAAAGGTTGGCTTAAAGCTCAACATTCAGAAAACGAAGATCATGGCATCCGGTCCCACCACTTCATGGGAAATAGATGGGGAAACAGTGGAAACAGTGTCAGACTTTATTTTTCTGGGCTCCAAAATCACTACAGATGGTGACTGCAGCCATGAAATTAAAAGACGCTTACTCCTTGGAAGGAAAGTTATGACCAACCTAGATAGCATATTCAAAAGCAGAGACATTACTGTGCCAACAGATGTTCATCTAGTCAAGGCTATGGTTTTTCCTGTGGTCATGTATGGATGTGAGAGTTGGACTGTGAAGAAGGCTGAGCACCGAAGAATTGATGCTTTTGAACTGTGGTGTTGGAAAAGACTCTTGAGAGTCCCTTGGACTGCAAGGAGATCCAACCAGTTCATTCTGAAGGAGATCAGCCCTGGGCTTTCTTTGGAAGGAATGGTGCTAAAGCTGAAACTCCAGTACTTTGGCCACCTCATGCGAAGAGTTGAGTCACTGGAAAAAACTCTGGTGCTGGGAGGGATTGGGGGCAGGAGGAGAAGGGGATGACAGAGGATGAGATGGCTGGGTGGCATCACTGACTCAATGGACGTGAGTCTCAGTGAACTCTGGGAGTTGGTGATGGACAGGGAGGCCTGGCATGCTGCGATTCATGGGGTCACAAAGAGTCGGACACGACTGAGCAACTGATCTGATCTGATCTGAATACTGTTTGAAATGTGGTCTAGGTTCTCAAATCATTTTCTCTGTAAAAAGAAACAGACTTATCTAGTGTTCAAGTCCAAAGCACTCTTCAAATATTACATGCTATACCATTTAGAATTTATGTAACATTAAGGGATATTACTGAGCTGGAAAATAGAGAGATGCTCTTTTTTTCCAATTCATTCTTCACTCATTTTCCAGTCTAAACTGCTCAGAAAGTGAAAGTCAGTAAAAATGCTGTAAGCTGTTCATAGTTTCCGTTGGGAAGAACTCATAGAAATACTTGAAAAAAATTATAAATTCTGAGGCAAGGGCATCTTGATGTTAGAGTTAAAATATTTTTAGAGCTGCTTTTGCAAAATAACTGCAAATATGCTTTCTCCAGATTGAAAACATGTCAGATGTGTTGTATAAATGGATTGAAAAAACCCAATATTATGCAAATTTTTCTAAATTAAGTTCATGGTTCAGTGATCTAAACACCCCACCAAAAAATTAAATGACATTCTGAGGAATTCTGAATCTAATTAAATATCAGCAGATAACTGCTGGATAAGGCCTTGGACAAGTCAAATAATCTTTCTAGGATGTACATTTCTTTACAGCTCAATTTCTTTTCAGCTACAGCCGTGCTGTGATTTTATGAAACAGAATTTAATGAACAATTCTAGGGAGTGGTAAAGTGTGCTTCTCAAGCAAAGCATCCTTTGTTTGAATAGGGGGACTCTTTGCCCCCTCTCCATCTCCCCAGAGTAGAGCCTCCACTGCAGATGATTAGGAGTTCACCTCACCAGGTCCAGAACATTCTCCACTCTGGCTTTCAGGACTCTGCTTTACTTGGTACTGAGCTACTTAGGCACTGCAAAAGTTATTCTTCTGAAAGAAACCATTTCATTATTCAAAGCTGAGTTAAATAGTATCTCATTCATAGAATTAAAACATCCAGGAAAATCAACTTATACTCATAAGAAAACTTGCATTAAACAAAAATCAGCATTTTAAAAAATCATATATTTTAACACAATCTCTAGTCTTAGTGTCTTTCTACATGGTTTAAGTAGTGCAATGTAGTTTTATAAGTTCAAGAAGGTTGAAGAGTTCTAATCTTTTTGTTTGATTTGTTATAATTTGTTAAGTGGAGGTTTTCTTTTAATGAATATTTCTTGTGACATAATTAAACATAAAAGTTTGTAAATAGCAGTGATTCCAATTTGAGAACCATTTGGTCATCAATCCACACCTCAAGTTTATATCTTATATAATCATTCACCAAAAAAAGAAAAACAGCAGAAAGAAAACTGTTTCTCTGAAAACAAAAAAAAAATACTGTATAACACACTGTAAATTATATTTACCCAGTTTAAGTTACATATTGATCTTGAATGTGTGTATAGTTCTACTGATAGTAGTTAAATGCCATTCTGAAAATTAGATAAGACTTATTAACAACCCTTTTTCTGCCTATATAGAGAGCAATTATATGATACTATTAGCAGTACCAATTAAGACAGATAAAGTAATAGTCTAATTGAATGCATGAAAAGTCTAATGGTTTTGCTTTCCTTGATAATGGATTGTACTCTATCCTCAAGTACAATAAGCCAGACACAGGATCAATAGAATTTTATGCTTAGAAAAACTACTAGCCTGAAGGATACCAATACCTAATTTAGGACTCATTATACAAATTTTTAATATAATTAATTGAAATACGCCTGAAATTAAACAATTATCTCTGAAACCAAAGTTTATGTTGTTTCATCCCTAAACACTGAGGCTTTAACATTTTTTATTTCTATAATGAATAGTCCATCTTATAGCTATACTATTTAGTTCAAAACTTTTGTCTTATGTCTTGTGATTTATGACATTTTTAGGTGCTATAAAATGAATTTGAGCATGGGCGGGTCAGTGCATCAACCTCCCGGTAGTTGCATAATTCAGTTGCCCATGAAAATAATCTGAGGAAAAATGTGAAGTTATTGTAACTTGCCTGAGCACTCCCCTGGTGAAGTTAAACTTATTTTGGCAGAGAAACTAATCTTTATTTTGCAGAGCTTGTGAGGATATAGCGTCTCATATCAATCACTGCCTTGCATTCAAGTATAAAGCAGCCTTGGGAAAGCTTCAGGCTTCTAGATATTTCCCAATATTCTTGATAGACGCAATTCTGGGGAAGCAGAATGGATGACAAAAGGAATTCAAGTAAAATTTATGTAGGCAACCCACTCAGATGAAGCTAGAGTATTTTTAAGCAACCATAGATTTAACGAGCTTTGCCACAATCCAAGCTTTAACCAAGGCTTTGTAAAACTCATAAGCCCTGCTTCTTATACTTCCCTCAATATCTAAATGATTAACAGGATATACAAGAATGGTAGTGAATGCATAGAAAAGAAAAATAGAGACTTCTTGTGAGAATATGCTTTATTATAGACGTCACAGTCCAAAGGTGTACAGAATAAATGACATGGGAGCTTTCAGTCTCTAAGCATAGTATCGGTACTCTCACTTAGCATAGTATAATTTAAATTTAGATATTCATATTGTAGTGGAATATGGGGCAATGGGCATAGTCAAACAATTAGTTGGGAGTGAAAATTGGTGTAAACGTTCTGGAGAGCTATCCAATACCATTTACTACCATGTAAAATTCACAAATTGTTGACTTAGCAATTCTGTTACAATGACTTCCTGTGAATATACTCAAAAAGGAGCCTGGGGCTGATACAGTCTGTGGCATCGCAAGAGTCGAACATAGGACAGAGTGACTGAGCGTGCCCTGATGAAAGTTTTCCAAGTTTTCCATTATAATGTAGATTAGCACAAAATAGCAAAATTGGGATACAATTGAAATAAATAATAGAGCTAATAAATTAAATAAGTGATTATTAAATAAACTATAGTACTCTAATGTTCTTGCCAGGAAAATCCCATGGACAGAGGAGCCTGGCTATGGTCCATGGGATCGCAGAGTTGGACACAACCAAAGCAACTGAGCACACACACACACACACACACACACACAGAACATGCTCATGAGGCATATCTGCATAGTCATGCACTGATATGGAATATTTTTAAAATTTATTGTTATAATTAAAAACTGAAGTGTAAACAAGATACAGTGTATGTACGATCCCATTGTAGAAACAAAAGTTATGAAAAGATAAAAAATAGAAAGTGTGACAATGTGATTTATTTTTCTAGAGGTAGATGCAGAAATCAATTAAGGCAAGTTTATTTTATTGCTAAGGATTATAGTGTGCTTTTCTGGTTATCTTTTTAATCACATCTACATGCAAATTTTTAACAATATTACAATATCCTCATGGAATTATAGGCTATGTACACATCGTTTAAAAATAATATGTATAAGCATTCATAAAGTAGCTATGTTAAGATAAATAGTTATTCTCACATAATATTACAAAATATAATTTTATCTATTTATTATGTTTTGGTAAGCAAAACCATTTTTAATTACGTAAGCATCTTTGTGAGATGATTCCTATCTGGTTCAGAAAATTTCAGTACTGAGATATTTGACCATTTTGACTCTTTGAAAAAAAGATAATAAATCCGTGTTTATCAAAAATAAAATAATAACTATTATGATTATTTTCTTAAATAATTTTAATGAAATCAATGTATAACATAAAGCTGTATCAATCAAATAATCATTTGGACCTCTACAAATTATAAAGTAGTATCATTGAATGGGTTTAAATATATATACATCAAATGCATTTTGAAATTACTTTAAAACTATTGGTAGTAACTAAAAAGGACTTCCCTGCCAGCCAGTGTTTAAGCATCCACATTTCTACTGCAGAGAACACAGGTTTGATCCCTGGTCAGGGAACTAAGATCCCTACATGCTGCATGGTGTGGCCAAAAATAACTAATTAAATAAATAAATGTGAATTTTAAAAAATAAAATTATTAGTAGTATCTTTGAATTTTAAACTCATAAAAATATTAAATAATGATACTACTACCAAGAATACATACTGTTAAGCATTTATTGAGCTGGCAATAAGACACTGAGCTAAGCACTTTAAATACAACATTATGTGGAATTAAGATGGGAATCATTCTCAAAGCAACCTGATAGAAAGAAAACCTAAGAATAAGAGATGTTAAAGCTAACATATGGCTTAAAACCTCATGAAATTAGTGTTATTTTCATTAGTGGCATGCTGTGTATCTGTTAGCGGTATATCATGTTTAATGTTTTTTTGCAACATGAAGCAAGCACCATAGAGGACAGTCTTTGATAAATAGCTGTCAGGCATTTCTGAATCATCAAGTCTGTCAGGCAGAGTATGTTACAGACAGTGTTTCAGACAATTAAATCTTCAATTAGAACCTGAAAGTCATCTCTACTGCCCTAATGTGGAAGATGTAATCTTTCATAATATACTTAAGTTTTTAATTTCTCTGTCTTCCATCTTTTATCATTTCCTAATAAAAAATCCTTAATTGGTCATTGAGATTTGGCCTTCCTTATATTTCCAAATATGATTGTGTCATTTTTAGAACTAGAATATGTATTTGGAAAATGCTATTAACTGTATTGACCTATTTGCTTTGTCAGATTAATAAGACCAAGCTTAAGTGTGTAATTTTTTTTTTCTTGTCCTTTTACTTATTTATTTATTTAATTGGAGGCTAATTACTTTACAATATTGTGGTGGTTTTTGCCATACACTGACATGAATCAGCCATGGGTGTACTTGTGTGTTCCCCATCCTGAACCACCTCCTGCCCCATCCCATCCCTCAGGGTCATCCCAGTGCACCAGCCCAGTGCAACATCCTATTTCATGCATTAAACCTGGACTGGTGATCTATTTCACATATGATAATATACATGTTTCAATGCTATTCTCTCAAATTATCCCACCCTTGCCTTCTTCCACAGAGTCCAAAAGTCTGTTCTTTACATCTGTGTCTCTTTTGCTGTCTCGCATATAGGGTCATCATTACCATCTTTCTAAATTCCATATATATGAGTTAATATACTGTATTGGTGTTTTTCTTTCTGACTTACTTCGCTCTGTATAATAGGCGCCAATTTCATCCACCTCATTAGAACTGATTCAAATGCATTCTTTTTAATGGTTGAGTAATACTCCATTGTGTATATGTACCACAGCTTTGTTATCCATTCCTCTGCTGATAGACATCTAGGTTGCTTCCATGTCCTGGCTATTATAAACAGTGCTGCAATGAACATTGGGGTACACGTGTCTCTTTCCCTTCTGGTTTCCATGGTGTGTATGCCCAGCAGTGGGATTTCTGGGTCGTATGGCAGTTCTATTTCCAGTTTTTTAAGGAATCTCCACACTGTTCTCCATAGTGGCTGTACTAGTTTGTATTCCCACCAACAGTATAAGAGGGTGTGTAATTTCATAGAAATTTTAATAGAAATGTTACCAGAAATTAAAACTTGATAGAAAAAAGTCTCTTTCTAAAAAGAGATTTTATTGCAGTGCTCCTACTACAGAGAATGATACAGAGAATAATTATATAAGAGCAATTTTGTTCCCTTGTTATAGCACATAAGCACACAACACATAAATAAAAGCAAAAATACTTTTTAAAATAAGTTTATTTAATATAAGAAATTTTGACTATATAGCAAACTGTAAATAAATATTTGAAATTAGTCACCAATCCATTCTGAAATTCCTATGAATTTTTAGCATTAATTTTGAAAGAAGAAAAAGTCCTTTCCCAAATAGAAGCCATGAAAAAATGGCAAAGAATATAAAAATCAACATTTTCAGCAGTGTTGATTTAATAAAAAATGGCCGAATCTCAAAACAGTGATCTTCATGGCATTTTAAAGTGTCCTAATTCTATATTTCATTCCCAGGTCTGTGGCAGTCTTAAAAAGCAGGACCTCTCAATTACAGTAACTTTGAAAACAAGTTGTCTAGTGGTCCCTGAACAGGGCAGAGCAAGTTTGGAGCTCCTCAAAATTCCTATCCTCAGACGTTTTCACTGTTTGACTTGTGTAGAAGCGTGGTGAAAAGCTTCCTTCTCAGGGCGTGTCTTTACTTAACCTGGTGCAGGTGGTGCTAGTGTTAAAGAACCCACTTGCCAGTGCAGGAGACTTAGAGACATGGGTTCAGTCCCTGGGTTGGGAAGATCCCCTAGAGGAGGGCATGGCAACCCACTCTGGTATTCTTGCCTGGAGAATCCCATGGACAGAGCAGGCTTACAGACTACAGTTCATAGGATCGCAGAGTCAGACATGACTGAAGTGACTTAGCACACACAGAGTTTACTCTGTGCAGAAATCTTATTCCAAAAGCATTTGTTGAAAACAAGTCGCAATTGTTTAACATCACAAGTGTTAGTCACTCAGTCGTGTCCAACTCTTTGTGACCCCATGAACTTTAGCCACGAGATTCCTCTATCCATGGAATTTTCCAGGAGAGAATAATGGAGTGGGTTGCCATTTCATTCTCCATTAACATCACAACTGTTTATTTTAAAGTGAAAATATGTGTGGTATGTATGATTTTCCTTCTCTTTGGTAACCTACATTAAAATTTTTTTCTTTATTCACTAAATAATAAATATGTTGTATTTTACATAATTATATCTCACTGGATAAAGTGGTCTTTTCACTAATGAGTGTAGTTTTTAAAAATAAAAGTTTAAACACATTCTCTTGATAGTAATCTATCTTATATAGAAACAAACTTCAGGATTTACATAATTTTCAACATTTGGTTAATATCCTTTTGTTTCTTTTCTCTTTAGCTATTGAATAATTCCATAGAAGAGAGCAAAGGATTGTATCATTAAAGTTATATAATTCTAAGCATGAAACCCAATGCAATAATTAACTTGTGTAATAGACACATTCTTCAACTAAGAATGTTAACAAGGAACTACCCAATAGGATGATTTTTACGTACATGCAGTTGAAGGAAATAATGCAGAGAGATCCTGAGTAAGTCTACAGAGATTCCTCTAATGGTTATATTTTTTTTCAAATTATAGTACAATATCACAAAAAGTATATTGACCTGGATTTAGTTAAGAAACAGAACATTTTCATCACAAGATCACTCCTGTGATCCTTTTCGGCTACTCACAAATTATTCCTCACATGTCTAACCATTAATGTGTTCTTTACTTCATTCTGGGGGCTTTCCTGGTAGCCCAACTGGTAAGGAATCTGCCTGCAGTGCAGGAGACCACAATTCAATTCTTGGGTTGGGAAGATCCCCTGGAGAAAGGATAGGCTACCCACTCCAGTATTCTTGCCTGGAAAATCCCCATGGACAGAAGAGCCTGGCTGGTTACAGTCCATGAAGTCACAGAGAGTTGGGCGCAACAAAACATAGCATTTTATTCTTTTGTAATTTTAATATAAATGGGACAGTAGAGTATGTAACCAGTATTCAAGCCGATTGGCTTATTTAACTCAACATCGTTTTCCAAAGATTCATGTAAATTGTTGCATACATCAATAGTCTGTTTCTTTTTAAATTGCTGAGTCATTCCATGGTATGAATGTAGCACAAGTTGTTTATTCAACCATTGAATAACATCTGGGTTGTTGCAGTTTTGAGATATGGCTAATAAATCTTCTATAAATATTTATGTACAGGTTTTTAGGTGAACATAATTTTTCATTGCTCTGGGATAAATGTCCAGAAATGCAACTTTTATGTCATATATTAACTGTATGTTTAACTTTATAATAAACTGTCAAACCATTTTTCAGAGGAAATACAGTCCCATTATCAAGACATAACTGATTTTTTTTCTACCTCCTTTAGAGCATTTGATAGCATCATTTTTTTTCTTAATTTTAATTGTTCTGATAGGCTGATTGTAACATCTCATTGCAAGAGTATTTGCACTTCACTAGTGATTGGTGATAGAGGACATAATTTTATGTATTTATTGCATCTGTGTATTTTCTTCAGTGATATCCAAACATTTTCTTCTATTGTTGTTAAAGAAAGTCCTATAGTTTTAAGTTTTAAGTCCACGGTCCATTTTGAGTTAATTTTTTATAAAGTGTGAGGTATAGTCAAGGTTCTTTTTCTTCTTCTTCTTTGCCTCAGTTCAGTTCAGTCGCTCAGTCTTGTCTGACTCTTTGTGACCCAATGAATTGCAGCACGCCAGGCCTCCCTGTCCATCACCAACTCCCAGAGTTCACTCAAACTCATGTCCATCAAGTCGGTGATGCCATCTAGCCATCTCATCCTCTGTTGTCCCCTTCTCCTCCTGGCCCCAATCCCTCCCAGCATCAGAGTCTTTTCCAATGAGTCAACTCTTCACATGAGGTGGCCAAAGTACTGGAGTTTCAGCTTTGGCATCATTCCTTCCAAAGAAATGCCAGGGCTGATCTCCTTCAGAACGGACTGGTTGGATCTCCTTGCAGTCCAAGGGACTCTCAAGAGTCTTCTCCAACACCATAGTTCAAAAGCATCAATTCTTTGGTACTCAGCTTTCTTCACAGTCCAACTCTGACATCCATACATGACCACTGGGAAAACCATAGCCTTGACTAGACGGACCTTTGTTGGCAAAGTAATGTCTCTGCTTTTCAATATGCTATCTAGGTTGGTCATAACTTTCCTTCCAAGGAGTAAGCGTCTTTTAATTTCATGGCTGCAATCACCATCTGCAGTGATTTTGGAGCCCCCAAAAATAAAGTCTGACACTGTTTCCCGATCTATTTCCTATGACATGATGGGACCAGATGCCATGATCTTCGTTTTCTGAATGTTGAGCTTTAAGCCAACTTTTTCACTCTCCTCTTTCACTTTCATCAGGAGGCTTTTGAGTTCCTCTTCACTCTCTGCCATAAGGGTGGTGTCATCTGCATATCTGAGGTTATTGATATTTCTCCCGGGATTCTTGATTCCAACTTGTGCTTCTTCCAGCCCAGAATTTCTTATGTTGTACTCTGCATATAAGTTAAATAAGCAGCGTGACAATATACAGCCTTGACGTACTCCTTTTCCTATTTGGAACCAGTCTGTTGTTCCATGTCCAGGTTCTAACTGTTGCTTCCTGACCTGCATATAGGTTTCTCAAGAGGCAGGTCAGGTGGTCTGGTATTCCCATCTCTTTCAGAATTTTCCACAGTTTGCCTAGAGAAGTCCAATTGTAACCAGCAAGGGTTACTTTTGACTCCCTCCTGGGTCTGCTTCTTTGACTTTAACCCTTGTTTTTGCTCTTTTGTTATTGTAATCCTGCCTAATGACCTGCCTCAGAGAATTCCACCTCCACTGCCTGACCTTTTTGTTAGCTCACAGGGAGGTAATCTGACTCTGCCCACCTGTGAACTACTGAAAGAAGAAAACTAACACATCCCCCTGACTGAGGCTTGTCATTCTAGGAGATATTTGCAAAAGTTAAATGGTCTTTTTACTTTATTTCTTTATTCCACCCATCTCTGATCCATAAAAGAATCTGACATCCAGGCCCTGAAAACATGATTATTTTGAGACATTTGTCTGCCATCTTCTTGGTCAGCAGGCTTTCTGAATAATATCATATTCCTTGCCTCAACACAATTTCTCTAATGTCATTGTTTAAGAGTATCCTTTCTCCAACAATTGTTTTCACATATTTGTCAAAAATCATTTATTTTTCTTCCCCCTAGACCCCTCTACCAGTACCCTGGTAGGGAGATCAGAGCACAGTCTCTCTACCAGAGAAGGGTTGCTTTATTCAAGTTGAAAGGAAGAGGGAATATATGCACCCTCCTTGACACTTGCACCCAGTCATAGACACTGCTAGGCAGGAGAGTTGGAATACTGCCTGTTTTTGCCAGATGAGGGATGAACAGCCCCTTAGGGACATGTGTGGGGATTGATTTCCATTGGTATTAGTTTGAGGAAGGATAGATATTGGCAAAAAAAGGTATCCTGTCCTTAGACCATTGTTATCCCAGCCCTAGACTTTTCTTGGAGATTTTTGTCTGTGTCTGTTGGCAGTTCCTGATAGAGGACCTCTGCAGTTTTCTGTCTGGGATATATGGAAGGCAATAAAAAATCCCAAGGAATTCATCACCAATATTGTTCATTCTCATCCTAGTCATCCATATTACTTTGCCTTTTTATTTTTTATTTTAGCAATGTGTCTCAACTTTATCCTTTATGTATTTGGCTGGACTTTCTGCAGTGTTTAATCTGTTTACCTGGCTTCTATATGGATAATTTTGTTTCCTTTTTCATCCCTCCAATATTTTTGGAGGGTTTCTCTTCTTATCAGTTAATTTTTTTCTCTATTTTCTTGATTCAGCATATTATGTCATTTATTCATTATTCCTTACATCATGTAATAGAGGTCTTTAATGCTACTGGAGAAATAGAATAGATTATATACAAATAATTTTTTCTTCTTTTTTTTTTTAAGTGTGCTCTTCTTTTTAGTTTTCAATATAGTTAGTTTGGTCACTCAGTTGTATCTGACTCTGAGTCCCCATGAACTGCAGCATGCCAGGGTTCCCTGTCTATCACCAACACCCAAAGCTTGCTCAAACTCATGTGCATCGAGTTGGTGATGCCATTCAACCATCTCATCCTCTGTGGTCCCCTTCTCCTCCTGCCCTCAATCTTTCCCAGCATCAGGGTCTTTTCCAATGAGTCAGTTCTTCTCATCAGATGGCCAAAGAATTGGAGTTTCAGCTTCAGCATCAGTCCTTCCAATGTATATTCAGGACTGATTTCCTTTAGGATGGAATGGCTGGATCTCCTTGCAGTCCAAAGGACTCTCAAGAGTCTTTTCCAACCCCACAGTTCAAAAGCAGCAATTCTTCAGTGCTCAGCTTCCTTAATAGTCCAACTCTTTTTCCATACATGACTACTGGAAAAACCATAGCTTTGACTAGACCGACCTTTGTTGGCAAAGTAAGTCTCTGCTTTTTAGTATGCTGTCTAGATTAGTCATAGCTTTTCTTCCAAGGAGCGAGTATCTTTTAATTTTGTTAGATAGTTAGAATAGGATAAAGGAGTTCAAAGTGGTGGTAGCTAAAAGACAAAGAAGGGGAAAAACCCACAAAAATAGAACAAAGGAAGGTCCAAGGACTGGAGTGAGGACCTCAGGTAAAATAAACAGCCCTCCTGGCTAGCTCAATTTACATAGGGCAGGATCAAGGGGAGGAGAAAAAAAAACAAAAAGAGGAGCCAATCTTGAGCTGGGGGCTTCTCCTCTGTGCGTCTTTGGGTTGGTCCACCCTCAGGCCTTGAGGATGTCGTTTGCTTGCCAATAAAACTGAGCTATAACACTGGTCTGTCTGGGGAATTACAAACTCCCCCGACATCTACGGTGCCGTTTCTCGGATTTAACCTGGTTGAAACAACCTCAGCTCAGCCCCAGCGAGGCAGAGGCCAAACACAGCAGAAGCCCAACTCGGCAAAACTCCTACTGTGGAAACTGAATGTGAAGAAACCCCAGCACAGTGGAAGTGACAAGAAGCCAGCATGCTGGAAACTGGGGCAGCAAAAACAAACTCGACAGAAAGCTCACACAGCTCAGTCTCAGATTCCAGAAGACCTCCGGTTGGGGTAGGAAGTACTCGCTGCTATGTCCAAAAGTACATATGACTAACAAAATCTTAATTCCTTTACAATTTCTTATTTCTTGTTTCCTCGAATCCCCTCCCAACATGTGAGTGGCAGTGGGTGCCTCAGGGTGTCCTGAAGGCTCTACTATCTGCTGTGCTTTAGTAGCTGTTGGCCAAGCAGGTGGGGGTTCTTTCATCCTTAATCTTTGTGGAAAGGATCAGGCCAATAAAAACGGTGAGCCTAGGTCAGGTATTTAGCAGATATTCCAGCAGGTTATGAAGGGGATTCCTTGGCACATTTTACCCCACTGCTTTTTCCCTCTTGTCCTTCAATACCTCTCTCCCAGGACCTGAGCCCAGACAAAACCCATGGTGCCTAGCTTCAGGACCTAATGAAGCTCAGGCTCTGATGTCTCACTGCAGAAATTCAGTGAGAGACACAGCGATAGGTAAGAGGTGGATTTGTTAGAATTCAGAGAGAAGCACACCCCACAGGGTGTGGGCTATCACAGAGAAGAGTACATCCGCCATGGAATGTGGTATGGTTAGGTTTTGTGAGCTGGATGAATTCATATGCTAATAAGTGGAAGGATCATCCCAACAATTGGGGAACCACCCACTCCTCTGTCCAAGACAGTGACTTGGAACTGTCCTGGCACCTCTGGGATGTCATTTAGCTTGCAGACTGAGGATCAAAATTTCTTTGAATTTGACTTGTCTTCTTGGACCCATTTGATTTTAATTGGTTTATAGCCCTTGGACTATGTCATTTTTGCAAAAGTTGTGCCCTGCCCTCTTCCCTCCTGTTTCCTGCTCTTTTCCTGAGCCCTATTTGGGCCCACGATGTTGCCTCTACAGTCTTCAGGAGAGACAGCCAGAAAATATCTGGTCTTTGGGAGAGAAATTCTGGATAATATCCAATCCTTCTAGATACTCAGGCCTTCATCTTCCATTTTTCCTACAACATGTGCAACAACAGCATCTCTCAGTGAACCCACTAGGGCAGATGGCAGGCACGCAATGCCTGCTAGAAGTCTTATATTGGTGGCATCCCTTCAAGGGCAATTCAGCTTCCAGCGATGTTTGCCACTTTGAGAGTTAGCCCTGTAGGCCATTTGGGCCAAAACCCTTGCCACCCTTCTCCTAAAGTTACAAACATACCCCCAGACCAAATCTCCACTCCACTTTTAGAGAACATCTGATCTGTTGCCTCTTATCATTCTGTCCTTAAGCCACTTACTAACTCCTACAACCAGGACCCTGCCCCCTTGTAGGCAACAAGTCTCCTTTGTCATTACTTCTGTTATTACCCAAAGTGGATCTATGACAATGAAATGTTTACTATTGGAAACACCCTAATAGTATTATGAAGGACTATTATGAAGGACTTCATAAGGACTGCTCTTATGAAGGACTAGGGGAGAAAACAATGAATTACATTCCCTCAGAACAGAGGATAAGGATTATGGATATTTCACCATGTTCCCAGTCTTAGGGCATAGGCTTGGATTGCTTTGCATCATATCTATTCCCATCAGCGGTGGACAAAATGCCAATGAGTTAAGATTACAATCCCTTAATACTACCCAGTAATAGTCACGCTGGGGGCCTTGGGAACACCCAACTTCAGCCTAGGGTCCCAAACTGTCGACCCACTTAGGGGTCTGGTCCTTGGGAGGTTGTCACGCCTCAACCTGCTCGGGGATCCACCAGTCTGGGGGTCCCAGGAGGTGGGCATGTCTCAACCTGCCCAGGGACTCACTTCTCAGGAGGCTGACCTGCCTCAAGCTTCCTGGGGATTTGATCTCCAGGAGGCTATCACACCTCAGCCTGTCTGGGAATCTGCACCCTGACCTGGAGATGCCTGGCTCTCAGGTTGCAACAGTCCCGGGTAGGATAAGCTTCAGAAAGACTCACCCCTATGGAAGTCCAAGCATGGAAACAGAAGGAAGCCTATTAGTTGTGGGACTGTGCTTGGTCTCAGCAATAACTCAGGAGTCCAATGAGAACCTCATTGCCTTTCTGGAAAGTCAAAAAGAGGCCCTCCAAAAGTTTACCAACCTAGACTTAGACTCTTATGAGGAACAGGTGATTTTAAAGGACAAATTCCTGTCCCAGTGTGCATCAGACATCAGGATAAAGTTACAACAGCTACAGCAGCAGGACCCTGCTGCCTCTTTAGATGAGATGGTCCAGACAGCCACCAATACCTTTTATAACAGAGAACAGGAGAGGGAGGCCAATGCCCAGGAAGGGGAGAAAAGGAAAGAGAAAAGGCATGCCTATGTGCTGGCTGCCCTCCAGAGAAGCCCTATGGCAAACACCGAGTCCTTGAAGGACAAGGCAAATGCCCAGTCTGTAGACAAGCGGGACATTGGGCCAAAGAATGTCCAAACCATGACAAGTCTCCTAAAATGGCTTGCTACAAATGTCATCAACTGGGACATTGGGCGGCACTCTGCCCTCAATACCCAAGAGCCTCAAGGTCAAGAGTCAAGCCATCCCTCATGATGGTTCAACAGGAATGAAGGAAGCTGCCGGCTCCAGCCAGCCTGCCTGTCACAGATAACCATCACGGGGCTGGAGCCAAGGGTGCAACTGGATGTGGCAGGTAGGTCCAACCATTTCTTGGTTAACACAGGGGCTACCTACTCTGTCCTGACCTCCTATCCGGGAGCCTTCTCTTCCCAAACCCAAACAATTAGGGGTGCTACAGGAAAAATAATTACAAAAAGATTCACCCGAGCACTTCTTTGTTGTTGGGATGGACAAATATTTTCCTACCACTTTCTGGCAGTCCCTGAGTGTCCTACTCCTTTATTGTCCTACTCCTTTCCCTGCCTTTGAAACCTTGCAGCTATTGCAGTTCTGATAGAAGATGCTTTAAAACTCTTTCCTGGGGGCAAATTATTTTTACCAGCCACCAAGTGAAACAACTCCTAAATAGGAGAGGCCATTTATGTATGTCTGATAAAAGGATCCTCAAATATCAAGTAGGGCTGATGGAAAATCCAAGCCTGACTACACCCCCTTGTGAGGTTCTCAACACAGCTACCCTCCTGCCTACCCCCAGGGGCTCGATCCCCTTTCACTATTCCCTAGAAACCTTGGACCACTGGACAAAGCCCCGAGAGGGATTGTCAGAAAATCCTCTGACCGATCCTGAGGAAATCTAGTACACTGATGGAAGCAGTTTTATCTTGATGGAAAAAGAAGAGTTGGATATGAGGTAGTCTCCAATTTTGAGGCAGTAGAGGCTAAACCTTTGCCACCATGTACTTCAGCCCAATTAGCTGAGCTCATAGCCCAGACTCAAGTTTTAGAGCTGGGAAAAGGAAAAAGAGTAGCCATTTACACTGACTCCAAGTATGCCTTTCTAGTGCTACACGCACATGGTGCTATTTGGAAAGAAAGAGGCCACTTGACCATCCGAGGGTCCCCAATCAAATATGGTGATCAAATCCTTAGACTCATGGAGGGAGTCCATCTGCCTGCTGAGGTTTCAGTCTCCCTTTGTAAAGGACACCAAAAAGGGAGCATGGAAGTGGCACAAGGGAACCAAGCAACTGATCAGGCAGCTACGAGAGCAGCATCACAGAACAATGACCTAATGGGGTTGCCACCTTAGTTCCATAGACTAAGTTGCCAGAAACTCCTTCATATACTGAAGGTGAGACTTAAAACTAAGAGTCAGGGGCTTCAAGAAGATCACATGGGGTGGTTCCAAAAGGAGGGACCACTATAAGGCAAATGGCCTCCTCTTCTCCCACTTGCCAATTAAACAACCCCCAAGGAGCTCCTAGAACCCAGCTTGCCCAGCTCATCCAATGACATGGAGCTACCCGGGAGAGGACTGCTGGATGGACTTCCCCAGATGCAGTTTCTCAAAGGTATAAATACCCATTAGTCATGATAGATACATTCACGGGATGGATAAGGCTTTCCCACCCAGACTGAGAAGGCTGAGTTCAGTTCAGTTCAGTTCAGTTTAGTCGCTCAGTCATGTCCGACTCTTTGTGACCCCATGGAATGCAGCAGACCAGGCCTCCCTGTCCATCACCAGCTCCTGGAGCTTACTCAAACTCATGTCCATTGAGTCGGTGACGCCATCCAATCATCTCATCCTCTGCCATCCCCTCTCCTCCGACCTTCAGTCTTTTCTGGCATCAGGATCTTTTCAAATGAGTCAGTTGTTCGCATCAGGTGGCCAAAGTATTGTAGATTCAGATTCAGCATCAGTCCTTCCAATGAATATTCAGGACTAATTTCCTTTAGGATGGACTCGTTGGATCTCCTTGCAGTCCAAGGAACTCTCAAGAGTCTTCTCCAACACCACAGTTCAAAAGCATCGATTCTTCTGCACTCAGCTTTCTTTATAGTCCAACTCTCATATATATAATGACTAATGGAAAAACCATAGCTTTGACTAGATGGACCTTTGTTGGCAAAGTAATGTCTCTACTTTTTAACTTGCTGTTTAGGTTGGTCATAACTTTCCTTCCAAGGAGTAAGCATCTTTTACTTCATGGCTGCAGTCACCATCTGCAGTGATTTTGGAGCCCCAAAAAATAAAGTCAGGCCCTGTTTCCACTGTTTCCCCATCTATTTCCCATGAAGTGATGAGACCCAATGCCATGATGTTAGTTTTTGGAATGCTGAGTTTTAAGCCCACTTTTTCACTCTCCTCTTTCCCTTTCATTAAGAGGCTCTTTAGTTCTTTGCTTTCTGCCATAAGGGTGGTGTCATCTGCATGTCTGAGGTTATTGATATTTCTCCTGGCAAGCTTGATTCCAGTTTGTGCTTCATCCAGCCAGGCATTACACATGATGTATTCCAGGTGACAGTATACAGCCATGATGTACTCTTTTCCCAATTTGGAACCAGTCTGTGGTTTCAGGTCCAGTTCTCACTGTTGCTTCTTGACTTGTATACAGATTTCTCAGGAGGCAGGTCAGGTGGTCTTGTATTCCCATCTCTTTAGGACTGTTCAACTGTTTGTTGTGATCCAGACAGTCAAAAACTTTGGCATAGTCAATAAAGCAGAAGCATATGCTTTTCTGGAACTCTCTTGCTTTCTCAATGATCCAACAGATGTTGATTATTTGCTCTCCAGTTCCTCTGCCCTTTCTAAATCCAACTTGAACATCTGGAAGTTCACAGTTCACATATTGCTGAAGCCTGGCTTGGAGAATTTTGAGCATTATGTTGCTAACGTGTGAGATGAGTGCAATTGACCAGTAGTTTGATCATTCTTTGGCACTGCATTTCTTTGGGATTGGAATGAAAACTGACTTTTTCCAGTCCTATGGCCACTGCTGAGTTTTCCAAATTTGCTCGCATATTGAGTGCAGCAGTTTCTCAGCATCATCTTTTAGGATTTGAAATAGTTTACCTCGAATTCCATCACCTCCACTAGCTTTGTTTGTAGTGATGCTTCCTAAGGCCCACTTGAGTTCGCATTCCAGGATGTCTGGCTCTATGTGAGTGATCACACCATTGTGATTATCTGGGCTGTGAAGATCTTTTTTGTACAGTTCTTCTGTGTATTCTTGCCACCTCTTCTTAATATCTTCTACTTCTATTAGGTCCGTATGCTTTCTGTCCTTTATTGAACCCATCTTTGCATGAAATGTTCCCTTGGTATCTCTAATTTTCTTGAAGATATCTCTAGTCTTTCCCATTCTATTGTTTTCCTCTATTTGTTTGCATTAATTACTGAGGAATGCTTTCTTATTGCTCCTTGCTATTCTTTGGAACTCTGCATTCAAATGGGTATATCTTTCCTTTTCTCCTTTGCCTTTCATGTCTCTTCTTTTCTCAGATATTTGTAAGGCCTCCTCAGACAGCCATTTTGCCTTCTTGCATTTCTTTTTCTTGGGAATGGTCTTGATCACTGCCTCCTGTACAATGTCATTAACTTCCATAGTTCTTTGCACACTCTATCAGATCTAATCCCTCGAATCTATTTGAATGCTTGAATGGTTCTCTGGAGACCTACAAGTCCTTCTAGAACTAACACCCCAAAAAGATGTTTTTTTCATTATAGAGGACTGGAATGCAAAGTAGGAAGTCAATAGATACCTGCAGTAACAGGCAAATTTGGCCTTGGAGCACAGAGTGAACCAGGGCAAAAGCTAATAAGGTTTTGCCAAGTGAACAAACTGGACATAGCAAACACCCGGTTCCAACAACACAAGAGAAGATTCTACACATGGACATCACCAGATGGTCAATCCTGAAATCAGATTGATTACATTCTTTGCAGCCAAAGATGGGGAAGCTCTATACAGTCAGCAAAAACAAGATCAGGAGCTGACTGTGGCTCAGATTGTGAACTCCTTATTGCCAAATTCAGACTTAACTTGAAGAAAGTAGGAAAAACCACTAGACCATTCAGGTATGATCTAAATCAAATCCCTTATGATTATACAGTGAAAGTGACAAATAGGTTCAAGTAATTAGATCTGATAGTCAGAGTGCCTGAAAAACTATGGATGGAGGTTCATGACATTATACAGGAGAAGGCTGAGGAGGTGGTAAAATAAAAACTGCTCCATGAAATCATACCAAGATTTGGTCTGCCCAGGTTACTGCAAATTAGCAATGCGACATCATTTACCTCTAAGATCACACAAGGGATCACTAAAGCATTGGGCACTGCTTATTATGTGCATTGTGCCTGGAGGCTTCAGTCTTAGGAAAAGTAGAAAGAGCCAACCAATTCTTAAAAGCAGCAATAAAAAACAATGCAGGAGATCTCCCTGGGATGAAAGGAGGCTTTACCAATAGCTCTCCTCCACACCTATATTGCCCCTAAGGAACAGGTTGGTCTTAATCCTTATGAGACGCTATATGGGAGACCGTTTGTTTATGTCAGTGACCTCTTTCTAGATCTGGAGGCTCAGAACTTCCGATCTTATACCATGGACATTGGGTAATTCCAACAGAATATACACTTGTGGGGTGTCAGATCAGATCAGATCAGATCAGTCGCTCAGTCGTGTCCGACTCTTTGCGACCCCATGAATCGCAGCACGCCAGGCCTCCCTGTCCATCACCAACTCCCAGAGTTCACTGAGACTCATGTCCATTGAGTCAGTGATGCCATCCAGCCATCTCATCCTCTGTCGTCCCCTTCTCCTCCTACCCCCAATCCCTCCCAGCATCAAAGCCTTTTCCAATGAGTCAACTCTTCGCATGAGGTGGCCAAAGTACTGGAGTTTCAGCTTTAGCATCATTCCTTCCAAAGAAATCCCAAGGTTGATCTCCTTCAGAATGGACTGGTTGGATCTCCTTGCAGTCCAAGGGACTCTCAAGAGTCTTCTCCAACACCACAGTTCAAAAGCATCAATTCTTCGGTGCTCAGCCTTCTTCACAGTCCAACTCTCACATCCATACATGACCACAGGAAAAACCATAGCCTTGACTAGATGAGCCTTTGTTGGCAAAGTAATGTCTCTGCTTTTGAATATGCTATCTAGGTTGGTCATAACTTTCCTTCCAAGGAGTAAGCGTCTTTTAATTTCCTGGCTGCAGTCACCATCTGCAGTGATTTTGGAGCCCCAAAAAATAAAGTGTGACACTGTTTCCACTGTTTCCCATCTATTTCCCATGAAGTGGTGGGACCAGATGCTATGATCTTAGTTTTCTGTATGTTGTGTTTTAAGCCAACTTTTTCACTCTCCTCTTTCACTTTCATCAAGAGGCTTTTTTTTTTTTTTTTTCTAATTTTATTTTATTTTTAAACTTTACATAATTGTATTAGTTTTGTCAAATATCATAATGACTCCGCCACAGGTATACATGTGTTCCCCATCCCGAACCCATCAAGAGGCTTTTGAGTTCCTCTTCACTTTCTGCCATAAGGGTGGTGTTATCTGCATATCTGAGGTTTTTGATATTTCTCCCGGCAATCTTGATTCCAGCTTGTGTTTCTTCCAGCCCAGCGTTTCTCATGATGTACTCTGCATATAAGTTAAATAAACAGGGTGACAATATACAGCCTTGATGAACTCCTTTTCCTATTTGGAACCAGTCTGTTGTTCCATGTCCAGTTCTAACTGTTGCTTCCTGACCTGCATACAAATTTCTCAAGAGGCAAATCAGGTGGCCTGTTAGGACCCAAAAGATTCTAAAGAGTCACCACTATATGTTCCAGGAACTCAAGTCCTAATTAAAGTCTGGAAACATGGGTCCCCAAAGGTTCAACTCCAGCCCACATGGAAGGGCCCTTACCCTCTAATACTTTCTACCCCCACAGCAGTCAAGGTACCAGGGCATGACTCTGGGATTCACTACTCACAGGTCAAGGCACTAAGTAAAACAGAAGAGGACACTCAGTACATTGTGAGACCCTGGGAGATCTCACATACCTATTTAGGACCACAAATGAGTGTCATTCTAATGAACACTTCTAAGATTAAGTTTCTGGGGATAAGATTTCTCAGGATAGTTCTAAAGAGCCAACACTGTTTGGCAGGGGTTGTACTCCAAAATAGACAGGAGATAGATCTCCTGATCTCTGAACAAGGAGGGACTTGAGCCATCTTGAATGAGACATGTCATTTCCCAGTAAATACCTCCAAAAAATATTCAGATCCAACAAGATCTCAAAGAATAAGCTGGGGAGTTCTTGGGGTGGCTACACAGTTTCTCTCTTCTCCTGGTGAAGGGGGATTTGGTGTTGGTTAATGCCCCTACTAATCCCTGTTATTACCCTATTGATGCTGCTTATGATTGCTCCATGTATTATCAATTGTCTAGCCCATTTTGTCTTTGCCTAGGTCAACAGGCTACAACATGCAGTGCCAGTTTAACAAGGATATATACAACTACAGCCGACCATAGAGAATATCACTTACCCTTGGATGGACACTGCTATAAGGACTCTGAGGCTTAAGACTAGCAAGAGGGGGAGGCTCAATGCCCCTCGCTGGCCCAGCTCAACAGGAAGTAGCCAGAGAGACCTTGATGCCCCTATTCCCAAAGAAATGGGTCTCCCATTTCTTGAGGGGGGAATGTTAGGTACTTAGAATAGGAAAAAAGAGTCCAAAATGGTGGTGGCTAAAAGAGAAAGAAGGGAAAAGCCCTCGAAAATAGAACAAAGGAAGGTCCGAGGCCTTCTGGCCCAGTTTACATGGGACAGGCTCAGGGAGTCCAAACGTATAAGAAGAGGTGCCAAAATTGAGCTGGGGGCTTATCTTCTCTTCACGTTTTTTGGGTCAGCCCGCCCTCCCACCTCCAGGATGTATTTTCATATGCTTGCCAATAAAACTGAGCTATAACACTGGTCCGTCTGTTGCTTCAAATTTTTGCTGCAGCAAGACAGAACTGAGGAAATTACATACTTCCCCGACAGTTTCATGGCTGCAGTCACCATTTGCAGTGATTTCGGAGCCCAAGAAAATAAAGTCTGTCACTGTTTCCATTGTTTTCCCATCTATTTGCCATGAAGTGACATGAACGGATTCCATGATTCCAGTTTTTTGAATGTTGCATTTTTAAGCCAACTTTTTCACTCTCCTTTTTCACTTTCATCAAGAGATTCTTTAGTTCTTCTCTTTCTTCCATAGCATGGTCGGATTCCATGATTCCAGTTTTTTGAATGTTGCATTTTTAAGCCAACTTTTTCACTCTCCTTTTTCACTTTCATCAAGAGATTCTTTAGTTCTTCTCTTTCTTCCATAGGATGGTGTCATCTGCATATCTGAGGTTATTGATATTTCTCCCTGCAATCTTGATTCCAGCTTGTGCTTCACCCAGCCAGGTATTTCACATGATGTACTCTGCATATAAGTTAAATAAACAAGGTGACAATATACAGCCTTGACATACACCTTTCCCGATTTGGAACCAGCCCGTTGTTTCATGTCTGGTTCTAATTGTTGCTTCTTGACCTGCACACTGATTTCTCAGGAGGCAGGTCAGGTGGTCTAGTATTCCCATCTCTTTAGGAATGTTCCACAGTTTGTTGTGATCCACACAGTCACAGGCTTTGGTGTAGTCAATAAAGCAGAAGTAGATGTTTTTCTGGAAATCTCTTGCATTTTCCATGATTCAACGGAAATTGTCAATTAGATCTCTGGTTCCCCTGCCTTTTCTAAATTCAGCTTGAACATCTGGAAGTTCATAGTCCGTATACTGTTGAAGCTTGGCTTGGAGAATTTTGAACATTATTTGCTAGCATGTGAGATGAGTGCAATTTTGTGGTAGCTTGAACATTTTTTGACATTGCCCTTCTTAGGGATTGGAATGAAAACTGACCTTTTCCAGTCCTGTGGCCACTGCTGAGTTTTCCTAATTTGCTGGCATATTGAGTGCAGCACTTTCACAGCATCATCTTTTAGGATTTAAAATACTCAACTGGTATTCCATCACCCCCACTAGCTGTGTTTGTAGTGATGCTTCCTAAGGCCCACTTCCCATTCCAGGATGTCTGGCTCTACATGAGTGGCCACACCATCATGATTATCTGGGTCATGAAGATCTTTTTTGTATAGTTCTTCTGTGTATTCTTGCCACCTCTTCTTAATATCTTCTGCTTCTGTTCAGGCCATACCATTTCTGTCCTTTATTGTGCCCATCTTTGCATTAAATATTCCCTTTGTACCTTAATTTTCTTAAAGAGATCTCTAGTCTTTCCCATTCTATTGTTTTTCTGTATTTCTTTGCATTGATCACTGAGGAAGGCTTTCTTATCTCTCCTTGCTATTCTAATTGTTTTTAATATATTTCCTTTCAAATGTCAGCATTATTTATAGGCCCAAGTTTTTATATTTTTCTAAGTGACTAAAAGTTTTCTGTATGTCACCAGGCATGGTGCACTGTTTAGTCTTATTCATTGCCTGGTTTTATGATACTCCCCTTTGTTCCTTAGATTCAGGTGTCTCTAGCAGTGAATCATTGATGTAGTTCATTCAAATAAAAGGTTGTCACCAACCCTTACTGCTCTTTCCTTCAAGTTAAAAAGAAGAATGTATCTTTCAAAATATCTTAAAATTTTAAGTATTTTCCAAACATGCAGAGAATGAAAAAGACTCTTTCTTAACCAGGGCTCTGCCTGTAGAAAGGTGTCATCCAAGAGCATAAGGTGTTGTTGGTCTGGGTAGGTTGAAACAGAGCCCTGATTAAGAAAGAGTCCTTCAACCTACCCAGACGAGCAACATCTTATGCTCTTGGATGACACCTTTCTACTCCTGAGTACTATCCTCATTTTCTCCAGCTATAACCTGGTGATAGCCTAAGTACCGCAGTATCTGGATGGATGATAAAAGTATGGTTGGCACATTAAGAGAAAAGAGGAGGCGAGAAAGAAGCTTTAAAAAGGATACTATATTGATCATTTAATAAAGACTGATAGAGTCTTTTTCAGGTTCAATTTCTTCATCAAAACATTTATCTTAATGGAGGGGGGAAAGTAGTTAAGGCCAAAATCTTATTATTTCTACGTCCAGTGTAATAATGCTTTTGTACATCCAATAAGTTAACATTCAAACCCTTCATCATTTTAACTGTTAAAGTTTATTGCATAATCTCACTATTTTTCCATGGTAGTGTGGTAGTATTTTTTATAGCTTTGTTGTGCTCAAGGACACTGTGATGTGGAAACAGGAGTAAATAAACCAGGATCTATCATTCTGGTGTTGTTTTAATTCAGAACATAATGCACATTCTAAAAGATATATAAGAAATGTGTTAGAATCGTTTGGAAAAGTATATTACATATACTCAGCTGTATGATTAAGTTATTCTTTTCAAATAAAATAGGAACCAGATTTTACTCTGCCCCAAAAAGACAGATTTTATTTAATAGCTCATTATGTTAGATTTATTTATTGCTCTAGAAAATGTCATCATTGTACTGGAGTCAGGCAGATAAGCAAAAATTAATTTAAAATCTATCATGTACTGACAAATCATACCAACACAGGGAAACTTTTAGGAGACAAAAAGAAATGTAAATTTGAATATTGTATTCCATGGCATCAAAATTTGGCAGTAATTTAACAAATATCTCAACTGGGAGTGGGGGTTTATCTGTTAACAGTACAGTAAAAATATGAGAAAATGCAGTGTATGAATCAGTGCATGAATTAACAGAAAGAGAGGGAATCTGACATGAAACAAAAGTAAGAATGGAAGTCTGTGGATCCCAATATATATTCAGTATGACAGTCAAAAAACTGTATCCTTGCAAGTTGCCATTTGAGAGCAATGAGTACATATGATTATCATTTTATATTAAAGAAAAATTGTGAAGTGATTGGAACAATTATAGACTTGGTATAAATAATTCCCAAAGGTTTTTACACTTTAGGTCTAAGCATAAAAATAAAACACTTAGTAGCACATTTCATTCCTACATCATTATATAGTCTTGGCATTTTAATCTTATTCATGGAACAGGTATAGGCAGCTAATTTCATATGGTCTACTAATTTCAAGGAGTGCTTTTGTAGTGCTTAATTGTCATTTAGATTTTAAAAAATTGAAAATAGATTTGAAATGTGCATTTTGGAAAAATATTTAATAAAACATTGACACATTTGCAGGCAGCATGACACTCCTCAGCAAACTACTGTCAGCTGGAGAGCTTCATCAACCCAGTTTGCATTCAGCTGTTTCAAATAGCATAAATTCTCCACAAAACTTCATAGATACATTTATCAATTTCTGCAGACTGTGAATTATAAATTCTGTTTAAGACTGTGTTAGGTACACAAACTCAGAAAAAAAAATGAGCTGACAGTTAAAAACTACTGATTTTGTAATATCTAGAGCAGTTGTTAAGCATTTAAACTTAGAGCTAATTTATTCAGTGTGTCAAAGATACCAATTCATGAGGGATAGTTTTTATAATATATAAAATCTTAGTAAAGACAATTTTATAAATTTGGGAGATCAATAACACATCATTCTTCATACTATTTGTTGTCTGGCTAAATCATGATAGGAGAATATTATGATATCAATTTTCTGTATTTTTCTCATCAAATTATATACTGTTGTGACAGAGATTGCCTGTTTTTCACTAAAATTCTTTCTCTACACTTTCAATTAAAAATAAAAAATAACTGTAGCTGGATATATTACTGCTCAGCTAAACTATCCTTTCCAGCCTTCCTTATAGTTAGAAATGGTGAATAAATTTTTGCTAATTGAATGTAAACCAAAGTGATATCTGTCACTTCCATGTTTGGATGTTATTAAACCACTATACTGATTCCGTACTTCCTTTCCTCTCCTTCACAGTGAAACTCAGACATGGTGGTGACCAAACTTCAACCATGCAATAGTAGCATTGCTCTAGTACAGTAGTTGGCAAACTGCTGCTTACAAGTAAAATTCTTCCTTCTGCCTGTTAAACAACAACAACAACATTATTGTAACATAACCATGTCCATTCATAACATAGAGTCTATGACTACAAGGGCTGGGTTGAGTGGCTGCACCATATACCATATAGCCTGTGAAGCCTAAAATGCTTACACTCTGAGCCTTTACAGAAAATGTTCACAGATACCTGCCCTAGAACACAGTGGAAGCAGTCTGTGTCCCTGGATGAGCACACTGATCAGGGCTGCACCGCTACGTTGTGTCATCACTGCAGGAGTGTTATGGGAAGATAAACGTTATTTTTTTTTTTAAGTCACTTATTATTGTGGAAACAGTGTCAGACTTTATTTTGGGGGGCTCAAAAATCACTGCAGATGGTGATTGCAGCCAAGAACTTAAAAGACGCTTACTCCTTGGAAGGGAAGTTATGACCAACCTAGATAGCATATTAAAAAACAGAGACATTACTTTGCCAGCAAAGGTCCATCTAGTTAAGGCTATGGTTTTTCCAGTGGTCATGTATGGATATGAGAGTTGGACTGTGAAGAAAGCTGAATGCCAAAGATTCAATGCTTTTGAACTGTGGTGTTGGAGAAGACTCTTGAGAGTCCATTGGACTACAAGGAGAGCCAACCAGTCCATCCTAAAGATCAGTCCTGGGTGTTCACTGGAAGGGCTAATGCTCAAGCTGAAACTCCAATACTTTGGCCACCTCATGCGAAGAGTTGACTCATTGGAAAAGACCCTGATGCTGGGAGGGATTGGGGGCAGGAGGAGAAGGGGACGACAGAGGATGAGATGGCTGGATGGCATCACTGACTCAATGGACATGAGTTTGAGTAAACTCTGGGAGTTGGTGATGGACAGAGAGGCCTGGCGTGCTGCGATTCTTGGGGTTGTAAAGAGTCAGACACGACTGAGTGACTGAAATGAACTGAACCGAATATTGGGTCTTTTAATTACCAGCAGCTTGGTATTTTGCTAAATCAAGTCACTCTGAAAAGAATATGAAAATGAACAGCAATAATAAAATAAGTTCCCAAAATAAAAGCTAAGTATCTAATCAACACTGTCCTAAGTGTAGAACATGACTTACTTCATTCTAGAAATTCTGTCTCATTAATAATAAGCATCATAGAGACAAGTGCTGAGGTCCAGCCCCAGCTGATCCAGGGTATTCGAAGGAGAGACAGTGTCGGCAACTATTTACATATTAATTAGAGATATAAAGAGTAATAGAATGAGGATAGCTCAGTAGGAAAATTCAGTGGAGAAAAGAGGCTAAGTAGCTTGGTTTACGCGGAAAATCAATATAACCTGTGACACCAGGTTAGCTCTGACCACGGAGGCCGCAGGCACCCTCTCGAATAGCGGAAGGTGCCCCACCTTAGACACCTTCTCGAGTGGGTCTTAGGACCTCCGCACTCCAGATGGAGACTTAGCTGGAAGTTAAGGAGAAAAATGACATGGGGAGACCAAGCTTTGGCGAGCAAGGCCTGTAGCTTTATTTTCAACAGGGGTTTTTATACCCTAAGTTACACATAGAGGATAATAGGGGATGCAAAGTCAACAGTCTTTGATCCTTATCAAAAGCCAGGGTTTCTTTCCTGCAAATTTATCGTATACAAATGGTTTAGGTGATTTACATCATCTTCTGGCCAGAAGGCCTATTAACATTTTATGACTCTTGACAAAGGTTTGTCAACCATAAGACTTATTTTCTCTAAGAGTAATTATTTTAAGTTTTGGCGCCATCTTCCGAAGGTGTTAAATAAAATTGCATTCCTATAGGGCGGATGTGTAATGGGTTTACAACAAAGGAAAGAATTTATTACCTTAAGGGTCTAAAGTTGCTAACACTAAGGCCACTACTTGTTTTTTCTACATACCAACTATATTAATTAATACACATTCAAGGATACAATACAGGGGATGCGGAAACTTGGCAGCAAGCATTGGCTCATCAATGAAATCTCTTACTAGTTTTATTCTGACAGTTTCTAACTTTCTGAGAGGCTCTAAGCTATTTGAATATCTTAAGCTTCCCGTGCCTCTCGAGGCTGGGAGACTGTAAACAATCATGCATAGCTGTAGGAGTCCAGGTAAACTTGTCAGGCAAGTTAGAGAGCTATCTGAGGGGTTTGGATTTAAACACTCCTAATTGCCCAGGAACTTTATTAATTGGAGCTGTAAGTTAACTCTTTGACAGAGAGAGCGAGATGGTGGTGGGGGACAGCCCCCAGTAAAGTCAGAGGTGAGAGCACAAAGCAATAAAGTAGGCAGACTCTGGTTTTTTGGGGGTAGATGCTCGAGAATATCCAGGGGGACTCCTGAGGCTCGATCCCGCCTTTGCGTATGCTGAGCCTCAGGAATCATGACCTTTGTCACGAGTGGAATGCCTCACCGGCTCCCGGCAGACAAGGACAATATTTTGCTATAATTCATATGCCAGTAATATAGCTAATTAGTTTTATGGAGGATATCCATTTTGCTAACAAATGTTTGTCCTATTTACTGTATAATAATTAATGTCTTTTAAATTTAATATCAAAAAATTATATGTGCAATTTTAGCATAATTGGTCTTAAGTTCTATAATCAACATCTTTTTATTTGTTCAAAGAGAATATATGATTATCTGATATATAAACCAAGTTACTATTGTCAAAGTTAGTCTATTAAATGTTCCCAGAACTTGAGAACCATATATCTAGAGAAAGGTCACTGATACTTTTCTAGCTTTAAGAATGATTTAACAACAGAATATCCTGTATCAATGGCATCCTGTGTCCTGAAAACAATGCAAGAACATAAATACCAGTTATTGAAATATCTGTTTATCTTTCCTAGCTATGCTGCCGCTGCTGCTAAGTTGCTTCAGTCGTGTCCGACGCTGTGTGACCCCACAGATGGCAGCCCATGAGGCTCCCCCGTCCCTGGAATTCTCCAGGCAAGAACACTGGAGTGGATTGCCATTTCCTTCTAGCTATAGCATTTCTAAAATGAAAGTATGAATTTGAATTTTATCTGTGTATCTGCCAGGTTTTGCCATCAGTTTGTCAAATTTTACTATCTGAAATAAAATTTCAACAAGAATGTATAGTGTTGGTAACTTTGGCAGGAGAAATACAATGGTTCTGGGCAGTCAAGATAGCCTTTTCCAAAGGAACCTAAAATAAAGAGAATTTCTTGAGCTGAAGACTAAATATGAGCATTTTACATTAAAAAAATACAAAATTTTATTTAAGAATGGATATAATTCAATTGAATAGTCAATAATTTGCAATATAGGACTACTCTTCATTTACCAAATTCAAAAACAATGCTGTAACCCAAGACAGTTGTACCTTGCTAAAAAGTCCTTTCTAAATAGTTTCTGAATAACTTGAGGAACTTTAGGAGTAGCTTATCAAATTGTCCTCAAGACAATCTAAAGCCTATGAATTATAAAAAATATCCCCCTCATACACACACACACACACACACACACACACAGATCGCGTTGCTGCTGCTGCTGCTGCTGCTGCTAAGTCACTTCAGTCGTATCTGACCCTGTGCTACCCCATAGACGGCAGCCCACCAGGCTCCCCCATCCCAGGGATTATCCAGGCAAGAATACTGGAGTGGGTTGCCATTTCCTTCTCCAATGCATGAAAGTGAAAAGTGAAAGTGAAGTCGCTTAGTCATGTGCGACTCTTCACGACACCATGGACTGCAGCCTACCAGGCTCCTCCATCCTTGGGATTTTCCAGACAAGAGTACTGGAGTAGGCTGCCATTGCCCTCTCCGAAGAGACCATGTTAGTTTTGCTTAAATACAAATTCTTCTTTTAAAAATGTGGATGCTCCTAATCTGAAAAAATAGATACTGGGTTCATCTAAATAATAGCCGCCATTTACTTTTTTTAACTTTTCAATTATAATTTTTTAAAACAATTATCAATTGAAAAGGAGCATTTTGCTAGAATTTCTTGAGATATTTTACTGGTTTCCACATATTCACAAAAACAAAAAATGATGAAAACTCCATCATAACACTGAAAACTAAAAGTGACAAATAACTAAGTTTAAAACGTGGTAGCAATTCTAAGACAAATAGAACTAGGATAAGAAAAATCTACCAGCTCCCATCATAGCTTTGATTTATTTTGTGAAACAAAGATCAGATGAGGAACCTAGAATCTTCTCAGTTTTTCCTATGTTTTCAGGATGTAGGGCTTGACAAGAACACATTCTTGTGAGGTTAATTAAGTATTTCTCCCAATTTCTAACTCCTCCACCTCTTCATTTGATTTTATTTGCTATAACACAAGTGATTTTACAATTCAAAAAATAAAAATGAAATGAGTTAGCAACAATGGAATGCTTTTTGAAAATTCTGGGACTCATAATCTCCAAAAGTAAATTTTAGAGCATGGTAGCATGCCAATAATAAGTTTTAAGTGCTGGGCCTTTTGGACTGAGAATTGTATATACGTTGCATTCAGAATATCAGAAAAACATAACTAGAGACAGCAGGGAAAAACATTACATTGCAAAGAAAAGTATAAAAGTGTAAAAGTTTAATGGCTTCAGAGGAATTCAGTTCACTTTGCTTTGCTCTAAAAAGTAACAATAGAAAATAAAAATATATTCTTTATTAAATAATGTAAAATTGTAATACCATCTTGACAACACTAAGGAAAAAACAAACAAACAAACAAAAAAACAGATACCATGAAAAACAGAATGAGTAATACAGAAGACCAGAGAAGATTTCACAGATGAAAGAAATAGCCATTAATTTTTTTTTATTCAACAATAATTGAAATTCAAAAGAAAAAGTACAGTGTTATGATATGGGTAATATGTGCTCATGACCCAAATAAATTGAGGATATACAATAATCAAAATTGTAACCGTTAGGTAGTTAGAATAGGAAAAAGGAGTCCAGAATTGTGGTGGCTAAAAGACAAAGAAGGGAAAAGCCCATGAAAATAGAACAAAGGCAGGTCCAAGGATCAGAATGAGAACCTCAGGTAAAACAAATAGCCCTCCTCCAATTTACATAGGGCAGACTCAGGTAGAGGAGAAAAAACATATAAAAAGAGGAGTCAAAATTGGGCCAGGGACTTCTCTTCACATCTTTTGGGTTGACCCACCCTCAGCCTCATGGAGAAGGCAATGGCAACCCACTCCAGTGTTCTTGCCTGGAGAATCCCAGGGATGGGGGAGCCTGGTGGGCTGCCGTCTATGGGGTCGCACAGAGTTGGACACGAGTGAAGCAACTTAGCAGCAATAGCAGCAGCACCCTCAGCCTCAAGGATGTATTTTCCTTTGCTTTCTAAATAAAACTGAGCTGTAACACAGAGCTGTAACACTGGTCTGTCCGAGGAAATTACATGGGGCTGTAACTCTGGTCTGTCCGTCATTTCAAATTTTTGTTGTGATGAGACAGAACCAAGGAAATTACAAACTCCCCTGGCATAACAAAAGTTCAAGTACATGCTAGTCATGTTTATTGTTAATTTATGAATAATATAATCAGACTCTGATTGAATCAAACATAAAATAATTTATTGATATGTTTACAGTTTACTGAATCTCTAGAAAGAGGCAGAAACAGGCTCAGAAAGTTAGCAAGAGGTAAAGAAAGCTGGACAGCGGGAGCTATTGGCCAATTGTCATTCACCAAGAGGTATTACTCTGTCAACAAAGGTCCTTCTAATCAAGGCTATGTTTTTCCAGTGGTCATGTATGGATGTGAGAGTTGGACTATAAAGAAAGCTGAGCACTGAAGAATTGATGCTTTTGAACTGTGGTGTTGGAGAAGACTCTTGAGAGTCCCTTGGACTGCAAGGAGATCCAACCAGTCCATCCTAAAGGAGATCAGTCCTGGGTGTTCATTGGTAGGACTGATGAAGCTGAAACTCCAATATTTTGGCCACCTGAAGATAAGAGCTGACTCATTTGAAAATACCCTGATGCTGGCAAAGATTGAGGGCAGGAGGAGAAGGGGACGACAGAGGATGAAATGGCTAGTTGGCATCACCAACTCAATGGACATGGGTTTGGGTGGACTCCGGGAGTTGGTAATGGACAGGGAGGCCTGGCATGCTGTGGTTCATGGGGTCACAAAGAGTGAGACATGACTGAGCAACTGAACTGAACTGAACTGAAAGCAGTCTAGTGAAGGAGCCAACTACTGAGAGCCCTTAACACCAATGACACAGCTTGCATGACTGATATCATTTGAGATGGACATTGGGAGCTACCATTGGCAATGATGCTGCATCTCACGTGAAAACCACATGTTGCTTCTTCCAATAATGGCAACATTTTTCTCTAAAGGCATTTTTTCATGGTTCTGCTTCTTTGCATCATTAAATACAAGTCAGAGGTAAGAACCTCTGATGCTAAACAATTCTCGTGTGTTCTAGTTGAAAGGGCATCTAAGGAACTGAATATCTAGTCTTCTTTAGTTTCCTATTATGAGTCAAATTCTATATTTGTTTGTATAGAGAAATCCCCAAAGGAAAGAGATCATATTTTGGGAAGTCAAAAAGAAAAAAATGTCCTAAGTAATTCCAACTCGGGCTTCACAGTGTCAATATAAACCTTTTCCCCTATCATTTCTCTATCCCCCACTGTGTTCCCTCTAATGTAATCCAATTATCTTTAAGAAATACAAAGTACATCTCAAGGCTCATTAATTCCACATTTATTTCCTAGCTAAATACATCTGGGTTATGGCTATTCTTTCTTTGGTTCTCCAGACTCAGAAATTAAGCCAAAAAACCAAAAGAAAAAATAAATATCACTACATAGAAAAATAGATGTGACCTATATCTATTATATAAGGTAAAATATACATCAGAATAATATGTGTGTATTATTCCTATTTCCCTATTAGATCTAGGCTTCCCTAGTGGCTTAGATGGTAAAAAAAAAAAAAAGCCTGTACTGTGCAAGACCTGGGTTTGATTCCTGGGTCTGAAAGATCCTCTGGAGAAGGAAATGGCAAACCGCTCCAATATTCTTGCCTGGAGAATCCCAGAAGCCCACAGAGGAATCTGGTAGGCTACAGTCCACGGGGTCACAAAGACACAACTGAATGGCTTACCCTTTCACTTTCAATACATATAATCCATCCATGTGATATATATGTCAATACAATAGGTTATATATAATACATACATATACATGTGATGCAACAAGAAGAGATGTTGGTATAGGACACAGCTCTCAGTTCTCACTTCACTTCTCTAAATGACAGTAGGGTAAGGCTGTCACAAATGATGTCATTCTTCTGTTATTTGTTCTTTTTTCTTTTACTTTATCTTCCACTATTTCTTCCACACCAACATTTCCTTACATCCTATAAATGCTTTCTTCTATATTATATCAAGCAATATCTAGGACTTTAAGTCCGTCACGATTTTGTCACTATTGGAATCAAAGTTTCAGTCAATCATTAAAGCAAACAGCTTCTAAAGCAGCTCGGTCTACTAAAACTTTGTGCGATGAAAGAAAAATGTTATTATCTCAGAAACCTGCAAAACAAAAGAAAAATAAAATATCAGTGGCATCTAGAAAATCAAATAGTATCAGAGACTTATGGTATAATACTCAATATGGCCCAGACAAAAATAATAATTACTCAACATTAAAAAACAGAGAACTCTGCTCAATATTCTGTAGCAAAGTAAATGGGAAAAGAATTTGAAAAATAATAAATACATGTGTATGTATAACTGAATCACTTTGCTGTATACCTGAAACTAACATAACATTGTTAATCAACTATAAAATACAACAAAAAAGTTTTAAGAAATTAAAAAAAATAATCAAAACTGCAGCACGTACAGGAAAACTGAAGAGGTCAAATCCTATGTGTGGTTTTTCAAGTCCAAGCCTAGTCAGTTACAAAGCCTTTATCAGGAAGTCCTCATTGGAGAAAACTCTCCTCCCTACACCAGACTTTGTGCACAGTCTTTGTGAAGTCTCAAAGGAATTGGAATCAAAGACTCAGGAGCTGACAGCCCATGCATGGCCTTGCACATAGCTGCATTCAGAACCCAGGTACTCCTGTATTGAGACCTCTTTATGAGTGTATTGAGGGTAAAGGAGTCCTGAACAAAGGCCTACCCCCAGTGCCTCTGCCAAGGTCTCCTACTCTGAAGGAGAAAGTAGAAGCTTTGAAAATACCTTCCGCTCTGGCTCAATACTTTTCCACTCCTGGCCTTTCTCCTCTTCCTTTTCTCAAGTCTATAAAAGAGCATGAGACTTTGTTTGGGACTTCCCTCAGCAGGGAGAAGAATCCCTGTGTCTGAGCTGGTCCATCTGCCCCTCACCCAGTGCAGTTCTGTGTGGGAAAATGTGACACTAGGAAAACCAGTTTGGTCTCTTTGTTAACTCCTTAGCAGGGACTTCCTTGGTGGCTCAGATGGTAAAGTGTCTGCCTACAATGTGGGAGACCCGGGTTCGACGATCCCTGGGTTGGGAAGATCCTCTAGAGAAGGAAATGGCAACCCACTCCAGTACCCTTGCTTGGAAAATCGCTTGGATGGAGGAGCCGGGTAGTCTACAATCCATGGGGTTGTAAAGAGTTGGACACGACTGAGTGACTAAACTTTAGCAGTAAGTGATTAAAGGCTTGAATGTTACCTTCACTGCTTGAAATGCTTTCGTGAGACAAGTCTTTTACTTATAACTTTATAATTCACCCATTAGTGTGCTGAGATCCTAACTGTAGTTGTGTGTAGAAGGGAGATGTTTGGAAGAAGAAAAATTGGCATTCCCTCACATATAATTTGCTTACATTAAGTTACTGCACACACTTCAAGAACGCAAGAACTATACCTGAGTAATAAGGAACCAGCTCTTCAGGTGACAATCCCCCATGGGTTTGCGAAGATGAATTACTAAGAGCTCTTTTCCAGTTCTTAGTAACCCCCTCTATTTTATTAAATAACCTCAATCTAATTTCTAAAGCCTGTGAGATAGTAAATCCTACTAACAATTACAAATTGGCAAGCAACCAATTCTGACCTTGCATATGAATTTTGGCAGCTCTGGCCTTATGGTTGCGAATTAAAAGAATTATAGGAAGTCCTTGGATTCAGTATACTTTGAGATTAAAATATAGGTTTTGAGCTTATCTTTCTCATTATTCTGGTTATTTGTAAGGATTAGAGGAGTTCAATCTACCTCCAATACTTATATTTTCCTCCTCTAAAATAGGTGTCATATTTTGTTTTACTATCTGTTTTAATCAATCTCTACTTAATTTTTCAGTCTTTTCTTAATGTGTCCTTCAATTCCAGATGATCACATATTATTATTTAATTATTTGTTTTACAACTGTATGCTCTATGCTGCCAAACTCTAATTATGCAATACCTACTGGATTTTTAATTGCTCTCAGCTCCAACTGGGGCCAGATAATCAGTATCATATTACCATATTAAAAAAAAAGTCTGTCTGCAACCAAGTATTCCTGGTACCTGAATCTCTATATCTGCTTTGGTAATGTCAAGGAAGGCAAGCTAATTCTGATTTGAAGCAGGAAAAAGAAATTCAGTGAATGTGTGGCAAATCTGGAGAAGTAGGCTGCCTTATTTTCTAGACTTGGGAAGAATTTTGGAAAATATGTACTAAATACCTAAATATGTACAGAATACAGATAAAGGTACTGGAGAAATGAACAAATATTTTAAAAGATATCTACATGTGAATTTGGTCAAAATTGCAATTTTGATTAAAGTCAAGGAGGTAATTCAGTACAGATTTCTCTACTGCTATTTCATGATAAAATGACAAAAATATACAGTTTTGGGACATTTTACTTTGTAATGCTTTTTAATCATTTATTGCTGTTTAATCTTTTTATATTTTCATCATTTAATATTTCATTTTGTATAGGCAGTTTTTATAAAGCTTTTTTAAAAAGAAAATTTAATGAGGTGAAAGAGTATTTGCGCCAAGAGGTGCGTGGGAAGGGTCCCAAGAAAGTCTTTCAAATTTTAAATATTGCTGATACTTGATTATAAATTACTTGTTATAACAAGTCTTACACTTGTATGGTGTATTTCACATTCATGAATGATTACAGCAAAACCTCAATTACTATAAGAGAAAAAGTAGAAATGTAAAGGGTATAAACTCTACACTGAAAGGCAAAGTATTTTTGGTCTTAAGATATTAGGATACTTCATAAACAAAATTATTCTTAGGCTGGAGCTTGTAGTTAGAAAAGGCTGTAGTTAAGGATATTGATTATGGAAGCTTATTGTTTGGACACAAATATTTGTTCTGCCACCATTATGAATTGAAAGATTTTGTTCATCTCAAATTTATACGTTGAGATTCTCACTCCAGGTATTATAGTATTAGGAGGTGTGGCCTTTGGAAGGTGATTTGTTTTTGTTGTTGTTTAGTCGCTAAATTATGTCTGACTCTTTTGTGACCCCATGAACTGTACCCCGCCAGGCTTCTCTGTCCATGGGATTCTCCAGGCAAAAATACTAGTGTGGGTTGTCATTTCCTTCTCCAGGGGATCTGCCTGACCCAGGGATTGAACCTATGTCTCCTAGGTAGGCAGGAGGATTCTTTATCAGTGATTAGCGAAGGCAGTGGCACCCCACACCAGTACTCTTGCCTGGAAAATCCAATGGACGGAGGAGCCTGGTGGGCTGCAGTCCATGGGGTTGCGGAGAGTCGGACACGACTGAGCGACTTCACTTACACTTTTCCCTTTCATGCATTGGAGAAGGAAATGGCAACCCACTCCAGTGTTCTTGCCTGGAGAATCCCAGGGACGGGGGAGCCTGGTGGGCTGCCGTCTATGGGGTCGCACAGAGTCCGACACGATTGAAGCGACTTGGCAGCAGCAGCCTCGTCTCTTTAAAAGAAATCCCAAAGAGCTTGCTTTGCCATGTGAGGACACAAGGAGACAGAATTTGTCTGGTGAGATCTTGAACTTACCAGCCTCCAAAACTGTGTGAAATAGATGTTTAAACCACTCAGGCAATTTTTTTTTTTTTGTAGCAACCCAAGTGGATTAACACAGACACTAACCGGCTGTCATTTAACTTCACTGTGCCTCGGTTTTCCCATCCATAAAATGAAGGTGGTGGTGATAACTATTTTATCAGGTTCTTTGAGGATTAATGACTTAACAAACATAAAGCTCTTAGAGCACTGCCTGGGGAAATAGTTATGATGATGAAATTGAAGAGGAACTTGTATTAATATTTTGCCATGGAAACAATGAGGAAGGGATGCCATATCATAGTCCAGGATAAACAGGCCAATTTAGAGAGTAAGATTCATGGAATCATTGCTATTTTGCTGTGAAGATGTGCAGCAAGTTAATACTAAAAGAACTGGGAAATACAGGGAATACAAGGAGGATGTTAACAATCGTGAGAATGTTTCATAGGTACAATGGGAAGCCAGCAAAGGCCTTCAGTCATGGAAATTGCAGTGTTTACTTGCGACTGTAGACGTTTAGAGAAAATTTTAGCATATACAGTAATAACAAAATAAGTGTTTTTCCAGTCACAGAATTTAAACATAATAAAAGCTGATTATTATTTGCATATACAAAATTGTCTAAAATGTAGGGTATTTTGCAAATCTAACTGTAGAGTCACAAATAGGAGTCAACTGTAAACTAATTTATTAGTATTAAAATATCTAGCTGAGAAAGAAATAATCACACTTTCTCACAATATAAAATACAAAATGCCAATAAAATAAATACATAAGAAACACATGCATATAATGTGTAACATCCTATATTTAAAACATATCGTTTCAAAGGACATGAAAGACCTAGCATTTAGGAGATTCCAAATATAAAGACAAGAATATATTACAAGGAGTTGAGACAAATATAAAAAAACACATTAGAAAAAACTATAATTTTTTAGCAATAGATCTTCTAAGATCCTCGGATTAAACCTTAAAGACTGTTTATTTCTTGAATGTAATTTTAAAATTAATAATTGAATGTTTTTCCATATCCTGAAGGAAGACAAGGTCCACATTAACCATAGTCAATACACGCATCTATTATTTATTAGGCATATTGGATGTTCCAATCACTTGGCAGCCTTCAGGCATATTTCTAATAGAAAGGATACTATAGGGTTTCAAAACAGTCTTAATTTGCAGATTTAAGTATAGAAATGCAAAGGCTAACTTGCATGAAAAGACAACATTTTTATTTACAGATGCATCTAATAATACTGAAAATGCAACTTGCAAAAATACATTTATTTCTGTGTTATTCTTTTCATATAGCCACATTTAAAAATAATATAAGCTCAGAAAAATTCAACGACCGATTACATCCTGATTGTCACTCACTTGGGAAAGCTGAAAGTTAAAGGCCTTCAGGGTAAATGTCAAGTGAATGTGCTTGGAATGTAGCCCATATCTGATTAGCAAAGCTGTTTTCAGCATATTCAATTGCTAGGCATGTATAATTTGCCCTATGTTCCTGAAACATAATGGGAGAAAATAAGGTACTCTGCTAAATCTGGGCAATTAAGGCAATGGGGGTGAGGATTCAATTCCAATTAAAAAAAAACATCTATTGAATATCTAAAATTGTCAAATAAATGTGCTAAATTTTGTCAATTTTTTTTTAAAAAATGAGCTTCGAGCTACTTCAGCTCTCTCTGTAAATATATGAATTTTTTCACATATATTGACTATATTTATGGTCAGATGCTTAACATAACTGAATTAGATACAATTATTTATTGATATACAGCTTTCTCTATGACTGGATTTTAAAAATACCTGCCAGTGAGTGAGGTCAGATATTACACGTTTAGGGTCTTACATGTTTCTGTTTGCTTGTGCAGTATAATATATATAAAGTAGATACTAAAATAATTCTTAATTAAATTATTAGTAGATAGAGTAGTATATTTCTGATTTTTGCTTCCAAGCATGAAACATCACTTGCACGATAGAAAAACCTCAAGAAAAATAACCTAGAAATTTTTCTGGACTCAGAAAAGGAGAATAAGATTTGGATGTATTAAATAGTTGTCTATTAATAAGCTTTTCAAGGAACTCAGGTGAGGCTTACAAGTAGGATTGCTGTTGTTGAAAAGTGGCATTATTAATTTGGCTGAGAAAGTTTGATAAACTTGAATTAAGCAGTAAATGATTGACTCTTTCCCACTGATAGTGATGAGAAATGCTAACTCAAGAAGTCAAGATTAAACTCATCCTATGCTATATTGCTGAATGATTTTTGTTGCATTATCTTGGGGACATCTTACAAATGTAAAGAAACTGCTGTCACTTCATAGAAATACTGTGTGGAGGGTGATCTAGTTATCTCTTCAGAATTAGTATAAACTGTGAATCACAAATGGTAATCTTATCCCTGACATTAAACTCTCCAATTAATGCTATTCAGTTTTATAACCTCTCAAAAATCTAGTGAGTTTGTATTCTCATACTTATGGCTCAAGAAAAGAAAATAGAATAATGAACAAAATGTGCTTAGTATGGCCATAATCTCTTTTGATACCAAAACAATTTTATTATTTTTTGTAAGAGAAACTATCCTTAAACAAATTTGTTAGGGTGTTTTACAAGTATCTTTTTTTTTTTTTTATCAGTTTTTCTATAGAAAAAGAAAAAAAAGGGAAAGAAGAGGAAATGTATATACAAGTGACATTTCTAAAACTTCATTTTTCAGTGTTCACTGAAAAATTGGCTCCTGCCCTGAAGTCATGGTTGGGCTCATGAGTATATATGCCCATCTTGCCACAGAAAGCATACCATAAAATGTAAAGTCACACTTTACACTCTGTAGTACTTTCTTCCTTTTCTCCCTATTTTAGAGAAAGTAAATTTAATTTGGGCAATCTTCTATTTGCCCTAAATGAAAACATATTTTTAAAATAAAATATATTCAAAAATTTAAATCTTTCTTTAAGCAGGCTACCGTACCTATGACTGTTAGTAGTTTCTTTGTGATTGTAGAAGCCACTTCTTGAGGGTAAATGGGAACAGGTACCACTAATGTAGAACAGGATACATTTGTTTGACTACCTATAATATCTAATCAGTACAACTTCCTACAGTATATACAAAAACTGTCAACCAAGAATCTCCATAGAAGAAATACTATGCTAAATATAACGAGTATGATCAGTTGATAAGTGAAGAATAATCTAATTCCACCTCAGCAAGCCCATTCATGACTCTTTTCAGGTCTCAGAGATAATAATTGTGAATTAATTCTGCCAAGATTCTAGCATTTGATAGGAAGAACTATTCAGTTTTACCTAGGAAAACATAGACATAGAAATATTGATTTTTTAAAAGAATTATTCAAAGACTAAGAAAAATAAATTAAGATTGAGTAATAGCACTCTATTCATATTTTTAAATAGAATAACAGGTTTTTGAAAGCAAGAAGGAACCCCATAAATTATACCATCTTTTTCCGAAGAATAGACCTGGCATTTTCACAAATAAGTGATTTTAAAAAGATAAAAATAGCCTAATTTCTTATTAAAATATATTTTAAAAAAAGGAAATTTACCAGAAAAAAATCATAAATTTGTTTTCATGGCATTTGGGTTTTGCTTGCATGATAATATGCTTTCAAATATAATGAAATCATATTCATGGTGTATGATTTACACAATCCTATATAAAAAAATCATATCATTGAAAAGTTAAAGAAATGTACATCTCTCCTTTTTTCTCTATAGAAGTAAACAATTTGTTCATCATTTTCAGTGATTAAATTGAGGTTAATTCTTGCACAATTAACATTTTCTAGAGTTCTGTTAAATTTTCTATGACCTGGGTAATGTGTAAAGGGAATTTTCTAGACCATTGATCTCCTAACTTTATAAATGTTTAAAATTAGCTTACATTTATTTAAATGTTTAGTTAATTATTTATACAATTATCTATTATTATATAGACATATGATATATATTGGGGCTTCCCAGGTGGTACTAGTGGCAAAGAACTCACCTGCCAATGCAGACGACACAAGAGACGCAGATTCGATCCCTGAGTCAGGAGGTTCCCTAGAGAAGGGCATGGCAATCCACTCCACTATGCTTGCCTAAAGAATCCCATGGATAGAGGAGCCTGATGGGATATAGTCCATGGGGTCACAAAGAGTCACACATGACTAACCAACTTAGCATGCCTGATATACATAGTACATGCAGATAATAACTGAAAGAATATCCAGATGAGACAAAATAAATGTGATAAAAGCTCTAGTATATTCTTCTCACACTAATGTCGAAACTCCTCTTGGATACACATGTTTTAGAGTCAATAGGCCTTGAATATTCATGCACTTAAGGAAATACTTAAATGTATTTAAATCACACTATTATCTTTTTTTGAGGGGGTTCATTTTCTGTAATTAATGGTGCCATCCTATGAAGAAATCAGATTTCAAAATATAGATATCATTATTGTTCACCTTCAAATATCACCAATTCTCTATAAATCTTAAGTTACTCAGTCCCAAAACTAGTAGCAATATTCTAAGTAGTATTCTACTTAGAATGGTCAGAGTAGTCAGAGTAGTGGTCAGAGTGGATTACAAAATTAAAATAGATATCAATTTTATTTTGAGAATCAAAATTCTTAGCTTCTTAACAGATATATATAGCTAAAATATATGTAACACAAGCTCTTCTTAACAGCTTAACAGCTCTTTTTTTTTCTCCCACACTGTTATTCATTAACGATCACATAATGGAAAAACAATCACATAATGGAAATAGTGTTAATATTCTTTTATATTCACAATGAAATATATATATATATACACACACACACACACACATATATATATATATATATATATATATACATACATATACATATATTCACTTTTTGAAACTTGGGATAAATTTTTTTAGTGGTTAAATGTGAATGACATCTCTAATTCTTTTTTTCTTTTTTTAAGCAGAGATTTATTATTATACTGGTGGTTGGAATCTCCTTGTATTAGGGAGTTAGAATGAGGAGGGGCAATCTGAAAATATATATCCTCTGAAAAGCAATTCAGAATCCACTCTTCAGAGAAAGAGGGAGGGTAGTTATGGACAGATGCAAAAGACCTTCCCCTGAGGACCAACAGTGCATATAGAGGTAAAGGAAAAGCAGAGTGAACAGTATTCCCAAGTGTTGGTTCCCCATCCACTCAGTGTACCTTAAACAGTCTACATTACATGGATATTATTTATTTATGTATATGTTATATTAAGTACATATGCTATATTTTGAAATCAAAGTACTTTACTGACCAGAATTCTAGGCCATATGGATTGACATTTTTCTGATGAACATGTCTGTGCTTTTATGTTGTTTTAATTTTGTTTTTTGTTTTTATTTTTTAGTTAAGAATATAGGATGCCAATCTTCTCATATTATTTTAAAATATATCTAAATAGCATTTCTAACCTGTAACTCAAAATTATTAGCGTTGATAATCATTAATTAGCAGAGCCTGAGGACAAGGGAAGAGCAAGGCAAATATTAGTCAACACATTGTATAGATGTGTAAACCAGGCCTAAGTGTAACTGTTGATGATCACTATCAATCCTCATTCATAAAAAGCTATACGTTTCTGATTTCCCAACCTGTAAATTTAAAGGGTAATGAGGGAAAAATTAAGATCACAATTTCAAGCAAATTAACAGGTAAATACTCTGTTTTTTTGTTTGTTTTTGCCATACATTGACATGAATCAGCCACGGGTGTACATGTGTTCCCGATCCTGAACCCCCCTCCCACTTCCCTCCCCATCCCATCCCTCAGGGTCATCCCAGTGCACCAGCCCTGAGCACCCTGTCTCAGGCATCGAACCTGGACTGGCGATCTATTTCACATATGGTAATATACATGCTTCAATGCCATTCTCCCAAATCATCCCACCCTCGCCCTCTCGCACAGAGTCCAAAAAACTGCTCTATACATCTGTGTCTCTTTTGCTGTCTTGCATATAGGGTAACGGTAAATATTCTAAAATTGACCCACTTACTGCTGTCCTCAATGTGTGCTCAGGATTTAAATTATAATGAAAAATCAATTATTTAATAATTAACCTCTCCCCCGGCTTTGCTGATAGCTCAGTTGGTAAAGAATACCCCTGCAATGCAGGAGATCCTGGTTCAATTCCTGGGTCAGGAAGATCTGCTGGAGAAGGGATAGGCTACCCACTCCAGTATTCTTGGGCTTCCCTAGTGGCTCAGTTGGTAAAGAATCCGCCTGCAATGTGGGAGACATGGGTTCGATCCCTAGGTTGGGAAGATCCCCTGGAGAAGGGAAAGACTACCCACTCCAGTATTCTGGCCTAGAGAATTTCATGGACTATATATAGTCCATGGGGTCGCAAAGAGTCAGACGCAACTTTTGCTTTCATTTTCAACCTCTCCCCAATGACTTTGTCTAGTGTTGTTTCACATTATTGCTTTTCAGTAAAGAATGAAATAATGAGCAGTCTGTATATTCAAGGGTATAGTCTTCCCAGATGTCACCTACAGTTGTGAGAACTGGATCATAAAGAAGGCAGAATACCAAAGAATTGATGCCTTCGAAGTGTGGTGCTGTAGAAGAGTCCTGAAAGTCCCTTGGACAGCAAGGAGATCAATCCAGTCAATCTTAAGGGAGATCAAGCCTGAATATTCACTGGATGGATTGATGATGAAGCTGAAGCTCCAGTATTTTGGTCATCTGATGTGGATACACAACTCATCGGAAAAGTCCACAATGCTGGTAAGGATTGAGGGCAGAAGGAGAAGAGGGCATCAAAGGATGAGGTGACTGGATGGCATCACCGATGCAATGAATATGAACTTGGCAAACTCCAACTCCAGGGGGTGGTGAGGGACAGGGAGGCCTGGGGTGCTGCAGTCCATGGGGTCACAAAGAGTCTGACACAACTGGGCAGCTGAACAACAACAAACAAATTAAATACAAAACGTGTGTTTAGCTGTTGCATATAGCATGCTAGTATGCAAGGATCATAGGAGTACCAAATGTCAGTACATGAAAGATCCTTGGAATGAAATAATTGTGCAAACAAAGTGGCTGCATAGAAGTGGGCAAATGATGCAATGGCAGAAACTATTTCTTTCCATTGCTATCCTGAATTTAGTTAAGAAAATGTCTCTTGAAATATTTAAGAATGTGTGTATGAATCAAGTGTAAAAGCAAATAGAAAGGTGAATGACTGTAAGGTAAGTGGAAGTCCCTGTTAGGTCTTTTATTTTCATTCCAATTTTATAAAGTATAAATTTGGGAAATTAATTACAAGCTAGAATTTTACATACATGGGAAGTATATTTTAAATTTCAGTTCTGCAGTCTTCTTTCTATTGTTTCATTTGACAAAGCATGTAGAAGGATAATTATAATTTATACCAATAAATCTATTAACAATTTCTTCCTCTCACAATCCTTGTGACTCCCACCCACCAGTATCATAATAAATCTCTGCTTTATATGGAAATTATAAAAATAACACAATTTTTGGTGTATATATCACATTTATATTTTAAAACTAGAATTGTATATAGTATTATCTTATTTGATGCTCAAACTTCAAAGAAAAGTGAGACAGCTATTTTTTTTTCCATTCTGAATAGTGCAGCTGAGAATTTTTTGTGTTAAAGTGATGTCTTCACGTAAGTTTGTAGATTCTGAACTTGATTCTTGATTATTTGATTCTTAACTCCAATTTTTTAATTCAAGTATAAATAGATTTTATGTAAACTTTTCCCATTTTCTCATAAAATGAAATGCAGAGCCCTTGTTCTTGTTCACCCACAGGCCGCTCTGAATTGGAATCAATAAATACTTGCACATCGTTGGTTGGTTTAAAATGAAAATGTGAAAAATCTTTATTTTCTTATTTTCTTATATTAACAGAGAAGGACATATATTATCAAAGTAAAAGCTTATTTAAATGCCAAACTCTCTTAATTAAAATGGTCTGCTTTAAACACCCCTCTATAAATCATGTACATTTGGCCATTATGCTTCTGATTTAAGCAAACAAAAGGAAATATATTTTTTCTTAATCAAAATACAAGCAATCTGTACAATGTGGGTGATAATATGTAGAAGTCGTGATGTCGTTTTGTTAAGAAGATTATTTGTTTATGGGTTGTACTTTTCACTTGCCTCACTTTCTCACAAAAGGGGCATGACAAACACCTGGAAAAAAAAAAAGGGAGAACAGATTCCAGCATTTGCTGTTGCTGCTATGAGAATGCAAAGGGAACGCGAATGAGAAGCCGGGGTAAGAACTGCCTTCCCAGCCCTGAATGGGGCACTGGCGTCTTGTGTGCGGTAAATGATCATCCGAAAGCATTTTTGTTTCTCTCACTGTGCTGACAGGGGCACTATGTTAACATATGATTTCTTATAAACTACAGTATCCCTCAGTGTTAATATCCAAAATATTCAGTCATAGTTAACATGGAAATGTGTTACACAAGAAAGTGTGGAGGTTGATGTGTTTTTATACACGTGTAGACATTGTTTTCTCTTATACTGATTTATTAATATGAATAATTATAGGAGTTGATGTGAATAGGTGTATAAAGAGATTATAAAGTTAAATTATGCCCTTTTTCTTAAAAATATTATATCTTCAATGTTATGATAATTATCAAATTATACATGGTTTAGAAAACAAAAAGTATTTCTAATGATTTAGAACCATGATTTAATTAAGAATTAAATAAGAATTAAGTAAGAAATTAAAGAATTAAAAGAATTAAGTAAGAAATAAATAAGAATTAAGAACCATGCCTTTTTCTTACTTAAAGATCATATTATATCTTCAATGTTATGATGATTATCAAATTATACATGGTTTAGAAAACAAAAAGTATTTCTAATGATTTAGAACCAGTCAAGTCCATAATAATTATGCTGTTAATCACACCTAAGTTATCAAGAATATAGCTTGGTTTCCATGAATGCGTATGTGCACATTCCAGCCCTGCTCTTTAGAAATGTCAAAGCACTCTTCTAAATGGACCTTTGAGGAACATACTCTATCCTCTTTGATACTTTCCTGTTTCATTCTTAGCATTCATGTATCCTGGCATAATCATTTGTGTCATGTGTTCTAGACACTACACCTTTCATTTTTCTTCATCTGAGTCCTCTGGTTAATCACCAGAGGTGATTTATTCAATATTTATTTAATATTTAAAATGGAGTCTTAAGAATTCAATATGATAATTCAAATGTGTAAACCTAGTCCAGAATATATTGAAATTATTACCGTTCTTGATCTCTGTACTGCAGTAGTGGACACTGTTCACTGACTGTTTAACACTCACTCACCGTTTTAAATGGCTAAGCACCTTGACTTCAGTAGTAGTACCTCTCACATATAACTCAATGCACAAGGGCAAATCCTGAGTCATCTAAAACAGTTATAATGGTTCCATCCTGTGATGTGCTGATAAATATTTAACAGTCATCGTAATCTGTAGATTAAGGAGAGAAAAAGTGAGAGAGAGAAAAAGAGAGAGATCCTGAATTGTAATGTGTAATAATTATTTTACTGTAAATATTGTAAACATGGAGTATACTAAGCTAGTATCATGATTTGTCTCTGAATAAGCAGTTACAGCTTGACATCCACGATCAGCTGTCATGAACTGATTCAAGCCAACTGATCTCATCTCTCATGCTGGAAATGGTTACATGAGGAAACTTGGTTTTGATGTGATTAGACATGTGTCCCAATACTGGCTAATGCGGTTCTTCTTAATCACCCTGCAATCCCACACATCTTTCTAAAAACATCCAGAATGAGCTGTTCAATTTTAACCTATCCACATCATCAGAAAGATAGATAGATAGATAGATAGATAGATTAGTCAGTCACTTCAGTTGCTCAGTCATGTCTGACTCTTTGCAACCCCATGGACTGCAGCACACCAGGCTTCCCTGTCTGACACCAACTCCTGGAGCTTGCCCAAACTCATGTGCATCGACTCGGTGATGCCATCCAACCATCTCATCCTCTGTCATCCTATTCTCCTCCTGCCTTCAATCCCTCCCAGCATCAGAGTCTTTTCCAATGATTCAATTCTTCACATCAGGTGCCCAGAGTATTGGAGTTTCAGCTGCAGCATCAGTCTTTCCAATGAATATTCAGGACTGATTTCCTTTAGAGTTGACTGGCTTCATCTCCCTGCAGTCCAAGAGATTCTCAAGAGTCTCTCTTGAAGAATTTTCCAGTTTGTTGTGATCCACACAGTCAAAGGTTATGGCATAGTCAGTGAAGCAGAAGTAGATGTTTTTCTGGAATACTCTTGCTTTTTCTATGATCTAGTGGATGTTGGCTGGAGAAGGCAATGGCACCCCACCCCATTCCAGTACTCTTGCCTGGAAAATCCCATGGATGGAGGAGCCTGGTAGGCTGTAGTCCATGGGGTTGCTAAGAGTCAGACACGACTGAGCGACTTCCCTTTCACTTCTCACTTTTGTGCATTGGAGAAGGAAATGGCAACCCACTCCAATGTTCTTGCCTGGAGAATCCCAGGGACGGGGGAGCCTGATGGGCTTCCGTCTATGGGGTTGCACAGAGTTGGACACGACTGAAGTGACTTAGCAGCAGCAGCAGCAGCAGCAGTGGATGTTGGCAGTTTGATCTCTGGTTCTTTTGCCTTTTTTTTTTTTTTCCTCTTCTTAATTTAATTTAATTTAATTTTTTAAATTTACAATATTGTATTGGTTTTGCTATATATCAAAATGAATCCGCCACAGGTATACATGTGTTCCCCATCCTGAACCCTCCTCACTCCTCCCTCCCCATACCATCCCTCTGGGTCGTCCCAGTGCACCAGCCCCAAGCATCCAGTATCGTGCATCAAACCTGGACTGGTGACTCGCTTCATATTTGATATTATACATGTTTCAATGCCATTCTCTCAAATCATCCCCCCCACCCCCGCCACAGAGTCCAAAAGACTGTTCTATACATCTGTGTCTCTTTTGCTGTCTCACATACAGGGTTGTCATTACCATCTTTCTAAATTCCATATATATGTGTTAGTATACTGTATTGGTGTTTTTCTTTCTGGCTTACTTCACTCTGTATAATAGGCTCCAGTTTCATCCACCTCATTAGAACTGATTCAAATGTATTCTTTTTAATGGCTGAGTAATACTCCATTGTGTATATGTACCACTGCTTTCTTATCCATTCATCTGCTGATGGACATCTAGGTTGCTTCCATGTCCTGGCTATTATAAACAGTGCTGTGATGAACATTGGGGTACACGTGTCTCTTTCAATTCTGGTTTCCTCAGTGTGTATACCCAGCAGTAGGATCGCTGGGTCATAAGCAAGTTCTATTTCCAGTATTTTAAGGAATCGCCACACTGTTCTCCATAGTGGCTGTACTAGTTTGCATTCCCACCAACAGTGTAAGAGGGTTCCCTTTGCTCCACACCTTCTCCAGCATTTATTGCTTGTAGACTTTTGGATTGCAGCCATTCTGACTGGCGTGAAATGGTACCTCATAGTGGTTTTGATTTGCATTTCTCTGATAATGAGTGATGTTGAGCGCTTTTCATGTGTTTGTTAGCCATCTGTATGTCTTCTTTGGAGAAATGTCTGTATAGTTCTTTGGCCCATTTTTTGATTGGGTCATTTATTTTTCTGGAGTTGAGCTGAAGGAGTTGCTTGTATATTTTTGAGATTAGTTGTTTGTCAGTTGCTTCATTTGCTATTATTTTCTCCCATTCTGAAGCCTGGACAGTATGGTACTGGCATAAAGACAGAAATATAGATCAATGGAACAAAGTAGAAAGCCCAGAGATAAATCCTCACACATATGGACACCTTATCTTTGACAAAGGAGGCAAGAATATACAATGGATTAAAGACAATCTCTTTAACAAGTGGTGCTGGGAAAACTGGTCAACCACTTGTAAAAGAATGAAACTAGAACACTTTCTAATACCATACACAAAAATAAACTCAAAATGGATTAAAGGTCTAAATGTAAGACCAGAAACTCCTAGAGGAGAACATGGGCAAAACACTCTCCGACATACATCACAGCAGGATCCTCTATGACCCACCTCCCAGAATATTGGAAATAAAAGCAAAAATAAATAAATGGGACCTAATTAAACTTAAAAGCTTCTGCACAACAAAGGAAACTATAAGCAAGGTGAAAAGACAGTCCTCTGCCTTTCTAAATCCAGCTTCAATATCTGGAAGTTCTTGATTCATGTACTGCTGAGTCTAGCTTGAGAATTTTAATGATTACTTTGCTAGCATGTGAGATGAGGTAGATAGATGAGATATATAAATAGCTGGAGATTATAGATAAATTTGAATTGAAAACATGCATACTTATAATTGTTGAGCTTCTTTAATTGAGATATTTTCATATTTACTGAGAGCTATTAATATTTTCCTATGAACTTGATTTTTTTTATCAACAATACATCTTGTTATTGAAGATTCTTTTATAGTTGGCAATCTGATGTTTTAAAAACCTTATGTTTGACGTTGAACATTTATTTTATCTCCCAAAAGTTTTCGTTTACATTTGTCTTTTTAAAAAAATCTGTGAATGTTTGTTTTCTATTTGCTGTTGGGTTCCTGTTTTTTATATTAACTTACGTGTATTTGTTATGTAAAAGATGCAAGCCCTCCAACATACACAGCAAATATTTTACCCAACTTATCTAAACAAGGCTGCAATAGTTAAACATTACATTATGAAATTAAAAGATGCTTACTCCTTGGAAGGAAAGTTATGACCAACCTAGATAGCATATTCAAAAGCAGAGATATTACTTTGTCAACAAAGGTCCGTCTAGTCAAGGCTATGGTTTTTCCAGTGGTCATGTATGAATGTGAGAGTTGGACTGTGAAGAAAGCTGAGCACCAAAGAATTGATGCTTTTGAACTGTGGTGTTGGAAAAGACTCTTGAGAGTCCCTTGGACTGCAAGGAGATCTAACTAGTCCATTCTAAAGGGGATCAGTCCTGGATGTTCATTGGAAGGACAGGCTGAAGCTGAAACTCCAGTACTTTGGCCACCTCATGCGAAGAGTTGACTCATTGGAAAAGACTCTGATTCTGGGAAGGATTGGGGGCAGGAGGAGAAGGGGACGACAGAAGATGAGATGGCTGGATGGGATCACGGACTCGACAGACATGAGTCTGAGTGAAGTCCGGGAGTTGGTGATGGACAGGGAGGCCTGGTGTGCTGCAATTCATGGAGTTGCAAAGAGTCGGACAAGACTGAGCGACTAAACTGAACTGAACATTTTTCTCTGCTGTTACTAGCTTTTCCACAATTGCTTCTTTCATCATAATTCTTCACACTGAAATAATAAAAATAGTCACATATTTCTTAATATTTTATTAACAGTTATTCTTCCAGGGTTTGAATAAATATGCACAAAAAAATTCTTATCCCGTGATTTCTACTCATCAAGAGGGAATAGGGAGGCTCTGAGAGATGATGTGAGATCCAAGCTTGAGGGAGTATCAGGTATGTCCCCTGATTCTGTACTTGCTTTTTTTTTCCATTTCGAGTTGTCCTTTGCATATCATCAGTTCAGTTCAGTTCAGTTCAGTCGCTCAGTCGTGTCCGACATCCAACCAATCTATCCTAAAGATCAGTCCTGTATATTCATTGGAAGGACTTATGTTGAGCTGAAACTCCAATACTTTGGCCACCTGATGCAAAGAGCTGACTCATTTGAAAAGACCCTGATATTGGGAAAAATTGAGGGCAGGAGGAGAAGGGGACAACAGAGGATGAGATGATTAGATGGCATCAGTGACTCAATGGGCATGAGTTTGGGGAAACTCCAGGGGTTGGCAATGGACAATGAGGCCTGGCGTGCTGCGGTCTATGGGGTCACAAAGAGTCAGACACGACTGAGCGACTGAATTGAACTGACCTGGAAATACATTCCCCCTTCTCTGAAGATTTTATGTAAATTTAATCTTGAATTGCAATTTTAAATGGACAGGCCCCAATAATGATTATTTTCTCCATTGGATGCTGATCTCAAAAACATACATACATGAAAGGCATATATATGTGTGTGTGTGTGTGTGTGTGAAAGGCATTATCCTTGCTGTTTCTCTGACTTAGTCAGCACACACCATTTATTCTTAGTAGTAGAATTTGGGAGAAAGCCTAAAACCCACTCTGCTAACCTCAGGCTGACTTTGTGCTTTTATATCAAATTGAACCACCACATCTACTGATTGCACAAAAGCATAATTGGCTAAGCCTGCTGCTTCTCTCATAACAATATCATAGTTATATGTTCCAAAATAAAATTTCTACCTTCCTCGGCTTTCAGCTGTCTCCATTATTGATCAAATTGCAATATTAACACCTCAAATTCCCTCTCTTAGTTTTTCTTCATGACGCATTCACTTAAAAGCCAAGAAAAGGAAAAAGCATCTTCTGTGAATATCTCCGTACTTTTCTATACCTACTCTTGGTTTGAAGTAAAAATGTTCATGGTAAAGAACTGCCATAAAAATACAATTAAGTGTATACATTAAAAAATTTTTCATAGCTCTTTTGCTTTCATTTTGCACATTGTACCTTTTAAATGTTCTAGCGTCCATGAAGACTTGAGTCCTTCTTATAGAATAAATGAATGTGATTAAAATTATTATATTAAGGAGCTTATTATATAAACAAGCACATGTGTTATTGTTTTCAAAGCAGCATATTCATAAAATGGCTATGGCAGACAAGGTTCTCTTTAATTGACTTACATCTGTACTTAAAATAATCTCTAAACTATGAGTGAAATGTCCATTTACCCATCGTGTATTGTGTTTTTATCTTTGTTTTAAAGAAAATCTCCCCCAACAGTCAATTCTGAGTAGATGTACAGTCTTTTCCATTTACTATGAGTCCTGTTGATACTCAGAATCAGTACCTTTGGCACTATTAACACAGTAATACTTTTTTAACATTTGCTCTTGTCAGCCACACCCCTGGAAACTGGATCACCGGTGTAGGTAGAAATAGTACATGGAGCTCCCCTTCACACCACTTGGCACTTTATGCTTTTTTTTTTTTTTTTTGCTTTAGTTTAGTTCAGTTCAGTCTCTCAGTCATGTCCGACTCTTTGGGACCTTATGTACTGCAGCATGTCAGGTCTCCCTGTCCATTAACAACTCCTGGAGCTTGCTCAAACTCATGTGCTTTGACTCGGTGACGCCATCCAACCATCTCATCCTCTGTCGTCCCCTTTTCCCACCTTCAATCTTTCCTAGCATAAAGGTCTTTTCCAATGAGTCAGTAATTCGCATCAGGTGACCAAAGCATTGGAGCTTCAGCTTCAGTATCAGTCCTTCCAATGAATATTCAGGATTGATTTCCTTTAGGATTGACTGATTGGATCTCCTTGCAGTCCAAGGGATTCTGAAGAGGTTTCTCCAACTCCACAGTTCAAAAGCATCAGTTCTTCAGCACTCAGCTTTCTTTATGGTCCAACTTTCACTTCCATACATGACTACTGGAAAAACCATAGCTTTGACTAGACAGATGTTTGTTGGCAAAGTAAGATCTCTGCTTTTTAATATGATGTCTAGATTGGTCATAGATTTTCTTCCAAGGAGGAAGTGTCTTTTAATTTCATGACTGTAATCACAGTCTGCAGTGATTTTGGAGCTCAAGAAAATAAAGTCTGTCACTGTTTCCACTGTTTCCCCATCTATTTGCCATGAAGTGATGGGACAGAATGCTATGATCTTAGTTTTTTGAATATTGAGTTTTAAGCCAACTTTTTCACTCTTCTCTTTCACATTCAACAAGAGGCTCTTTAGTTCTTCTTTGCTTTCTGCCATAAGGGTGATGTCATCTGTGTATCTGAGGTTATTGATATTTCTCCCAGCAGTCTTGATTCCAGCTTATGCTTCATTCAGCCTTCCATTCCAAGTGATGTACTCTGCATATAAAGTTTCTTCTTTTTTTTTTTTTTTTTTGCTTAAATTTATGTATTTATTGAAGGCTAATTACTTTACAATATTGTACTGGTTTTGCCATACAATGACATGAATCCACCATGGGTGTACATGTGTTCCCCATCCTGATGCCCCCCTCCCACTTCCCTCCCCATCCCATTCCTCTGGGTCATCCCAGTGCAACAGCCCCGAGCATCCTGTATCATGCATCGATCCTGAACTGGCGATTCATTTCACATATGATAATATACATGTTTCAATGCCATTCTCCCAAATCATCCCACCCTTGCCCTCTCCCACAGAGTCCAAAACACTGTTCTATACATTTGTGTCTCTTTTGCTGTCTCACATAGGGTTATCGTTAGCATCTTTCTAAATTCCATATATATGCGTTAGTGTGGTCATGGATGGATGTGAGAGTTGGACTGTGAAGAAGGCTGAGCACTGAAGAATTGATGCTTTTGAACTGTGGTGTTGGAGAAGACTCTTGAGAGTCCCTTGGATTGCAAGGAGATCCAACCAGTCCATTCTGAAGGAGATCAGCCCTGGGATTTCTTTGGAGGGAATGATGCTAAAGCTGAAACTCCAGTACTTTGGCCACCTCATGTGAAGAGTTGACTCATTGGAAAAGACTCTGATGTTGGGAGGAATTAGGGGCAAGAGGAGAAGGGGACGACAGAGGATGAGATGGCTGGATGGCATCATTGACTCGATGGACGTGAATCTGAGTGAACTCCTGGAGTTTGTGATGGACAGGGAGGCCGGGCGTGCTGTGATTCATAGGGTCTCAAAGAGTCGGACACAACTGAGCGACTGAACTGAACTGAACTGATACTGTATTGGTGTTTTTCTTTCTGGCTTACTTCACTCTGTATAATAGGCTCCAGTTTCATCCACCGCATTAGAACTGATTCAAATGTATTATTTTTAATGGCTGAGTAATACTCCATTGTGTATATGTACCACTGCTTTCTTATCCATTCATCTGCTGATGGACATCTAGGTTGCTTCCTTGTCCTGACTATTATAAACAGTGCTGTGATGAACATTGGGGTACATGTGTCTCTTTCAATTCTGGTTTCCTCAGTGTGTATGCCCAGCAGTGGGATTGCTGGATCATAAGGCAGTTCTATTTCCAGTTTTTTAAGGAATCTCCACACTGTTCTCCATAGTGGCTGTACTAGTTTGCATTCCCACCAATAGTGTAAGAGGGTTCCCTTTTCTCCACACCCTCTCCAGCATTTATAGCTTGTAGACTTTTGGATAGCAGCCATTCTGACTGGTGTGAAATGGTACCTCATTGTGGTTTTGATTTGCATTTCTCTGATAATGAGTGATGTTGAGCATCTTTTCATGTGTTTGTTAGCCATCTGTATGTCTTCTTTGGAGAAATGTCTGTATAGTTCTTTGGCCCATTTTTTGATTGGGTCATTTATTTTTCTGGAATTGAGCTGAAGGAGTTGCTTGTATATTTTTGAGATTAATTCTTTGTCAGTTGCTTCATTTGCTATTATTTTCTCCCATTCTGAAGGCTGTCTTTTCATCTTGCTTATAGTTTCCTTTGTTGTGCATAAGCTTTTAAGTTTAATTAGGTCCCATTTGTTTATTTTTGCTTTTATTTCCAATATTCTGGGAGGTAGGTCATAGAGGATCCTGCTGCGATTTATGTCGGAGAGTGTTTTGCCTATGTCTTCCTCTAGGAGTTTTATAGTTTCTGGCCTTACATTTAGATCTTTAATCCATTTTGAGTTTATTTTTGTGTATGCTGTTAAAAAGTGTTCTAATTTCATTTTTTTATAAGTCGTTGACCAGTTTCTCCAGCACCACTGGTTAAAGAGATTGTCTTTAATCCATTGTATATTCTTGCCTCCTTTGTCAAAGATAAAGTGTCCATATGTGCATGGATTTATCTCTGGGCTTTGTATTTTGTTCCATTGATCTATATTTCTGTCTTTGTGCCAGTACCATACTGTCCTGATGACTGTGGCTTTGTAGTAGAGCCTGAAGTCAGGCAGGTTGATTCCTCCAGTTCCATTCTTCTTTCTCAAGATTGCTTTGGCTAGTCAAGGTTTTTTGTATTTCCATACAAATTGTGAAATTATTTGTTCTAGCTCTGAAAAATACCATTGGTAGCTTGATAGGGATTACATTGAATCTATAGATTCCTTTGGGTAGTATATTCATTTTCATTATATTAATTCTTCTGATCCATGAACATGGTATATTTCTCCATCTATTAGTGTCTTCTTTGATTTCTTTCACCAGTGTTTTATATTTTTCTATTTATAGGTCTTTTGTTTCTTTAGGTAGATATATTCCTAAGTATTTTATTCTTTTCGTTGCCATGGCGAATGTAATTGTTTCTTTAATTTCTCTTTCTGTTTTCTCATTGTTAGTGTATAGGAATGCAAGGTATTTCTGTGTGTTGATTTTATATCCTGCAACTTTACTATATTCATTGATTAGTTCTAGTAATTTTCTGGTGGAGTCTTTAGGGTTTTCTATGTAGAGGATCATGTCATCTACAAACAGTGAGTTTTATTTTTTTCTTTTCCAATCTGGATTCCTTTTATTTCTTTTTCTGCTCTGGTTGCTGTGGCCAAAACGATGTTGAATAGTAGTAGTGAGAGTCGCCACCCTTGTCTTGTTCCTGACTTTAGGGGAAATGCTTTCAATTTTTCACCCTTGAGGATAATTTTTGCTGTGGGTTTGTCATATATAGCTTTTATTATGTTGAGGTATGTTCTTTCTATTCCTGCTTTCTGGAGAGTTTTTATCATAAATGGATGTTGAATTTTGTCAAAGGCTTTCTCTGCATCTATTGAGATAATCATATGGTTTTTATTTTTCAATTTGTTAATGTGGTGCATTACATTGATTGATTTACAGATATTGAAGAATCCTTGCATTCCTGGGACAAAGCCCACTTGGTCTTGATGTATGATTTTTGTAATATGTTGTTGAATTCTGCTAGAATTTTGTTAAGGATTTTTGCCTCTATGTTAATCAGTGATATTGGCCTATAGTTTTCTATTTTTGTGGCATCTTTGTCAGGTTTTGGTATTAGAGTGATGGTGCCTTATAGAATGAGTTTGGAAGTTTACCTTCCTCTGCAATTTTCTGGAAGAGTTTGAGTAGGATAGGTGTTAGCTCTTCTCTAAATTTTTGGTAGAATTCAGCTGTGAAGCCATCTGGTCCTGGGCTTTTGTTTGCTGGAAGCTGTTTGATTACAGTTTCAATTTCCATGCTTGTGATGGGTCTGTTAAGATTTTCTATTTCTTCCTGGTCGAGTTTTGGAAAGTTGTACTTTTCTAAGAATTTGTCCATTTCTTCCAAGTTATCCTTTTTATTGGCATATAGTTGCTAATAGTAGTCTCTTATGATCCTTTGTATTTCTGTGTTGTCTGTGGTGATCTTTCTATTTTTATTTCTAATTTTGTTGATTTGATTTTTCTCCCTTTGTTTCTTGATGAGTCAGGCTAATAGTTTGTTAATTTTATTTAACTTCTTAAAGAACCAGCTTTTGGCTTTGTTGATTTTTGCTATGGTCTCCTTTGTTTCTTTTATATTTATTTCTGCCCTAATTTTTAAGATTTCTTTCCTTCTACTAACCCTTTTTTCATTTCTTCCTTTCTAGTTGCTTTAGGTGTAGAGTTAGGTTATTTATTTTACTTTTTTCTTGTTTCTTGAGGTAAGCCTGTATTGCTATGAACCTTCCCCTTAGCACTGCTTTTACAGTGTCACATAGGTTTGGGGTTGTTGTGTTTTCATTTTCATTCATTTCTATGCATATTTTGATTTCTTTTTTTATTTCTTCTGTGATTTATTGGTTATTCAGCAGTGTGTTGTTCAGCCTTCATATGTTGGAATTTTTAATAGTTTTTCTCCTATAATTGACATCTAATCTTACTGCATTGTGGTCAGAAAAGATGCTTGGAATGATTTCAATTTTTTTGAATTTACCAAGGCTAGATTTATGGCCCAGGATGTATCTATCTTGAAGAAGGTTCCGTGTGCACTTGAGAAAAAAGTGAAATTCATTGTTTTGGGGTGAAATGTCCTAAAGATATCAATTAGGTCTAACTGGTATATTGTATCATTTAAAGTTTGTGTTTCCTTGTTAATTTTCTGTTTAGTTGATCATAGGTGTGAGTGGGGTATTAAAGTCTCCCACTATTATTGTGTTATTATTAATTTCTCCTTTCATACTTGTTAGCATTTGTCTTACATATTGTGGTGCTCCTATATTGGGTGCATATAAATTTATAATTGTTATATTTTCTTCTTGGATTGATCTTTTGATCATTATGTAGTGTCCTTCTTTGTCTCTTTTCAGAGCCTTTGTTATAAAGTCTATTTTATCTGTTATGAGTATTGCTACTTCTGCTATCTTTTGGTGTCTATCTGCGTGGAATATCTTTTTCCAGCCCTTCACTTTCAGTCTGTATGTGTCCCTTGTTTTGAGGTGGGTCTCTTGTAGACAACATATATAGTGGTCTTGTTTTTGTATCCTTTCAGCCAGTGTTTGTCTTTTGGTTGGGGCATTCAACCCATTTATATTTAAGGTAATTATTGGTAAGTATGATCCCATTGCCATTTACTTTATTATTTTGAGTTCACCCTTTCTGTGTTTCCTGTCTAGAGAAGACCCTTCAACGTTTGTTGGAGAGCTGGTTTGGTGGTGCTGAATTCTCTCAACTTTTGCTTGTCTGTAAAGCTTTTGATTTCTCCTTCATGTTTTAATGAGATCCTTGCTGGGTACAGTAATCTGGGCTGTAGGTTACTTTCTTTCATCACTTTAAGTATGTCTTGCCTTCCCTTCTGGCTTGAAGAGTTTCTATTGAAAGATCAGCTGTTATCCTTATAGGAATCCCCTTGTGTGTTATTTGTTGTTTTTCCCTTGCTACTTTTAATATTTGTTCTTTGTGTTTGATCTTTGTTAATTTGATTAATATGTGTCTTGGGTGTTTTGCCTTTGGTTTATCCTGTTTGGGACTCTCTGGGTTTCTTGGACTTGGGTGACTATTTCGTTCCCCATTTTAGGGAAGTTTTCAACTATCATCTCCTCAAGTATTTTCTCATGGCCTTTCTTTTTGTCTTCTTCTTCTGGGACTCCTATGACTCAAATGTTGGGGCATTTAACATTGTCCCAGAGGTCTCTGAAGTTGTCCTCATTTCTTTTAATTCTTTTTTTCTTTTTTCCTCTCTGTTTCATTTATTTATACCATTTTATCTTCTATCTCACTAATCCTATCTTCTGCTTCAGTTATTCTATTGTTGGTTCCCTCCAGAGAGTTTTTGATCTCATTTATTGCATTATTCATTATATATTGACTCTTTTTTATTTCTTCTAGGTCCTTGTTAAACATTTCTTGCATCTTCTCGATCTTTGTCTCTAGGCTATTTTTCTGTAACTCCATTTTGTTTTCAAGATTTTGGATCATTTTCACTATCATTATTTGGAATTCTTTTTCAGGTAGATTCCCAATCTCTTTCTCTTTTGTTTGGTTTGGTGGGCATTTATCCTCTTCTTTTACCTGCTGGGTATTTTTTTGCCTTTTCATCTTGTTTATATTGCTGTGTTTGGGGTAGCCTTTCCGTATTCTGGCAGTTTGTGGTTCCTCTTTATTGTGGCATTTCCTTGCTGTGGGTGGAGTTGGACATGTGGCTTGTCAAGGTTTCCTGGTTAGGGGAGCTTGTGTCAGTGTTCTGGTGGGTGGAGCTGGATTTCTTCTTTCTGGAGTGCACTGAAGTGTCCAGTAATGAGTTTTGAGGTGTCAGTGGGTTTGGTGTGACTTTGGTCAGCCTGTATACTGAAGCTCAGGGCTATGTTCCTGTGTTGCTGGAGAATCTGCGTGGTAAGCCTTTCTCTGGAACTTGTTGGCCTTGGGTGGTGCTTGATTTCAGTGTAGGTATGGAGGCATTAGATGAGCTCATATCAATGTTCCCTGGAGTCAGGAGTTCTCTGGTGTTCTCAGGGTTTGGACTTAAGCCTCCTGCCTCTGGTTTTCAGTCTTATTCTTACAGTAACCTCAAGACTTCTCCATCTATACAGCACCGAGGATAAAATATCTAGGTTAATGATGAAAAGTTTCTCCACAGTGAGGGAAACCCAGAGAGGTACACAGAGTTACATGGAAAAGAGAAGATGGAGGAGGGAGATAGAAGTGACCAGGAGAAGAAAAGGGGAAATCAAAAGGAGCAAGAGCAAGCTAACCAGTAATCACTTCCCTATGTTGGAAAAGACTCTGATGCTGGGAGGGACTGGGGGCAGGAGGAGAAGGGGACGACAGAGGATGAGATGGCTGGATGGCATCACCAACTCGATGGATGTGAGTTTGAATGAACTCCAGGACTTGGTGATGGACAGGGAGGCCTGGCATGCTGCAATTCATGGGGTCACAAAGAGTTGGACATGACTGAGTGACTGAAATGAACTGAACTGAACTGATGTGCTCTCCACAGTCTGGAGCCCTCAGAGATGTTCACGGAGTTTTACAGAGAAGGGAAGAGGGAGGAAGGAGACAAAGCCTGCTTGCAGTTTGGTAGATGATGCCTCTGTGGGGCCACGATTGCCCCCTTCTGGCTCTGGCTGCCCTCGCCTGCCTATCTCCAGCGGGGGGTGGGCCAGTCCACAGCCAGCTAGCTCTGCTCAGTCCTTTGTTCTGTGAGCGGGCCTGACAGTGTTTTAGGTTAGGGCTTTTCACAGGATAGCTATCCCACAGTCTGGTTTGCTATCTCAGGTTAGTTCCTTCAGATTGCCTCAGGGCATTCAGGCCTGGTCCTTACTCTAAGCAATGCAGCCCAGGCCTCCCTGCCCAGCCCCTGCTTGCTAGTGGGAGACGAAAGCCTCTGAGGTGTTTCTCTGCTGGGAGTTGCCTTAGGCACATAATCTGTGGGTTTTAACTATTTATTTTTCCTCCCAGTTATGTTGCCCTCTGAGGTTCCAAGGCTCGCCACAGATTCACCGGTGAGAGTGCTTCCTGGTGTTTGGAAACTTCTCTCTTGTTTACGACGCCCTTCCCAGGATGGATCTCCGTCCCTCCCTCTTTTGTCTTTCTTTTTGTCTTTTATATTTTTTCCCCTACCTCCTTTTGAAAACAATGGGCTGCCTTTCTGGGTGCCTGCTGTCCTCTGCCAGCATTCAGAAGTTGTTTTGTGGAATTTGCTCAGCATTCAAATGTTCTTTCGATGAATTTGTGGGGGAGAAAGTGGTCTCCCCATCCTATTCCTCCACCATCTTAGGACCGCCCCTCTACATATACGTTAAATAAGCAGGGTGACTATATTCAGCCTTGATGTACTCCTTTCCCAATTTGGAACCAGCTTATACAACCTTAAACTTGAATTTTTATCTGAGAAGATCCTATGACTGCCCATTTTTCTTGAATGTTAGAAAGACACCAGGGAGATTGGGGTTCCCAAAGCAGAGACAGTATATATTCTTCTTAATTTCCTTAACACACTAACACAGTGCTTAGTTTATAGATAAACATTCAGTAAATATTACTAAAGTGAATTGACAGAGATTTGTATATGCTATAAATATTCCAATCTCAGCCCCATAAAAGTACACAAATTTGTGCTGTTCTTTGTAAGAATGTCCTTGGATATCTTTTAAATAAAGCTTTGATGGGTTAGCAGGAGGAAAAAGGTAATCAAACCAGTAAGTCGTTTTATGAGAATGGGAAGGGAGGGTGCTGTGAGGAGATAAGACAAAATAGGAGTGAAGTCAAAGGCAAAAAGTTCAAACCAAAGAATCAAAAACATAGCATTATCAAAACAAATGGGAAAAACCTATGTTTTGAAACTATAAAAACTGGGGGTATGGAAGAATACCATTCAGATTAATAAACAGAAGGAGTGGGTCCTAACAGAGACTTAACTTCCGATGAATATAAATATTACTCTGTACAAGGTTTTGCCTGTTGATCCTGACACATCTGTCTCTTTCTTTTTCCAAGTACCTGTTAACTCAGGATAAACCAAATGAAATAGAGAGAAAGAATCAGAAGATTCTTAATTCAAATGTGATATTTACATTTAGAATATCTTCCAGAGTTCAAGGAAATTTCCATAAGGAAGTCAATGTTTGTTTCTCCAGTTCACTGCTGTATGTTACTACACTCAGCTAGCGCTGGAAACAAGCTTGAGATGACTTTGTACGTGCAGAGAGAAATAACGAGAGGAAAGCTGGAAGAAGTAGGGAAGTGAAGATGTGCTATTTCCCATCACCACCAGCAGAAAGGACTTGGGCTCTTTTTACTGAATCTTTCATTTAATCTTTTTCTGCCCTGACACAGAACATATATTATTAGTTTACCTCTAAATGTATTATTCCTTTAATATGAGAACCAAGGTATATAAAAAAGATTGAGAATAATGATTCTGCTGAGGGCCTTGCTGATATTTCCTCTCTGCCTCCAGCTCTGAAAAGCAATGAGTGTTCTTAGAGACTTACTAGGCTCCATTGACAATCACGGTATTGATTCTAAAAGAAGGAAGAAAAATAGACCTGCTTGTTTGTGTGCATGTGTTAAACTATCTGGAAGCAGGATTTATCTATGGAAAATGTTTGTATCAATATTATTTACAAACCTAGTGGCAGAGGGAAAATATGTGAATGGATATGTTGTACAGCATTAGTTATAGGTAATAATACACAGCAATTTCTCCATCATTTTCTATGCTTAATAAAGCTAATAATAGTCTTAGATATTGGATAGCTTATTTGCATCTTTCCTTAAAGGAAACATTAACAGAGATTCCTAAACAATAAAATACCAATTTTTAACATTAAAAATATATAAAGAATAAAACTAGAGATTGTCATCAGATCAGATCAGATCAGTTGCTCAGTGGTGTCCGACTCTTTGCGACCACACGAATCGCAGCACACCAGGCCTCCCTGTCCAACACCAACTCCCGGAGTTCACTCAGACTCACGTCCATCGAGTCAGTGATACCATCCAGCCATCTCATCCTCTGTCATCCCCTTCTCCTCTTGCCCCCAATCCCTCCCAGCATTAGAGTCTTTTCCAATGAGTCAACTCTTCACATGAGGTGGCCAAAGTACTGGAGTTTCAGCTTCAGCATCATTCCCTCCAAAGAAATCCCAGGGCTGATCTCCTTCAGAATGGACTGGTTGGATCTCCTTGCTGTCCAAGGGACTCTCAAGAGTCTTCTCCAACACCACAGTTCAAAATCATCAATTCTTCGGTGCTCAGCTTTCTTCACAGTCCAACTCATATCCATACATGACCACTGGAAAAACCATAGCCTTGACTAGCCGGACCTTTGTTGGCAAAATAATGCCTCTGCTTTCCAATATGCTATCTAGGTAGGTCATAACTTTTCTCCCAAGGAGTAAGCATCTTTTAATTTCATGGCTGCAGTCACCATCTGCAGTGATTTTGGAGCCTCACAAAACAAAGTCTGACCCTGGTTCCACTGTTTCCCCATCTATTTCCCATGAAGTGATGGGACCAGATGCTATGATCCTAGTTTTCTGAATGTTGAACTTTAAGCCAACTTTTTCACTCTCCTCTTTCATCAAGAGGCTCCTTAGTTCCTCTTCATTTTCTGCCCTAAGGGTGGTGTCATCTGCTTATCTGAGGTTATTGATATTTCTCCCAGCAATCTTGATTCCAGCTTGTGCTTTTTCCAGCCCAGCATTTCTCATGATGTACTCTGCATAAAAGTTAAATAAGCAGAGTGACAATATACAGCCTTGATGTACTCCTTTCCCAATTTGGAACCAGTCTGTTGTTCCATGTCCAGTTCTAACTGTTGCTTCTTGACCTGCATACAAATTTCTCAGGAGGTAGGTCACGTGGTCTGGTATTCCCATCTTTTTAACAATTTTCCAGTTTGTTGTAATCCACACAGTCAAAGGCTTTGGTATAGTCAATACAGGAGAAGTAGATACTTTTCTGGAACTCTCTGGCTTTTTCGATGATCCAATGGATATTGGCAATTTTATGTGTATATATATATATATATAGAGAGAGAGAGAGAGAGAGAGACAAAGTGTGTATATATATATGTAGTGAGTGAAGTCGCTCAACTGTGTCCAACTCTGCGACTCTGTGGACTCTAGCCCACGAGGCTCCTCTATCTATGGGATTCTCCAGGCAAGAATACTGGAGTGGGTTGCCATCTCCTTCTCCAGGGAAATACAGATATATACATTCTTGTCACTGTTTTTAAGAGGTATTAACTCACCCATTGCTCCCAAGAGCTTCACCAGACAGCAGACATTTATCTACATATTCAGAGAAGGAAACTAGCATATAAAGAAGATTAAGTAGAACATTGCCATTCACTCAAATTTGAAGAAGTTCTCTATTCCACAACCTACATTTTATTCTATGTCCTGTGGTTGTTTTGTTCAAAAATAAGATAATTTATGGGAGAAGGCAATGGCAACCCACTCCAGTACTCTTGCCTGGAAAATCCCATGAACATAGGAGCCTGATAGGCTGCAGTCCATGGAGTCGCAAAGAGTCGGACGTGACTGAGCGACGTCACTTTCACTTTTCACTTTCACGCATTGGAGAAGGAAATGTCAACCCACTCCAGTGTTCTTGCCTGGAGAATCCTAGGGATGGCAGAGTCTGGTGGGCTGCCTTCTATGGGGTCGCACAGAGTTGGACAAGACTGAAGCGACTGAAGCAGCAGCAGCAGCAAGCTATTTTATTACTATTGTTATTGTGTTTTAAAAATCCCCATTGGGGAAGAGAATAATACCATTAAAAACAAAGTTACAGAAGAATATTTTATGACATGGCAGGATACAATACAGACTGTAAAGTGAAGGATAGACATTATCACTCTTGGTCAGTCCTGGAGAGTAGAGAAGACAAGGGATAATTAATATACACCAAGTGGTGATCTTCATATCTATTTGGTGGGCTGTGCATTGGAGAAGGAAATGGCAACCCACTCCAGTGTTCTTGCCTGGAGAATCCCAGGGATGGGGGAGCCTGGTGGGCTGCCATCTGTGGGGTCACACAGAGTCAGACACGACTGAAGTGACTTAGCAGCAGCAGCAGCAGCTGATTTTTAGTTGTTTTCCTTTTGCTTACATTTTCTTTACATATTCTACAATGAACCTCTTCAATTCTTATAGTATCAAAATATGTTTGTTTTAGTGTGCTGGTTTATTTAGTGCTGGTCCCTCTGAAAGATTTAAGAAGCTAAGCAAATTAGTCTTATTTACTTTAGCAGAAATCTTTTCAGTCGGTAGGAAGTAGTCATTTGCTCCTAAAGGTGGATTGATAGTAAATAGCTTATTATTTTAAGCATGATTCACAAGATTGCAATTATTTTTTAACCTTAGTTTTTTGGTTTTGTGTTTGCTGCATTTTTAAAGTGTGTTTCCACCCTTAGAAAAGTCACTTATATTGAACCTATCATAAATTAACCAACATAACCTTATAATATGAATATTTTCTCAGGATTCCAATAAGCCAATCCAACAATTTGACTGAAGCTGTTTAAAATCCTGACACAGAAGGAATATTTCTTTCAACCTTATTTTAAGCACTCAACATTTAAATTCCTGCTTTGATATTTTCAGATTTTAATTTCTTTTAAATTCCCCTCAATAGGTGATTTTTCTGGGTTTGTTTTTAATACTAGAAAGTGAAAGTCACTCAGTCGTGTCTGACTTTTTGCGACCCCATGAACTGTAGTCCATGGAATTCTCCAGGCCAGAACACTGGAGTAGGTAGCCTTTCCCAACCCATGGACTGAACCCAGGTCTCCCCACATTGCAGATAGATTCTTTACCAGCTGAGCCACAAGGGAAGCCCAAGAATACTGGAGTGGGTAGCCTATCCCTTCCCCAGCTGATCTTCCTGACCCAGGAATCAAACTGGGGTCTCTTGAATTGCAGGTGGATTCTTTATCAAATCAGGGAAGCCTTTCACCTATAATAGCCATTTAAAATTCAAGAAAGCAATGATGATATTAAAGAATTCTAATTAGGACTAGAAATGCTGTGATGTATTGAAAAGCAAGACTAGTGTCTACAAAGTTCCTTAGAGGACACTGAAGGGAATGTTCCATGTAACTGGGAATGGAGTGGATTTTTGCAGCACATGCTATTGTTCCTTCAAGCATTTGTTCACCCGGATTATTGACAGAGGGATAAGTAAAGTGTACAAGTGCCCAAATCTACTTTATAAGGTTATAGAGAATTCATTCTGAACCAGAAGAGGCAAAATTGAACAAAATTACTGTCAAAAGATTTTATTGTTTGGGTATCATGGAAAATAGGCATTTTTCTACCAAAATAGGCAGTCTATCTTTACTCTTCTTTTGGGTTGTCTATAGTCCCATTGATTAGTGCATAAACCCAATTAATTATTTACTGATATATCCTATCTTCTGCAAGCTACCATATGTAAGAAAGTAAATTCAAGTGTAGATATACTAGTGCAGCTTATTATTGCCATAGCCAGGTATTCAGATTCAGTAGGTCTGAAACAGATGGTAAAAAAAAAAAAAAGAAAAGAAAATAGCTCAAATAGAAGTGGCTTATAGAGCATGGAATTTGAAGCCACAGACTTAAATTGACTTAATAGTGATTTTGACCTACTTGATATTTTTAAATATCAAATTTCTCATTTTAACATGGATATAATTATAGTATCTATTTCATTGGGTAGTTAACAAAGATAAAGGACTACATGATAATCACCTAAAGAGTAATTATCATATAACAGTATAATTGCTAAAAAATGCATTAACATTGTGTGCGTGCTCAGTCACACCCAACAGTCTTTGACCCCATGTACTCTTCCGCCAGGTCCAAAGAATTTCCTAGGCAAGAATATTGGAGTAAGTGGCTATTTCCTTCTCCAAGGTATCTTCCTGACCTAGGGATGGGACTTACATATCCTGCTTTGGCAGGTGGATTCTTAACCAGTTAGCCAGTAGGGAAGCTGAAAAAAAATGTATTATCCTTATTATTGTTGTTATTCATGAATAAAAGCCCTCCTACACAGTAAAATCTTTTTCATTCACTTTTTAAAGTTTTGACTATATTTTGATTTGCATTATTCTAAATTCAAGGTTAAATTCTGATTCAGGGAATGATGAATAAAGATCAGATTTTATGTTATTTCACTGTGTAATTCTCATTTAACTTGGTGATGCTAGTTTCTAATTCTGTAATAAATTTTATTTTTGTTCTGATGTGCAATAAAAAGTTTTGGACAAGGACAGCTCTGCTCCTAATTTTCTTCAATCTAGAAAATTTTAATTTAGTTAAATAAATAAATAACTTGGAAAATCTGATTATCTAAAAGACAATCCTGAAGGAAAAAGTATTAGGAAATACTAATTACAAGAGTTATAAGAACGATAATAAAAACATACATTTACATATATCAAGCATATAAAAGTAACCCTGCATTGACTATAGTGGATATTGTAAACTTTATTATAAATCAAAGAGTAGCTTTATAACATTGCCTAGTAAAGATAAGTCTTAAATTCTAGAGGTATGAAGTCTATAAAGTGAAGGCAGAATCGCAGCAGATCAGAATGGCAAAGAAAAAAATCATCACCCTGAACCATAAGTAGTTATGATTTCTCATTATACAAATGTGCCTTGAATTTCCCCATTACCAGAGGGTTATTACACCCAATAACTATTGACCTCTAGGTCACAAATTAAAATCAACCAGATCTATAACCCCATTTAAATTATAATGTACCTCTCATTTCCTGGAAGAATCTCATCATGGAGATCATAATTGCAAATTGGCCAATATACACATTAGAAGTACTGAGATTTACTTTAAATTAAAAAAGTAACATCTAGTACATTCCATCAACATAATAGAAGGTTGTTTGTAACACAGTTAAAAAGTTAAGTTTGAGTGTTTACTTACCTGTTATTAAAGAAATATAAGGTACATATTTAAATTAATAAATATATATCTTTCAGTTGAAAGTGCATAGGAAACAAGTTTTGTAACAAATACAATGCGGCTTTATTCTTTTTCCATAGACTCTTAACTAAAATATAGTAAATATAATAGATATAATTTCTGTGAAATCTATCTCTGGCTAAAAGAAAATAAAAAGGCCAAGACAAATTTTATTAAATAACAATAATAATAAATGGAGTCATACCATGCCCCTACTTGCTAATGAAATTCCATGTTAATCACTTTAGTAATGACATCACTTTGAATCTAAAATAGTCACTTCATGTAAATAAGCATGTGAAGGGATAAGACTCATAGTAATTTCTAGAGACATAATTTTGGGTGGGAAATTGAAGTGGCCAAATGACTTTAAGAGAGTAGAAAAAGCCATTTATGCTGGCTACCTTCTTTATAAGAATTCCACAGAAAACTGCTGATGAGGGTAACTACCTGCTACTATCTGAAATATCTTCAAAACAGAATTTTTTTTTTCCTATTACAGTTCTAGCCCAGGCTTCAGAGTTAGTATATAAAATAGTATTTCCTAATATAAATCCTTTTGTGGGAATGTAAATTTATTGTTTTAGCATAATCTTACTGTGAACAAAAATGGATGATTTTACCAACTACTCAACCTAACCCAGGCTATTTGTATGGCTTATTTCCCGCTTAGAATAATACCATGACATCAGCACAATTCCTAATGTGTTCAAATTTCTACTGAATTTAACATCAATTAAGGGTGTCAAGATTACATGCAGAGCATGCTAAATAAAGATTTAGTATTTGTTTTTATTTAAATATTAAGATAAGATAAAGGCAAATCCCCCGAACTTGCAATTAGTAAATTTGAAGAAATTGGTTAATTTAGATTTAATATGTAATACACTACTAATTGCAACAAAATTAAATTGTAATTTCAGTTGCATATTACTTTGCTTACATAATATAAAGAACTTAAAGATCCAAAATAAAAAAAATTACTGAATGCCAAATTGTGATTTAAAATTGTTGTTTGTTAACAAGTCTTTAAATTCTTCATTTTGAACACTTAGAATCATTTTTTTTGAAAAATATTTTTCTTTTATGATTTTTTTTGATAAAATAGGCCTATTTATTAAAGAAAAACTATTATTTTAAGTCTAAGTTATTTATAAGTTACATAATTAAATCTGTTGACAGATTTACTTTGAATCACTATAATTCCCTCTTTACTACTTAATCTTTTCTAATAGGCATTTTCAGTTCAGTTCAGTTCAGTTCAGACCCTCAGTCGTGTCCGACTCTTTGCAACCCCATGAATCACAGAATGCCAGGCCTCCCTGTCCAACACCAACTCCCGGAGTTCACTCAAACTCACATCCATCGAGTCGGTGATGCTATCCAGCCATCTCATCCTCTGTCGTCCCCTTCTCCTCTTGCCCCCAATCCCTCCCAGCATCAGAGTCTTTCCCAATGAGTCATCTCTTTGCATGAGGTGGCCAAAGTACTGGAGTTTCAGCTTTAGCATCATTCCTTCCAAAGAACACCCAGGGCTGGTCTCCTTTAGAATGGACTGGTTGATGTATGGCAAAACCAATACAATATTGTAAAGTAATTAGCCTCTAATTTAAAACATAAATTAATAAAATAAAACAAAAAATAAATAAAAAATTAGAATGGACTGGTTGGATCTCCTTGCAGTCCAAGGGACTCCCAAGAGTCTTCTCCAACACCACAGTTTAAAACCATCAATTCTTGGGCACTCAGCTTTCTTCACAGTCCAACTCTCACATCCATACATGACCACTGGAAAAACCATAGCCTTGACTAGACAGACCATGGTTGGCAAAGTAATGTCTCTGCTTTTCAATATGCTATCTAGGTTGGTCATAACTTTTCTTCCAAGGAGTAAGCATATTTTAATCTCATGGCTGCAGTCACCATCTGCAGTGATTTTGGAGCCTCCCCAAATAAAGTCTGACACTGTTGCCACTGTTTCTCCATCTATTTCCCATGAAGTGATGGGACCAGATGACATGATCTTCGTTTTCTGAATGTTGAGCTTTAAGCCAAACTTTTCACTCTCATCTTTCACTTCTACTTTATTTTTTTAACTTTAAAGTAAATAAATACATATATGAATAAACCTCTTTCTAAACCCAAACCCATCCTCTGCCCCTGCAGCTATGATCTCATGCTTTTGAAGTGAAGTGAAGTTGCTCGGTCGTGTCTGACTCTTTGCGACCCCATGGACTGTAGCCCACCAGGCTCCTCCATCCATGGGATTCTGCAGGCAAGAATACTGGAGTGAGTCGCCATTTCCTTAGCCCTCTACATATTTTAACTTCTTAATAGAATTGTTGCTGTAGGTTTTATTTAAGACCATCAAGGCAATTAAAAACTGGCTTTGAGAAAAAGTAGAACCAAGATATTGAACTCCATCAGGACTATCTTACTGCTTCTTCTCTGCTTTTCTGTTTGTTGCACTCTCTTCCCTTGTTGTCTGGCTTTGTCCACACAGAGCTACCTCAAAGATCATATACTCCCAGCTCACAATAGCACAAAAGAATCTTCTTACCAGCTCTAGTTTTAACTCTGATTACCATCATTTGGGGTACATGCATACTCCTTTTACCAATAAATATAACCAAGAGACTGATGCACTACTTATGATTGGTCTAGTTTTGGTCAAGTGCACACTCTTGGGCTAGAAGACTAAATGAATAGAAACTGGGAAGACTAAAATAATAGCATTTACAATGCACTATCTTTATTTCTTTTCTGCATATTATGCAATAATTTGTCTGCTTTATATATGTCATCACTAAATTAACAACCTCAAATCTGTATTACTAGATCAGATTTCACTATTCGGCTTCAAATCTATATTTAAATGACTCATGTGTATCTGGATCAGGAATTCCTTTGTATCTCCAATTAGCATGTCTAAAATCCCCACCCAAACTTGCTTCTTCACTTCATTTGCTTCCCTTCACTGAGCTGCCTTCTCTGGCTCAGTGGATGACACCATGAAATACCTAACTCACTAGTAATGCTCTTTGAAAATTGCATTTGCCTATCCCTCTTAACTGTACTCTCACATCCATACCTGACTACTGGAAAAACCATGTGAGAGTTGGATCATTAAGCTGAGTGCTGAAAAACTGATGCTTTTGAACTGTGGTTTTGGAGAAGACTCTTGAGAGTCCCTTGGACTGCAAGGAGATCCAACTACTCAATCCTAAAGGAAATCAACCCTGAGTAATCATTGGAAGTACTGATGCCAAAGCTGAAACTCCAATACTCTGGCTACCTGAAGCAAAGAACTGACTCATTGGAAAAGACCCTGATGCTGGGAAAGATTGAAGGCAGGAGAAGAAGGGGACAACAGAGGATGAGATGGTTGGATGGCATTACTAACTCTATGAACATGAGTTTGAGCAAGCTCTGAGAGTTGGTGATGAACAGGGAAGCCTGGTGTGCTGCAGTTCCTTGGGTCACACAGAGTCAGATACAACTGGGTGACTGAACTGAACTGAACTGTACAGACCTTTGTCTGCAAACTGATGTCTCTGCTTTTCAGTACACCATCTAGGTTTGTCATACCTTTCCTTCCAAAGAGCAAGAGACTTAATTTCATGACTGCAGTCACCACCTGCAGTGATTTTGGAGCCCAAGTGATTTTTTTTCCAGTGGTCATGTGAGGATGTGAGAGTTGGACCATAAAGAAAGCTGAGCACCAAAAAGTTGATGCTTTAAAATTGTGGTGCCAGAAAAGACTCCTGAGTCCCTTCAATTGCAAGGAGATCAAACTGGTTAATCCTAAAGGAAATCACCCATGAATATTCTTTGGAAGGACTGATGCTAAAGTTCCAATACTTTGGCCACCTGATAACTGACTCATTGGAAAAGAGCCTGATGCTGGGGAAGATTGAAGGCAAAAGGAGAAGGGGGTGGCAGAGGATGAGATGGTTGTATAACATCACTGACTCAATGGCCATGAATTTAAGCAAACTCAGGAGATAACTGCTTAAGACAGAACAGCCTATATACTGCAGTCCATGGGGTTGCGAAGAGTGACATATGACTTAGCAGCTGAACAGCAACAACAAATCTGTCAACAACAACTTCCCCATAGTCTATTTCTAGTTCAGACCATCCACCCCCTCAGTCAATTCCAGGTTGGACTACTACAGTGGCCCACATAGTGATCTCACTATGATCAGGCTTAGTCTCCTGCAGTACTTCTTATAAGTTGGCATTTTGACAAAATGATAATTGCAAAATATCAGCAGCAAATATGAGTATCACACAACAAAATGCTTATAATAAATGTCAGATTTTCTTTACGCCACTTAATAAAACTTAATTCATTCTATATTCTGTCTCACCAGAGGAGCATAAAACTTAATGAAGTTGTTGAAGTACTTCTGCTACCACATTATGGTAGTGATCCTAGGGGTCATATAAAATTGAGAACCAGACAGATATAGGTTGATATTTGTATCTACCCACAAAGTTTCTTGAAAAAAGATGGCTTGAAATTAACATTTTTCTGGAAAATATCTCTCCATGGGATCATGTCTTGAGCATGTACTACTGGAACATTTCAAGTCTGCTTCCTCGTTCAGGGAATGCATTCAACACCTCTCCTTGGTGAGTTGCTTTTGCCTCTTTCCTTTTCAAATCCCAGAACACATTTCTCCCATATTTGTGCATTAGCCTTGGCTAGAGATTCCCCAGAGATCTAAGGGTGTTAAGATTGTTCTGTTTGGAATAAAGAATGTTTAAAGATTGATTAATTAAGTAGCAACATTAAAATGCTGGTGGTTTCATATAAAAATCTGAATTTATAGCTTCTCCTGAAAATTAGACAACTGGCCAACACTAGGCCTATATCTCTTCATGTGAAGAACACTGAGTAATAACTTCCTAATTTACAAGACTTCTCCTCAGTTAAGCACAGTGCCTAACATTCTTACTCCATTCTTACTAAAAGTAAGTATATACTTACCTTTGTTGGCAAAACATTTTGAAGTAAAATGCAAATATCATGATATTCATATCTAAATGCTTTGGTGTACATCTCTAAAAAAACTGAAAGAACTTTTTTTTCTATATAGCTACAATGCCATTATTACACCTAATATTTAGCCTAATATTTATTAACATCTAATACTCAAGCTATATTCAAAATATCCAAGTATTCTCTCCAATAAAAAAAAGAGTTAGTTATTTAAGCTGCTAATTCATTTAAAAAAATATATAACCCAGTTTACTTATCTAATTCCAGTTGGCATTTGAGTTTGTGTAACTAAGACTTCACAACCTAAAACTCTGGCCCCTATTTACCTTTAATTTAATCTTTGAAATGTCAAATCTTCTCTTGGAACAAAGGAAACTCTAAGACTTCACAACCTAAAACTCTGGCCCCTATTTACCTTTCTTAGGCTTGATGGTAGATGGAAAGTATAGCTGGAGGATGGAAACTAAAGCCAATAAAAAAATTAAAAGCTTTTTATTTTCCATGATTTTTTAAATAGTAACAAGCACAACTTAGAATTTCTCCAAGTTTTCTAGACACAGTTCAGTACTTTTGATAGCTGATTTATGCTCATGGTAGCGCAAAGAAGGGCAGATGTTTTCAAAGCTAAGGGAGTGTAGAATCAGTCATAAATGAGATGAGGAGAAACATAGTCAAAGTCTTGAAGAGAAAGAGCACTTCAACCCCTTCTTAGCCTTCCTGTGGTTCTGGAAATAGAATTCAAATCCATGAATGGGTGGCTTATACTTCATAGTATGATTTGTTTTTAGCTTATAACATTTTCCCCCCCGCCATTCTACTCATACTAAATGTGTTTTTGTTCCCTGAATGTAACCATGTTTGGAAGCACTTTTTCTCAAGCCTTGTCTTAAGTGAAATGTCAGTAACATAATGGAAAACTTCTTAGTACTCACCCATGTCTTGGTCAGCAAACCTCCAATCTACTTCCTGAGAGCCCTGTACCTCCACTGGAAGATTTCTGCGCATGCTCCACCATGGTGACCCATTAATTAGCCTTACCTGTAAGACTGCTCAGAGAAGGCAGTGGCACCCCACTCCAGTACTCTTGCCTGGAAAGTCCCATGGACGGGGGAGCCTGATGGGCTGCAGTCTTTGGGGTCGCGAAGAGTCGGACACGACTGAGCGACTTCCCTTTCACTTTTCACTTTCATGCATTGGAGAAGGAAATGGCAACCCACTCTAGTGTTCTTGCCTGGAGAATCCCAGGGACGGGGGAGCCTGGTGGGCTGCCGACTATGGGGTCGCAGAGAGTCAGACACGACTGAAGCTACTTAGCAGCAGCAGCAGCAAGACTGCTTGCTGTATCAAAGCAGGAGCCACTTCTACCTCATCATCATTTTGCCTTCGACACCTTCTGTGTTCCAAAGCACATAAGAGATATCCAGTAAATGAACAAAAAATATATGAAGTTACAGTGTTATTCTAAGACAATTTTATTTAAAATTTAAAATGAGGTCATAAAATATAGTGTAAAATATATTGCATGCATTTCAAAACAATATCTTATTTCTCCCTGAAAGTACTTCATTATCATAAATAAATGGCTAGGATATATTCTATAATGAAGGGGGGGGTGGTACTTAGAAGAATAATGTTTTAGCAGATCATTAATGTGTTTTAGTTTTGTTCCTGTACATCATCAGTTCATTATGCATTTCCTGACTAAGATTTTACTTGCTCCATTACTAAATTACAAGAATCAGATTCCATTTCTTTTATATATCTCCTGATCAAAGAGGAGGAAGATTAGACATGATTATTACTAAAACACTGGTTTTAGGCTATAGGAACATAAAAACACACGAATGGCAGAAATACAGTTTTCAAATGGGTAAATTAAAAAGAGCACAAAAAACAGTTATCAGAACAGAAGTGAAATTTATGTCAAGCCAGTGTAGAAAAAACACAAAAATGTATGCGAATTATAACATTGAACAAATTATGTAGTTTTGTTTTGCTGGTAAGTTATTTATGATTCTAAACTGAAATCTCATGGCTCAGGCTCTGCTCAAAGGTTTCTAAATGCAGTTATGCCCCTGCCCAGGGCTCTGTGACTTTGTCAAATATCTTAGCTGTTGTAGTCTCATTTTCTTTACTTGTAAAATAAGGGATTGGTAGGTTGTCTGTATGGAGAAGGCAATGGCACCCCACTCCAGTACTCTTGCCTGGAAGGTTGTCTCTCAAGTCTGTCTCATATTGAGCTGTTCCTATTTAATTTTTTCTCTCGGCTTTCAGTCAGCATGTTAAAAAGAGTATGTTTATCTGACTTAATGGGTGGTCATTTTGCTACTTTTGAAATCCTCCTATACATTCAAAAAAGTTCATAACATAGCATAGCATTTTTGCTTTCATTATTTCATTTGAAGCCCAAACAAATATTTATCTACATATATATTTTTACAGATAGGGAGACAGAAGCTCAAGAACTTAATGACTTGACTTGGAGCACATACACCTTAAGTCATATATACTCATAAAGTGTATTTACCTTGACTCCATCTGTATCTCTTTAGCTTCACAGGCTTGTCCTGGGTTTTCAAATTGTCCAGATGCTAGCTGTACTTGTTTCTGCCAAAAAATCATTAAAGTCATTTTCAGAAGATTTTTAAATATAGAGCTGTGTGTAATAAATATAAAGAGGATTGCAATTGGGAGAAATTTATATGCATCCTACCAAAATTTGATTATCACCACAGCAAATTCCTTGGGGGAAAAACATACAGAAGAATTTGTGTGTGTGTGTGTGTTTTTCCAAGAGTAAAGAAACATCTTTAGTAATACAAACATTATGATTACAATATTGATGACAATGTCCACTAAAAGACTATCTTAGTACCAAAAAAACATTTTATTTTCATACTTTTAGATGTAATATATATGATAATATATTCATTGGGAAGAATTACTTGTTTCAAATCAAGTCAAGTCTGGAACTAGTTTAATCCTCTAATACTTAATTTGGAAAAAAAAAAGTGTAAAGCTTTTAACAAGTTTAAATATTTCCATTTATTATCAAAATCTTGATTTAATAGGCAAAACCTTTTAATGAAGAACTTTATGATGTATGAAATGCATGTCATGAACATACAAATCTCTTAACAGGTCTTTTTTTAACTGAAGCATCATTCTGACCTATGAAAATTGAGTTTGACAACTTTATTAAAATGAGATGATTTAGGGATGAACTTTTCCATCAGTCCTTCAAATATATTGCCTTGCACTCACCAGTTTAATTACATTTAAGAATGAAGTAATGGAAAGATATGTGTTAAAAACAAAGGGATAATATTTAAAATCCATATTTGCTGTTCTTCAATTTTTTTAATATTTTAAATTGCTACTTATTTTCAATAGTTAGGAGGAATTATTCTACCACCATAAGCAGGATGTTGAAAGAGCTATGATTTTAATTATACCTAGAATATATCTGCAAAAACAAATGTCCCATGAAAGCAAGAGGTCAACTTTGCTGCTCATAGTATGAACAGATAGCTGATTTGCACACACATACTCCTTTTATCCTGCAGATTTCCTAACAGGCAAGGTGGGTGCAACAATTCTATGTTGTTCATCAATAATAACAGTCAGAATACATTACTATGTGAAAATTATTTGACAGATTAGATACAATGATATCATCTAAATAACTAGAGGAACCAACTGGATCCAGAATTTTTCTTCTCTTTTCCTTGATGAGTTGGGGAGAGGTAAAGAAAGAGTCTTTCTTAATCAGTTATGATAATTGTTAAGTGCCTAGAGGTAAAGAAAGAGTATTTCTTGTATCAGTTATGATAGTTGTAAGTGCTTGGCATGTTTCTAATGGTTCAGATCAGTTTAGTTCAGGTGCTCAATCGTGTCCAGCTCTTATAATGGTTATTACTATTAAATTTTGGAAAACATAATTTTCTGGACAGTAGCATTATTTCCATTGATTCCTTTGAACTGATATTTCTTATCCTACACTCAGGATCATCCCCTTTGTTCTCAAGTGTCAACTCAGAGTTTCCTTTTCTTTCATGTCTCTGATCACCAGGCTCAGTTAATATTTATCAAGAAATGTATATATTATGATCATACAATATATGTACAAAATATTTTATAATTTCCCATCTGTACTATAAATTCCAAAAGACTGATATTTCAACTTTTATTTTCATTTTCTAACTTTCTATAAGGACTTCAGCATTTTTTTATATGGAAGGATGAGGTCATTTTGGAAGGATGGAGGAAGATCTGCAGTGAAGAGACAACATCAGGGTACTTAAATTACTTCATGATTCACATGGATGAATCAGTTAAGCAGGGTTGAGACTGTGATCATCTGTCAAAATGGAAATCTGAACAAATAATGTAATACGTCAATATATTTAGGCCACTTTCCAAGGAAAAAGTTAAAGTTAAGGAGAGTGATGCTAGATTGAATCCAGAAAATAATGAAGTGCAACCTGCTAAACTAAATAAATACAGGCTAAATTCTGTAATAAAAGATAAACTTAGGACATATTCTAGAATATATAACTCCCAATGAATTGAATGCTTTTTTAAACTACCAGAAGGATTTTAACATCTAGTGGGGCTGGTTCTGGATTCCTTCCTTGTTTTCCAGTAGAATTATATCTTCTTTGTCAAGTTACCTGTGTTTCAGTAACCTTGCAACAGAACACGTTATACATAGTAAACACTGAGTAAATATATCACAGTCTGATGATTTGCACTGTATTTAAGAAAAGAGATATCATCTTTCAAAATTGTTTGTTTAAATTTAATGTAAAGTTTTTGGATGAAGTCCAGGGATATTTAGGTGAATCTTTCATAAATTCACTTAAACAATAAATATTTCCTGGACATGTAAATCTGTCAGTCCCTAGTGTATTGGAAATATTGGGGGGAAAAACACAGAAGACCCCTTTGTCCCTCATCCTTTTGAAGTTAGTAGTTATTATAAATAGAATCTACTCTATACGCTATATGTTCTATTGTAAATAGTATAGTGCAAAAAATATATAGTCTAAAACAAACTTTTAAAACACATGAGAAAGTCTTTCTAAATTAAGTCTTTGCAACTCTGATGTTACACTGTCTAGTTTGCAACCATGGCACTCCTTTGGATGGACTTTTGGAAGTGTTACTTATTTTTCTTGGAATGAGTTATATATTTCTCAAAGAGTACTCCACTGTAAAATAGAAATACTAGTAACACCTTGCTTCAAATGTTTGTGGTTTGATTTAAAGAAAATAATATATATGAATTCCTTAGCAAAATGCTTGAAGGTGAACATTGCTTAGTTATGTCCAACTCTTTGTGACCCCATGGACTATACAGTCCACGGAATTCTCCAGGCCAAAATACTGGAGTGGGTAGCCTTTCCCTTTTCCAGGAAATCTTCCCAACCCAGGAATTGAACTGGAGTATCTGTATTGCAGGCAGATTCTTTACCAACTGAGCTATCAGGGAAAATGCTTGGCTATAGGCAAAGAGTGCTACCATTCAACAATACAATTACTATAATACTTTTTTGTGTAGTAATAATTCTAAGCTATATTTTCTAGCAACCTAGCAGATAGGTGGAATCATATGACACTATATGGGTAATACAATATGAACAAAATTTTAATAATTCCCAATCCTTATATAAAATATTCCATGAACAGTCTTCAGCAGTTTCCATTTATGAGGCTAGATGCATTTGAAAATGACTAGATCAGTTCAGTTCAGTTCAGTAGCTCAATTGTGTCCAACTCTTTGCGACTCCATGGACTGCAGCATGCCAGGCTTCCCTGTCCATCACCAACTCCCAGAGTTTGCTCAAACTCATATCCATCGAGTCGGTGATGCTATACAACCATCTCATCTTCTGTTGTCCCCTTCTCCTCCTACCTTCAGTCTTTCCCAGAATCAGGGTCTTTTCTAATGAGTCAGTTCTTTGAATCAGGTGGCCAAAGTACTGGAGTTTCAGCTTCAGCATCAGTTTTTCCAATGAATATTCAGGACTGATTTCCTTTAGGATTGACTGGTTTGATCTCCTTGCAGTCCAAGGGACACTCAAGAGTCTTCTCCAACACCACAGTTCAAAAGCATCAATTTGGCACTTTATAGTCCAACTCTCACATCCATATATGACTACTGAAAAAAACATACTTTTGACTAGATGGACCTTTGTTGGCAAAGTAATGTCTCTGCTTTTTAATATGTTGTGTAGGTTAGTCATAGCTTTTCTTCCAAGGAGCAAGCATTGTTTAATTTCATGGCTGCAGTCACCATCTGCAGTGATTTTGGAGCCCAAAATAATAAGGTCTCTCACTATTTCCTAATAGATAGACAAGCATATATCTATGAATAAATGAATGGAGCAGAGAGATGTTGGTTCTCAGTCTCTTGGCCTCTGACATGGCTAAAATAAATATGCATCTACTGAGCTTGCTTTAAGTGAGAAGTTGTAAAATGTGGTGTTTGTAGTGTATCCAGATTGTTATGATCTGTATTTAGTTAGGTATTCAATATAGAGGAGGCAGAGAGTTCTCAAAATCTGGCAAACAGTATTACCTGCTTGTGAATATTATTGCATTGGTTTCTTATCAGTACTAATAGCAAATTATCACTAATATGATGGCTTTAAACACCAAAATTGACAAAGAAATTATGAATATTTTGGCTTTTGTGGTCAAGGATCTTGAGATAGAAAGATTATTTTACATTATCTTAATAAGTTGAGTGTATGAACAAAGGTCCATATGTTATTCAGAGGGAGTCTGAATAGTCAGAGAAGGAACCATCACAGAAAAAAAGATAGAGAGAGGTTATTATGTTGGATTAGGTAAAATATGATTGTGGCTTAGTCATGCATGGTAGCTGTGGAATTAATTACAATATTTGTATTTTGGATGTATTGATAAAGTACAATCAGAGCACATTACTGCCACAATGGGTAAAAGCTGGAGGAGGGAATGAATCAAGGATGATTCCAAAGTTTTTATTCTGAGCAAATGGAAATGAACTTGAAATCAATTGGGATGGGACATACTACATATGGCATAGCTTTGAGGGAAGGTCAGGAATTTAGCTTTGTATTTGTTGTGTTTAAAATATCTATATGAGAGATCCAAGTGGAGAAGTGGATCAATATGTTAATAATATGCAGAGATAACTTTGGGAGCCATTTACATGTAGAGGAGGGTTATTACCATGTGATTGGATGACATTGCCAAGACAATGAATGCTGACCTAGAAAAGAGTCAGAGAAAAATACAAATCTGGTTTTAATTTACTTTGTAAATCATAATTGCCAGAGAAAGTAATATTGAGTGAATGACACTTTGGAAAAGTGGGAAGCAGAAAGGTGGTTCCTTAGTGGAATAATATCTATTGATAAAGAGTGACTAGAAAAAGTCATTTAAAAGTTTAAGCCATGTAAAGTAATTAGCCTCCAATTAAAATAAATTTATATTTAAAAAAAGTTTCAAACTTTTGGGAACTTTAGAAAGAAGCATTTGCTGGCTGACCAAAGACAATTAATAATTATACCCTGTGAGAAGACAAGAATGCTGGTTTCTATTTTGCTGCATGAAGAAACAAGCTGATGGGCTGCGTGTGGACTATTAATATCTTCATTTCCATATAAAGATTTCTTACGTTAGTAAATAAATGCCATTTGTAGAATGCCTTGTAGAATAGAGAGAAAAGAGACAGAAATTCCACTCAAGTTTGGTTGATAAGAGCCAGCTGACCAATATCTGAGACAAAATAATGACCATGAAAATGAAGTGGAGTGGGTATATATGAAAAATGCTTGAGAACTGACTGCGTGCTTAAACGTTATACAACCTAATTTAAAGACATGGTGTTGTTTTATTTATTTATTTATTTATTTACATCCTCTCAGTCTTTCTTTCTCTCTCTTTCCACACTCCAACAGGTTATTTTATTGTTTTTATTTATCAAATATAGACTCATTCTATTATTCAGCTTCTCAGACAATGTTATTCTAGTTTAAGGCAATTTTTTTGCATTCTACTTATTTTCTCCTTTCATCATCTAAAAACATTTTATAAAGATGTGATCTCATAAATGAACAACTAAGTGTATGGCCCAGTGCTTTTTATAGGTATTTTGGGCAAAGTTCTGATTGTGTCATCAGTGTCAACATCTTATCTTTGATAATTACAGTCTTTCTTGAGCTTGGTTATAGGACACTTTTTTTTCCCCTTTAGAATTATTTTTCAGGATGAAGATCCAGAAAATTCTGAAGAAAAATTTTTATATGAGCAGAATATACAGGTTTCTGAGTCGAAATTCTGCTGTTTAGGTTATTACTAATTCAAAGGAAAATCATAGAAAAGTAGATTTACTACCATGCTCTCATTCCTTGTTGGCAGGGAAAATAATTTTAATTCAAAGTGTATCTTCTGTCAATGAATTATGCACAAAACTAGTAAGATAAACTTCAGATATATTCTTGGAAATACATAATTTTGATGACAAAAGTAAGCATTAACAATCAGTCCATATTATTTCCTAAATATACCTAATTTTCCTAATGTATGACAAAAGAATTAGAATATTAAACTTGAACTATAAAGGATGTATGAAAAAGATCAGAAATGTATTGCTTAGTGTTTTGAAAATACCTACAAAAATACTATAATTATCATTGTTGATAATAGTATTCCCCCTTTTTTAAATCACTTGTTTCTTTCAAAAAAAAAAAAAAAAGTGAAGTTCCTTTCAATAAAGTACAGCTCAGTGAAAACGACATTATAGCTGACTGCTTTGTTATACCTAAAAGCTAATATGATTCAAATGTTTATTTATTATATTCAGCTGTATTCTAGAAGGGGATAACCAACACATTGGGAAATGTTTTCTGAGTGACAAATTGCTTATTCTTCCTCAACTGCCACGTTCAACCAAGTTTCCAAAGTTGAAAAACAAATAAATGAGCAATAAAAAAAATCAGAGTTATAATATTTGTCCCACCTCATTCTTGTAACCATGCACAAAGTAACTACCACCTAAAGTTTGGAAGAGATAAAATTAAATATTCTAAGTTGTCATTCAGTCATATAACTTCTACTGTTTATTTTATACTCAAAATATGTTGAAGTATTTTGCAGACAGTCATCTGTCTATCAATAAAACAGTTTTCTTTCCTAATACTATACACACTGTAAGTAATTGGAAATGATACTCTTCATTATTATCATGATGATAATGATGTGGTATATTATTCAGTTGTTTAAACTGCTTCTTTGTACAATTCTTTCCTATTAACACAAGTTACACAACTATACTGCTCCTCAAAAAATGTTTTCACTCAGTGTTGCCGCGACATTTAAATAGCATTTGTAATCAACATATGTCTGTAAGTAAATGAGAGATAACCAAGTAGAGTTTTAAATTTTGAAATTTGTGTGTGATTTTCTCTTGTGTAAAACCTGAAATACAGTATAAGAATAATAGTTTCAAAGTGTATCAAGAAAATGAAGCAGAGTCTCCCAGGAAAGTGTAGATTAATGAAGTAGCTTCATAGATTATGTGTGTTTATTTTGTGTCATTTTTATAATTTTACTTGAAGAGTTAATTATTTCAGAATTATTTGATTAAAATTAAGAGTATAGAGTTATGCTTATAGCTATTATCTATTTTTGTTGTGATTTATCTCTTCCTGAAACTTTAATTTCAAAGTTTATTAGGCATCAAATCTTTTTCTGCAGTTTTCAGGACACTGTCACCAGTACTTCACATTTTGATTAAAGTGTAAGTACTGTTGTTTGCTATCTGGATGCAATTCCTCTCTACGTAGATTGGAGAAAGGGATGTAGCTTCATGTCAAAAATACATTTTGTTTTACTTTTTAAAATGTAGCTTGAAGAACCGGAGAGGAAATACATTACACACAGGGATGCTGAGTTGTGTTCTCCACTGAATTTTATTTAAAAGCTCACAGATATTTCTGATTGCTATTCTGCCAACAATCTTTGACTTTAACATATTTCATTGATCTTTCCCACTTATCCTCTTTTATTTTCTCTTCATATTGAAAGTTTGTATAGTAATGAAAATAAAACACCAGATAAATTATGTCATGGTAAGAATAATAGTGAATGGATATAACCTTTATTTTTCAAAAGTGCATTTTTGCCCAACAGTAGTAATTGTTATCACTGAATGTTTACCATGTTCTGGCTACTTTAATAAACACTTTATACACACTATTTTATTGTCCCTTCTAGCAGAAATATGGAGAAGACAATGGCACCCCACTCCAGTACTCTTGCCAGGAAAATCCCATGGGCAGAGGAGCCTGGTAGGCTGCAGTCCATGGGGTCACTAAGAGTTGGACATGACTGAGTGACCTCACTTTCACTTTTCACTTTCATGCATTGGAGAAGGAAATGGCAACCCACTCCAGTGTTCTTGCCTGGAGAATTCCAGGGACGGGGAAGTCTGGTGGGCTGCTGTCTATGGGGTTGCACAGATTTGGACACAACTAAAGCGACTTAGCAGCAGTAGCAGAAATATTTTTCATTTCACAGATAAAACTAAGACTGAGATTAAGAGATGTTATAGGGTAGGTGATGAGGTAAGATTTGAGTATTAGTTGGTCTGGTACATAATCTGTACTTTGCCATATAATTCTCACTCTACTTGTCTTTCTTTTTCATATCAGATCAGTCGCTCAGTCATGTCCGACTCTTTGCGACCCCATGAATCACAGCACGCCAGGCCTCCCTGTCCATTACCAACTCCCAGAGTTCACTCAGACTCACGTCCATCGAGTCAGTGATGCCATCCAGCCATCTCATCCTCTGTCGTCCCCTTCTCCCCCTGCCCCCAATCCCTCCCAGCATCAGAGTCTTTTCTAATGAGTCAACTCTTCGCATGAGGTGGCCAAAGTACTGGAGTTTCAGCTTCAGCATCAGTCAGTCCTTCCAAAGAAATCTCAGGGCTGATCTCCTTCAGAATGGACTGGTTGGATCTTCTTGCAGTCCAAGGGACTCTCAAGAGTCTTCTCCAACACCACAGTTCAAAAGCATCAATTCTTTGGCTCTCAGGCTTCTTCACAGTCCAACTCTCACATCCATACATGACCACAGGAAAAACTATAGCCTTGACTAGACGAACCTTTGTTGGTAAAGTAATGTCTCTGCTTTTGAATATGCTATCTAGGTTGGTCATAACTTTCCTTCCAAGGAGTAAGTGTCTTTTAATTTCATGGCTGCAGTCACCATCTGCAGTGATTTTTTTTACTAGTCTTAAATTTTACTATTAATTAACACTCATATGCAATTGAAATTATACACATTGGATACTGACATGTGACTGGCCTGGTATTGTTTTATAAAATAAAAAAATAAAAAATGAGAAAATTTTCAATCACAAACTTTTAAGGAAGCACAGTAACCCGAAATTTCTTTCCACTAGTTTAAAAAAAAAATGAGATCAACCTTTTATTCTAACCTAATTACCCTCTTAAAAATATATTGCTGAAACATTTTCTGAAGATACAGAGAAGGAAAAAGAAGCAGTATAAATTACAGGCACACAGTGATTATTACAAAATCCTAGTGCTGAAAAATGATTTTTAATACCAGTTAAGCTGTCACTAAGTCAGAATTATGAATATAGTCTGTTGAAATTCTTGATAATTACTTATAATTTTCAGTGTTTGGAAAACAATTTGCTGGGCAGATGTTTTTCCATTGTCCTAAATGTTCCTATTGCTATGAAGTGTTGAACATTTTCTCTGGTTTATGCTCCAAAGTATTAATCTTTCCAGTCGTTAAAGATGATTACCTGGTAACATTAACATACAAATGTACAGTGATCACTATGCTCTTATGAATTCTTTACAATCCACACACTTGAAAAAGTCAAATTATTCTTTGTTAGGTGATGTGGTGCCTTGTTTAAAAAGTGAATTTATCATTAAGTCACATGCCTTGAAAATTAAGTATTAATTGAGCTTGAACTATTAGAAAATTATCTCAGAAAAACATCATTTAACATGTAATTCCTTTAAATTTGTAATTTTGTGAATGAGATTCCTGGGACAAAATCTTATTTATGCCAATGAAATAAGTTACTGTTTCTGCTCTTTCTAAGTGCACTGATTGTTTATCAGACCTCCCTTATCAAGTTTCATTTTAAATTTCAACCAAGTATGAGATATTTAGGAATCAATGATCCAGTTTATGGTTTCTCTGAACCTCTATTTTTGTTTCTGTAGTTCTTTCTTTTCTCTAGAGCAATCAAAATTCCAAAAATCTTTTAAAAAATATGAAAGGAATATACATTGATTATTCATTTGTATTAATTATACATAATCCTAAGGAAAAGTTTATGATAAAGATTATTGATAGTTTAATAAAAATAAGACTGGAAATCTATAAATTAAATTTGTTCTGGTTATTTATACACCAGAATAATGAAGGATTCTGTGATGATACTTTGCACTAAAAATTAAGTTAATCCTTAAGGAATGAATACTAGTTAACTAAGAATGGTAAATAATTTTAAAACCTTAAAACTATTCTCTATCAAAAAGCTCCATACACCATGATTAAGTTGGGTTTATTCCAGGGATGCAAGGATTCTTCAATATACACAAATCAATCAATGTGATATACCATATTAACAAATTGAAAGATAAAAACAATATGATAATCTCAATAGATGTAGAAAAAGCCTTTGATAAGATTCAGCACCCATTTATGATTAAAACTCTTCCAAAAATGGGCATAGAAGGAACCTACCTCAACATAGTAAGGCCATATACCATAAGCCTACGGTAAACACTATTCTCAATTATGAAAAACTGAAAGCATTCCCCCTAAGACCAGGAACAAGACAAGGGTGTCCACTTTCACCATGATTATTCAGCATAGTTCTGGAAGCCCTAGCTATAGCAATCAGAGAAGAAAAGGAAATAAAAGGAATCCAGATCAGAAAAATATCTCACTGTTTGCCAATGACATGATTCTATGCATGCTGCTGCTACGTCGCTTCAGTCGTGTCCTACTCTGTGTGACTCCATAGATGGCAGCCCACCAGGATCCTCTGTCCCTGAGATTCTCCAGGCAAGAATACTGGAGTGGGCTGTTATTTCCTACTCCAATGCATGAAAGTGGAAAGTGAAATTGAAAATGAAGTCTCTCAGTCATATCCGACTCTTAGCGACCCCATGAGGTCTACCAGGCTGCTCCATCTATGGGATTTTCCAGGCAAGAGTACTGGAGTGGGTTGCCATTTCCTTCTCCAGATACTGTGAATAGAAAACCCTAAAGATAGTATCAGAAAAGTACTAGAAATAATCAGGAATTTAGCAAAGTTGCAGGATACAAAATCAATACACAGAAATCACTTGTATGTCTATATACTAACAGCAAAAAATCAGAAAGAGAAATTAAAGAATAAATCCCATTCACCATTGCAGCAAAAAGAAAAAAAAAATCTAGGAATAAACTTATCTAAGGAGACAAAAGAACTGTACACAGCAAATTAAAAGACACTGATGAAAGAAACCAAAGATGACGTAAAGAGATGGACAGATATTTCATATTTCTGGGTAGGAAGAATAAATATTGTGAAAATGACTATACTACCAAATGCAATCTACAGATTCAATGAGATCCTTATCAAACTACCAATGGCATTTTTCACAGAACTAGAACAAAAAATTTCACAATTCATATGGAAACAAAAAAGACCCTGAATAGCCAAAATAGTCTTGAGATAGAAGAATGGAGCTGGAAGAATCAACCTTTTGACTTCAGATTATACCACAAAGCTACAGTCATCAAGACAGAATGATACTGGCATAAAACAGAAATATAGACCAATGGAACAAGATACAAAACCAAGAAATAAGCCAATGCACCCATGGGTAACTTATTTTTGACAAAGGAGGCAAGAAACTACAATGGGGTAAAGATAGCCTCTTCAGTAAATGGTGCTGGGAAAACTGGACAACTCCATGTAAAAGAATGAAATTAGAACACTTCCTAGCACCATACATAAAGATAAACTCAAAATGGATTAAAGACCTAAGTATAAGCCCAGAAACTATAAAACTCTTAGAGGAAAACTTAGGCAGAACACTCGATGAGGTAAGCAAAGCAAGATCCTCTATGACCCACCTCCTAGAGTAACAGAAATAAAAACAAAAGTAAACAAGTGGGACCTGATTAAACTTAAAAGCTTTTTCACAGCAAAGAAAACTATAAGCAAGGTTGAAAGACAACTCTCAGAATGGGAGAAAATAATAGCAAATGAAACAGCTAACAAAGGCTTAATTTCCAATATATACAAGCACTCAATACCAGAAAAGCAAATAACCCAATCAGAAAGTGGGAAAAAGACATAAACAGACATTTCTCCAAAGAAGACATCAGATCAGATCAGTCGCTCAATCGTGTCCGACTCTTTGCGACCCCATGAATCACAGCACACCAGGCCTCCTTGTCCATCACTAACTCCTGGAGTTCACTGAGACTCACATCCATCGAGTCAGTGATGCCATCCAGCCATCACATTCTCTGTCGTCCCCTTCTCCTCTTGCCCCCAATCCCTCCCAGCATCAGAGTCTTTTCTAATGAGTCAACTCTTCACATGAGGTGGCCAAAGAACTGGAGTTTCAGCTTTAGCATCATTCCTTCCAAAGAAATCCCAGTGCTGATCTCCTTCAGAATGGACTGGTTGGATCTTCTTGCAGTCCAAGGGACTCTCAAGAGTCTTCTCCAACACCACAGTACAAAACCATCAATTCTTTGTCCTTCTTCACAGTCCAGCTCTCACATCCATACGTGACCACAGGAAAAACCATAGCCTTGACTAGACAAACCTCTGTTGGCAAAGTAATGTCTCTGCTTTTGAATATACTATCTAGGTTGGTCATAACCTTCCTTCCAAGGAGTAAGCGTCTTTTAATTTCATGGCTGCAGTCACCATCTGCAGTGATTTTGGAGCCCAGAAAAATAAAGTCTGACACTGTTTCCACTGTTTCCCCATCTATTTCCTGTGAAGTGATGGGACTGGATGCCATGATCTTCGTTTTCTGAATGTTGAGCTTTAAGCCAACTTTTCCACTCTCCACTTTCACTTTCATCAAGAGGCTTTTTAGTTCCTCTTCACTTTCTGCCATTAGGGTGGTGTCCTCTGCATATCTGAGGTTATTGATATTTCTCCCGGCAATCTTGATTCCAGTTTGTGCTTCTTCCAGCCCAGCGTTTCTCATGATGTACTCTGCATAGAAGTTAAATAAGCAGGGTGACAATATACAGCCTTGATGTACTCCTTTTCCTATTTGGAACCAGTCTGTTGTTCCATGTTCAGTTCTAACTGTTGCTTCCTGACCTGCGTACAAATTTCTTAAGAGGCAGGTCAGGTGGTCTGGTATTCCCATCTCTTTCAGAATTTTCCACAGTTTATTGTGACCCACACAGTCAAAGGCTTTTGCATAGTCAATAAAGCAGAAATAGATGTTTTTCTGGAACTCTCTTGCTTTTTCCATGATCCAGTGGATGTTGGCAATTTAACCTCTGGTTCCTCTGCCTTTACTAAAACAGCTTGAACATCAGGAAGTTCACGGTTCACGTATTGCTGAAGCCTGGCTTGGAGAATTTTGAGCGTTATTTTACTAGCGTGTGAGATGAGTGCAATTGTGTGGTAGTTTAAGCATTCTTTGGCATTGCCTTTCTTTGGGATTGGAATGAAAACTGACTTTTTCCAGTCCTGTGACCACTGCTGAGTTTTCCAAATTTGCTGGCATATTGAGTGCAGCACTTTCACAGTATCATCTTTCAGGATTTGGAATAGCTCAACTGGAATTCCATCACCTCCACTAGCTTTGTTCATAGTGATGATTTCTAAGGCCCACTTGACTTCACATTCCAGGATTTCTGGCTCTAGGTCAGTGATCACACCATAGTGATTATCTGGGTCGTGAAGATCTTTTTTGTACAGTTCTTCTGTGTATTCTTGCCATCTCTTCTTAATATCTTCTGCTTCTGTTAGGTCCATACCATTTCTGTCCTTTATCGAGCCTATCTTTGCATGAAATGTTCCTTTGGTATTTCTGATTTTCTTGAAGAGATCTCTAGTCTTTCCCATTCTGTTGTTTTCCTCTAGTTTTTTGCATTGATCGCCGAAGGCTTTCTTATCTCTTCTTGCTATTCTTTGGAACTCTGCATTCAGATGTTTATATCTTTCCTTTTCTACTTTGCTTTTCGCTTCTCTTCTTTTCACAGCTATTTGTGAGGCCTCACAAATGGCTAATAAGCACATGAAAAGATGCTCAAAATTGCTCAATATTAGAGTAATGCCAATCAAAACTAGAATGAGATATCACCTCACACTGGTCAGAACAGCCAGCATCAAAAAGTCTACAAACAATAAAGCTGGAGAAGGTGTGGAGAAAAGGGAACACTCTGGCACTGTTGGTGGAAATGTAATTTGATACAGCCACTATGGAAGACGGTATGGAGATTCCTTTAAAAAAAATCTAGGAATAAAACCACCCTATGACCCAGCAATCCCACTCCAGGCATATATGCTGAGGAAATCAAAATTGAAAAAGACACATGTATCCCATTGTTTATTGCAGCACTATTTACAATAGCTAGAGCATGGAAGCAACCTAGATGTCCAGCGACAGATGAATGGTTAAAGAAGTGATGGTACATATACATGATGGAATATTACTCAGCCAGAAAAGGGAACACATTTGAGTCAGTTCTAATGTGGTGGGTGCACCTTGAACCTATCATACAGAGTGAAATAAGTCAGAAAGAGAAAGGTAAATATCATATTCTAATGCATATATATGAATCTAGAAAAATAGTACTGAAGAATTTATTTACAGGGCAGCAATAGAGAAACAGACATAGACAACACACTTGTGGACATGGGGAGAGGGGAGAGAGGGTGAGATGTATGGAGAGAGTAACATGGAAACTTACATTACCATATGTAAAATAGATAGCCAACGAAATTTGCTGTATGGCTCAGGAAACTCAAACAGGGGTTCTGTATCAACCTAGAGGGATGGCAAGGGGAGGGAGATGGGAGGGAAGTTTAAAAGGGAGAGGTTGAGAGGAGCTACCCCATGTCCGAGGAGTGCCAGCTGCGCTGGCACAGGAGGGCCAATAGAGCTACTCCACGTTCAAGGTCAAGAGGGGTGGCTTGTCCAAGGTAAGGAGCAGCAGCTGCACTTTGCTAGAGCAGCCATGAAGAGATACCCAACGTCCAAGGTAAGAGAAACCCAAGTAAGATGGTAGATGTTGCAAGACAGCATCAGAGAGAAGACACACTGAAACCATAATCTTAGAAAACTAGCCAATCTGATCACACAGACCACAGCCTTCTCTAACTCAATGAAACTAAGCCATGCCATGTGTGGCCACCCAAGACGAATGGGTCATGGTGGAGAGGTCTGACAGAATGTGGCCCAATGGAGAAGGGAATGGCAAACCACTTCTGTATTCTTGCCTTGAGAACCCCATGAACAGTATGAAAAGGCAAAATGATAGGATACTGAAAGAGGAACTTCCCAGGTTGGTAAGTGCCCAACATGCTACTGGAGATCAGTGGAGAAATAACTCCAGAAAGAATGAAGGGAAGGAGCCAAAGCAAAAACAATACCCAGTTGTGGATGTGACTGGTGACAGAAGCAAGGTCCGATGCTGTAAAAAGCAATATTGCATAGGAACCTGAAACTTCAGGTCCATGAATCAAGGCAAATTGGAAGTGGTCAAACAGGGGATGGCAAGAGAGAACGTGGACATTCTAGGAATCAGCGAACTAAAATGGACTGGAATTGGTGAATTTAACTCAGATGACCATTTTATCTACTACTGTGTGCAGGAATCCCTTACAAGAAATGGAGTAGCCATCATGGTCAACAAGAGTCTGAAATGCAGTACTTGGATGCAATCTCAAAAACGACAGAATGATCTCTGTTCGTTTCCAAGGCAAACCATCCAATATCACGGTGATCCAAGCCTGTGCCCCGACCAGGAACGCTGAAGAAGCTGAAGCTGAATGGTTCTATGAAGACCTACAAGACCTTTTAGAATTAACACCCAAAGAAGATGTCCTTTTCATTATAGGGGACTGGAATGCAAAAGTAGGAAGTCAAGAAACACATGGAGTAACAGGCAAATTTGGCCTTGGAGTACAGAATGAAGCAGGGCAAAGGCTAATAGAGTTCTACCAAGAGAACACACTGGTCATAGCAAACACCTTCCAACAACACAAGAGAAGACTCTACACATGGGCATCACCAGATGGCCAACACCAAAATTAGATTGATTATATTATTTGCCAAAGATGGAGAAGCTCTATACAGTCAGCAAAAACAAGACCGGGAGTGGACTGTGGCTCAGATCATGAATTCCTTATTGCCCAATTCAGACTTAAATTGAAGAAAGTAGGGAAAACCACTAGACCATTCAGGTATGACCTAAATCAAATCCCTTATGATTATACAGTGGAAGTGAGAAATAGATTTAAGGGACTGGATCTGATAGACAGAGTGCCTGATGAACTATGGATGAAGGTTTGTGACATTGTACAGGAGACAGGGATCAAGACCATCCCCATGGAAAAGAAATGTAAAAAATGAAAATGGCTGTCTGAGGAGGCCTTACAAATAGCTGTGAAAAGAAGAAAGTTAAAAGAAAAGGAGAAAAGAAAAGATAAAAGCATCTGAATACAGAGATCCAAATAATAGCAAGGAGAGATAAAAATAAAATAAGATAAAAGCCTTCCTCAGCGATCAATGCAAAGAAATAGAGGAAAACAACAGAATGGTAAAAACTAGAGATCTCTTCAAGAAAATTACAGATACCAATGGAACATTTCATGCAAAGATGGGCTTGATAAAGGACAGAAATGGTATGGGCCTAACAGAAGCAGAAGATATTAAGAAGAGGTGGCAAGAATACACAAAAGAACTGTACAAAAAAAAATCTTCATGACCCAGATAATCACGATGGTGCATTCACTCACCTAGAGCTAGACATCCTGGAACGTGAAGTCAAGAGGGCCTTAGAAAGCATCACTACAAATAAAGCTAGTGGAGGTGATGGAATTCCAGTTGAGCTACTTCTAATCCTAAAAGATGATGCTGAGAAAGTGCTGCACTCAATATGCGAGCCAATTTGGAAAACTCAGCAGTGGCCACAGGAATGGAAAAGGTTAGTTTTCATTACAATCCCAAAGAAAGGCAATGCCAAAGAATGCTTAAACTACCGCACAATTGCACTCATCTCACACGCTAGTAAAGTAATGCTCAAAATTCTCCAAGCCAGGCTTCAGCAATATGTGAACCGTGAACTTCCTGATGTTCAAGCTGGTTTTAGTAAAGGCAGAGGAACCAGAGGTTAAATTGCTAACATCCGCTGGATCATGGAAAAAGCAAGAGAGTTCCAGAAAAACATCTATTTCTGCTTTATTGACTATGCTAAAGACTTTGACTATGTGGATCATAATAATCTGTGGAAAATTCTGAAAGAGATGGGAATACCAGACCACCTGACCTGCCTCTTGAGAAATCTGTTTGCAGGTCAGGAAGCAACAGTTAGAACTGGACATGGAACAACAGACTGGTTCCAAATAGGAAAAGGAGTACATCAAGGCTGTATATTGTCACCCTGCTTATTTAACTTCTATGCAGAGTACATCATGAGAAACGCTGGGCTGGAAGAAGCACAAGCTGGAATCAAGATTGCCGGGAGAAATATCAATAACCTCAGATATGCAGATGACACCACCATTATGGCAGAAAGTGAAGAACTAAAAAGCCTCTTGATGAAAGTGAAAGAGGAGAGTGGAAAAGTTGGCTTAAAGCTCAACATACAGAAAACTAATATCATGGCATCTGGTCCCATCACTTCATGGGAAATAGATGGGGAAACAGTGGAAACAGTGTCAGACTTTGTTTTTATGGGCTCCCAAATCACTGCAGATGGTGATTGCAGCCATGAAAAGAAAAGACACTTACTCCTTGGAAGCAAAGTTATGACCAACCTAGAGAGCATATTGAAAAGCAGAGACATTACTTTGCCAACAAAGATCCATCTAGTTAAGGCTATGATTTTTCCTGTGGTCATGTAAGGATGTGAGAGTTGGACCATGAAGAAAACTGAGTGCCAAAGAATTGATGGTTTTGTACTGTGGTGTTGGAGAAGACTCTTGAGAGTCCCTTGGATTGCAAGGAGATTCAACCAGTCCATCCTTAAGGAGATCAGTCCTGGGTGTTCACTGGAAGGACTGATGCTAAAGCTGAAACTCCAATACTTTGGCGACCTTAAGTGAAGAGTTGACTCATTGGAAAAGACCCTGATGCTGGGAGGGATTGGGGACAGGAGGAGAAGGGGACAACAGAGGATGAGATGGCTGGATGGCATCACTTATCAATGGACATGAATTTGAGTGAACTCCGGGAGTTGGTGATGGACCGGGAGGCCTGGCGTCCTGATTCATGGGGTCACAAGGAGTCAAACACGACTGGGCGACTGAACTGAACTGAACTGCTGGCTAATTCATGTTGAATTTTGACATAAATCAACAAAATTCCATAAAGCAATTATCCTTCAATTAAAAAAAAAACACATTTTAAAAAATGACTGGCAACCTATAAATTTAATTTGTTTTGGTTAATTATATTCCAGAATAATGAAGGATTCTGTGATAATATTTTGAACTAAAAATGAAGTTAATCCTAAAGAAATAAATACGAGTTAATTAAAAGACTGGTAAATAATTTTAAAACCTTAAAACTATTCTTTATGACATGATTTTCTCATACTTGTTAGCTTCAAAACATAATCAGTGTAAAATGACCCAAGCAGTAGCAATGTAGTAGGTATCCTATGTAAACATTTTTGTAAACAATGCTTTTTCCAAATTGGTTCAGAAGCAAACTTACCTAATGTTTCCAAAAATATCTCAGTCTTTCTTAAAAGGCAAAAATTACCTCTGTTGAATCTCTTATTACTTTGTTCACCAGGGAAAAAATATACATTTCTACATTCTAAATATAAAATAAATTCTACTTTAAAACGAAGTATCAACATTGACAATTCTTTAAGCTGTTTATCACTCTGATAATTAACAGTCATTAATTTAAAAAATAAAAAAACAGAGCAGCAGTTGACTGCAACCTTCCAGTTTCAAGTCTGCTCCATTATCACATCCTATTCACTCTAACTTTAGAACATATTCAGCTTTCCTTACCACATCTCATAACTTTGCTCCAAATCATTATCATTTCTCAAACAAATGCAATATTTTAAAAGATAGCTTCCTCTTTGTAGTTCCACATAATAGGAACTTGGAAGTTACCATTCCATCCCAACATGTAAAAGCTAAACATATTGAAAAAACAAACAATTTTTCTGAGTCTTAAGAGAGGGGAGGCCACAGGGAAAATCATACCATCAATATTGCCCATTGGTAATTACACAAAAGAGCTGAAAACTTTCATCTACACAAAACCCTGTACAGGGCTTCCCAGGTGGCATTAGTGGTAAAGAACCTGCCTGCCAATGCAGGAGACTCAAGAGACATGGGTTTGATCCCTGAGTCAGGAAGATCCCCTAGAGGAGAGCCTTGGCAACCCACTCCAGTATTCTTGCCTGGAGAATCCCATGGATAGAGGAGCCTGGTGGGCTACAGTCCATGGGGTCACAAAGAGTCTGACACGACTGAAGTGACTTGGCACGCATGCACGCACCATGCAGAAGACCTGGGTTTGATCCTGAGGTTTGGCAGATCCCCTGGTAAATACCCATTTTGGTATTCTTGTCTAAAGAATTTTATGGACAGAGGAGCCTGCTGCTGCTGCTAAGTCGCTTCAGTCATGTCCGACTCTGTGCGATCCCATAGACAGCAGCCCACCAAGCTTCTCCATCCATGGGATTCTCCAGGCAAGAACACTGGAGTGGGTTGCCTTTTCCTTCTCCAATGCATAAAAGTGAAAAGTGAAAGTCAAGTCGTTCAGTCGTGTCTGACTCTTCGCGACCCCATGGACTGCAGCCCACCAGGCTCCTCCTCCCATGGGATTTTCCAGGCAACAGTACCGGAGTGGGGTGCCATTGCCTTCTCCACAGAGGAGCCTGGTGGGCTACAATCCATGGGGTTGCAAAGAATAAGACACAACTGAGTGACTAACAGTTTTCACAGGGCTGCTTATAGCGGCTCTAGACCGTTTCCAAAACTTGGTGACAACCAAGATATCCATTAGTAGATGAATGGATAAACTATGATACATCTAGACAATGGAATATTATCCAGCACAAAAGGAAATAAAATATTAAGCCATAAAAAAATGGAAGTACCTTAAATTCATACTGATAAAGGAAAAAAATCAACCTGAAAAGACAACATAATGTATGATTTCAACTATCAGACATTCTGAAAAAAGCAAAATAATGGAGAGACAGTAAAAAGGTCAGTGAGTTTAAGGGGAATAAGGTGAATTGGAGGAGCACAAAAGGATATCTGAAACTACTCCTCTATGGTACTGTCATGATGCATGTATACATCACCTATACATTAGTCCAAACCCCTAGAATGTAAAACACCAAAGGTGAATTGTAATGGAAACTATGGGCTTTGGGTGATTGTAATGTAATGTAGCTTCATCAGTTGTAACAAATGTTAGTAATACATGAAGCTATGTGGGGCAGGGGATATCTGGGAAATGTCTGTATCTTCCTCTTAATTTTACTGTGAAGTGAAAACTGCTCTAGAATATTAAAATTGTTAACTAAAAAGGGAAAGAAAATGGTCTACTTATTTCTCTCCTTATAGGAATTAGTGTTTTCATAAATCAGAAGTTTCTTTTTAAAATAAAAATAAGATTGACACCTTTTGTAGCTGAAAACTCAACATTTTATTCATCTACTACTAAATTAAAAGCTAAAACCCATAACGTACTTCAGTGGGTCCTCATGCTCTGTACCTCCCCATTCCTAACTCTCTGAGCTTACCTCCCCTCAGATTCCAGCTCCTCAGCTCACTCTCCTGCAGCCATATTGGCCTAGAGGCTGTTCCCAGAATCCACTAGGCACACTCCTGCCTTAGGGTCTTGGCATGTGTTCTTGCTCTGGGTAAAACTGGGAAACTTTTGTCTCAGATAATGTAAACTGTCTCCGCTAATCTATATCTTTGCTCAGATCTCACTTTCTCAGTGACTCTTCCTTTAAAGATTGCTTTATCACACAACCCACATTCCTTTTGCTCCTTTGTGTTCTTTTTATCTTCTATTGTAATACTTTTAAAACACAATATAAGTCAGTTACACTTTTTGTACAGTCTCTCTTCTAATTTAACATAAGCCTTGCTTTTTATACTCCTGTATACCCACACTCCTAGAAGAGTACCTATCTACTAATAGGTACTCAATGCATATTTGTTAAATAAAATGTCATTAACATATTAAAAGCCTTATTAAAATAAAATATAACCAAGGTAGCAAAAGTAAACAAAATGCCTTAGGAAAGAGTTTAGATATTTGCATTCCCCTGAAGAAGGAAATGGCAAACCACTCCAGTATCCTTGCCTGGAAAATCTCATGGACAGAGGAGCCTGGTGGGCTGCAGTCCGTGGGGTCACAAAGAGTCGGGCACGACTGAGTGACTAACACTTAAATTTGCAAAGAATTTTTGAAGATTAGTAAGGACAAAGTTCAGTTCAGTCGCTCAGTCGTGTCCGACTCTTTGCAACCCCATGAATCGCAGCTCGCCAGGCCTTCCTGTCCATCACCAACTCCCGGAGTTCACTCAGAATCACGTCCTTCGAGTCAGTGATGCCATCCAGCCATCTCATTCTCTGTCGTCCCCTTCTCTTCCTGCCCCCAATCCCTCCCAGCATCAAAGTCTTTTCCAATGAGTCAACTCTTCGCATGAGGTGGCCAAAGTACTGGAGTTTCAGCTTTAGCGTCATTCCTTCCAAAGAAATCCCAGGGCTGATCTCCTTCAGAATGGACTGGTTGGATCTCCTTGCAGTCCAAGGGACTCTCAAGAGTCTTCTCCAACACCACAGTTCAAAAGCATCAATTTTTCGGTGCTCAGCCTTCTTCACAGTCCAACTCTCACATCCATACATGACCACGGGAAAAACCATAGCCTTGACTAGACGGACCTTTGTTGGCAAAGTAATGTCTCTGCTTTTCAATATGCTATCTAGGTTGGTCATAACTTTTCTTCCAAGGAGTAAGTGTCTTTTAATTTCATGGCTGCAGTCACCATGTGCAGTGATTTTGGAGCCCAAAGCAGCATAGTAAATACAAAGCACAGGGGGAAAATACTTTGGTCTTCCCACAAAAGCTATGACTTTGAAATAAATACTAATATTGCTATTTCCTTTTACGTAATATAGCAAAACAGGAAGTAATGTAATTATTAAATAAACTGAGGTACCCATTTTAAAAAATAAAAGAAGTTCATAAATTTAGATTTATCCATAAGATCTTCAGAAAAAACATCTGCCTAGGAAATGTGTTACATATTTACAAGCATAAAACTACAGTCTGCATTTGGATGGTAGGCTATGCATTTCATCAGAATCAGCTTGTTCTCCCAAACCTAGGAAATCAAAAGGAATTAAACTTGGAAGAAAAAAAAATTTTTTCCTATGTTTGCATAGAAGCTATGAATTTCACAATCACAAAAATATTATGACTTCTTTATTTATAATGAACCTAACTAAGCTTTTAAAAGCATCAATTCTTTGGCACTCAGCTTTCTTTATAGTCCAACTCTCACATCCATACATGACTACTAGAGAAACCATAGCTTTGACTATACAGACCTTTGTCAGCAAAGTAATGTCTCTGCTTTTTAATATGCTGTCTAGGTTGGTCATAACTTTTCTTCCAAGAAGCAAGCATCTTTTATAATTTCATGACTGCAGTCACTTTCTGTAGGGATTTTGGAGCCCATGAAAATAAATTCTGAAACTGTTTCCACTGTTTCCCCCATATTTGCCATGAAGTGATGGGACTGGATGCCACAATCTTGGTTTCTTGAATGTTGAGTTTTAAACCAAGTTTTTCATTCTCCTCTTTCACTTTCATCAAGAGGATCTTTAGTTCCTCTTCATTTTCTGCCCTAAGGGTGGTGTCATCTGCATATCTGAGGTTATCGATATTTCTCCCAGCAATCTTGATTCCAGCTTGTGCTTCATCCAGCCCCACATTTCGTATGATGTACTCTGCATATAGGTTAAATAAACAGGGTGACAATATACAGCTTTGACATACTCCTTTCCCAATTTGGAACCAGTCTGTTGTTCCATGTTCAGTTGTAACTGTTGCTTCTTGACCTGCATATAAATTTTTCAGGAGGCGGGTATGATCCCTGGTTCCTCTTTCTTTTCTAAATCCAGCTTTAACATCTGGAAGTTCAAAGTTGATGTACTGTTGAAGCCTGGCTTGGAGAATTTTGAGCATCACTTTGCTAGTGTGTGAGATGAGTGCGACTGTGCAGTAGTTTGAACATTATTTGGTATTGCTTTTCTTTGGAATTGGAATGAAAACTGACCTTTCCCAGTCCTGTGGCCACTATAAAGAAAGTTGGGTGCCAAAGAATTGATGCTTTGAACTGTGGTGCTGAAGAAAACTCTTAGAGTCCCTTGGACTGCAAGGAGGTCAAACCAGTCAATCCTAAAGGAAATCAATCCTGAAAATTCATTGGAAGGACTGATGCTGAAGCTGAAGCTCCAATACTTTGGCCACCTGATGCAAAGAACTGACTCCTTGGAAAGAACCCTGATGCTTTGAAAGACTGAGGACAGGAGGAGAAGGAGACAACAGAGGATGAGATGTTTGGATGGTATTACTGACTCAATGGACATGAGTTTGAGCAAGCTCCAAGAGATTCTGATGGACAGAAAAGCCTGGCGTGCTGCAGTCCATGGGGTTGCAAAGAGTCAGACCCGACTGAGCAACTGAACTGAACTGTACTGTTGATAAAAAACCAAATCTGTCAATGCAAGGTAATTCTGTTACTTATGGCTTACACTCTGAAGAATTCTTTAATTCAGCTCTCTTCTCAAGATTTTCTGCGTTCTCCTTCCCATCTCTCCAAGTGTGATCTAACTTAAGTGTTGCATTAAGATTGATACCGTGTGTGTGACATACAGCCCTGGGTAAGGACTCTTGAGTCAGCCAGTCCTTTGCACACTTCAGTCTAGGTTGGCATCACCACTGAAATGTGTACTTTTTATGGCATTTTGACATTTGTGCTTTCCTGCCATGGCTATTGGTCATCATTGTTGTTCTCCTGACCCCCATCACCAACTTCATGTCTTTTTAAAAGTTTGCCCTCAAGGCACCATCAGTTCAGTTTAGTTCAGTTCAGTCGCTCAGTCATGTCCGACAATTTGCGACCCCATGAATCGCAGCACCCCAGGCCTCCCTGTCCGTCACCATCTCCCGGAGTTCACTCAAATTTACGTCCATCGAGTCGGTGATGCCATCCATAGAAGACTTTAATACATGAGTGTCACATTCTGGCATAGGACATAGGAGTGGTTTCCTTCATACTCACAGTTGTGGGTTTTTTTAATTCATTTTTATTAATTTTATAATGAATGTACTATGAAGTATTCTAATTCAGAGACAAATTTCTTGTTAATTATATTATAGCCAATAAATATTGGCTGTCCTTGGGCCAGGCTTTATTCTACTGCAACATGAAGAAAACCAAGTTAAATATCCCCTCAAGAGTGCCTGGGCAGCCGTAGGTAATGATGGAGAACAGTGGATAATCTCTGTTTATGCAAAGGACAGAGAACTGCCCCTCATCCTCCAAAAGAATGAGGAGGAATGTGCTTCTTTGAGATGGATGGAAATGATCTTGTGTTCTTAGCCTAGTATTTTAGAATGCAATACATCTTTCTGAGACCCAAATAAACCCTAGATATCTATGTTTTTAATAATCTAGGGATTTTTTTTTTCTTTATCTTTCTGACACCTTGGACTTCACCTGGGCTCCTAATCTGGGCTGGAACCTTTTGGCCTTCTTGGGTCAGAGCAATTAACTAGACAACTGGTTACATCGTATTCTCATGGTATTTAAAGAGTTAGATGTTTCTGGGGAATTGAAAGCAACTATTCTTCATCTTTACATTGTGTGCATTTCTATGGCTCAGGGGGCCAGAACTTTTTATCAAGCTGCAATCTATAGTGAGTTTTATTTTCCTACATTGATTCAGGGATTTCTGCCAGGTTGGGGCCTGGCTTTAGGTGAAGCTGCTCTGGGAGGATCCATGACAGGAAGGAAAGGGCAAACTCAGTGCTCTCATATTCCCACCAAACCTCTGTGGCCCTTGGTGGGGTGGAAGGCGCTCTCCAGCAATGAGCAAATACCCCAGCTCCAGTTCAACTCTTACTCTTGAGTCTTTGACTAATGAAAATTGCGTTCCATTCGGACAGAAATTAGCTTGTACACATGTGTGTTCTTCAAATCCTTTATTTATTATTTATACTATGTTTTTTTAAGTAGCTTCCCAGGTGGCTCAGTGGTAAAGAAACCACCTGTCTGTGCAGGAGACCCGGGTTTGATCTCTGGGTTGGGAAGATCCCCTGGAGAGGGAAATGGCAACCCATTCTAGTATGCTTGCTTGAGAAATTTCATGGACAGAGGAGCCTGGTGGGCAACATTCCATGGGGCTGCAAAGAGTCAGACACAACTGAGTGACTGAGAACATTTATATTTAATATTTTAGCTATTTTATGCAATATCAAGACACCTTTTCTCCAAAGAGCCCAATTTTGGCAGTTGAAAGCCTTGATTCTCAAAACCATTAGTCATTACTATGAGCTTAAAAGTATATCTACTAGGAAGAAGGGGTGGGTGGGGGGACTAATTAAATTATTATCTAAACATTTCATGCAACTTCACTTACTTCAAAACTCTGTTTAGCGGCCATGGTCTTGATTTTTATATACAAGCTTACACTGGGGAAACTTTACTGAAGTTTTAAAAGAACTAAAGTTATTGTCATTCCAGGAAAAAGCTTTATAACAACTATCCTGCCCACTTGTCTAAAGAACTTAACTTCTGTAGGTGTGACAATTAAGTGGATCTAGAGCTTTTTAATTATCATTAAAATAATCTGGAAAGTAAATGTTTTAAAGAATAGACCTTATATTTTGGAGAGGCAGAACACTTTTATTATCTGATAAAGTCATGCTCTTCACCCACTGATTAACATAATCCTCACAAACACAAAACATCTTCAAAACAATTCAAAGCCAAGTCCTTGGCCCAGAATATCAACTTTCAAAAGTTGATATTTCAATATCCCTTTTCAAAAGACCCCAAAATAACCTGTTGCTCAAGTTTAGCTAAGTTTGTTAGATGTTTTATTAAGGGAAAACACATCTTGACAGAATCTTTGTGGTTTGGGGGAAGGGATGGTTAGGAGAGAATACAGGTTTGTGAATCCAGGGTCGCTGTGTCAGAGGGGGTAAAATCAGGAAAGTATGTTTACAGGATTTTACAGTCTAAGCTCAAAGCAGAAAACTATCTGGGCTTGGCCAAAGTTTCTGACATAATAAAGTGAGCAAGTCAGTATATAAGCAATCACCTGTTTGCTTAGGTGAATAGCCTGTTGTCCTGTTAGGAGAGGTATTTGCCCAAGTGACTAAACTGTTTAGAAGTATGTTTTGACTCCCAGTAGCAGTTTTTAAGATATCTGAGTAACATGAATAATTTAGTTTCCAAGATAGTTTTAAGTGATAAAGTATCAATTTCAAATGTTAAAAACATGTCTCCCATACATGAGTGTGTATTGATTAATTTATTCAACTCATTGATTAATGAACTAGTCAAATGGTGACTCTACAACCATTTAAATAACCAAAATAAATAGTCCCTTGTGAAAGTCCTTTTTTAAAAAGAATATTATAAAAGGTTGCTAACTTAACATACAAACTAGTTATGTTCATAGCCCTTGGGGTTATCTTTTCTACAAAAGGAAACGTATACATTAACATAAAACAGTGCCTGAGCTCTAAACAAATAGCAAATAACAGGTAAATTCTCCTAAAATTTGAATATATATTTTCAGATGGGTTTATTAAAATTCCCATAATACTCCTTTTTGAAAAATGTTCATAGGTTTGTATAGATTTTTATTATCACTTTCTCCATTGTGATCATAAATAATATTAAACAGAGCGGCTTCTCAGTTGGCTCTAGCGGTAAAGAATCCATCTGCTAATGCAAGAAACACAAGAGATGCAGATTCAGTCCCTGGGTCAGGAAGATCCCCTTGAGTAGGAAATGGCAATCCACTCCACTATTCTTGCCTGAAAAATCCTATGGACAGAAGAACCTGGTGGGCTACAGTCCATAGGGCTGCAAAGAGTTGAACATGACTGACCACACATGTGCACACACACACACACAAAAAAATCTTAAATGGTAATTGGTTTAACTAGAAGGCTTTTTGTTTTGTTCTTAATGTTTACAACTAATGATATTAATTATGTAAACCTCCCTGGACACAAATTATTGAGCAGGTACTAAGGCTGCAGAATGAATTTATGTCCTGAGCTTCCATTAAGGAGTGCAGGATTGGACATTCTTAAAGTCTGTAATTTCACCAGCAGTGCTTGTTGATTTTGGAGAATTTATGTCTACATAGGGATCCCAGCGGAGAAGGCAATGGCACCCCACTCCAGTACTCTTGCCTGGAAAATCCCATGGACAGAGGAGCCTAGTGGGCTGCAGTCCATGGGGTCGCAAAGAGTCGGACACAACTGAGAGACTTCACTTTGACTTTTCACTTTCATGCATTGGAGAAGGGAATGGCAACCCACTCCAGTGTTCTTGCCAGGAGAACCCCACGGACAGCAGAACCTGGTGGGCTGCCATCTGTGGGGTCGCACAGAGTTGGACACAACTGGAGCAACTTAGCAGCAGCAGCAGGGATCCCAAACTATTCTGAGGTCTTTGACTTTCCATGAAGTAAAGTCATGGTTCCCTAGGTTAAGACAAGTAGCAGGTCAGCTATTCTGGATTTTTAAAAAATACACATTGTCTTTATGTATAAAATACAAGCACTCATATAATAGAGGGATTTTTCAGTGGTGATTCAATGAGATTTATTCTTAAAGATAACACAAAGTATGTTTTGGTAATAGAATCGATAATGCTTAAATAAGGGGCAAGGGCATATTCTCACCGAATGTTTGCAGGCCCACATTGCCATAAAAATTAAAGGAACAGTAATTTTTCCCCTAAAATCAAACACACTGGGTCATCAGCAAAGAAATAACAGATTCAGTGGTTGCAAAGTAAATATTCCTGTACCTGTAATTGGTCTATCAATAATGGTCTTTTTCTTTTTTTCTCCTTGTAGGCCCAAATCACTTTTTGGCAGGAAAAAAAAAAAAAAAAAGCCAAAATGTTAAAGAGAAAATTCAATATGATTGACTCAATTGTCCAAGAAAACGAGGAAGTTAACTTAATGATTAACTTCCCATTGCAGTTGAAGTTGAACTTGAATATTTCTTTGAGCTGCCTGCAGGTGTATAGCTCTGTAAAAGGTTGAATTTGTAACCAGCTGTGAGTTTTCAGGACAATGTTTTGGGCTAAATGAATTAGCAAATACCTTCAGCCAGACAGGTTAATGCATGTGTCTAGGAAGACTGCAGCATGTTTAATATATTGTTTTTCTCTTCTACAACGTTTTGCTTGTTTCATTGTACCTGACTTCTTTTTGGAAGACAAAAATGTGCTTCTGTATTAGATGCAATGACTCAATAGAAACTTTGATGATATATGGCTAAAGAGATACCCTTTAATCCTCAAACCTAGACATGAGGTAATCGTCATAATTTTTGTTAAATGTTTATTTTCTGGCTATTTCATTGCTTTATGTCAAATTACCTATGTATGTTTATATGATTTTTATGTGACCCTATACAAAGGAAATTTAGTGGCTATGTGAAGTAAAGCATAGCCATTGATTTTCCAAAGTCATGATTACTTATTTCTCAAGTTAATGATGTTTTATTTCCTCCCCCATCCATTTATGAGGTCCACATAGATTGGCAGAATTTTAGAACTAAAACTAGTTTACAAATCATGAAATCCAAAACCTTTCTTGTACATATAGGGAATAAGACCCAAGAGTCTAAATGACTCACTCAAGGTCCTATAGCTAATATGTAGGAACTTCAGTTTGTGACTCTAGGCTCCTAATCCAATGTTCTTGCTGTGGTATCATTTTGTTATAATCAAAGATTAAATCTAAAAAGTTTGTTTAGGTAGATTTATAGAGGGTATCTTGGCATCACGTAATTTTACTTTAATAGTCTTTTTGTGAGTTTGATGAAGCAGTTAAATAAAAGTGGACTTTGTTTTTCACATTGTCCAATATGGGAGGTATTAGCCACTTATGGGTGCTGAGCACTTCAGTGTGTTTTGCTCAAGCTGAGATGTACCGAAAGTATAAAATACACACTGGAATGTGAAGGTTTAGGATAAAGAAACAATTTAAATAAGTGCATTAATAATTCTATGTTGACTGAGCTGTGCTGTGCCAAGTCACTTCAGCTGTGTTGTGTCTGACTCTTTGTGACCCTATGGACTGTGGTCCACCAGGCTCTTCTGTGCATGGGATTCTCTAAGCAGGAATATAGGAGTGGGTTGATGTGCCCTCCTCCAGGTTCTCTTCCTGACCCAGGAATCAGACCTGCATCTCGTTTCCTGCATTGGAAGGCAGATTCTTTACCAGTAGCACCACCTGGGAAGCCCTTTATGTTGACTACATAATAAGAATAATACTTTTGATATATAGGCTTAAATAAAATGTATCAAATTTACATTCACCTGTTTCTATTTTTAATGTGCCTCCTAGAACTTTTCCTAGGTGGCGCAGTGGTAAAGAATCTGCCTGCCAATGCAGGACATGGAAGAGACACAAGTTCCCTCCCTGGGTTGGGAAGATCCCCTACAGAAGGAAATGGCAACCCACTCCAGTATTCTTGCCTGGAAAATTTCATGAACAGAGGAACCTGGGGAACTGCAGTGCATGAGGTCACAAAGAGTCAGACATGACTGAGCACGTGCACACATACACACACACACACACACACACACACGCAGACACTAGAACTTTTCAAATTGCATGTGAGACTCATATTGTTCACCTGTTGAGCAGTGATATTCTAAAGTGACTTTGAGAACAAATTGACAAATTTAATTCTGTTGACATCTGAAGGCTATACTGTTCAACTGAACTAAAACTTCTATTTAAATAAATTCTTTAGAAGGGACAGTCCATTAGCACTTATTTTTGTAAATAGTTTATCTGAAATAAATGAGTTTATATACCACTAATATTTACCTTGGCAGTTAGCTCTGATCACATTCAGTCCCTTACATTTTGTTATTTTTACCTGCATATACTGTGTCTTATTGTAGCCATTGTAATTAGCATCCCTTAAACAGAAGGTCCAAGAATCATTTAATTTGACTCATATTACTCATTTAAGAGGGCACAGGCTGTGGTTATTTAACTATTAACATGGCGAGCAACTGCAAACAGAATGCAAAGAAGCTGGTTAAGGATATCATCAACAAGTGTCAAAACATGTTGACTCAGCTCAGTAGGAAAAAACAGATTTTGGCTCAGATTGTAATCTTGATTTTACTCTTCATAGTTAAATAAATAGAATAAAATTTATCTCCTATCATGGTAACCAAACAGAGAGAAAAGAGACTATTTCTATAGTGAACAGTTTGGGAGATAGCATAGTATCTCCCTCTGGAGTACGGATATCCTTATGCAAATTATCTTCAAGTTCCCCAAAACTGAAGGTACTCTGCTGTGAGTGCAGGCATCATTTTGTCCTCTCAGTGTTTGTTGCCTTGCAAGAAATGACACCTGAGGAATCACACAAGGAAATGCTGATACATTTGGCTAATGTTATTGCTGTGAGTAGTAAACGCCTTTGTTTCTGACCCTGTAGTCTTTTACTTTCTTCCAGAATCTATGAAACTCTGTGGCAGATTATCTTGTTAGCTTGCCAGCAGAGCAGTTCTCAGACCCTTCATCGTTATTGTCAGGGAGGTAGTACATGCTCTCTATTTTGCTTTTTTTTAAGACAATATTGAGGACTGTAATGATCCAAACAATACACACACTTAAAATTAATTCTGTACTTTAACAAAGACTTGACAATTTCTCTGAAAATTTTGAAGATCTTTATGTGAAGACAACTCAAGGCTACTCTCACTGTGATGCAACTCTGTCTCATGTGGTTGCTCCAGAACAGTAAGTAGATCAGAATCTATGTTAGAACAAATCCATAAAGGGTAAAGGGTAGATAATTTTTTAAATCTGTGACTCAGTGTGTTTATCAAATCATGTTTATAAAAGATGTATGGAAACCAGAAAGTTATGTGTATTTCCAAAAACAAAACTCCACAAAGGTTTATTCTTTTTTGTTTAAAAACTATGACGAATTCTTACAATAACATATTGGGAAACCAAAAGGGTTTCATATATATTTATTCATTTGTTCCAAAAATTATTTATATTTGATTAAATTATAGGAAGCAAATATGTGAATCATTGTGGAATGAGGGATATTGTACCAATTCTCAGATATACAAACTGATTTAAAAAAAAACAAACAGTAGTCTGTGGTCTGATTTTATTTTATCAATGAAGAAAGCATTATTTTACATTTGAAATAGTATAGCTATGAGAAATCATTTAAAAACGGCTTCTTTTACATTATTTATGATACAAAGTGTAAAACCATTTCATGCAAAATAAATTTTAATAGAATTTGTGGATATAGCTATGGCTATCATTTATTTATTGTAAGTAATAACATGAAATTTAGAAATAACAGTTTGACAAGCAGAGAGAGAAAGTAAGATAACATATGTGGAACACAGAAAAGTTACGACTAAGAGCAAGACAGGAAGCGGTAATTTACATAATCCTGTACAAAGCCACTAATTGTTGACAGACCTCTGAACAGTGGACAATTAACATGCAAAGGTAAGTTTAAGTTTTTTCCCCATGTTTTCTTGTCTGATGTCTTGCATCATTTTAATAAATCATTAAATATACTCATTGCATGTTAGGTAAAGAAGCTGAAGTATTTTATTATTATTTGACAGTAACACTAAATCACAGCAACTTGGAAATTATCTGTGGTACAGAGGTTCAGTTCAGTTCAGTCGCTCAGTCATGTCTGACTCTTTGAGACCCCATGAATTGCAGCACACCAGGCCTCCCTGTCCATCACCAACTCCCGGAGTTCACTCAAACTCACGTCCATTGAGTCAGCGATGCCATCCAGCCATCTCATCCTCTGTCGTCCCCTTCTCCTCCTGCCCCCAGTCCCTTCCAGCATCAGGGTCTTTTCCAATGAGTCAACTCTATAAGGTGGCCAAAGTATTGGAGTTTCAGCTTTAGCATCAGTCCTTCCAATGAACACTCAGGACTGATCTCCTTAAGGATGTACTGGTTGGATCTCCCTGCAGTCCAAGGGACTCTCAAGAGTCTTCTCCAACACCACAGTTCAAAAGCATCAATTCTTCAGCGTTCAGCTTTCTTTATAGTCCAACTCTTGCATCCATACATGATCACAGGAAAAACCATAGCCTTGACTAGACGGACCTTTGTTGGCAAAGTAATGTCTCTGCTTTTGAATATGCTATCTAGGTTGGTTAAAACTTTCCTTCCAAGGAGTAAGCGTCTTTTAATTTCAGAGGTAGTCACTGCTTTTGGGTTTCTTCTTTCAGAAGAAATTAAACTAATCAGGTCTACCTTGTAAAAATTCCCATATAATTGGACTCATTTCAAAAATATGAGATATTGAAAGCAGTTGGTATTAAAATTGAATTTTAAATTATTAAAAAAGTTATGCCTGAAAATTAATGTATATTTATATTGAAATCACAGGAATATGTTTAGATTAAATAGACCTTATATAATAAATATTTTACTATATGTTTTTATAATTCTGTCTAAGCAGGAATGAGAGTAAAGTTCAATTTTCATATTCAAGACATAACTAGACACTTGCTTGTTTTTTGAGAAACATATTACTGGATTAAAAACATAATTCTGTACATAACTCTTTGTATGAAAATAATTTTTATTGACCAAGAAAGCCCTAACTTACCCTCAATTTGAATAAACTTTAAGTTTTGAGTTTTTTTTTTTTTTTTAACCATAATCCCCAGACTTATCTTTTCTTATAGTATCTACTTTAGAAAATTTGTCATTGGAAATTCTTCCTCTGTAAATGTAAATGTAAATCTTCTACAACCTAAAGATGTATTTTTCAAAGACTTGAAAGTCATCCCTTTGATAAGTAATCAAGAATAAGGCCCCTATCTTCCAGTCTCTGTAGGGGGGTAGGACCCTAACTTTGTTAAACCAATTAGCAAACACAGATGGTGTAATCACATGGACCAACCTCCATCCCTAATGCCCTCCAATACTGTTACATTAGCTCACCTCATTCTTTAAAAACCCTCTTGTCTTTGGTTTCAGTGGAGTTGCGTATAATATATCTCCCCATTACAATAGTCTTAACCTCTATTGCAATAGTATTGAATAAAGTCTTCCTTGCCTTTTTAACTGTATCTGGTACAAGTTTTCTTTGACAGTTCATTATGATAATATCCTCAAGAATATTTCAATATTAAATTAATTATTCCCAAATGCCCTTCATGCTGTTTCCCCCCCCCCCCAGAGTTGAAATATACCAATCCACCATCAATAATGTTATTCCACAAATAATTTGGGAAAAGATGAAATAGATGGTAACATAAGGCAACTGGGATCATTTGTGTTTTCAGCCTATTCTAAAAAAATCCTTGAGGTCACTTAAGATATCTATAAGTTTTTGAGAATTCTGTAGTACAAATACTGTTCATTAAGCCCTTACTTCTAACACCACTATTGGCAAATATCTCTAAGCAATGTTGAAATTAATTATTAATAGTAGAAAAAATAGAATTAAAAATAAATATTGTACTTGAGCAGTAACATTTTACTTAAGTAATAAACTTCTATTTAAGTGAAGAATAAAATACAGCTGCCATAGTATCAGAAACTAAAAATCAAGATAAGATAAAATATAAATGAATTGACTAATTATTTAAACTAGAGATAAAGTCAACAACGTCTTAAGAACCATCCAGCCTGAAGCTTGCTGATGAGAAGCCCAGAGCCACCTGGTAGGATTGATGCAACTGAGTGATTTTTTCCCCAGTTTTACATGACCTTTAATTTTGAATAAGTGATGTTTTCTTCTTCCCATAACTTTCTATGTTTCTAGAAACACAGGAAAGTAATCAAAATATGAGATAAAATAGCATTGAAAACTGAAGGTTTTAGTAAATTAGGCATTGGTTTTGCTTAATTATAAAGTATTCTAAAGCAAAAAGGAAAGAAAATAACCATAAGGTCATTAGCTTATTAATTAAAAATGCTAGAAGTCTTTTAACTCTTTGTATAGAGTGAGTATTTTCTCGGGTTTCCCCATGATGAAAGCAGTAATAGTTCATTGTTCTGGGCCACTAAGCTTTGATTGCCAAGTGTTAAACTAATGGACTGAAGGAGATGTTCTGTGTGGCAATAAGGAGGCAAAGAGTAAGTAAGTAGGCTATTAACAGACATTCTCTGGAGCAAACATCATGCTAGACAGATTCAACCTAAATCAGAAAAATGTGCAACCACTAGGAAACTAGAAAGAAAAACACATATCAAAACAGAGCATTCTGACATTACAGGGTAAAGAGAATGAATGCACTACTGCCATAAACAGAGATGTGATGGATCTCACAAGCATACTATTGAGACAAACTCAGAAGGGTACATTGTGTTCTGAACAGATATGCAGCCATATTTTTAGGAAAAACATATACAAGAATGTTCACAGCATCACAATTCATAGAATCAAAATCTGGAATCAACCAAATGTCTGTCAACATTAGAATAGATTAAACAAACCTTGCTATATCCATGCAACAAAATATTACATAATAATGATACTGAATAAACTACTGCTAGATTGCTGTTGCTGTTCAATTGCTAAGTCGTGTCTGACTCTTTGCGACCCCATGGGCTGCAGCACATTAGGCTTTCCCGTCCTTCACTATCTCTGTTTTCTCAGATCCATGTCCATAGAGTCAGTGATGCTATCTAACCATCTCATCCTCTGCCTCCCTTTTCTGCTTTTGCCTTTAGTCTTTCCCCGCATCAGGGTCTTTTCCAGTGAGTTGGCTCTTCTCGTGATAATGAAAAAACTGCTACTAGATATCTAATATCAAATGAAAGAAGCCAGATACTAAAGTGTATACATTGCATGATTCCATTTACGTATAGTTCAGAAAGGTCAGAAAAGGGTGCAAGGGTGTATTGCTAACATTATTCTCTTTCTTGGTCTGTATACTCTTACATGGGTGGATTTAGTTCCTGAAAATTTGTAAAGCTAAACTCTGATGATTTGTGCACTTATATGTTTATTGTTTTTAAGTCTACTGAAAAAATATATCTTCAAAATATAATACTCTTCAATTTTTAGTATAATTGTAACTTGTAAAGAGATGTCTTTTCACAAAGCCAAATATGTCTTACATGAATAGGTTTGAAATTACAAATTAATTTAACTTAGATGACTTTTGTGGTTAGAAAAAAATCAGTCACTTGGCTTCTGCAATTGTTTTTATAAAAGGAGGGCAAAATAGATAAAAATAAATAGAATATTGGTTTTACAATTCATCAGAAAAATATTGAGAAATATTTGAGGCTGTTCATTTAGTAACATAATTTGAATTCTATTATTAAATATTATATTTAAAGATTTTAATTAGTGACTGCTTATCTTGTGCCTTACAGTGTAAAAAGAACCACAAACATCTGATTTCCCTTCACAACATATCTGTGACATATATTTTAGTTAGTGTTGGGGCAAATAATTAAAATTATAAAATTTCTGTCTGACACTGGTATATAATCAGTGGTATATGTGCACTAGACTGTAATTTCTCTGAAGGTGGATATGCATCTTACTCAATATTTTGGCTGCCTTTATATATAGATAATATATACTCTACTAAAGCCTGCAGAAAGAATGAATGTAATAAATAATGGAAAACATGACAAATTTGAGAGGATCCCTTTACATAAGGATATAAAATTACAGGATCTCCAAAATTTCCAAACAGAAGAGTTTCAGTGGTTTGGGGTAAGAATGATCATTTATTCTAGCGTAAGTGGCATCTGCAATGATGGATAAGTTTAGAAAGGGTTGAGGTTGAAAAAGATACCATGTTTAGGAAGATATAAAGGACTCCATCCAGTAAATATTAACACTAAGTTCATCTCTCAGAGTAATCATAGCTTTCAGTTTTACCTAACCTTTATATTAAGCCCATTGAGACATAGAACATTATTTACCAGTTTATTTTCTATGCAATGCCACTTCTTAGTTTATGATTTTGTGCATCTATATATATATATATATGTATAGGTACATACACACACACATATATATAATATGGTCATTTATCTATATATCTATGTAGCTATATGGATATAGATGTATAGATACACAGAAAGATATATTTAATTAAGTGGAAGTTAACATTTTAATTTCCCTCCGTTAAAACAAAGAATGTGTTTCTAGTTTTATAGTACAAAGATATGAACACAAAACCCAAGAGACTCAATTCACCTTAAACACTTCATTTCACTTAGGATATAGAGCAGTTATCACCAGTGTGGTGAAGTCTGACTGTTCTAAAGGCATGGAATCACCGCATTTCCAGGAGCATGAGTCATAATTATCTTACCTTCACAGGTAGAGAAATCTCAACAACCTTCACCAAATCCTTGTGAGGAAATGGTGCAGGCACTATATCATTTGCACTATTTGCATTTGAAAATTTGCTAAAACTGCTAAGACAGTGGTGGAGCAATTGTAGAAATGCTGCAGTGTCTTGAGCCATCACTCTCTTGTCCTCAGAGTACAGCCCAGGTTTCCTACTTTACCAGGCATCATGACCACTAGCTGCCAGGTGTTCTCACCCGCACTGACAGCACCTGGGCTACATGGTAATAGAGGTTCTCCATGTGAACTTTGCCTAGCAGAATCTGTGTTCTAAATTCTTGAATTCTGCAAGTGAAATATTGATGAAATCCTCCATGCCTGAATATTTCTCTGCATATATGAAATCAATAAAAAAAATTCTGAGTTCCTTTGTTTTCTCTACACTACTTTGTGAATAACATGCAATGGGAAACTACACCTTTGAAAAGAGACATTTAGCAATGCAGTATTACATGCTAGTCTATTTTCTTGGGTCAAGTCACTTTTGTTTCCATCAAGAGATGCCAGTAAGATTTCCATTTGAAACAGCATATAATTAGTGGGGCTTCCCTGATGGCTCAGTGAGTAAAAATCTGCCTGCAATGCAGGAGACATGGGAGACATGGGTTCAAACCTTGGGAGACATGTGTTTGATCCCTGGGTCGGGAAGATCTCTTGGAGGAAGAAATGGAAATCCACTCCAGTTTTCTTGCCTGAAAAATCTGATGGACAGAGGAGACTGTCTGGCTACAGTCCAGAGGTTCCCAAAGAGCTGGACACGATTGAGCAATTAAGCACAGTGGGGATTGATAAACTCTATTTCACTTTCCCATGAAAACATGTGAAGACAACAAAAATCAGAATGCTTCAAAAATAATGAATTGTTTTCTGTTGAGTAACTTATTTGTCAGAAATAATATTTAGCTTTATTGTGAGGGTGTGATGATTTGAATCACCGAAAAAAAGTTTTTGCAGGACAGAGCCATGACTGTTCTAGTTAACAAGATTGTATAAGGCTATGTTGCAATTAGAGTCAGAAGATAAAGCATTCTTTAGATTTTCTAAAGAAAGTATTAGCTTATTCCGTGTATTTTGGCCACAGGTCTTCATATTTCTTTATTATTGCTATAGCATAGTGATATCCAGTGGGGCCTTGAAAATATCAATAATAAAATCCCTGTTTGAATTTTATATAACCAATGAAAGTACTTTGTCTTTTCCTTCCAAGACTACATGTTTAAACTCCCACGAGCAGCTTGAGAAAATTACACTTTCCTTCAATTCAGGTTGAAAACGCTGAGAGACTGTATCAGCTGTCAACTGAAAGGAGCAGCAATGCTTTATTCTCAGGTCAGTCAGAGTTCGTAAATGATATCTGAAAAATGCAGATACATGAAAATGGAGTTAAGAGAAGTGTCTAAAAATGGATATTTGTCTTAACAATATGGGATGTGGGCATACCACTGACCTCGGAACCATTTAGAGGGAGCTAGACCCTGGCTTTTGCACAAGGAGCCTGGTTAGGCTGCAGTCCATGGGGTCGTGAAGAGTCGGACATGACTGAGCGACTTCACTTTGACTTGTCACTTTCATGCACTGGAGAAGGAAATGGCAACCCATTCCAGTGTTCTTGCCTGCAGAATCCCAGGGACAGGGGAGCCTGGTGGGCTGCCGTCTCCGGGGTCCCACAGAGTCGGACACGACTGAAGCGACTTAGCAGCAGCAGCAGCAGCAGACCATGGCTTTGACCATAAGTTTTGAAAGCAGTGCTGCTACTACTGCTGCTAAGTCGCTTCAGTCATGTCCGACTCTTCGCGACCCCATGGACTGCAGCCCACCAGGCTCCTCCGTCCATGGGATTTTCCAGGCAAGAGTGCTGGAGTGGGTCTCTTTCTAGCTGATGAGTTATTTGAATGTAATCCTCAATTTTATCATATACATAATGAAAATATTTCACATTTCTACCAAATAAAAAATAAACAGGATAATTGGTTTATTTAGCTCAATGCACATGCAATATTGTTAGCTACTATAATTACTATTAGTAAAAACAGAATCATGGTAAAACTTTTATATGTAATACTGACTTTATTTCAGGTTTTACAGGAATTTTCAATTGTCATTTATATTAATGCTATATCAAATGACTTTTCTTCCCCTCTACTATATTTCTCAGTCACTGGACCCCACTCTTCAATTAAGAAACATTTCAAGTTTTATATTACTAAAAATGTTATTGTTTGTAACAAAAAATATAAAATAATTTTTTCACCAAATCAAAATTCTAAAACATAAAATTTGAATTAAATATATATATTTTTTCTTTCTCTAGAATTTGGAGATGATGGGTTGTCATAAATTCTCAAAGGAAGACTAACCTTGAACATAAATTTATTCTGCTTGAGTCTTCTCCCAGGCATCATAAATTCAGTATCTTCAAGTTTTTTGCACAGAGGACACAGACAGTTTTTCATTTTCCCTAAGACAAGTTATCTCATACTTCTTAAAAAAGAAGTATAATAATAATTACTAGGGTCTAGACAGTTGGAAAGCAATTCTCCCTATAGGTCAGTATGGGAAGGAAAACAGAAGAGCATGAGCAGTAGAAAAGAAAGCAAATCTATATTTTGATGCTCAGGGAAGTGTGTACAAAATTTCTATTATGTTCAGAGGATCAAATTATGCCTCTTATGGCTTGTGAAAAATAACATGTGAAATAAACATCTGATATTTTAAAAATCTTGATATATTTACTTAAGACACTAATAGTACAGGATGTTGCTCACACTATTCCTGTATTTCAGACTCTAGCACTCTCTACTCTAAAAAATGTGCTCAGCTATTTTGTAGATGAATTTTCATACAGGCATCTAAAATAATCTTATCTGCCCTTCATCATAAATCTGCCTTCAAGAAAGCAGCAGGACTTCAGAAAAATTTGCTTATACACTCTTCTGTCTTTGTGAAGCATCATCCTTCATAAGAAGAATATTACTTATTCTTCATTTAGAAAACTATATCATACATATGATTTTCTCAAAAAAAAAAAAAAAGGAGAAGAAGGAAGGGGAAAGACTTGGCAAAACTAAAGAAATGTTATTATTTTCCTTTAGTTAAATGTTATTCACTAAATTAAATGATCTTTTAAACAACTAATGGAGCCTATTTTAAGGTGGCAATTAATAATGTTAGAAGTTAGGTTTGCATTATACAAGTTTGGAGAGATAAGCCTGAGTTGAATCTTGTACTTATTAACTGTGACAGTGAAAAGTTATTTAAACTCCCTAAGCTTCATTGTTTAATAAACAAATAGGAGTTGATACCTACTCCCAAGTGTTTTGGTAAAAAAAAGTCCTGTAAGTAAAAACTATATTGTAGGTGGCCAATTAACTGTGGCTATAATCTTGTCATTGTTTTCCTGTCTCTAAGTCATCTCCAATTCTTTGCAGAAATGAAGCATGCCAGGTTCCACTATCTCCTGGATTCTGCACAAATTAATGTCTATTGAGTCAGCGATGCTATCTAAACATCTCATCCTCTGTTGCACCTGCCTCCTTTGCCTTCAATCTTACCCAGCATCAAGGTCATTGACAATGAGTCATCTCTTCTTATCAGGTGGTGAAAGTATTGGAAGTTCAGCTTCATTATCAGCCCTTCCAATGAATATCTAGGGTTGATTTTCTTTGGGACTGGATGGTTTGATCTCCTTTCAGTCCAAGGGACTCTCAAGAGTCTTATTCTGCTCCACAGTTCAAAAACATCAATTCTTCAGTGCTCAGGCTTCTTTACAGTTCAACTCTCATATCCATACATAACTACTGGGAAGAGCATAACTTTGACTATATGGATGTTTGTTTTCAAGGTGATGTCTCTGCTTTTTAATATGCTGTCTAGCTTTGTCATAGCTTTCCTTCCAAGGAGCAAGCATCTTTCAATTTCATGGCTGCAGTCACCATCTGCAGTGATTTTGGAGGCCCAGAAAATAAAATCTGCCACTGCTTATACTTTTTCCCCTTCTATTTTCCAAGCAGTGATAGGACCAGATGCCATCATCTAAGTCTTTTAAATATTGAGTTTTAAGCCAACATTTTCACTCTCTTATTTCACCATCAAGAGGCTCTTTAATTCCTCTTGCATTAGAGTGGTATCATCTACATATCTGAGGCTGTTATTATTTCTCCCTGCAGTCTTAATTCCAGCTGGTAGTCCATCCAGCCAGGCATCTCACATTATGTACTCTGCCTATAAGTTAAATAAGCAGGGTGAAAACATACAGACTTGTTGTACTCCTTTCCCAGTTTTGAAGCAGCCAGTTGTTCCATGTAAGGTTCTAACTGTTGCTTTCTGACCTGCATAAAGGTTTCTCAGGAGACAGGTAAGGTGATCTGGTATTCCCATCTCTTTAAGAATTTTCCACAGTTTGTTGTGATCCACAAAGCAAAGGCTTAAGCACAGTCAATGAAGCAGAAGTGGATGTTCTTCTCCAGTTCTCTTGTTTTCTCTATGATCAGGAGAACGTTGGCAATTTGATCTTTGGTTCCTCTGTCTTTTCTAAACCCAGCTTGTACACCTGGAAGTTCTTAGTTCATGTACTATGGAAGCCTAACATGTAGGATTTTGAGAATAACCTTGCTAACATGTGAAATTAACACAAATGTATGGTAGTTTAAACATTCTTTGGCATGGCCTTTCTTTGGGGTTGGAATGAAAACTGACCTTTTCCAGTCCTGCAGCCATTGCTGAGTTTACTAAATTTGCTGACATATTGAGTGGAGCAGTTTAATAGCATCATCTTAGGATTTGAAGTAGCTTAGCTGGAATTCCATCATCTCCAGAAGCTTTGTTTGCAGTAATGCTTCCTAAGGCCCACTTGACTTTACATTCCAGGATATCTGGCTCTAGGTGAGTGACCACAACATTGTGGTTATCTGGGTCATTAAGACCTTACTAATATAGTTCTTCTGTGTATTCTTGTCACCTCTTCTTAACCTCTTCTATTATGTCCCTATAACATTTTATTATGTCTTTACTGTTTCTGTCCTTTATAGTGCCCATCCTTGCATGAAATGTTCCCTTGATATCTCCAATTTTCTTGAAGAGATCTCTAGTCTTTCCCATTCTGTTGTTTTCCTCTATTTCTTTGCATCATTCATTTAAGAAGGTCTTCTTATCTCTCCTGCTGTTCTCTTGAATGGTGTATAATCTACAGTTCTATAATTAGATTTTTGATCATAGTTTTAATGTTTTTTTAAACAAGCAAAATGCATTCTTATTGAATTTTCATGTTCTCCTGAAAGATTGACCACCAATTCCCTTAATAAAACATCTAACAAACTTAGCTAAACTTGAGCAACAGGTTATTTTGGGGTCTTTTGAAAAGGGATATTGAAATATCAACTTTTGAAAGTTGTATTTGTTACTGAAAAGTGAAATTGAGATTTTGTTTTCATAACTCCTTTCTTCCATTTATATATAATAACTCTAGAAATAGTTCATTATTATTTACATAATCTAGTGATTTAATATGCATCCATTTTTGCCGTATTGCTGATTGAGACACTGAAACACAAAAATGTGATATTTTGACATAAGAGCTTTATTTTCTTCTGCCTAAATTATTCCCAGATCTCAAGTTAAATGAGTAAAAAGAAGTATTTACTTATACAACTTCCTAGAAAACTATTCAATGATGATAGTAATGTACCATTTATTTGGGAATATCCAGTGATAAATATTTTAGGCAGGTGTTAAATGGAAGAAAAAAATAAAAATAATTCTCAAATGGTCCAAAGTCAGTTCTATCTCAGCCAAAGGCTGAATAAAATTACCATTTATTATTTTGCAGAAGAGACACTTGAAATTATAAATGCAGAAAACAAAAAATCTTTATCAAGACCATGTTATGTAAAATAGATCAGTGGAAATAAAAGAAACTAACAACTGAACACTGGGATAATAACTAAAGAGGTGATGTTAGATCAAACCAACCTGCAAAGTGAGAACATTAAAAAATACGTGTATACATCTATATATGGACTTCCCAGGTGGTACTAGAGGGTGTAAAAAAAAAAAAAAAAAAACTCACCTGCCAATGCAGGAGACATGACACCCAGGTTCAATCTCTAGGTTGGGAAGATCCCCTCCAGAAGGGCATGGCAACTCACTCCAGTATTCATGCCTGTAGAATCCCAAGGACAGAGGAGGGTCACCAAGAGTTTGACACAACACAACAAGGAAAATAAGGTAATGCAATTCTCTATACATAGATTTGGTAATAAATGAAATGGAAGACTTGTCACAGTAAATGTAATTCTGCCCAAAATTTTGTCTTTTAACAGAACTCCAATTAAAATCTCAATATAGAGATGAACAAGATGGCGGAGGAGTAGGTGGACATGGAGTACATCTCTCTCCATGGATACATCAGGAATACACCTTCAGACACAGAAGTGCATGCAGAACACCAGTTGAGAGCAGATAGAAGCACCTGACTGGTGGAAAAGAATATATAGACCCACGAAAAACTCGGTAGGATGAAGGCACTAGGCTGAAAAACAGGAGTGTTAGTAGGACTGGACCTGCCCTTGGTGGGTGGAGGAACTGAAGAGGGGGTCGATCCCCACATCGATGCAATTGTCTGAACCAAAGGAGAAACATTTAAGGCTGAACGTGAAACAGCTGATCTGTGACAGCCCAAATGGAATGAGAATCAGACAGTCCTTGCTGCAGCCATACATACCTTGGACAGGAATGCTTGTTCCCTGGAAGATGCAACAGCTTGGAGCTGGTGTTTAGGGATTGTGGAGCAATCCCAGGGCAAGGGCTGCTGTTGACTGTGGAGAGACGGATTAAGGGATGTGAGGGAGGAGACTGTGGTGGGAAATGTCAGTTGAGGGAAGCCAGGCAGCCATGAAAGCAAGGAGATACTGCTGAGTCATGCAAAGAGGGTGGAGCCATCATCATAGCCTCTCTCTCCCCACATGCCAGCATCAGCAGCTGAACAATAGAGAGACTGGCCCATCAGACACCTGACGCACTGAACTGCAGAGTAGGACCCCACCCTGGGTGCTCCTTTAAGTGATGAGCTGAACAACAGACTAGCACACCACCCAGGGTGCCCCTGGAAGTGCCTGACGTGCAGATCTACAGAGTAGGACCCCTTTAAGTGCATGATGTGCCAATCAACAGAATAAGACCTCAGCCAAGGGGACACCTCTATGTCCCTGAACACGTGGAGCTATGGAGAAAGACTGGCCAAGAGTAGGACCCCTTTAAGTGCATGATGTGCCAATCAACAGAATAAGACCTCAGCCAAGGGGACACCTCTATGTCCCTGAACACGTGGAGCTATGGAGAAAGACTGGCCAAAAAGGCCTTCTGATCACTAGCTACAAGAGGCTCAAAAAAAGACTCTGACAGGGCCATAACTCAGGCAGTGGAGGCAGTCTCTGTCCCTGCACACTTGGCACCACCAGAGTCCCCGTAGGCCAAGCACCTGAGCCACCTTCACGGTCATCTCTCACTGGGGCAGAGCTACCCCAGACAAAAAGTTTTGCATCTATGCGTGCAGGGTCACTTCAGTTGTGTAGGACTTTTTGTGACCCTGTAGACTGTGGCCTGCCAGGCTTCTCTTTCAGGGACGGGTCTCTCTGAGCAAGAATACTGGAGTGCATTGGCCAATACTGGCTGCCATACCCTTCTAGAGCACTGTATTTCCTGCTGCCCTGGCTGCCAACTCCCCTGAGAACCTGGTGTTGCCAGAACCCCTGTGACCCAAGCAGCTGCACCACTTTCACACCTGGCCTTCACAGGGGAAATCCCAAGCCCTCCAGGGCAGCCTCAGGAGCAAACCCCAGAGGAGGACCCACATGCAAAGGTGGAGATAAAACCACAATTGAAACCCAGGGGCAGTGTGGCTAAGGAAGAAGATCCAAAACCTTCCCACCAGTTGTACAAGCTACAGATTAAATCCACACTATCAACTATGTAGCTTCTGTGTATTTGGAATATATAAAAGGTCATTGAGAGCTCCAACAAAAGAAAATTATCTAGTTCTGATAGCTGTGGACATTGGAGGCAAGAACACATAGGAGTAGGACCAGATTAGAATCTGAACAGCCCCCACAGCAGAGATCAGCACAGTGTTGGAGGGCATCCTAGGGAGGTGAGGTGAACTGTGACTCCCAGCATAGGAATTGACTCTGACAGCAGTGACTCAAGAAAAACATTTATTATTCTTATTTTTTGACTTGTTCTGTAGATTCTTCTGGATTTTTCTTCTTTTTTTTATCCGTTTTTATCCCCTTCTGTTGTAGTTGTCAATTTCATTGGCACTATGAAATCCAGGCCACCTGACCTGCCTCCTGAGAAATCTGTATGCAGGTCAAGAAGCAACAATTAGAACTGGACATAGGAAAGGAAAGGTATTAGGAATTAGGAAAGGAATATGTCAAGGCTGCATACTGTCACCCTGCTTATTTAATTTATATGCAGAGTACATCATGAGAAATGCTGGGCTGGATGAAGCACAAGTTGGAATCAAGATTGCCAGGAGATATATCAATAACTTCAGATATGCAGATGACACCATCTTTATGGTGGAAAGCAAAGAAGAACTAAAGAGCCTCTGGATGAAATTGAAAGAGGAGCATGAAAGAGTTGGCTTAAAACTCAACATTCAAAAACTAAGATCATGGCATCCAGTCCCATCCCTTCATTGCAAATAGATGGGGAAACATTGGAAACAGTGACAGACTTTATCTTTGGGGGCTCCAAAATCACTTAAGATAGTGACTTCAGCCATCAAATTGAAGACGCTTGCTTCTTGGAAGAAAAGTTATGACCAACCTAGATAGCATATTAAAAAACAGAGACATTATTTTGCTGACAAAGGTTCATCTAGTCAAGGCTATGGTTTTTCCAGTAATCATGTATGGATATGAGAGTTGGACTATAAAGAAAGCTGAGCGCCCAAGAATTTTTTTGAACTGTGGTGTTGGAGAAGACTCTTGAGAGTCCCTTGGACTGCAAGGAGATCAAACCAGTCAATCCTAAAGGAAATCAGTCCTGAATATTCATTGGAAGGACTGATGATGAAGTTGAAACTCCAATATTTTGGCCACCTGATTCAAATAACTGACTCGCTGGAAGAGACCCTGATCTTGGGAAAGATTGAAGGCAGGAGAAGGAGACAACAGAGAATGAGATGGTTGGATGGCATCACTGACTCAATGGACATGAGTTTGAGTAAACTCCAGGAGTTAGTGATATACAGGGAAGCCTGGAGTGCTGCAGTCCATGGGGTCACAAAGAGCTGGACATGACTGAGTGACTGAACTGAACTGATGGAATCCAATTAAGATTTTGAGCTTTTTTTTTTTTTCTCAAGTCACACTGTTTCTCCTTTTTATAAATCACTTCCTCTACACTGGGCTTTTAGAGTTCTTTGGAGTTTTCCTTTATTATTATTGTTTTTTTTTTTCTCTCTTTTTAATTTTACTTTTTAACCTATTATTATTTTTTCTGCATTTATTCCTTTGTTTGCTTTTCCTACTGTACTTTTCCCCTTGCAGTGAATCTTTAACATATATAAATCTTCTTTATCTACCTCTATTTAACTTAGCATATCTATTCTTTCTTTCTTTTCTTTTTCTCCTTTCCTCTCAACATATTTGTTAGTTTTAGTTTTGTTGCTTTATCCCCCAGTTGGCACCTTGCTTTAGTTGTTCTCCAGTTTGTGCTTAGTTTTGTTCTGGTAGTTATAATTTTTGGTTTCCTTTATTTGCTGGGTCAATCTATTGTACTTTATTTTTGTTGGACTGTTTTGATTTTGCTTATGGGAGTATATGTATATGTGTATATTCAGTCACACATTTTATTCTTGCTATAAACTGCCAGGGTCCAGCCCCGGTGGATCCAGGGAAATTCGAAGGAGAGACGGTGTTGGTGAATACACTGGCTTTAATTAGATATTAATTAGAGATATAAAGAGTAATATAATGAGGATAGCTCAGTAGGAAAATTCAGTGGAGAAAACAGGCTGAGTAGCTTGGTTTACGCGGAAAAACCAATAAAACTTCAAGACAAGAAGTTTGCACCACTTACGTAGGCCACAGGCGTCCTTCTGTTCTCCTGAAGGAGAGGAGACACTGAGGCCTCCCCAGTCGGATCTTAGAAGCCCAGGCAAAATTAGTAAGCTTGGCGGGCCTCTGCGCTCCAGATGGAAACTCAGCCAGAGTTTGAGAAAAAGAACGACATGAGGAGACCAGTATTTCGAGGAACTGATCCCAATTCTTTATTTTCCAGGGTCTGTTTTTATACACTGAGATGTTATACAAAAGTCACGCGGGGTCAGCAGTCCTGACTTTTATTAAAGTCAGGTGCTTCATACAGATGTATACAGAGGTCTTAGGGGTGTTACATCATCTTCTCGCCAGTGGGCCTGCTGACAATTTATGATCCTCTCCTTGTGACAGCGGTCAGTCAATACTTATTTCTCCAGGGGTGATTATTCTTAAAACAGACACCACCCAGATAAAGTTACATTCCTATAGGGTGAGGGTGTAGTAGGTTTTAATTAAGGAAAGAATTTACTTAGCCTAAGGTCTAATGTGATTAATATCAAAGGTTAATACTTATTTCTTCTATATATTCATTAATGTGTATAAGGGCAGGGGATGTGGAGACTTAGCATCAAACATTGGCTGAACAAATGAAAAACCCTTCACCAGTACAATTTCTAATCAGCCCACTATACTATACTAATAGTTTTCTAACTTCTCTAAAGAACCTGTTTTTAGAAGGTTTAAAGCATCTTGTGCCTCTCACGGTTGGGAGGCTGTGAGCAATCACATGTTGCCGGACAAGCCTGTCAGGCAGACTAGAGAACCTTCAGAGGAGTTTGTAAGTTTGGAACACTCCTGTCACACCCAGGAATTATTATTAACTGGAGCTCTAAGTTAACTCTTTCTCCGAAAAAGGTGGTGGGGGACAGCCCCCCGTAAAGTCAGAGGTGTAGGTGAGAGCACAAAGTAGTAAAGTAGGCAGGCTCTGGTTATGGGGGTAGATGCTCGAGAATTTCCAGGGGGACTCCTGAGGCTCCATCCCGCCTCTGCGTATGTCAAGCCTCCTTCGTCATGACCTTTGCCACAGGTGGAGCGCCTCATGCTGGCCCCCAGCAATAAACCTCTGCGTATACATTGGGATTTTGCAGTTATGTAGTTTCCTTCCCCCCCCCAACTTTTTTCTTTCTTCTTCCATTTTTTCCTCATTTTTATAATTTTAATTTTTTTAAAAACCTCATATTTTTTTCCTACGTTTATTCCTTTTTTAGCCCTTCCTACTGTTCTTTTCCCCTTGCAGTTAATCTTTCTTTAAAGTATATACATCTTCTTCATCTACCTCTATTTAACTTTGCATATCTATTCTTTCTTTTCTTTCTTTCCTTTCCACTCAACATATTTGTTAGTTTTGTTTTCACTGCTTTATTCCCCACTTGGCACCTTGCTTTAGTTTTGTTTTCCAGTTTGTGCTTTAGTTAATTTTGTTCTTAACTGGTAAATATAATCTTTCATTTTGTTTGTTGGGTCAATCTACCATACTTTTTTTTTGTTGGACTGTTTTGACTTTGCTCATGGATGTATGTGTATATGTGTATGTTCCATTATTTTAATTATTATTTGCCTGATTTTGTAACTGCCATTTGTCTAGGGTTCATCTTTACTTTCTTGTTCCTGAATATTTGTTTTAGTCTCACTTAATGCCATAACAAACCACTTGTGGAATCTTTGTTCCTGACCAGAGATTAAGCCCTGAGCCTTTGAACTGGGAGCACAGACTCCAAGACCCTAGACTATCAGAGAACTAGCTCTAGGGAGTATCAGATAGTAAGAACTCATACAAAAGAAGCCACTTGAATACAAGACTCAACATCAGTACGTAAGATGAACACTAACAGACATAAAAGGAGAAATTGACAACACGATAATAGTGGGAGACTGTAACACCCCAATCACACCAATGGACAGATCATTAAAACAGAAAATTAATAAGGAAACACAAGTCTTAAATTATGCATTAGATGAGATGGATTTCATTGATATCTTCAGGGCATTCCATCCAAATGCAGAAGGATACACCTTCTTCTCAAGTGCACATAAAACATTCTCCAGGTGAGACCACATCTTGGGTCACAAAACAAACCTCAGTAAATTTAAGAAAATGAAATCATGTCAAGCATCTTCTCTGACCACAATGCTATGAGACTAGATATAATTACAGGGGGGGAAAAACTGTTAGAAACACAAACACATGGTGATTAAGCAACACATTTCTAAATAGCCAACAGGTTACTGAAGAAATCAAAAGGGAAATTTAAAAAATTTTTTCTAGAAACAAATGACAATGAAACCCAAGAACTCAAAACCTATGGGATGCAGCAAAAGCAGATCTAAGAGGGAAGTTTATAGTAATACAATCCTACCTCAAGAAACAAGAAATAGACAACCTAACTTTACACCTAAAACAACTGGAAGAAGAATAAAAAAAAAAAAAACCCAAAATTAGTAGAAGGAAAGAAATCATAAAGATCCAAGCAAAAATAAATGAAAAAGAAATGGAAGAAATAGTAAAGAGGAATAAAGCTAAAAGCTGGCTCTTGAAGAAGATCAACAAATTGACAAAACTTTAGCCAGACTCATTAATAAAAAAAGAGAGAAGAATCAAATCAACAAAATTAGAAATGAAAAAGGAGGGGCTACAACAGACAATGCAGAAATACAAAGGATTATAAGAGACTATTATGAACAACCAAATGGCAATAAAATAGATAACCTGGAAAAAATGACCAGATTCTTAGAAAAGTTCAATCATCCAAGATTGAACCAGAAAGAAATAGAAATTATGAAAACCCAATTACAAGCACTGAAATTGAAGCTGTGATCAAAAATCTCCCAAAAAATAAAAGCCCAGCTCCAGATGGTTTCACAGAAGAATTCTATTAAACATTTAGAGAAGAGCTAATGCCTATCCGTCTAAAACTTTTTCAAAAAATTGGAGAGGAAGAAACACTTCCAAACTCATTCTACAAGGCCACCATCGCCCTAATGACAAAGACAACACACAAAAAAGAAAATTACAGGCCAATATCATGGATGAACATAGATGCAAAATCCTCAACACAGTTTTAGCAAACAATTCAGCAACGTATCAAAAAGCTCATACACCATGATCAAGTTAGGTTTATTCCAGAGATGCAAGGATTCTTTGAGATACACAAATCAACCAATGTGTTTCACCATATTAACAAATTGAAAGATAAAAACCATATGATAATCTCAATAGATGCAGAAAAAGCCTTTGAAAAATTCAGCACCCATTTATGATTAAAACTCTTTAAAAAATGGGTATAGAAAGAACCTACCTCAACATAATAAAGGTCATATATGATAAGCCTACTGCGTGCATTATTCTCAATGGTGAAAAACTGAAAGCCCCTAAGATCAGTAACAAGACAAGGGTGTCCACTTTTGCCATTATTATTCCACATAGTTCTGGAAGTCCTAGCTACAGCATTCAGAGAACAAAAAGTAATGAAAGCAATCTAGATCAGAAAAGAAAAAATAAAGCTCTCACTGTTTGCCAATGACATGATACTGTGCATAGAAAACCCTAAAAATCATATCAGAAAATTACTAGAACTAATCAATGCATTTAGCAAAGTTGCAGGATACAAAATCAATACACAGAAATCACTTGCATGTCTATATCAGATCAGATCAGATCCGTCGCTCAGTCGTGTCCGACTCTTTGTGACCCCATGAATCGCAGCACACCAGGCCTCCCTGTCCATCACCAGAGTTCACTGACTCACGTCCATTGAGTCAGTGATGCCATCCAGCCATCTCATCCTCTGTCGTCCCCTTCTCCTCTTGCCCCCAATCCCTCCCAGCATCAGAGTCTTTTCCAATGAGTCAACTCTTTGCATGAGGTGGCCAAAGTACTGGAGTTTCAGCTTTGGCATCATTCCTTCCAAAGAACACCCAGGGCTGATCTCCTTCAGAATGGACTGGTTGGATCTCCTTGCAGTCCAAGGGACTCTGAAGAGTCTTCTCCAACACCACAGTTCAAAAGCATCAATTCTTCAGCACTCAGCCTAAAAAGGTCAGTTTTCATTCCAATCCCAAAGAAAGGCAATGCCAAAGAATGCTCAAACTACCGCACAATTGCACTCATCTCACATGCTAGTAAAGTAATGCTCAAAATTCTCCAAGCCAGGCTTCAGCAATATGTGAACCGTGAACTTCCTGATGTTCAAGCTGGTTTTAGAAAAGGCAGAGGAACCAGAGATCAAATTGCCAACATCTGCTGGATCATGGAAAAAGCAAGAGACTTCCAGAAAAGCATTTATATCTGCTTTATTGACTATGCCAAAGCCTTTGACTGGGTAGATCACAATAAACTGTGGAAAATTCTGAAAGAGATGGGAATACCAGACCACCTGATCTGCCTCTTGAGAAATTTGTATACAGGTCAGGAAGCAACAGTTAGAACTGGACATGGAACAACAGACTGGTTCCAAATAGAAAAAGGAGTTCGTCAAGGCTGTATATTGTCACCCTGTTTATTTAACTTATATGCAGTGTACATCATGAGAAACACTGGACTGGAAGAAACACAAGCTGGAATCAAGATTGCCGGGAGAAATATCAATAACCTCAGATATGCAGATGACACCACCCTTATGGCAGAAAGTGAAGAGGAACTCAAAAGTCTCTTGATGAAAGTGAAAGTGGAGAGTGAAAAAGTTAGCTTAAAGCTCAACATTCAGAAAACAAAGATCATAGCATCCAGTCCCATCACTTCATAGGAAATAGATGGGGAAACAGTGGAAACAGTGTCAGACTTTATTTTTCTGGGCTCCAAAATCACTGCAGATGGTGACTGCAGCCATGAAATTAAAAGAGGCTTACTCCTTAGAAGGAAGGTTATGACCAACCTAGATAGCATATTCAAAAGCAGAGACATTACTTTGCCAACAGAGGTTCGTCTAGTCAAGGCTATGGTTTTTTCCTGTGGTCATATATGGATGTCTATATACTAGCAATGAAAAATCAGAAAGAGAAATTAAGGAATCAATCCCATTCACCAATGCAACAAAATGAATTAAATATCTAGGAATAAACTTACCTAAGGAGACAAAAGAACTATACACAGAAAATTATAAGATGCTAATGAAAGAAATCAAAGATGACATAAACAGATGGAGAGATAGTCCATGTACCTGGGAAGGAAGAATCCATATTGTGAAAATGACTATACTACCAAATGCAATCTACAGATTCAGTGAGGTCCCTATCAAATTACCAATGGCATTTTTCACAGAACTAGAACAAAAATGTTCACAACACATTGGAAACACAGGAGACCCCAAATCACCAAAGCAATCTTAAGAAAGAAGAATGGAGCTGGAGGAATCAACCTTCCTGACTTCAGATTATACTACAAAGTCACAGTCATCAAGACAGTATCGTACTGGCACAAAAACAGAAATATGGACCAATGGAACAAGATAGAAAACCCAGAAATAAACCCGTGCACCTATGGGTACCTTATTTTTTTACAAAGGAGGCAAGAATATACAATGGGGCAAAGATTGACTCTTCAATAAATGGTGCTGGCAAAACTGAACAGCTCCATGTAAAAGAATGAAATTAGAACACTTCCTAACACCAGACACACAGATAAACTCAAAATGGATTAAAGACCTAAATGTAAGCCCAGAAACTATACAACTCTTAGAGGAAAACATAGGCAGAACACTCTATGAGATAAACAAAGCAAGATCCTCTATGACCCACCTCCTAGAGTAACATAAATAAAAGCAAAAGTGAATAAGTGAGACCTGATTAAACTTAAAAGCTTTTGCACAGCAAAGGAAACTATAAGGAAGGTGAAAAGACAGCCCTTAGAATGGGAGAAAATAATAGAAAATGAAACAGCTGACAAAGGCTTAATTTCCAAAATATACAAGCAGCTCATGCAACTCAATACCAGAGAATAATCAACCCAATCAGAAAGTGGGGAAACCACCTAAACAGACATTTCTTCAAAGAAGGCATACAGATGGCTAACAAACTCATGAAAAGATGCTCAGTATCACTCATTATTAGATAGATGTAAATTAAAAGTACAATGAGATATCACCTCACACAGGTCAGAATGGACGTCATCAAGAAGACTACAAATAATCACTCATTATTAGATAGATGTAAATTAAAAGTACAATGAGATATCACCTCACACAGGTCAGAATGGACATCATCAAGAAGACTACAAATAATAAATGTTGGAGAGGGTGTGGAGAAAAGGGAATGCTCTTTCACTGTTGGTGGGAATGCAAATTGATACAGCCACTATGGAAGATGGTATGGAGATTCCTTAAAACCTAGGAATAAAGCCATTATATGATCCAGCAATCCCACTCCTAGGCATATACCTTGAGGAAACCAAAATTTAAAAAGACGCATGTATTTCATTGTTCACTGAAGCACTGTTTACAATAGCTAGAACATGGAAGCAACCTAGATGTCCATCGACAGATGATTGGATAAAAAAGTTGTGGTATGTATACACAATGGAATGTTACTCAAACATAAAATGGCATGCATTTGAATCAGTTCTAGTGATAGGTGGATGAACCTAGAACCTATTATACAGAGTGAAGTAAGTCAGAAAGAGAAAGATAAATATTTTATTCTAATGTATATATATGGAATCCAGAAAAATAATACTGAAGAATTTATTTATGTGGCAACAATGGAGAAACAGACATAGAAAATAGACTTATGGACATGGGGAGAGGGAAGGAGAGGGTGAAATGTATGGAGAGAGTAACATGGAAACTTACATTACCATATGTAAAATAGATAGCCAATGGGAATTTGCTGTATGTCTCAGGAAATTCAAACAGAGGCTCTGTATCAACCTAGAGCGGTGGCATGGGGAGAGAGATGGGAGGGAGATTTAAAATGGAGGGGGTATATGTATACCTATGGCTGATTCATGTTGAGGTTTGACAGAAAACAGCAAAATTCTGTAAAGCAATTATTAAAAAATAAATTTTTTAAAATCTCAGTGTTTTGTATATACAGGCAAGCTTATTCTAAATGTATAGAAAAATCCAAAGAATTGACTAAAGGCTAAAATAATTTTGAACTCTGTGGGAGAGGGAGAGGGTGGGGAGATTTGGGAGAATGGCATTGAAATATGTATAATATCATGTATGAAACGAGTTGCCAGTCCAGGTTTGATGCACGATACTGGATTCTTGGTGCTGGTGCACTGGGACAACCCAGAGGGAGGGTATGGGGAGGGAGGAGGGAGGAGGATTCAGGATGGGGAACACAGGTATACCTGTGGCAGATTCATTTCGATATTTGGCAAAACTAATACAATATTGTAAAGTTTAAAAATAAAATAAAATTTAAAAAAAAAAAGAATAAAGCAAAATTAACCAGACATTAAAACATTAAATGTCTACAGTTATCAATGCTCTTTGGTATTATCAAAAGGATTGATATGTAGATTGGTGGAAGAGAGAAGAGAAACAAGATCATGGAATGCTATTTAGCAATAAAAAGGAGCAAAATATTGATACATGCAGCAGCTTATTTAGATCTCAAAATTAAAATGCTCAGTTTGTTCACTTGAGTCCAATATACAAAGTTCACTCTATAGCAATGAAAATAGACTCATGATCGCCAAGGGTCTGGTATGGTGGGTTGGAAGGTGATGGGTGTGACTATACACAAGGAACAGAAAATATTTTTGAGCTGATGAACTTTTTCTGTATCTTTTAATATAGGAATATGATGCACACATGATAAAATTGCATAGAATCATATGCAACACATTTCACCATGAAAATTTCCTGGTTTTAATGTACTATGTTTATGTAAGATGTAATCAGGGAGGGAAATTTTAAGGGTGCATGTACATGGGACCTCTCTGTATTATTGCTACAACTTTCTACTAATCCATAATTTTCTCAAAATAAAAAACTAAGACAAATTTTCTTCTCACAAAATATTATTTTTTTTCAATGCTTTAAAGAAAAGTTTTGAAGCTTTCTAATGTTTAAAGAAAAATTTTCCTCACTGAAGGGTAAATCTCAATCATATAAATATTTTTCTACTTAACGAACCTATTGTGATTTATTACCCTCCAGCCATCTATGGGGTCGCATAGAGTCGGACACGACTGAAGCGACTTAGCAGCAGCAGCAACAGCAGTCAGAGTTTGATATTAAGAGTTAAGAATCAAAGTTCTACATTTGTGTTTGAATTAAGAAAAAAAAAACATTAATATTATTCTTACTCAATTTTACATATCTAAAGACTTTGGGCCAGGGAGGGTAGTGCTTACATCTTAAAAATCAAGACCAGTTTCACAAAACAAGGCGCCTGAACAAAAAATATCACTGTTCTTTTTAAATTTTTGTTTAGTTTATTTTGATCTGAGATGATACCCTAATTATTTAAAATGAAGTGAGACTTGTATTATGGCCAAATAATTTTAGAACATGTTTATCTCACATTCATAGTGTGTGGTGTTGGAGAAGACTCTTGAGATTCCCTTGAACTGCAAGTAGATCCAACCAGTCCATCCTAAAGGAGATCAGCCCTGGGTGTTAATTGGAAGGACTGATGCTAAAGCTGAAACTCCAATACTTTGGCCACCTTATAGAGTTGACTCATTGGAAAAGACCCTGATGCTTGGAGGGATTGGGGGCAGAAGGAGAAGGGGACGCCAGAGGATGAGATGGTTGGATGGCATCACCAACTCGATGGACATGAGTTTGAGTGAAGTCCTGGAGTCGGTGATAGACAGGGAGGCCTGGTGTGCTGTGATTCATGGGGTTACAAAGAGTTGGACACGACTGAGCAACTGAACTGAACTGAACTGAAGTTTTCTATAATTACCAGTTGGTCAAGGTAGTTGGTAGCGTTGTCCAGATAACCTGTGTCTCTATCTTCGTTTTCTTTCTTTATTTCCTTTTGCCTAATTGTTTTTTCAGACTTTGAGAAAGGAATTTTACATCTTTCTAATATGATTTTTGAATTGTCTTTTCCTGCCTTTAATTCTTCAAATTCTTGTTTCATTAAGTTGGAAAATCTATTATTTTCAAAAATAATATTACAATTATCTATCTTTAGGAATATCTATTCCTAAAGAATTATCCCTCTTTATTTTTGGTGATAATCCTTCTCTTGAAGTCTATATTATGCCATAATAATATAGCCATTCCTGCTTTTGCATGATTTCCATGTATATGGAAAGTCTTTTGCCATCTATTTATGTTTAACCAATATTAGGTTTATATGTAAAGTCCATATTTTGAGCATAACTTATAAAAGAGTCTTATTTCTTTACATCCCAAGAATCTGCCTTTTAATTGAAATATTTACTCCATTAACATTTAATGTATTTATTAATATGTTTGGGTTTATGTTTACCACTTCTAAAAATTATTTTCTTAAGGGGCTTCCCAGGTAGTGCCCAGGGTAAAGAACCTGTCTGCTGATGCAGGAGATGTAAGAGACACAAGTTCAATGCCCAGGTTGGGGAGATGCCCTGGAGAAGGGCATGATAACCCACTCCAGTATTCTTGCCTGGAGAATCCCATGGACAAAAAAGCCTGGCAGGCTACAGTCCATAGGGTTGCAAAGAGTCATACACGACCGAAGAAACTTAGCATGTACACATATTCCCTTTGCATTTTGTTTTCTTAGTCTTGTTTTCTTTTGGATTATTTCTAAATGATGATTTCAAAGAGATTGTCTCTGTTTCAATTCAGTATTTATAACAAAGTTGAATAACTCAAAAGTATACACAGGCCATTAAGTTTACTCATCCATTCTTCTGGAACCTGTTTCATATGTTTTCAGATTCCTAGGATTATACGGAGATCATTTATAAGGTACTGCATTTCACTGAATTATAAATATTATTTAGTTTTTCATCAAATTTCCCCAAATGCCTCTTTGTAATGTCACATGTCTGTTTTTTATGTTCTCAAATACTTGATTTACCTGCAAAAGCTGTATAAGTGAAGATTTTGGTCTCTGGTCCCCCACTAATTAGATTAAGCATGTTCCTAATATTGCTTGACATTTTATTTGTCTCAGTTTCCTTCTCCAATTTACATACCAGATTATAGTTGCAGAAAACACAATCCCTCAAGATTTAAGAAAGCAATCTATTTTAGGGATTAAGTGACATAAGGAAATATTCAAGAACTGGAGATCTTAGTTTGGCCAATCAGGAAAGCCTCCTGAGAAACACTATAAAGCTGGCTTGGGGAGGGAGCCGACAGCTCTGCTGAGCCAAGAACCATGCTACGTCTTTCAAGCAGTCATTAGGGATACTTGGCAACACTGAATGTAGGGACTATTTGGATACTAGAGTGATTTTCTCAGAAAAAAAAAAAACACCTTGCTTAAAAGTTTCAAGAGAGCTATGCAGCTGCCACTTTTAAAGTGTTCACTTTTAACTTCCATGACTCCCAGGACTACATGTGCTTGGCATAAGATGGGGTTACATACAAAGTCTAATGTAAGATGATCTGTCAATATGTATTTTACATTTCCAGCCTTGAGGTTATAGGGATTCAAGCTTAATAGGGGATAAACAGGTGTTGAAGATTCAATTTGCCGCATCTCTTTCTGATATTAAGGGGCCATAATGCCATAATGCTAGTAGCTACCTCTTAGGTTTGGTTGGTAAATGACATTAAATGCATGAAACATATATAGTATATTACCTGGCACATAGTTGTTGATGTTCCTTCTAGATCAAAAGATGGTATTTTCCTTCTAGATTCAAGAGAATTTTTATTTCTGCTAGGGCTACACAAAATTTTGATAGGAGAAAAATGGTAATCTTAAAACTTTAAATGTAAATATACATTATCACCTAAAATAAATATATATTTTAAAAAGTCAAGTAGATTAGTTATGGGCTTATTTTGGGGGATACAAGCATAATTTACCAACTGCGTTTTTAGTCTGAGAACAATTTTATAGAGATTATCATCTTATTAAGAGATACAAAGAATGAAATATTGTAACTATTTTTGATACACTACTTTGACAGAGCAATAGTTGAGATATAATATATAAAGCAATAAATATTTAGTGTGATTTTTGTAATATCAATGTATCTTAAGATACTCTGAAATGTATATTTATGTTTATAAGATGCAGAGTGTTCCTATAAAGAAATGATCAGAATTACTTAACTGTTTAGGGGCTTCCCTGGTAGCTCAGCTGGTAAAGAATCCTCCTGCAATACAGGAGAACCTGGTTTGTGTCCTGGGTTGGGAAGATCTGCTAGAGAAGGGATGGGCTATTCACTCCAGTATTCTGGCCTGCAGAATTCCATGGACTCTATAGTCCATGGGGCCACAAAGAGTGGATAAGACTGAGTGACTTTCACTTTCACTTTAATATTTATTCATCTATGTATTAATATATATGTTGACTTTGAATGGGAGGGATGCTCAGTTTTATGTGCTACAATGTGTAGTTTCTATTTGATTTTAAATAGAGCTGTTGTTTAGTTGCTAAGTAGTGTCCAACTCTTTTGAGACCTCCATGGACTGTAGCCCACCATGCTCCACTATCCATGGAATTTCCCAGGCAAGAATACTGAAGTGGATTGTCGTTTCCTTCTCCAAGGGATCTTCCCAACCTGCATCTCCTGCACCAGCAGGCAGGTTCTTTACCACTGAGCCACCAGGGAAGCCCCTTTCCTTCAATAACTATCTCTAAACCTGTATTTTAAAAACTCGAAAAAAATTATGTACACATCCTGCAGCTAAAAATATTGACTTTTAGCAACAGATTTAAGAATTTGCTAGTGAATATTATGTTTTCTCTTATTAATTAAAAAATATTCATCTATCAACTAGTATATATAAGTATGCTACACAAATAAATAGTAAGTGCTAAGACATCAAATTAGCTTTGAAATTTCAGGTTTAAATGAATGGATATGACATTACACATTAAGTGAAATTGCTCAGTCATGTGCAACTCTTTGTGATCCCATGGTTTGTAGCCTACCAGGTTCCTCCACCCATGGAATTTTCCAGGCAAGAATATTGTAGTGGGTTGCCACTTTTTTCTCCAGGGGATCTTCCCAATCCAGGGATCAAACCCAGGTCTCCTGCATTGCAGACAGACACGTTACTGTCTGAGCCACTAGGGAAGACCTTGCTACACATTAAGTTACATATTAAGACATCTTTGCAAATTATATGTATATTCCATGATACATGTATTTTTAGTAAAAATATTAATAGGAATTCTATATTCAACTTTATCTGCCTACTATTAAAAATTCAATTTAAGTATAAAGAGTAAACCTATTGTTAAGTATATTAATCTCATTAAAGTCTTGAAATGTGTGCACCTACAGTTTGATTTGATTGTAATTTATTTTTATGCTGGCTCTGATGACCTCCAAGAAAACATTTTTTATTCACCGAAGCGATATATGATGGCAGACTTCTATATTATATAAATACTCTCCAAAGCATTAGTTATTTATGCAGTTATTTATTTCATTAAAGCATCAAATACAATCAATTTAAGTCAAGTTTTTATGTTAGGTGAAAGGAAAGAGAGTTCCTAAGTTTGGGGGCTTAGAATTTAAATTGTATAGTATAACATGGTTTAAAGAAAGAATGGGCTTCCCTGATGGCTCAGACAGTAACGAATCTGCCTGCAATGTAGGAGACTCAGGTTTGATTCCTGGGTCAAGAAACCCTGGAGTGGGAATTGACAACCCACTCCAGTATTCTTCCCTGGAGATGTTCATGGACAGATGAGCCTGGTGGTCTACAGTCCATGGGGTCACAAAGAGTCAGACTAATACTCAGCTATCACATATCACAAAGAACGAACTAGTATTTTAAGGATTTCACTCCTACCCATATATCCATGATATCTTATTTAATAAACTGGTCGTGTGATGAAAATATACATTAATTAAAGTACAGCCATATAATTAACACTACACAGATGAATTTTAACAGCTTTCAAAATTTCAATGTATCAACTCCTTGATTAAAAGAGAATTTTGAGTAGAAAATATAAATTTGGGGCCAGATACACAAAGGGACCCTCATACTGCAGATTATGTACAAATTAGCATTTTGAGGCTCACAATAAAGCAGAAAAATCATGAGAAGTTATCTCAACCAATGCTGAGCAGTGAGCACATATAAAAGGAACGGTTGCTCTAAGTGTGTTGCTGGAAACAAAAAAGTGGAGCCATGAATCAAATATCACAGTGGACTCTATAACACAGGGAAGCAGGGCAAATCTCCTGTGGGGGAAAAAAAATCTCATCAATTTAGGCCTCGATATTCCCTTGAATTTGTGATCAATTGTATACGAGTTCAAAATCAAGAATCAACTAATATACAATCAAGAAAAATATTATGAATGAGAATTAACTAGACTACTCAATACTTTGGATATTAAAGGTATCTGAAATGTGTGTAAATGCATTCCTTTGAATGGATGCATAAAAAACAGAAAATCAGAATGACAAAGGTAAGCAATCAGTAAGCATATTTGAAAAAGAAACACAGTATGTTTAAATAAAAAATATGAATGTTGAAAACACTTTAAATATGAATTAAATAGCACATTAGATATAGCTGAAGGAGAATAAATCAATTAAAAGAAAATTCTAAAGAATTTACTCAAAGATTCAATTCATCATGAAGGCATAGTAATTCTAAACTTATATTTCTTTTTAAAATTGCCTTGTGATATATAATAATATACAAGAAAGCTCCCTTGAAATGGGTAAATTCATTATATAGGTTGAAAATTTTAACATAATCCTTTCATTAGTGAAAAATCAAAGTAAAAAAAATCAGCAAGTATGATTTCTTGGGCATATATAGAGCTTTCCACCTAAAATTAAGAAAAATGCAAATTTTTCTACAGCACACATGGTCATTTATAAAAAGTGACTATAAACTTCACACTAAAAGCAGTCTAAAATGTTCAAAATCATTATCATACAGAACACTTATTTGGCGAGCTATACAATTAAATCAGATGTCAATAAAGATAATATAAGCAAAGAAAACATCTGCTTTGAATTTTAAGCACATATCTCTAAATACCTCAAGTTTCAAACAGAATATAAAACTGAACCAAACAAAACTATTGTATATTAAAACTTGTAGGCTGAAGCAAAATGTTATTGAGAGGGGAAATGTATAATTTAAAAAGTATATATTAGAGAAAAGAAATATCAAAACAGAAAAAGATAATGATCCGCAACAAAAAAAATTTGAAAAGAACTAGAGAATAAGCACAAAGGTAGTAGGAGAAAGTGAAGATAAAGCAAAAGTACCTTCTGTTAACAAGGATGATTTCTATCAACAAAACAGAAGTTGAAGACAAAAGAGAGATTGAAAATGGGGAAATTGTTTTATTTTGTTTTGTCTTGAAGAAAATAATGAAAGAAACAAATTTCTGGTTAGATATTTAACAAAATGTGAGTCATTGAGAAGGAACAAATTTAAAAAGTGACATCAGTTCAGTTCAGTTGCTCAGTCATGTCCGATTCTTTGTGACCCTGTGGACTGCAGCATGCCAGGCTTCCCTGTCAATCACCAACTCCCTAAGCTTGCTCAAACTCATGTCCATTGAGTCAGTGATGCCATCCAGCCATCTCATCCTGTCATCCCCTTCTCCTCCTGCCTTCAATCTTTCCCAACATCAGTGTATTTTCCAATGAGTCAATTCTTCATATCAAGTGGCCAAAGTATTGAAGTTTCAGCTTCAGCATCAGTCCTTCCAAAGAATATTCATCTCCTTGGTGTCCAAGGGACTCACAAGTCTTCTCCAACACCACAGTTTAAAACCATCAATTCGGGGGGAGGAGCCAAGATGGCGGAGGAGTAGGACGGGGAGAACACTTTCTCCCCCACAAATTCATCAAAAGAGCATTTAAACGTCGAGTAAATTCCACAAAACAACTTCTGAATGCCGGCAGAGGACATCAGGCACCCAGAAAAGCAACCCAACTCTTTGAAAGGAGGTAGGAAAAAATATAAAAGACAAAAAAAGAGACAAAAGAGGGAGGGACGGAGTTCCGTCCCGGGAAGGGAGTCTTAAAAAGAGAGAAGTTTCCAAACACCAGGAAACCTTCTCACTGCCGAATCTGTGCTGAGCTTTGGAAGCACAGAGGGCAACGTAACAGGGAGAAAAAATAAACAATTAAAACTCGCAGTTTGCAAGCCCAAGGTAACTCCCCCAGCGGAGAAGCAGCGCAGACTCCTGCACACGCCATTAGCAAGCGGGGGCTGGGCAGGGAGGCGCGGCGCCGGCTGCATCGCTTAGAGTAAGAATCTGGCCTGAATACCCTGAGCACTATCTGAGCGAAATAATTTGGGCTAGCAAACCAGACTGTGGGATATCTACCACGCGAAAAGCCAGCCCCAACCTAAGACACCGCCAGGCCCGCACACGGAACAAAGGACTGAACAGAGATAGCCGGCTGCAGACCTTCCCCCTCCGGTGACAGGCAGCCAGAGCCGGAAGGGGGCAATTGCAGCCCCAGAGAGACATTATCTATAAAACTGTAAGCAGGCTTCTTTGCTAACTAAAACTTCTTGGGGGTCTGGACGGTCAACATCTGCCTGAGAAGGTGCGCCGGTTTTACACCCAGATAACCGAGTGGCGGGGAGGCGATAAGTCGCAGCATTGGCGTTCGCCAAACACCTCATCACCTGAGCTGCTCGGACCTGGGAAGAGCACAAAATGCAGGCCCAACCGAGTCTGCGCCTCTGAGGACTACCCGAGTGCCTGAACCTGAGCGGCTTGGACCTGGGAGGTACATGCAGCCCAGGGCCGGCCTCGGATTGTTCTCGGGGGAACAACCTAGAGCCCGAGCAGTGTGGGCAGGGAGGCTACACGCGCCGTGAGCTGGGGCAGACCCAGTGTGGCTGAGGCACTGCGAGCGCACGCCAGTGTTATTTGTTTGCAGCATCCCGCCGCCCCTCCCCACAGCGTGACTCAACAAGTGAGCCTAAAAAAAAAAAAAAAAAAGTTTCCCCCACCGTCCCCTTTGTGTCAGGGCGGAAGCCAGACACTGAAGAGACCAGCAAACAGAAGAAGTTATAACAGAGAGAAACGCCTTGGAAGCTACGGGCAATAGATTAAAACCCCGTGGTTACTACGGACTACATAGGAAGGGGCCTATAGATCTTGAGAAATATAAGTCGGACCAAGGAACTAGCCAAAAATGAACTGAACCCACAATACAACAAAACCAGAGAAAGTCCTAGATATATTTTTACTATTTTTACGATCATTCTTTCTTTCTTTCTTTTTTTTCTAATTAAAAAAAAAATTTTTTAAGTCCTCTATTGTTCCTTTAATTTTCACTTTTATAACCTATTACTTTGCAAAAAAAAAAAGACCCTATTTTTTTCTTCTTTAGCAAACTTCATATATATATATTTTATAATTTTTTGACCATGTTTTTTTGTTTTTTTTTGTTTTTCTTCTTTTCTTTAACATTGTATTTTTGAAATACCAAACTCTACTCCAGTTTTTTAATTTTAGCTTTTTGGTATATGTTATCAAATTTGTACCTACAGTTTTTTTTATAATTTCTGTGACTTTTTTTTTTTTTTCTGTTTCATTCTCTTCTTTTTTTATATAACATTGTATATCTGAAATTCCAAACTCTACTCTAGATTTTTAATTTATGCTTTTTGGTATTTGATATCAAATTTGTACCTGTATTTTCTTTATAATTTTTGTGACATTGTTTTTGTTTGTTTGTTTTCTCTCTTTATGTTTCTTCTTCCTTTTTTTTTTTAACATTGTATTTTTGAAATTCCAAACTCTACTCTAGATTTTTAATTTTTGCTTTTTGGTATTAGTTATCAATTTTGTACCTGTATTTTCTTTATAATTTTCACGACCTTGTTTGTTTTTCTTTGTTCGTTTTTTCTGTCTTTCTTTTCCTTCTTCTTTTCTTTAACATCGTATTTTTGAAATTCCAAACTCTACTCTAGATTTTTAATTTTTGCTTTTATATATTTGTTACCAATTTTGTACCTTTAAGAACCCAATCTTCAGGACCCATTTTTCACTAGGGAGTGAGATTACTGGCTTGACTGCTCTCTCTCCCTTTGGACTCTCCTTTTTCTCCACCAGGTCGCCTGTGTCTCCTCCCTAACCCCTCTCTACTCTACCCAACTCTGTGAGTTTATGTGTGTTCCAGATGGTGGAGAACACTTAGGGAACTGATTACTGGCTGGATCTGTCTCCCTCCTTTTCATTCCCCCCTTTTATCCCTCTGGCCACCTCTGTCTCCTTCCTCCTTCTTCTCTTCTCTGTATAACTCCGTGAACATCTCTGAGTGGTCCAGTTGTGGAGTGCACATAAGGAAGTGACTACTGGCTACCCCACTCTCTCCACTATTGATTCCACCTCATCTCATTTGGGTCACCTCTAACTCCCTCCTCCCTCTTCTCTTCTCCATGTAATGCTGTGAATCTCTGAGTGACCCTCACAGTAGAGAAACTTTTCATCTTTAACGTAGATGTTTTATCAATGGTGCTGTATAGAAGGGAAAGTTTTGAAACTACTGTAAAAATAAGGCCAATAACTGGAAGCAGGAGGCTTAAGTCCAAACCCTGACTCCAGGGAACTCCTGACTCCAAGGAACATTAATTGACAGGAGCTCATCAAAGGCCTCCATACCGACACTGAAACCAAGCACCACACAAGGGCCAACAAGTTCCAGGGCAAGACATACCAAGCAAATTCTCCAGCAACAAAGGAGCACAGCCCTGAGCTTCAAGATACAAGCTGCCCAAAGTCACCCCAAAACCATACACATCTCATAACTCATTACTGGACATTTCATTGCACTCCAGAGAGAAGAAATACAGCTCCACCCACCAGAACACCGACACAAGCTTCCCTAACCAGGAAACCTTGACAAGCCACCTGTACAAACCCACACACAGCGAGGAAAAGCCACAATAAAGAGAACTGCACAAACTGCCAGAATATAGAAAGGACACCCCAAAATCAGCAATTTAAACAAGATGAAGAGACAGAGGAATACCAGCAGATAAAGGAACAGGATAAATGCCCACCAAACCAAACAAAAGAGGAAGAGATAGGGAATCAACCTGATAAAGAATTCCGAATAATGATAGTGAAATTGATCCAAAATCTTGAAATTAAAATGGAATCACAGATAAATAGCCTGGAGACAAGGATTGAGAAGATGCAAGGAAGGTTTAACAAGGACCTAGAAGAAATAAAAAAGAGTCAATATATAATGAATAATGCAATAAATGAAATTAAAAACACTCTGGAGGCAACAAATAGTAGAATAACAGAGGCAGAAGATAGGATTAGTGAATTAGAAGATAGAATGGTAGAAATAAATGAATCAGAGAGGATAAAAGAAAAACGAATTAAAAGAAATGAGGACAATCTCAGAGACCTCCAGGACAATATTAAACACTATAACATTCGAATCATAGGGGTTTCAGAAGAAGAAGACAAAAAGAAAGACCATGAGAAAATACTTGAGGAGATAATAGTTGAAAACTTCCCTAAAATGGGGAAGGAAATAATCACTCAAGTCCAAGAAACCCAGAGAGTCCCAAACAGGATAAACCCAAGGTGAAACACCCCAAGACACATATTAATCAAATTAACAAAGATCAAACACAAAGAACAAATATTAAAAGCAGCAAGGGAAAAACAACAAATAACACACAAGGGAATTCCCATAAGGATAACAGCTGATCTTTCAATAGAAACTCTTCAAGCCAGGAGGGAATGGCAAGACATACTTAAAATGATGAAAGAAAATAAGCTACAGCCCAGATTATTGTACCCAGCAAGGATTTCATTCAAGTATGAAGGAGAAATCAAAAGCTTTTCAGACAAGCAAAAGCTGAGAGAATTCAGCACCACCAAACCAGCTCTCCAACAAATACTAAAGGATATTCTCTAGACAGGAAACACAAAAACAGTGTATAAGTTCGAACCCAAAACAATAAAGTAAATGGCAACGGGATCATACTTATCAGTAATTACCTTAAACATAAATGGGTTGAATGTCCCAACCAAAGGACAAAGACTGGCTGAATGGATACAAAACAAGACCCCTACATATGTTGTCTACAAGAGACCCACCTCAAAACAGGGGACACATACAGACTGAAAGTGAAGGGCTGGAAAAAGATTGTCCATGCAAATAGGGACCAAAAGAAAGCAGGAGTAGCAATATTCATATCAGATAAAATAGACTTTAAAACAAAGGCTGTGAAAAGAGACAAAGAAGGTCACTACATAATGATCAAAGGATCAATCCAAGAGGAAGATATAACAATTATAAATATATATGCACCCAACACGGGAGCACCGCAGTATGTAAGAAAAATGCTAACAAGTATGAAAGGAGAAATTAACAATAACACAATAATAGTGGGAGACTTTAATATCCCACTCACACCTATGGATAGATCAACTAAACAGAAAATTAACAAGGAAACACAAACTTTAAATGATACAATAGACCAGTTAGACCTAATTGATATCTATAGGACATTTCATCCCAAAACAATGAATTTCACCTTTTTCTCAAGCACACATGAAACCTTCTCCAGGATAGATCACATCCTGGGCCATAAAGCTAGCCTTGGTAAATTCAAAAAAATAGAAATCATTCCAAGCATCTTTTCTGACCACAGTGCAGTAAGATTAGATCTCAATTACAGGAGAAAAACGATTAAAAATTCCAACATATGGAGGCTGAACAACACGCTGCTGAATAACCAACAAATCACAGAAGAAATTAAAAAAAAATCAAAATTGGCATAGAAACGAATGAAAATGAAAACACAACAATCCAAAACATGTGGGACGCTGTAAAAGCAGTCCTAAGGGGAAAGTTCATAGCAATACAGGCACACCTCAAGAAACAAGAAAAAAGTCAAATAAATAACCTAACTCTACACCTAAAGCAGCTAGAAAAGGAAGAAATGAAGAACCCCAGGGTTAGTAGAAGGAATGAAATCTTAAAAATTAGAGCAGAAATAAATGCAAAAGAAACAAAAGAGACCATAGCAAAAATCAACAAAACCAAAAGCTGGTTCTTTGGAAGGATAAATAAAATTGACAAACCAGTAGCCAGACTCATCAAGAAACAAAGGGAGAAAAATCAAATCAATAAAATTAGAAATGAAAATGGAGAGATCACAACAGACATCACAGAAATACAAAGGATCATAAGAGACTATTATCAACAATTATATGCCAATAAAATGGACAACGTGGAAGAAATGGACAAATTCTTAGAAAAGTACAACTTTCCAAAACTCGACCAGGAAGAAATAGAAAATCTTAACAGACCCATCACAAGCATGGAAATTGAAACTGTAATCAAAAATCTTCCAGCAAACAAAAGCCCCGGTCCAGACGGCTTCACAGCTGAATTCTACCAAAAATTTAGAGAAGAGCTAACACCTATCCTGCTCAAACTCTTCCAGAAAATTGTAGAGGAAGGTAAACTTCCAAACTCATTCTATGAGGCCACCATCACCCTAATACCAAAACCTGACAAAGATCCCACAAAAAAAGAAAACAACAGGCCTATATCACTGATGAACATAGACGCAAAAATCCTTAACAAAATTCTAGCAATCAGAATCCAACAACACACTAAAAAGATCATACACCATGACCAAGTGGGCTTTATCCCAGGGATGCAAGGATTCTTCAATATCCACAAATCAATCAATGTAATACTCCACATTAACAAATTGAAAAATAAAAACCATATGATTATCTCAATAGATGCAGAGAAAGCCTTTGACAAAATTCAACATCCATTTATGATAAAAACTCTCCAGAAAGCAGGAATAGAAGGAACATACCTCAACATAATAAAAGCTATATATGACAAACCCATAGCAAACATTATCCTCAATGGTGAAAAATTGAAAGCATTTCCTCTAAAGTCAGGAACAAGACAAGGGTGCCCACTTTCACCATTACTATTCAACATAGTTTTGGAAGTTTTGGCCACAGCAATCAGAGCAGAAAAAGAAATAAAAGGAATCCAAATTGGAAAAGAAGAAGTAAAACTCTCACTATTTGCAGATGACATGATCCTCTACATAGAAAACCCTAAAGACTCCACCAGAAAATTACTAGAACTAATCAATGAATATAGTAAAGTTGCAGGATATAAAATCAACACACAGAAATCCCTTGCATTCCTATACACTAATAATGAGAAAACAGAAAGAGAAATTAAGGAAACAATTCCATTCACCATTGCAACAGAAAGAATAAAATACTTAGGAATATATCTACCTAAAGAAACTAAAGACCTATATATAGAAAACTATAAAACACTGGTGAAAGAAATCAAAGAGGACACTAATAGATGGAGAAATATACCATGTTCATGAATTGGAAGAATCAATATAGTGAAAATGAGTATACTACCCAAAGCAATTTATAGATTCAATGCAATCCCTATCAAGCTACCAACAGTATTCTTCACAGAGCTAGAACAAATAATTTCACAATTTGTATGGAAATACAAAAAACCTCGAATAGCCAAAGCAATCTTGAGAAAGAAGAATGGAACTGGAGGAATCAACCTGTCTGACTTCAGGCTCTACTACAAAGCCACAGTTATCAAGACAGTATGGTACTGGCACAAAGACAGAAATATAGATCAATGGAACAAAATAGAAAGCCCAGAGATAAATCCACGCACATATGGACACCTTATCTTTGACAAAGGAGGCAAAAATATACAATGGATTAAAGACAATCTCTTTAACAAGTGGTGCTGGGAAAACTGGTCAACCACTTGTAAAAGAATGAAACTAGGCCCGACTCCCGCAGTCGCGACCTGGTCTCTCGCAGCCAGTTCGTGTCACCCTATCTCACGCGTCTCCCTTCAGAGGAGTCGCCGTAAAAAAAAAAAAAAAAGAATGAAACTAGAACACTTTCTAACACCATACACAAAAATAAACTCAAAATGGATTAAAGATCTAAACGTAAGACCAGAAACTATAAAACTCCTAGAGGAGAACATAGGCAAAACACTCTCTGACATACATCACAGCAGGATCCTCTATAACCCACCTCCCAGAATATCGGAAATAAAAGCAAAAATAAACAAATGGGACCTAATTAAACTTAAAAGCTTCTGCACATCAAAGGAAACTATCAGCAAGGTGAAAAGACAGACTTCAGAATGGGAGAAAATAATAGCAAATGAAGCAACTGACAAACAACTAATCTCAAAAATATACAAGCAACTCCTACAGCTCAACTCCAGAAAAATAAATGACCCAATCAAAAAATGGGCCAAAGAACTAAATAGACATTTCTCCAAAGAAGACATACAGATGGCAAACAAACACATGAAAAGATGCTCAACATCACTCATTATCAGAGAAATGTAAATCAAGACCACTATGAGGTACCATTTCACACCAGTCAGAATGGCTGCGATCTAAAAGTCTACAAATAATAAATGTTGGAGAGGGTGTGAAGAAAAGGGAACCCTCTTACACTGTTGGTGGGAATGCAAACTAGTACAGCCACTATGGAGAACAGTGTGGAGATTCCTTAAAAAACTGGAAATAGAACTGCCTTATGATCCAGCAATCCCACTGCTGGGCATACACACTGAGGAAACCAGAAGGGAAAGAGACACGTGTACCCCAATGTTCATCACAGCACTGTTTATAATAGCCAGGACATGGAAGCAACCTAGATGTCCATCAGCAGATGAATGGATAAGAAAGCAGTGGTACATATACACAATGGAGTATTACTCAGCCATTAAAAAGAATTCATTTGAATCAGTTCTAATGAGGTGGATGAAACTGGAGCCTATTATACAGAGTGAAGTAAGCCAGAAGGAAAAACACCAATACAGTATACTAATGCATATATATGGAATTTAGAAAGATGGAAACAATAACCCTGTGTACGAGACAGCAAAAGAGACACTGATGTGTGGAACAGTCTTATGGACTCTATGGGAGAGGGAGAGGGTGGGAAGATTTGGGAGAATGTTATTGAAACATGTAAAATATCATGTATGAAACGAGATGCCAGTCCAGGTTCAAAGCACAATACTGGATGCTTGGGGCTAGTGCACTGGGACGACCCAGAGGGATGGTATGGGGAGGGAGGAGGGAGGAGGGTTCAGGATGGGGAGCACATGTATACCTGTGATGGATTCATTTTGATATTTGGCAAAACTAATACAATTATGTAAAGTTTAAAAATAAAATTAAAACAAAACAATAAGAACCTAGAGGAAATGCTACAACGCAAACCTAGATGTAGTCGTATTACTTGTGTGTAATTTGAGGTGTAATCAAAATAGCAGAGATTCTCTTTGAAATGCACACTATTTAATACATAAATAACTGGCAAATGTATACAGCTTTTGAAATGATTAGAGAGATAATAAAAACCAATTTCTTTGGGGAAAAAAAAATAAAACCATCAATTCTTTGGCACTCAACTTTCTTTATGGTCCAACTCTCACATCCATACATGACTACTGGAAAAACTATAGCTTTGACTAGACGGACCTTTGTCTGCAAAGTAATGTCTCTGCTTTTTAATATGCTGCTGTTGTTCAGTCACTAAGTCATTGCTTACTCTTTGTTACCCTGTGAACCGCAGCCCACTAGATGTCCCTATCCTTTACCATATCCTGGAGTTTGCTCAAATTCATGTCCATTGATTCAGTGATGCCATCCAACCGCCTCATCCTCTGTCACCCCCTTCACCTGCCCTCAGCCTTTCCCAGCATCAGGGTCTTTCCCAATGTGTTGGCTCCTCACCTCAGATGGCCAACAAATTGGAACTTAAGCTTTAGCATCAGTCCTTCCAATGAATATTCAAGGTTGATTTCCTTTAAGATTGACTGGTTTGATCTTGCAGTCCAAGGGATTCTCAAGAGTCTTCTCCAACACCACAATTCAAAAGCATCAATTCTTTGGCACTCAGCCCTCTTTTTGATCCAACTCTCACATCCATACGTGACTACTGGAAAAACCATAGCTTTTACTATATGGACTTCCTCAGCAAAGTGACATCTCTGCTTTTTAATGTGCTGTCTAGGTTCGTCATAACTTCCTTGTTCTATGACTGATTAAAAGATTTGATTCATCAACTGAAATTTAAGAACAAACAAAAAGAAAAATATTTTCTAATACATCATTTCATAAATAGTATCTTATTTATGCTCTATATACTTTTTGTCTCTACCTGGTAAATGGAGCAAAAATCACAGTAACACACTAATAGTTGCTTAAAAATTAGAGGATTCACATCTTTGTCATTTGGATCAATTTTTATGTGTTTGAGAGAAAGGACTTAAGCTATATTTTAGATAAAGTGCATTTCAGATAGAGGGGTGAAAATATAAAGGAACCATGCATCATAAATTTACAGAAGTATCACCATTTGTGCACAGATGAGTACAGCAATCTTAGACACCAGGTGGTCACAGATTTTTCTTAAGCTGCTTGTGGATGAGCTCTACTTTCTCTCCTTTTGGAGTTTTTCTCATGATACTGGAAACCGAGTGTGAATGTCATCTTTCCCCCTACTTAGAAAGGCATGGCAGCCCACTCCAGTATTCTTGCCTGGAGAATCCCCATAGACAGAGGAGCCTGGCGGGCTTACAGTCCTTGGGGTCGCAAAGAGCTGGACACGACTGAGTAACTAAGCACATCACAGGAGATAAGCAGGGTGCTTTCACCTAAGACAAACATCATATGCATCTGAATTTCTGTGGAGTTTTCATATGTCAAAAAACTTGTTAGTCAGGGAGACCACTAAGTTTTAAAATAGTAGGTGTATGTTCATATAGTCACTCATTTATTTTGCCTACTAGGAATTGCCAGGTACTCACTCTTTAAATAAGTTGACAATTATTATTAAACCAAAACATATATTGAGACTCACAGAGAGCTGTTAAAGGAGAAATTATTTTAAGAAGGAGATACTTAGTGGAATAAGACAGGTTAGATTTAAGAGAATTAATTGAGATAATAAAACTATGATAAGGTCCAGAATCTTATTGTTTGTAAGTGTCTCAACTCTCCAGAGTTAAAAGTCATGAACGCTATTTGCTATCTATCTCAAATATATTTTGTGGAGGAAGTGCATCTCTCACATTCATTTAGAGATTGTAGCAACTTTAATATTTATCAGGAACTATTGTCTGGCTTTCTGACAAACAAACAAACAAACAAACAAATCCCTCGTTTGTTTTTCCCTCTTCTCTACTTTCTGATAAAGAACCAGAACAGACCTGTCACTAATCCACAGTAGTAAAATTTTGGTGCAAATATTTCCTTTGTCAACACATATTTTTCTGCAGTATGTTCTACTAAGAAATGAAAGTTGTCTGACAGTAGGGACTGTGGTTTTCTATTTATTATACTCAGGACCTGAAATAAATATGAATTAGGAATACTGAAGATTATGGTAATAATGCCTAGAACGTTCTTAGAATAGTCTAATGAAATACATTATTGGGTTACAAAATAGTTAATTGAAGTCATATCATTACAATAGTTGATTCCTTTGATGTATTGCCTCTGGGCATGATTAAAGATTTAACAATATTGGTCTTATATCCTGAGATGTGAAAAATGCCTAATCATTTGTTCAATAGTATAAGGATTATTTAGAATCAGGAAGCTAGGAAAATGCTGTCTGCATATAAATTAGCTTGGCAAATTTATTTTCCAATCATAATATTTCTCATCTCTGAGGAATACATATATTAAGAAGAAAGAATATGTTCGTTTTTATTTAAAAAAAACATGCAATTTAAGAGCTAAGAAGAAGAGAGAATAGTTTGTTTTACAGAAAAAAATACAGATTTAAAAAGGTTTCAAAAAAAAAACATAGGTTTTCAGAAAACCTATGTTCTAGTTGCAGGGCCTCTACTTCCTTGCTAGTGATTTTCAGAAGGTTATAATATCTGTCTGGGTCTAGATCCATCTTCTTTTAAATAATGACCTCTAAGTTTGCTTCCAACTCTAACCTTCTTAAGGGGCTTCCCAGATGGCTCAATGGTAAAAGAATCTGCCTGAAAATGCAAGAGATGCAGGAGCCACGGAGACACAGGTTCAATCCCTGGGTCGGGAAGATCCCCTGCAGTAGAAAATGACAACACTCCAATATTCTTGCCTGGAAAATTCCATGGACAGAGGAGCCTGGTGAGCTATAGTCCACGAGATCACAGAGTCAGACACGACTGAGCACACACTCATCTCTAACCTTCTACATTACTAAAGTAATACAACATGAGCAATACTACCACAATATTGAGCTAAATTAACAATAGCCAGGGTATTTATTTCAAGGAACATTATAACATTCTTAGGAAAAAAATAACTTCATTTTTATCATTCTTAAACAATGCTCAAAATTTTAGGAAGGGTTTAGGATACAAGCATCAAACTAAAGTAATGACTGAGAAAAAAAGATTAGAAATCTCTAGTGTTTGAACATTAAATACACACATTTAATTTCTCATAATATTAATAACTAACATTTATTGAGCATCTACTATGTGTCAAGTATTGTTCACATGAAGTGTGCGCTATTATTACATCCAGATTACAGAAGAAAAATGAGGCTCACAAAGCTTTAGTAATTTTTCCCAAGTTCAAATATCAGTAAATGAAAGTCAAAACCATAACCAGTCAAGCTATAGAACCCACTATTTTAACCTCTTCACTACAGCATTATTCTTACATATGTTTTCATGTAATCTCCACAATCAGCAAAAGCTCGATAGCACAAGTGCTCATTGATCATTCCTTTATATCAGTTAACAAGAAAAATAAATTTGTTTGAATTTTGTTCAAGTCAGACTATTAATGGTATATACCACCTTCTCAAAGGAGAAGTTGGAGAAGGCAATGGCACCCCACACCAGTACTCTTGCCTGGAAAATCCCATGGACGGAGGAGCCTGACGGGCTGCCGTCTATGGGGTCACACAGAGTCTGACATGACTGAAGCGACTTAGCAGCAGCAGCAGCAAGGGAGAAGTACTCATACAAACTGATAATTAAGTACTAACACTAAAAAATCTATTCAGTATTTAACTTAGTAACGAACATATAGTAGACATTATGTAAAATATTGAGATCATTTTCCTTTAAACAAGAATTAACTTTATGTAACTCTTTGATATTTGCTCTGTAAAATTTTTCATTTTGAAGATATAGAAAGAACTAATAAATCTGAGAGAATGCAGCTTCCTTTAGAATCAAATTAGTTACTCCCTTATGCCTGGGGCTTAGAAGCTATGAAGGTAAGAATATTCTATGAATTTCATCAATGGTTAGGAAATTTAAATCTATTCACTAGAGGAAGTTTCTTATTTGGAAGGACTTTTTCCATTTAAGCTTGCTCTCAGTTTAGTAAAAGGCTTCTGACTTCTAGAAGGCATTCGCATGTATATATTCATGACCAAAAGGAGTTTACCTGGAAATTATACAATATTATTCCCATTTTTAAGAATTTCTAGTTTCAAGAATGTCAGTACAAAGATTTAAATGTGTCTACCTAGATTAATATATGTGTATAGTGGAATTTTAAAAAATTGATCAAACATTTGATTTTTAATATTTCATTACAATTAAGAATGTCAAATTTATTTTGTCTTTTTTATTTTTTTATTTTATTTTTTTAATTTTATTTTATTTTTAAACTTTACATAATTGTATTAGTTTTGCCAAACATCAAAATGAATCCATCACAGGTATACATGTGCTCCCCCTCCTGAACCCTCCTCCCTCCTCCCTCCCCATACCATCCCTCCAGGTCGTCCCAGTGCACCAGCCCCAAGCATCCAGTATCGTGCATTGAACCTGGACTGGCATCTCGTTTCATACATGATATTTTACATGTTTCAATGCCATTCTCCCAAATCTTCCCACCCTCTCCCTCTCCAACAGAGTCCATAAGACTGTTCCATACATCAGCGTCACTTTTGCTGTCTCGTACACAGGGTTATTGTTATCATCTTTCTAAATTCCTGTCTTTTTTAATGAAATTATGGGCTTCTCAAAGGTGTTAGGGTATTTGTAATATATATCTAGGATTCACAAGTTTTGTTTTTATATTAGCTATTTAAATGATTCCTCTTCTTACAGAATCCATCTTTTTAAAATTAAGGTGGAAAATTAACTAAAAATGCTCAGTTTTTTTGTAACCAAAAAAGACTACAAAGTAAACTGAAAAATCATTTTAGTAAATTTAAAGATATATTTTAATATATATTTATTTTAATATTCTAATGTTAAATAATAAAATATTTTAAATATTTTAATATAAAATAATATTATAAATATTTATTCAATATTGACTATCTAGTGGATAAAAGTTTATTTTTTTATATAAGAGATGTTTTGATCTAAGTAATAATGAGAATTGAAGTAAGGATATATTGTTGGTCCCCTTCATAAATGGGGGAACAGGATGTGGAATATTATAAAAATTAAATGCTATCTTATCTTCTGTTATAATACTTGTCAAGGACAGACATCAGTTAAGAGAAAACAGTCCTATAAAACAATGGGAAAAAATGTAGTTCTAGGCTTTGGAAGAACTGTTAAATGGGAGAATTGACTCTATGCTGGATCTGTTTCCTTTAACTTTTGCTTCCAATTGCTCTTGTTCGCTGAAAGGATACTGTCTATACATAATGCCCTGCCTTGGGTAATCCTGATCCTCTGCCTGAATGTTTAACCAAAATGCCTTTGTTCAGGACCCTGTGCATCTGTGGATGTCTGCAGGAAGGAAGAAATTAACACATCCCCTTCCTGATTCTAGCCATTCCAGGAGATATTTGTAAAATTAATGGCTTTCTTCCCCCTTAACTGCACACCTCCCTGCCTGTCTTTTCTATAAAAGAATCTGGCATCTAGAACCTGAAAAGATGGTTATCTTGAGACATTAATTAGTCTGTGATCTTCTTTATTAGCTGGCTTTCCGAATAAAGTCATGCTCCTGGGCTTGGCACCTTGTCTCTGATTAACTGGCCTATTGGGCAGCGAGCAAAGTGAGCTTGGACTCGGTAACAGAACTTCCTGATAGTATAGAAATATCTGGCAAATTATTGGAATTAGTTATCAAGAGGTGAAGTAACTTCATAGTTTTCCAAGACTCTCTCTGCTATTAACGAAACATATGATTTCAATGTAGAGGTATCAAAAGTAAAAATCATTTTTTATTACATCATTATTTATTTATTTTACTTTACAATATTGTATTGGTTTTGCCATGGGTGGGAGGGGGGTTCAGGATGGGGAACACGTGTACACCCATGGTGGATGCATGTTGATGTAAAAATCATTTTTATGTTTGTTGGCCTTAGTTTTGCATTTGTAATAGAAGAGTATTTACAGTTTCATGTATTGGTACCAGAAAAATCACCAGGCAAATTGGTATTTACCTAAGTCAGGATTAAAAAGGCTTTACTCTGACTGTTATATAGTCATATTTCATAGACCAGTATTTTATTTTATTCAAATCAGTCATTCAAAATCATCTCTCATTATATGCAATTGATTCTTTTTTCTTGCATCTTTTGAAAATTTTTGGACATTTCAGTATTTAAGGTCAAATGATTTTTGAATATCTTACGTACTTTAACTCATCAAGTGTATAGATAATAATATCTATAATACAAATATCCTTTCCCCAATAGCAATATTAAAGAAACAAATTCACAGAGTAATATAGAAGAGAGTGATACAGTCATATACCTTTCCTACTAATCATTGAAAAGTATGTCTTTCACATATGCCATTGTAATCCAATTTATGAAATCATTTCCTTCAAAGAACACACAGTCTAGAAAAAGTTTTAGATGACCCAAAGCTTTTGTTAACATAATTTGATAAATGTCTTCATTGAGGATGTAAAGAGATAATGAAATACATTAGATAACAGAAAATTATATAAGATACCAAGTCACAATAGCTGTATACCTAAATCTTAAATAAGTAGGATTTTAAAGCAAAAGCCTAACACATTCATCAAAAAAGGATTAAGTGATTATGAAAATATTAAAATTTAAAACAAATGCAGAATTATTTCAGTTTTATTTTATCACCTGTTAGCTGTGAAACCTAAGCAAATTGTCTAGCCTCTCCAAGTACCAACATGTATCTTCACCTGTTTAAAAAAAATAAAATAAGAAAATAAAACCTACTACTACTTTAAAGAGAGCTTTTAAGGACTGGTATATAATATATACAGCTCAGTAATATATAATAAACACAGCTCAATAAATGACTTGTTGTAGAATCATGTGAAAAAGTTTCCTTCCTACACTTTTCTGATTCTCCATGCCTCTGCTTCACCAAATGCAAAAGTGTATAAAAGAAAATAAAAGAAAATCAAGGTGTGTGTGTGTGTGTGTGTGTGTGTGTGTGTGTGTGTGTATTCAGAGATGTAGTCTTTTGTATTCAACAGTGTATTATCTACAAGTATTACACTTTTTAACAAGTGAGTTGTACAGGTATATGTCCCAATTACCAGTATATACACAGGAATTCAGAAGAACTTTTTTCATATTCAATCAAATTCCCTAAGAAGTATGGAAAGCAAATTGATATGAATTGCATTTCTCACTTTCCAAAATGTAATAAAAGACTCTAATGAATACATGCTACAGAGATTCACAATATAATAAGAGTGCTTCCAGGAACAATACACTATAAGAGGTAACTAAAGTCAATTTGTGCATGAGCTTAACAATTCTCTTAGGTGTTTAATCCTACTAAATTTAATATCATTACAAATATATTATTCAAACAGTGAAGCATTTGGATTCCTTTATCTAATTCCCCACAATTTCTGAACTTACATTTGTAAGTACTGGACTTTTCTCTGTTTTTCTCTACTTCATTTATGAAATTATATGCTTCTTTAAAATTTCAGAGGCTGCAAAGTTTGAAAACTAAAGGTAATAGAGGTCTGTGTGTAACTAGATCAAAGGAAGAAATAAACTTGGTTAAATGAGTATATGGTGATGAATTAATAAGGAGTAAATGTTATAAATTTGCCTAATTTTCAAATAGATATACAGATGTGTATATACATATATTAAAAAGTTAGTTTATGAAATTCATTATGGATAGTTATATGAAAAGACTCATAATAAAAAATGTGGTACTCAATTGAAAGAACTATTTTTATTCATCAATTGAACTTGTGATATAATTGTTGTACCAAAACATATATTTTTCTTATGACCCTTCATAATTTAATACATTAAGTTTACTTTCAGAGGATGTCTTAGCCTGGGAGGCCCTTGAATCAGCTCAAAACAAGGACTTAGCTGCAGCTGATTTTTAGGAGTTAATCTCATTGAGAAGGAGTTAAAAACTTGGAGAACTGAGGGAAGGAAGAAAAGATAGAATGTGAAATAATACTCATTGCTATGAACAGAGGCTCAGTTTCAACTGGGATAGTCAAAGGAGGGTACATAACACCTCTTGAAATTTAGCCTGCATTTAATGCATCTGCTTCCATCAGAGCATTGGTTGAGGTTTTGTTTCAAGGACCCTGACTGCTCTTTGTTTTCAGATTACTATTGAGAGTGTTGGAGTAACTCCCATTTGTGTCTTCAGCTCTGGAGAATCCTTGAAACAGACAAGATACTACTGACATTAGATGTCGCAAAGCCCATGTAGAACTGTCCACAAAGTCTCAGCTAGTATTATATATAAAACAAAGAAGATGTGGCCATCTGATACTGACAACCACCTGCACCAGTTTGGTCTTTTCTGTCATTGTGTTTTCAAATTGGGAGGGAACTATCTTCTGTATATAATACAACTAACCATACACAGTGGTCATCGAAATAAACTGTAATTGCTATTGTTGTTATTATTCATAATTACCTTTTCTCACAGTTCATTCTAGATTTTTCTCAGCCTTAAACATCAATTCAGCTGGAGTAGATTGCTCTCATAGTGGGCTGATTCCTCATTAAAGCAGCCCGTGAAGTTCTGAGATCTTTATTGCCTTGTTCTTGTTTAGGCTATAGTCACAAAAAAAAGCATGACAGTAACCAGAGACAGTCAAGTGCATCCCCTGGAATACTGGACACACTCCTGCCCTCCCTAGCTAAACAATCTAAAAATTTATTAATATGGCGTATCTCTGAATTTTTGCAGTTTACTTCCCACAAGCAGACATCCATGTGTCTTAGCATTATTTACTAAATATATGCCATTTCCTGACACTGAGTCCAATTTTTATGATGCAATTAAAATAGCCAGTGTGATGTTCTGCAGAATGTCAAAATAATCAAGGCAATACAGATTGTTTTTGAAGAGACAAGTAGTGTTAACCTAACCTTAGGGCAAAATAGTATATTCCTGTGTTCTCTCCACAAAAGGCAAAGAGTTTTGGAGCCTCCCAACTGATGAGAATGAAATGAATGTATTTATCACAGTAACAGCAGCATGCTATTTCTCCAAGGCAGTCCTGACATATTTAGGTAAAGATACCTCTTTAGGACCACAAATGTCATAGGAGTTAACAACTGGTTACAATTATGTAATCCACTATGGCTTGGCTTGCTATAGTTCATCTAGATTCTGCAAAACCTATACAGTCGAATTGGTAGAGACCTCATTGTCAACATCCTTACAGTTTGAAAGTAGATTGATGTCTTCCTGAGATGTATCATTGCCTTTAGGATTAGGATTATGGCAGTTCCAGTGTTTTGCAGTTGGCTTTTCCTATCACAATAGCTTTTCCTTCATGAGTCAGAGAGACAGTGTGCCGTGCATGCGTGTGTGCTCAGTTGTGTCTGACTCTGCAACCCTATGAACTGTAGCCCGCCAGGCTTCTCTCTCCATGGGATTCTCCAGACAAGAATACTGGAGTGGGTTGCCATTTCCTCTTCCAGCAGATCTTCCCATCCCGGGGATAGAATCCATGTCTCTTCTGTTTTCTGCATTGGTAGGCTGTACCTCTGAGCCACCTGGGAAGCTGAGAAAGACAATGGCTTTGCTAGCTCCTAATTCTTCTCAAGTAGTCAGCTACTTGTATTAGTTGTAGTAAGGATAATCATTTTGCTCAGTCCTGTGACTAAGTGTTCAGCTTAAATTCTGGTTTTTCTAATATGGAACCTATCTTATACACCGATGTTTGAAAAGCAAGTCTAGGTGGACTCACAGTGGGAGTATAAAGGCAGGAGACCCTTCTGAAAGTCAGGGCATCCAAGCTGTAGTCTTGGGTCTCCACTAAGCATGTATGTTTACTTTCAGGCAAATCACTAGAACCTCTGTCATTTTAGAATTTTAGCTACTAAAACAGGAGGCTGGACCAAATGATCATTTGATAGTTGGTAATAATATATTCAGCTAGTAAAGTAATGGCTGAATATATTACTATCAATTATCAAATGATCATTTGGTCCAGCCTCCTGTTTTAGTAGCTAAAATTCTAAAATGACAGAGGTTCTAGTGATTTGCATGGGCGGCTGCGATCAGAGCACTTAGTGCCGTGGAAAGGAGCTACCCCACATCCGAAGTCAGGGGCAGAAGCCAGGAGGACCCCATGCCGGAGGGGAGGTGGCCAAGAGGAGTTACCCCACGTTGGAGGTCAGGGGCAGCGGCCAAGAGGAGCTACCCCACGTCTGAGGCCAGGGGCAGCGGCCAAGAGGACCTACCCCATGCCCGAGGCCAGGGGCTGCGGCCGGGAGGAGCAACCCCACCTCCAAGGAGTCATGTCTGTGCGGGTGCAGGAGGGTAGAGAGGAGCTACTCCACATTCAAGTTCAGGAGGGGTGGCGGTGAGTAGATACAAGGTAAGGAGCAGCGGCTGCTATTTGCTGGAGCAGCCGTGAAGAGATATCCCAAGTCCAAGGTAAGATAAACCCAAGTAAGACAGTAGATGTTGCAAGAGGCTATCAGAGGGCAGACACACTGAAACCACATTCGCAGAAAACTAGTCAATCTAATCACACTAGGGCCACAGCCTTGTCTAACTCAATGAAACTAAGCCATGCCCATGGGGCCACTCAAGATGGACGGGTCATGGTGGAAAGGTCTGACAGAATGTGGTCCACTGGAGAAGGGAGTGGCACAAACCACTTCAGTATGCTTGCCTTGAGAACCCCATGAACAGTATGAAAAGGCAAAATGATAGGATACTGAAAATGGAACTCCACAGGTCAGTAGGTGCCCAATATGCTACTGGAGATCAGCTGAGAAATAACTCCAGAAAGAATGAAGGAATGGAGCCAAAGCAAAAACAATACCCAGCTGTGGATGAGACTGGTGATAGAAGCAAGGTCCGATGCTGTAAATAGCAATATTGCATAGGAACCTGGAATGTCAGGTCCATGAATCAAGGCAAATTGGAAGTGGTCAAACAAGAGATGGCAAGAGTGAATGTCGACATTCTAGGAATCAGCTAACTAAAATGGACTGGAATGGGTGAATTTAACTCAGATGACCATTATATCTACTACTGCGTGCAGGAATCCCTCAGAAGAAATGGAGTAGCCATCATGGTCAACAAAAGTGTTCAAAATGCAGTATTTAGATGCAATCTCAAAAACTACAGTATGATCTCTGTTCGTTTCCAAGGCAAACCATTCAATATCACAGTAATCCAAGTCTATGCCCCAACCAGTAACGCTGAAGAAGCTGAAGTTGAACAGTTCTGTGAAGACCTACAAGACCTTTTAGAACTAACACCCAAAAAAGATGTCCTTTTCATTATAGGGGACTGGAATGTAGGAAGTCAAGAAACATCTGAAGTAACAGGCATATTTGGCCTTGGAACACAGAATGAAGCAGGGCAAAGGCTAATAGAGTTTTGCCAAGAAAATGCACTGGTCATAGCAAACACCCTCTTCCATCAACACAAGAGAAGACTCTACACATGGACATCACCAGATGGTCAACACCGAAATCAGATTGATTATATTCTTCGCAGCCAAAGATGGAAAAGCTCTATACAATCAGCAAAAACAAGACCAGGAGCTGACTGTGGCTGAGGTAATGAACTCCTTATTACCAAATTCAGACTGAAATTGAAGAAAGTAGGGAAAACCACTAGACCATTCAGGTATGACCTAAATCAAATTTCTTATGATTATACAGTGGAAGTGAGAAATAGATTTAAGGGCCTAGATCTGATAGATAGATGAACTATGGAATGAGGTTCATGACATTGTACAGGAGACAGGGATCAAGACCATCCCCACAGAAAAGAAATGCAAAAAAGCAAAATGGCTGTCTGGGGAGGCCTTACAAATAGCTGTGAAAAGAAGAGAAGCGAAAAGCAAAGGAGAAAAGGAAAGATATAAGCATATGAATGCAGAGTTCCAAAGAATACCAAGAAGAGATAAGAAAGCCTTCCTCAGCGATCAATGCAAAGAAATAGAGGAAAACAACAGAATGGGAAAGACTAGAGATCTCTTCAAGAAAACTAGAGATACCAAGGGAATATTTCATGCAAAGATGGGCTTGATAAAGGACAGAAATGGTATGGACCTAACAGAAGCAGAAGATATGAAGAAGAGGTGGCAAGAATACACAAAAGAACTGTACAAAAAAGATCTTCACAACCCAGATAATCACGATGGTGTAATCACTCACCTAGAGCCAGATATCCTGCAATGTGAAGTCAAGTGGGCCTTAGAAAGCATCACTGCGAACAAAGCTAGTGGAGGTGATGGAATTCCAGTTGAGCTATTTCAAATCCTGAAAGATGATGCTGTGAAAGTGCTACACTCAATATGCCAGCAAATTTGGAAAACTCAGCAGTGGCCACAGGGCTGGAAAAGGTCAGTTTGCATTCCAATCCCAAAGAAAGACAATGCCAAAGAATGCTCAAACTACCACACAATTGCACTCATCTCACACGCTAGTAAAGTAATGCTCAAAATTCTCCAAGCCAGGCTTCAGCAATACATGAACTGTGAACTTCCTGATGTTCAAGCTGGTTTTAGAAAAGACAGAGGAACCAGAGATCAAATTGCCAACATCCAATGGATCATCAAAAAAGCAAGAGTTCCAGAAAAGCATCTATTTCTACTTTATTGACTATGCCAAAGCCTTTGACTGTGTGGATCACAATAAACTGTGGAAAATTCTGAAAGAAATGGGAATACCAGACCACCTGACCTGCCTCTTGAGAAACCTATATGCAGGTCAGGAAACAACAGTTAGAACTGGACATGGAACAGACTGGTTCCAAATAGGAAAAGGAGTACATCAAGGCTGTATATTGTCACCCTGCTTATTTAACTTCCATGCAGAGTACATCATGAGAAATGCTGGACTGGAAGAAGCACAATCTGGAAACAAGATCGCCAGGGGAAATATCAATAACGTCAGATATGCAGATGACACCACGCTTATGGCAGAAAGTGAAAAGAAACTTAAAAAGCCTCTTGATGAATGTGAAAGAGGAAAGTGAAAAAGTTGGCTTAAAGCTCAACATTCAGAAAACTAAGATCATGGCATCTGGTCCCATCAGTTTTTGGGAAATAGATGGGGAAACAGTGGAAACAGTGTCAGACTTTATTTTTCTGGGCTCCAAAATCACTGCAGATGGTGACTGCAGCCTTGAAATTAAAAGACGCTTACTCCTCGGAAGGAAAGTTATGACCAACCTAGATAGCATATTCAAAAGCAGAGACATTACTTTGCCAACAAAGGTTCATCTAGTCAAGGCTATGGTTTTTCCTGTGGTCATGTATGGATGTGAGAGTTGGACTGTGAAGAAAGCTGAGCACCGAAGAATTGATGCTTTTGAACTGTGGTGTTGGAGAAGACTCTTGAGAGTCCCTTGGACTGCAAGGAGATCCAACCAGTCCATCCTAAGGGAGAACAGTCCTGGGTGTCCATTGGAAGGGCTGATGCCGAAGCTGAAACTCCAATACTTTGGCCACCTCATGCAAAGAGTTGACTCATTCGAAAAGACCCTTATTCTGGGATGGATTGGGGGCAAGAGGAAAAGAGGACGACAAAGGATGAGATGGCTGGATGGCATCACTGACTCGATGGCCATGAGTTTGAGTGAACTCCAGGAGTTGGTGATGGACAGGGAGGCTTGGCATGCTGCGATTCATGGGGTCACAAATAGTCGGACATGACTGAGCTACTGAACTGAACTGAACTGATTCATTTATGAAATGTGATATAGGGGGTTTCATCAGTTAAATATCTATAATACTTAATTCAGAGGTCAAAAATATTACTAAAATAGAAAAGAGTTGTTGCATTTACAAACTCAGTCATTGCTGCATAAGGGATTAATATTAACAACTAACTCATATTGAATGTTTACTGTGTTAAATGCTTTACATTGATTACTTCCTTTCTCATCAAAAATTTGAAGTCAATGTTATTATGATTCCCTATACACATGATAAAATTGACAGAGAGGACAACGTGTCCAGGATAGTAATTAACAGAAATGTGATTTGAGCCAAGGCAGTCCATGCTGTGAACCTATGGATTATATAGCCTCCTTTCACTATCTGTCTATACATTACATGGTCTTTTCGGTAAAAAATGAAAATGTCCAAATCAGTTTAAGCAGCTTTTTGTTGGTTCAGTTCTGTCAAAGTGATAACTCTGGTAGCTCTAGTATAAGGATAAATTTCTTAATTGGTGTTTATTCAGCTTATAGTCTTTATTGTTAGAACTGTCACTAAATAAAAATATTGGAGAATATAATGACATAAAATATTTCTACAGAATTTTCTAGAGTTTTTTGGTAGAGATTTGAACTTTTCTTCTTCTAGAAGACAGAGATTCAAAGACACAGAAGAAGAAGGGAAAAAAAAGAGAAAACAGTTAAAAGGAACCTCTTTGCAACCTCTCCAGAATTTCTTGATTGCTGCTCATGTGGTCTAATTTTTCCCTGATGAGAAGCTGTGCTTGAGAGTATTAAGTACTGCATGAACTAAATAGATCACACTTGACTGTCTGCATAATGGCAGTGGTGGGAAAGAATCAAATGGCTTTAGGTTTCATCAACCTGCAGTTATTGATTTTTCAGTTTTCCATGAGCAGCAAACTGGAGTTAGCAAAAACGACTTTTTGCACTCAAAAGAGTGAACAGCAGGGAATATCAAGCCATGCTTGAATATAATGTGCATTTCTTTAAACAGCTTGCATCTCACCTCACCCTGACTCCTTCAGTGTAAAAGCACACCTCCACTTCACAAATGTACATTCTGCACAAGGTAGGGGAATGTTTTCTAACCTTATACTACTGATATATCTGAACAGTTATACCACTGATCATATATTTAAAGTTAAAGTTAACCCTAACCCTAAGCATCAGCAGACATTATCTTTATATGTGTATTCTAAAATTTAGAGCATTGAAAGTAATGATTTTTGAAAGATTCATTTCTAAAAGAGATATAGTAAAATTAAGTTTGAATACTCATTTGAATATTTTTAAATGCCTCACTACCATCAAAAAACAAAATAAAAACCATTAGATATGTGATACAAAAAACACATATGTGTCCCATTATATTGAATGACAAACGCCCATTTTCTATGGTTTTTTTAAAAAGTCTTTGTAAACCAACAGCAAAATGGTTGTCCTTTTCATTTTAATTTATTTTTTAACGGCTTCTGAAAGGGCAAAGGGGCTTTTGTTTTGTTTTTGCAGACAGTAAAATTGTAGGTAACCAGCATACAAAATGAGTTTGGCTTTGGGAAATTCATCTTTGTCATTTGTTAAAGTGCTTTCTTTCCTGCCATTCTATCCAAATTATTTTGTCCTCAGATTACAAGCAGGGCCATTCATCTATTAGTTTCGAGTTTATCTCATGAAATTAAGCACCAGGATGTGCAGTAATTAGAAATCACCTCACCCTGGAAAATGGGATAATGACAGAGTCCTTGAATCAGTGGAGGTTAAAGCTGCATGTTTAGAGCACATTTGTATAAACTCGAGACAGGCTTCTGATTAGTGATATTGTATGAAGGTACAACAGCTAAAAAGTATTTAATCTACCAGAAAGAATTTATTTTAAGCACTGTGACCTTAGAATTGCATCATGTAAGTAGAAGAATCTATGGCAACAAATAATATACAATGCCATTTCTTCAACCTTGTCTTGAGTTCACTTTTCAAGGAATCAGTTAGTATTAGTACATTAATATACAATGCATATAAATGATGAGGTACAGTGCACTAGTATACAAGATTGTGGCAAGTGTAAATTATTTAAATAGGAAGAAAAGGTTTAGCCTGACCACCTATCGTGTGGTGAGATATAGATACAAGAAAAATGCGAAACCTGAAACCATACAAGGAAAAAACAATATGTCAGTGTTATTGGATTTGAAATTGAGAGTGTCCCTATAAGCGTAATACCAAAAGCAGAAATAACCAAGAAACTGTACCTGACTCAGGAAACACAGACCTTTTTTTGTCATAAAAATGTAGATGGCATGATACATAAGAAGAAATTTCACGGATAACTAGTTTTCATTAATAGTGCTATTCCTAAAGGCAACAGGTATAAAATAAAGGTACTGGATTCATGACTGAAACTCTGAAGACAGCATGAACCCAGTTTCTTCATCTTTATTCTAGTTTCCTGGTATTCATATAACTCACATATCTCGCCTAATATCCTCTATTTCTTCCTCATGAAATCACCTGAAAGTATTTCTTATACTCACATTTAAATTCCTGGGTAGTGGTGGAGTCAGGGCGGGTTCTGACTGCTTTGCTACTGCCATCCACACTTGGTAGCAGCCTCCACACCAAGCCACACGGTGGGCTACGGACCTAGCTACATAGATCTGCACGTGAAAAGATCCCACACCATGAAACAAAGGGAGACTGGAGTCCAATACAACAAGAGAAACAGGATAAAATTACTAAACCTTACATCCTAAGAATGTGTCAAAAAAGAGATTATGATGAAAAATGAGATAAGGTAACAAACTGAAATGAAAAGGAAAGTGATTGAAATGCATAAAAAGATTATGTGGGAGAAAAAATATTGTGAGGTAATTAAAAGGATTAAAGCAACATCATGGCAATCTACTCCAGTACTATTGCCTGGAAAATCCCGTGGATAGAGGAGCTTGGTAGGCTACAGTCCACGGGGTCACAAAGAGTCGGACATGACTGAGCGACTTCACTTCAACATCAGATTGAGAGATCATAAAGAACTGAATATTACAGAAAATAATATCAAAGAACTGAAGCAAAACTTGAGAACTGGCTACTGAATATGGAAGAAAATATCAAGGAGATCAAAATAATAGGTGAGAGGTTGCTAGAAATCTTGAAATGGTTATCCAACATTCAGACGTAACCAAAACTAGTAGAACTGAAGCAATAATCAAATTAAAACAAAATGTCCAAAACATAAATGGTAATGACTCACTGAGATTTCTCAAAATAAGTAAAAATTAGTCTCCACCTTTGAAATAGGTATGTGGATATTTTCCTTAACCTTTAAATATAAAATAATCTAGATGTATTCAGACAGAAAATCTAACCATCCAAGTAAAAGAAAAAAAAAATTTAACTTAGGAGAAAACAAAAAATCATACTGACCAAAGATTTTTTCAAGAACAAAATTCAGTAGCACAACATTTTTGTTTCCTAACATTGAGAAATTTTTCTGGACCTTTAGGGAAATAAGTTATAGACTCCAAGCATTTGAAAAGTTAGCATGGTGATATTCTATGGAATATATAAGATTTAACTCACAATTCACCAATGATATATCAAAAGACTGCTTAAAATCATCTCATGAGTACTTAAAAATATTTTGTCTAAATAACTGTTATATATAGCTTTATAAAACTTAATGTTCACATTAAATCAGAGAAAAAACTTCTGAAAGATAGAAAACAAATGACAAAATTCCTAAGAAAAATAAGTCTAACAAACTAAAAAATATACATCAAATTTGTAGAGGATGGAAGTCTTTATCAAGGAAAAACATTGCTCGTATAGTGTAAAGTGATTCTGGAGACTTTCAGACAAGGTGTTGCTCCAGTGAAACACTTGAATCACTCCTTCTTCATACTTTGACCAGAGATTGTTCATGATTAGAGTTTGAGAAGCCATCTTAAGATCATTAGGGAAAGGCCAAAATAATATTTGGAAAATTGGCCCCTTCCATACTTCTCTAAACTAATGCCATCCATAACCTGCTTCCAGCTTTGTTTTTTATAAGAAAAATAAACTTGGTCATAAATAAACTTAAACTTCTAAAACTTCTAAAAATAAACTTAAAATACATAAAATAAAATAAAATAAACTTCTTTAAAAAGATTTTGGAAACTTTTTTGATGTTAAAAATTGATATACCCATTATCAATAATATATCCATATGATTTACAAATTATAAGTAACAAATTGAGCAAAATTTCATGAAAGGAATTCAACAAAAAGGTATAAGATTAGTTAGGGTAATAAACAATAGGCAATGAAGTACATTTTAAGGCAAAAAGGGCGAACAATCCTCACAGAAAAATAGACTTGGCTGAACTATGTCTTTTTGAGTATATATAAGAAATTGTTGAACATATGTATCTAATTTAAAGGACACACAGTAAGAAACATTAATCAGCCACCCACAATCTTTCAAAATACATATATCTATACTCTCTGTAGAAAAATATAGTATACATACAAAATGCATAGAAAATATAAACTTTGATTTTCCCTACTCCCATTGGCATAAACAATATGAGCTATTATTTCTGAATCATTTTTCCTAAACAGATTCAAATATTATTAGACTATGAAGAAAATTTCAATAAATGCCAATGAGTGGAAAAACTTTATCAGCAACACCTTCCTTAAAAAAGTAATGAAATTATAAATTAACTGGCAAAAATTTCACTAAAATAGTCATTTGAATAAAACAACATTCCTCTGAAAACTTGGCTCAATTCCAATATTCTACCTACAATTAGAATTATTTTTGAAAATGGGAATACTTTTAAATGCTTTAGTGGCCACAACTGTTTTCTGAGATAAAATCAAATACTTGAATTTTTAAAAGGAACAGAATTAATTAAATATCAACTTAAGAAGTTGAAAAAAAGCATATGAGAAACTCAAAGAAAAGTAGAGGAAACAGGCAAAACACAGTTGTTCATGCTGTGGACTTAGCTCCAGGCTTTGTGAGTCACTTAACAGCTTCCATCTTGCTTCCTTAGATTGAGGGATTCCCACTAAATTTCATTGTTGAAATAATCCTCTTGAATTCAGCTAGTGTTAATATTTCTGGCTGCTTGTGCAAGTTCTTGAGACCTTTCAGAACCTCCCAAAGGCATTTACATTGTTGATGAAATCAACCATAAACCCAAATGTTGTGACCTACTAAATCTCTTAGTGAAAAATCTTCAGTCTCTCACACCCAAATTTTCCACCAAGAAGGATTAGGACAAACAAGCTTGAAGATCTCAGAAAGCAAAATAAGTGGAGCTTGATCTGAAGCTACTGGAGATACCTTGAGAGTAGAGTAGCCAAAGACAGTGAACCAAAGGGCTCAGTGATATCTTCACCTGGTCAAGGAGCAGTCCCCAGAGTCTCTAGTAACTGTCTTATGGTCCCTGTCACAACAAAACTTTCAAATGACAAAACTAAGAGATGTAGTAACAAGCTTCCTGTCCTTTATTCAAGGGGAAACAACCCATGGATTGGGGGTGTGCACTGTCTCACAGCCAGTGAGTATCCTTCCTGAGGGATTTTGGTTAAGAGCAAGTTTTACAGAGCATTAGGTGAGGCAACTCAGAAATAGGGCATGATTGGCTAGGAGGTCAGAGACTTTCTTATAAGGCTCACAGGTCCTGCTTTTTTAGAGTTGGGAGATTTAGGTCTCTTTGATGGCAAGGTGTTTCTCATTAAGTGCAGGGTGACTTAGGTTTAGATTTTTGGATGTGGATGGGACCACTGGTGTGTGTCAGCCAATTCCGACTCTTTGTGGCCCCATAGACTGTAGCCTGCCAGGCTCCTCTTTTCCATGGAGTTTTCTAGGCAAGAATACTGGAATGGGTTGCCATTTCCTTCTCCAGGGGATCTTTCCAAGCCAGGGATCAAGCCCACCTCTCTTACCTGCATCTCATGTCTCTGCACTGGCAGGTGAGTTCTTTACCACTAGTGCAACCTGGGAAGCCCTAAACCCTGGAAAGTCCCAGGTCCCCACCTGGGACCACTGGGGACGCCCCCATTTAGTGGGTCTCAGTGTGCAAATTACATTTATCAATTGTAAGGAAGTGACCTAGGAATGAGAAGTCCAAAGACAGACTTTTACACCGTCTCCTGTTTTCAGCTCCCCATCTGGTTTCTTCTTCAATAACCCAAGTTTCTAGGAGCTGTGGAAACAATTCTTTTTCACGTCAGCCATGCCCCCTGGACGTATCGTGTTGCAAGTAAGGAACCAGTCTCTCCACTGCTGTGATTTCTTCCCTTGTTCTCTTTGATCTTATGGGCTTTATATATTTTGAATTCCTATGTTAGTGAGTTCTCGTAAGAAAAGGAGGTAAATGTTAGTGACCATTCAATTTTCCGTGTCTTAGCTGAAGCTTGAGTCAAATTATTCCACAGACATAGAGTCTACCTAGTTGATGGTGTGGATTTAAACTCTAGCTTGTATAGCTGGTGGAAAGGTTTTTGATCCTCTTGCTTAGCCACTCTGCCCTGGAGCTCAGTTATGGTTTGATCCTCACCTCTGCTTGTGAGTCATGCACAGGACTTTGCAGAGTCAAATTAGTATATAAATAGGATGTAATAGCCAAAGAATGTATTGGTTTTGCAACATTTTGAATATATATAATCAATATGGTTATTATAAACAATTAACACTTTATGCATTTTTATCTCACATAATCATGTATTTATCTAGTGTGAATTTATCATTGACCCTATGTAGTTCAAGCAAAATTTGTCATACATGTGGCTCTAGAATTTAATCCAGCCTTTATTAAAATATAGCAGCAAAATTTGGAAAATCTATATCATGAAGTTTGAAATGACTAAATATTCTTTTTTCTTTTTACTATATTGCTGTTATGAGCTGCTTATTTTGTCATTATTTAGTGCTTCCTCCTATAAATAAATGAAGAAATACATTGCAGTTAACTGATGCTCAGTTTAGCCAATTCCATTTAATTCAAAATTTAAATTTATGCATTATAGCTAATAATTTAAAATAAATTTCAGCTACATGTTCATGTTAGGGAGATGTTTCACAAATACATGTTTTAAAAAATTACTATTGCCTTAAAAATATCATTTTTCTAAGTCATTGAAACCATATTTTTGCTGAGAGCAAGTAAGTTTAGACCTCAAAAGATTTACTTCGGAAGTTAAAAGCTCCACTTAGGAAGTGAAAACCCACAATGCTCTAATGGAATTTAAACATAGCAAAACCTCTTCTCCCCCATGCTATCATTAACTAGTATGAGGCTTTTTTGATGAAATTTAAAAGACTTCTTTAATAAATTCCCACAAGCAAGCCAAAGTAAGAACAAAATATAATCTGAATTTTACGGCTTTGTTTTCTTGTTTGATTTTATGTAACAGTGCTGTTTTACTTTTAGCCAGTTTATTGTTTCTGTAGCTTGATCCTTGAAATAAAAACAATACTGTTCTTTGTTTTAATATTAAAAGTCAACAGGAAAGGCAACATATGAAACTTTTTAACAGTTATTTTAGAATTTACTGACAATCTTTTCTCATTATTACATGCAGGAGTACTTTCCCAACTATAAAGATTATTTCTGAAATCATTTGGTGGGAATATTTTCAGTAACAAGCCTTAAGATTTTTTAGAAAATTTTGGTAAAATAGACCCAGGTGCCTAAAATAAAATGATAAAGACAACACATAAATACAGAAAGGTCAAGGAAGCCATTATAGTTTCTTAAAGTATTAGGAATCAGTACTAGCTACTTAATTTTTAATTGCCTTTCCTTAGGCACTGTAAATTTTACAAGATTACCTCATCACAAAGCATTAATAACAATGCTAGATGTTGCTTTTTTTTTTTTTTTCCCAGAGAATATGCATGTTGCAACTTTCTTTTGCTCATACTTTATTTTCTAATTTTAAAGCTCAAAATCATAGACTTCAGCTTTTCTGGTCCCAGAGCAACAGAATTTTAAAAAAAAAAAAAAAAGGTAAAATTTCAAAAGGTATCAGTTACAGATAAATTAGGAGCTATATTCAAGTCCAGTACCACTGAATAAATAGCTTAGGCTATATACCATGTCATAGTATTTCCTGCTATTTCTTATGTGTGGACCTTCTTTCTTCCCAAGACTCAGGGATAGTTAGAAGATTTAGATTTTCTTCTATTCAGCTTCCTCTACTTCTCAGATTTAATTCTCCTGTTCCACTTTGTATTTTATCTTCTTAATTCTTTCAGGAGGTTCTAAACAATGCTGTGGTAGTGACAACCCTAAGTGTTCTTGGGTTCGGTCCAGTATCTATCTTAGCAAACACGTCACTGTGGGTATAAGACAGGTCCCAAGACCATGTGCCCTCTATGTATTTAGTCAGCGTTCCAAGCTGCTCTTGAATATATGGAGCTTCCAGATCAACCTAAGCTTTCAGAATCACTGAAGCAAGGCTGAAAAATCAATCACCGACTTCTAGCAGAAGTAAGATACCTCACTACTCCTCATATTAGATTGACCAAAACACGCACATGATCACTCTTTCATGTGGATAGTTTCATAGTTCAAGGGGATGGTGAAGTGCAGTTTTCTCGTATGTCCAGAGTATAGAAGAACCATATTTTGGTGAACAATGGTAATGCTTATCAATATCTATTTTTTTAACCTGCCTGTAATAATTTTTAAATTAATCAGCATAAAATAGAATCATAATGCTGTGGTTGGCTAAAAAGTACAACTAAATAGATACAAAGGATTTTGTGTTGAGGAAGAATTACAATGATTTTATCTTCATTCATACTCTGTTCCCCCACCTCCTGCTCCATGCATTTATATGTTCTTCAGTAGTTCAGTTGACCTGCAGCAGTTTCTATAAATTAAAAAAACTCCAAAGGACAGACACTTCTTTAACTTCTATCAAGAAAGAGTATCTTCCTCATTGAAACTATAGAGAGTAAAGTCATTATCAATTTGTCTTCTTTAGTCTCATGGTTTCCACACTCAGGTAGTTCACACTGATGTCTGCATTATATTTTTCCAGCTCAAAAGAATTTTCCAGAAATATTCTAGCATTTTTTTTTCTTTCAGCTAATATCCCCTTTTTTTGAACTATATAATAGAGATTTGGAAAAGAGCCTAGTACTATTCCAGCTTGTGATCACAAATCTGCTTTTTAACTGTTTCATTTGTATTAAAACTCACTTAATTCTGTTAATTTATCAGTAGATATGGGGGGATTTCTATGTGGAGAATCATATCTTATGTAAACCATAAAAAGCTTTTTTTTCCATTTCCTCTATCTACCTTGTTTTTTGACTTGCCTGCATAGGAAAGGCCCTCACAATTGTGTTTGACTGGGAGTAGCAGTTAGTCACTCAGCTGTGTCCAACTCTTTGTGACCCCATGGGCTATAGCCTCTGTCCATAGGAATTGTCAAGGCAAGAATACTGGAGTGAGTAGTCATTCCCATCCTTAAGGGATTTTCTGGACTTAGGGATCTTCTGGACCTGGGTCTCTTGCATTGCAGGAGAGGATTAAGAGTTCCCTACATGGACAGGGCTTCCTAGGTGACACAGTGTTAAAGAATCTGCCTGCTAATGTAGGAGACACTAGATAGGCCAGTTCAATCCCTGGGCCAGGGAAATCCCCGGGAGTAGGAAATGGCAACCCCCTTCTATATTCTTGCCTGGAGAATTCTGTGTAGCCTGATGGGCTACAGGCCATAGTTTGCAAAGTTTTGCACACATGTCATGCACACTAGCAATTTAAATACTTGACAACTTGCATCATTAAGGTTTCACTATTTACTGAATCATTCCTATCAAACTATAAATATACTCTGCCTTCCAACATTAAAAATAGTTGTCCTTGCTTCTCTCAAGCTAGCATCTAAATTCTCTGCTTCATAGCCAAACTTTGGGTTATTTATAAATCCCTACTCCATTACCTTTCAATCAACACATTTTAATAGCATTTGCTGCTTTGTTTCTTTTTCTTTTTTATATTTAGAATTTTTTTTAAATGCAAAGAGAAAGTAAGGTTCTCTTTTCCACTCTCTCCGAAATAACTACTGTTAATATATTTTTTTTTATTGGTATGTTAGCTAAGACAGTAAAGAATCTGCCTGCAATGCAGGAAACCTAGGTTTGATCCCTGGGATGGGACAATCCCCTGGAGTATCCCACTCCAGTATTCTTGCCTGGAAAACCCCATGAACAGAGGAGTCTGGTGGACTACAGTCCCAGGGTCACAAAGAGTTGAACACGACTGAGTGACTAACATTCACTTTCATATTGCTGTCACATTCAGTTCAGTTCAGTTCAGTCACTCAGTCGTGTCCAACTCTTTGAGACCCCATGAACCGCAGCATGCCAGGCCTCCCTGTCCGTCACCAACTCCTGGAGTTCACCCAAACCCATGTCCACTGTGTCGGTAATGCCATCCAACCATCTCATCCTCTGTCGTCCCCTTCTCCTCCTGCCCTCAATCTTTCCCAGCATCAGGGTCTTTTCAAATAAGTCAGCTCTCTGCATCAGGTGGCCAAAGTACTGGAGTTTCAGCTTCAACATCAGTCCTTCCAATGAATACCCAGGACTGATCTCCTTTAGAATGGACTGGTTGGATCTCCTTGCAGTCCAAGGGACTCTCAAGAGTCTTCTCCAACACCACAGTTCAAAGCCATCAATTCTTCTGTGCTCAGCTTTCTTTATAATCCAACTCTCACATCCATACATGACTACTGGAAAAACCATAGCCTTGACTAGACGAACTTTTGTTGGCAAAGTAATGTCTCTGCTTTTGAATATGCTGTCTAGGTTGGTCATAACTTTCCTTCCAATGTGTAAACATCTTTTAATTTCATGGCTGCAATCACCATCTGCATTGATTTTGAAGCCCAGAAAAATAAAGTCAGCCATTGTTTCCATTGTTTCCCCATCTATTTGCCATGAAGTGATGGGACCGGATGTCATGGTCTTAGTTTTCTGAATGTTGAGCTTTAAGCCAACTTTTCACTCTCCTCTTTCACTTTCATCAAGAGGCTTTTTAGTTCCTCTTCACTTTCTGCCATAAGGGTGGTGTCCTCTGCATATCTGAGGTTATTAATATGTCTCCAGGCAATCTTGATTCCAGCCTGTGCTTCTTCCAGCCCAGTGTTTCTCATGATGTACTCTGCATATAAGTTAAATAAGCAGGGTGACAATATGCACATTGTCACATTACAATTTCTTTAAGAATCTGTTTCTACACTACTCAGCCATTTTTGTTCTATCTCAAATCGGTTTTCCATATATGCATTTGTCTATTTACGTATTCTGGGTCTAATCTAAGCTCTTGTTTCAGTGTCTTTTGTCCACGTCTTTTGTCTATGCTGAGTCCTCCATGTGTTAGTTACTGTACCTTTATGGCTTCGTTTTAATATGTGGCAGGACAAGTCTCTGCTCATTGTTCTTTTTCTGGAATGCCTTTGACTATTTTTGGTTATTTGTTCTTTCGATATAAATTTTTAGAATCAAACTGTTATATATAAAATTAACCAAAACAAACCACATCGGTTACCTTACTAGAGTTGCAATTTCTATCAGTTGGTCAAGTTTATATCATAACAATGTTTAGTACCCCAATCTTGGAAATAGTTATGTTTCTACTGTTTATTCAGATTTTCTTTAATGTCTTTTAGTAAAGTTTAATAATTTGTTTTCTATAAACTTTGCACATTAAAAAAAAATTCCTAATGACAACTTTTTACTTTATCTTAGTGAATTGATGGCTGCTAGATTTTAGAAATGTACTGATTTTTGTATTTTGTGCCTTGCTAAACATTTAATTCCAGTAATTTATCAGTATATTTGGGAAGTTTCAGTTTTAGTTTGGGGAGTTTATCTGTTTTTCTGTGGAGACTCAATATCTTACGTAAATCATAAAAACTACTTTTTTTTTCCATTTTTGTTATCTACCTTGCCTGCATTTTTTTTGACTTGCCTGCATAGGTAAGGACCTCATAATTGTGTTTGATTAAGAGTAGTAGTTAGTCACTCAATTGTGTCCACCTCTTTGTAATCCCATGGACTGTAGTCTGTCAGGCTCCTCTGTCCATGGAATTCTTCAGGCAAGAATACTGGAGTGAGTAGCCATTCCCTTCCCCAGGGGATTTTCTGGACCTAGAAGTCAAACCTGGGTCTTTTGCACTGCAGGCAGACTCTTTACCATCTGAGCCAGTAGTGATGGCAGGCATCCTAGTGTTTTTCTTAATGTTCAAGGGACTGTGTCCATTTTTTTTCTCATTAAGTGTGGTATTTAAAAATTATTTTTGTACATGTACTTTACTAAGTTAGTAAAGACTATTTCTCTTTCACTAAAAATTTTTATAAAGAATAGACGTTGATTTAATTGCATATTTTCCATTATTTATCAAGATAACAATATGATCTTTACCTTTTTATTTGAAATATACTAAAATATATTAATCACTTGGGACACTTGCAATTGTACTGGAATTGTACTTTATTAATAAATTTTACGGTAGGTCATAGGAGGAAATTTTATCTCATTTCATTCCCAAGGTCAAGATTTGAAAGTTTTCCTATCTGTCTCTTTTTTGTGCAGTGGGTTTGATTTTCATTAAGGTTAGTGTTCTGCTTTATGTGGAGTTGCCAATCCAGTTTTGTACTTTGGACAGGCAGAAGCTTTATCTTCTATTTTCTATGCAGGCATTAAAACAGAAACTCAAGGTCCCAGGACTTGGCAGAAAATCTGGCTGAAAGCTAGTTGGTGCTGTTGAGTGTAAATTTCTAGTCCCAAGTTATCCTGCCTGGGTGCCATGTGAACAAATAGAAACATAGACACATTTTGTGTCCCGATAAACACTCAGCTTGATCACAAAGTCAGCCAGTTCCAAAACCAAGCCAAATCTGGATCATTTCATCCGAATCAAGGTTGACTGTCACACCAGCCAATTAATTATTTTCTATTAGACTCTTTCTTGTTCTTTAATCTCCAAAAGCTTCCTGCCTTCTCCTCATTTTGTAGTTCTCCAAAAAAAGACTTATCTGCTTCATGTAGTGTTAAACAAAGTTTGTTGTTTTAACCCAAGATGTTTTCTTCAATCATTTTTAATCAGTTTTTGGTGACAAGGAATGGCATCCAAAGCTACTGCTAAGACTATGGAACAGAGACACACAGACAAGATGCTTACTGAGTTCCTTGTTTTCCTGTTCTTGTCCTTAACCCTAGGCCTTAGGTAAGTCACTCCTGGATTTGAGTACCACCCCCTGTGTGCAGTTCTCCAATCTAAACAAACTATACATAAATAGTTCCTAGAAAGGTACTGGGCCCTGGACATCTTCTAGGGTTTATTTGGGTTCCCAGAAATGTTCTGGGGAAGTTGTATATGGGGTCCTCAATGGGTGGTAGCTATTAGCGGACTTGCAAAGCTTTGAAGTAAGTTTGTAGCATAAACCACTAGAGGTCTTAGGGAAATTACACAAGAAATTCAAACTGTTTTGATCATCAAAAACTAAGTAGACAGAAGTCATACCATTAAAAGCTATCAGGGCATACACCACTACAAAGAAATCTTGTGAAAGGAATAACAGATCTGTTGCTAATGGAGATCTTGGAAGCCAAAGCCACAAAACTGGTGGTCAGAGGTCGAGCACTTAAAAGCTGCTAGAGTGTTCCCACCTAACTCTAAGTCTCCTGTGCTAGGTTAAGTTGTTCATGGAACAGGTTGGTTTGATACTAGGTCACTGCTAACCTCAAGAATATTTCCATGCAATAAGGTAAAACACCACATCTCCTCCAACTCTGCATCATATCCTTATTAGGTAATAATTAGACTCTGAAAGACCTAAAGCTTAGCTAAAGAAATGGGATCCTCAAGTATCAAAGAATTGACTGCACCACCTCTGGCATACTTGCTTAGTTTCTGTCTAAGATCTGTGGTCCCAGAAGCTATACATAATGTATGAAAATGACAATCTTTCTAAAACAACCGAGAGATACAAAGGATATCATGGAAAATGTTCCAATTGGACAATCATTCTTTTAAACAGTGCACTTGAAGGCAGTTTCCCAAATCAACAAACAGAATAGAATACCCATTTTAATTGTTACCCAGAAGGGTCCAGAAACTTCACACTTCCAAAAGAGCTTCATTGAAACATTCTTTACAAAAGGCAAAGAAAGAACAAAGACACAAGAGGTACCTGAATCAGAACACCGTAAGACAACCTGACTCCTACTACTCTGCTCTATCCTCCTTTAGCTAAGGACTATCAATAACCTCAGATATGCAGATAACACCACCCTTATGGCAGAAAGTGAAGAGGAACTAAGAGCCTCTTGATGAAGGTGAAAGAGGAGAGTGAGAAGGTTGGCTTAAAACTCAACATTCAGAAAACGAAGATCATGGCATCTGGTCCCATCACTTCATGGGATATAGATGGGGAAACAGTGGAAACTGTGTCAGACTTTATTTTCTAGGGCTCCAAAATCACTGCAGATGGTGACTGCAGCCACAAAATTAAAAGACGTTTACTCCTTGGAAGGAAAGTTATGACCAACCTAGATAGCATATTGAAAAGCAGAGACATTACTTTGCCAACAAAGCTTCGTCTAGTCAAGGCTATGGTTTTTCCAGTGGTCAGGTATGAATGTGAGAGTTGGACTGTGAAGAAGGCTGAGTGCTGAAGAATTGATGCTTTTGAACTGTGGTGTTGGAGAAGACTCTTGAGAGTCCCTTGGACTGCAAGGAGATCCAACCAGTCCATTCTGAAAGAGATCAGCCCTAGGATTTCTTTGGAAGGACTGATGCTAAAGCTGAAACTCCAGTACTTTGGCCACCTCATGTGAAGAGTTGACTCATTGGAAAAGACTCTGATGCTGGGAGGGATTGGGGGCAGGAGGAGAAGGGGACGACAGAGGATGAGATGGCTGGATGGCATCACTGACTCGATGGACGTGAGTCGGAGTGAACTCCGGGAGTTGGTGATGGACAGGGAGGCCTGGCATGCTGTGATTCATGGGATTGCAAAGAGTCGGACACCACTGAGCGACTGAACCAGACTGAACTGAATGTAGTTTTATTTATTTACTTATTTATTTTTCTTTATGGTTGTTGCTTGTGTTACCTAAACAAACACACACACAATTCTATATACCTCAAGATCATGAAGTTTCTCTTGCAATTTTTTTGTGTGTGTAAGATTTATTTTTCTACCTTTCATAGTTATATTTTTTCCACCTGGAATTAATTATTTAATATATTGTGAAGTAGTAGGTAAGACTGATTTTATTTTTCTTACTTGTATAACCAGTTGAGCCATGACCATAACTAAAGAAAAAAATTATTCTTTTCTAATTTCACTACAAAATAAACTTCATTATATCAAATCAGTATATGTTTTTGAGCCTGTTCATGGTTTTCTATTCTTTTACATCAATTTGTTTTTCTATACCTAAAATACACACTGTTTTCTTCACTGTGGTTTTGCATGTCTTGATTATGATAGCATAAGCCCTCACTCTATTATTTCATCAAGACTTTTTGCTAGTTACTTTTTGGTATTTTTTCTTGTTTAGATGTAATCTGCATGCACTAAACTCAGAAATCTTAGGGTTTCAGTTGATGAACTTTAACAATTATATATATCCATTTCAGAATTACCCAAAACAAGACATTGTCATTATACTTCTTGCATTATATTGATGGAAATGCGAGGTGTCATAGTCAAAAATATTTCAGTGTATTCCTACAAAAGAAAAACACTTAAAAATCCTAATAGCATTTTCATTACTGTAAGTATTAACTATAATTCCTTAGTAATACCAAAATTTCAAAGACTCAGTTTCTAAATTTAAAAGCATACCTCCTTCCCTTAGAGGTCAGCTTCTGTGCATTATAGCCAGAAGGATCTTAGAGCAACAACACGCACAAATTTTCTCAAGATGAATTCTACTGTGGTTGAAATGGAGATTTTTTAGATATTGCCCTGTTTTAATTGAAGTATGTTTATTATGAGATAGGAGAGACAGAATATATGAAAACACTGACAACCATAAAATGCTATATATTAATACATGTATCAATCATTACCTCCCCAACCCTTTCATTTTTATATAAATAAAATGAAGGCCACAGGGGTTGAATTTGCAACCTTGACTTCCTCCTCCCCCTCTTTGTTGATGAAGTCATTTTCCTCTCCTGGGACAGAGGCATCCCCTTCTTTTCCAGATCTCTGGCAGACAGTCTCCTGAGGGCATTTATCTCTGCTTTCCTTGCTTACTTTCTGATCATTTCTACATTCAAGTTCATGCCATTTCCCTATCATCTTCCCATTCAGCCATCTCTACTCAATGAGACCAAGACTTGCTCACTTTCCCCAAATTAAAACTCTGGGAGTATTACTAAAGGACAAGGACAAGGTGCTCCTTTCTCTGTAATTTATCTTGTTCCAATTTACAATATTTCCTAAATCTGGTGGTTGATATCTTTTGTCAGACTTGGAAAATTCTTGGCTATCCTTAAGCATTGCTCTGTTCTGTTCACTTCTTCCTCTCCTGTTGGGAGTCAACTGGCAAGCATAAAATAACATTTCTCTTTCTCCTCATGTCTCTTATTCTCTTTTCTCCATTTTCTATCCTTTCACTCTTCATGCAGTTAGTTAGACTATCTTCTGTTGACCTTCAATTCTAGTCACTAAGCCATTTTGCTACATCCTATTAGTTGGTAAACTCATCTATTTGTTTCTTAACTTGTTGAATTTGTAAATAGTAAAAATTATATTGATTAATATATTTTTATGAACTATTTCAACCCCTGAAGATGTTGCTCTTAAAGTTCTGCACTCAATACGTCAGCAAATTTGGAAAACTCAGCAGTGGCCACAGGACTGGAAAAGGTCAGTTTTCATACCAATCCCAAAGAAAGGCAATGCTAAAGAATGCTCAAAGTACTGCACAACTGCACTCATCTCACAGGCTAGCAAAATGATTCTCAAAATTCTCTAAGCCAGCCTTCAACAGTACTTGAACTAAGAACTTCCTGTAGTTCAAGCTGGATTTAGAAAAGACAGAGGAACCAGAGATCAAACTGCCAACATCCATTCGATCACTGAAAAAGCAAGAGAGTTCCAGAAAAATGTCTACTTCTGCTTTACTGACTATGCAGAAGCCTTTGTGTGGATCACAACAAAGTGTGAAAAATTCTTAAAGAGATGGGAACACCAGACCACCTTACCTGCCTCCTGAGAAATGTGTATTCAGGTTAAGAAGCAACAGCTATAACCAGACATGGAACAACAGACTGGTTCCAAATTGAGAAGGAGTATGTCAAGGCTGTATCTTTTCACCCTGCTTATTTAACTTATATGCAGAGTGCATTGTGCAAACTGCCAGGCTGGATGAAGCACAAGCTGAAATCAAGATTGCTGGGAGAAATATCAATAACCTCAGATATGCAGATAACACCAACTTTATTGCAGAAAGCGAACAAGAACTGAAGTACTTCTTGATGAAGGTGAAAGAGGAGAGTCAAAAAGTTGGCTTAAAACTAAACATTCAAAAAACTAAAACCTGGCAACTTGTGCCATCACTTCATGGAAAATGGATGGGAAACAATGGAAACAGTGGCAGATTTTATTTTCTTGGGCTCCAACATCACTGCAGATGGTAACTGCAGCCTTGAAAGTAAGTGATGCTTGCTCCTTGGAACAAAAGCTATGACCAACATCAGTTCAGTTCAGTTCAGTTCAGTCACTCAGTCGTGTCTGACTCTTTCAGACCCCATGAATCACAGCATGCCAGGCCTCCCTGTCCATCACCAACTCCTGGAGTTCACTCAAACTCACGTCCATCGATTCTGTGATGCCATATAGCAATCTCATCCTCTGTCATCCCCTTCTCCTCCTGCCCCCAATCCCTCCCAGCATCAAAGTCTTTTCCAATGAGTCAACTCTTCGCATGAGGTGGCCAAAGTACTGGAGTTTCAGCTTTAGCATCATTCCTTCCAAGAACACCCAGGACTGATCTCCTTTAGGATGGACTGGCTGGATCTCCTTGCAGTCCAAGGGACTCTCAAGAGTCTTCTCCAACACCACAGTTAAAATGCATCAATTCTTTTTTTTTTTAATTTAATTTTATTTTTTAACTTTACAATATTGTATTGGTTTTGCCATATATCAACATGAATCCACCACAGGTATACGCATGTTCCCCATCCGGAACCCTCTTCCCTCCTCTCTCGCCGTACCATCCCTCTGGATCGTCCCAGTGCACCAGCCCCAAGCATCCAGTATTGTGCATCAAATCTTTGGCACTCAGCTTTCTTCACAGTCCAACTCTCACATCCATACATGACCACTGGAAAAACCATAGCCTTGACTAGACGAAGCTTTGTTGGCAAAGTAATGTCTCTGTTTTTCTATATGCTATCTAGGTTGGTCATAACTTCACTTCCAAGGAGTAAGTGTCTTTTAATTTCATGGCTGCAGTCACCATCAGCAGTGACTTGGGAGCCCAAAAAAATAAAGTCTGACACTGTTTCCACTGTTTCCCCATCTATTTCCCATGAAGTGATGAGACCAGATGCCATCATCTTAGCTTTCTGAATGTTGAGCTTTAAGCCAACTTTTTCACTCTCCTCTCTTACTTTCATCAAGAGGCTCTTTAGTTCCTCTTCACTTTCTGTCATAAGGGTGGTGTCATCTGCATATCTGAGGTTATTGATATTTCTCCCGGCAATCTTGATTCCAGCTTGTACTTATTCCAGCCAGCGTTTCTCATGATGTACTCTGCATAGAAGTTAAATAAGCACAGTGACAGTATACAGCCTTGATGAACTCCTTTTCCTATTTGGAACCAGTCTGTTGTTCCGTGTCCAGTTCTAACTGTTGCTTCCTGACCTGCATATAGGTTTCTCAAGAGGCAGGTCAGGTGCTCTGGTACTCCCACCTCTTTCAGAATTTTCCAGTTTATTGTGATCCACACAGTCAAAGGCTTTGGCATAGTCAATAAAGCAGAAATAGATGTTTTTCTGGAACTCTCTTGCTTTTTCTATGATCCAGTGGATGTTGGCAATTTGATCTCTGGTTCTTCTGCCTTTTCTAAAACCAGCTTGAACATCAGGAAGTTCACGGTTCATGTATTGCTGAAGCCTGGCTTGGAGAATTTTGAGCATTACTTTACTAGCGTGTGAGATGAGTGCAATTGTGCGGTAGTTTGAGCATTCTTTGGCATTCCCTTTCTTTGGGATTGGGATGAAAACTGACCTTTTCCAGTCCTGTGGCCACTGCTGAGTTTTCCAAATTTGCTGGCATATTGAGTGCAGCACTTTCACAGCATCATCTTTCAGGATTTGAAATAGCTCAACTGGAATTCCATCACTCCACTAGCTTTGTTCGTAGTGATGCTTTCTAAGGCCCACTTGAGTTCACATTCCAGGATGTCTGGCTCTAGGTGAGTGATCATACAATCGTGATTATCTTGGTCATGAAGATCTTTTTTGTAGAGTTCATCTGTGTATTCTTGCCACCTTTTCTTAATGTCTTCTGCTTCTGTTTGGTCCATAACATTTATGTCCTTTATTGAGCCAGTCTTTGCATGAAATGTTCCCTTGGTATCTCTAGTTTTCTTGAAGAGATCTCTAGTCTTTCCCATTCTGTTGTTTTCCTCTATTTCTTTGCATTGATCGCTGAGGAAGGCTTTCTTATCTCTCCTTGCTATTCTTTGGAACTCTGCATTCAAGTGCTTATATTTTTCCTTTTCTCCTTTGCTTTTCACTTCTCTTCATTTCACAGCTATTTGTAAGGCCTCCTCAGACAGCCATTTTCCTTTTTTTGCATTTCTTTTCCATGGGGATGGTCTTGATCCCTGTCTCCTGTACAATGTCACAAACCTCTGTCCATAGTTCATCAGGCACTCTGTCTATCAGATCTAGTCCCTTAAATCTATTTCTCACTTCCACTGTATAATCATAAGGAATTTGATTTAGGTCATACCTGAATGGTCTAGTGGTTTTCCCTACTTTCTTCAATTTAAGTCTGAATTTGGCAATAAGGAGCTCATGATCTGAGCCACAGTCAGCTCCTGGTCTTGTTTTTGCTGACTGTATAGAGCTTCTCCATCTTTGGCTGTAAAGAATATAATCAGTCTGATTTCGGTGTTGACCATCTGGTGATGTCCATGTGTAGAGTCTTCTCTTGTGTTGTTGGAAAAGGGTGTTTGCTATGACCAGTGCATTCTCTTGGCAAAACTCTATTAGCCTATGCCTTGTTTCATTCCATATTCCAAGGCCAAATTTGTCTTTTACTCCAGGTATTTCTTGACTTCCTTGCATTCCAGTCCCCTATAATGAAAAGGACATCTTTTTGGGGTGTTAGTTCTAAAAGGTCTTGTAGGTCTTCATAGAACCGTTCAACTTCAGCTTCTTCAGCATTTCTGGTTGGGGCATAGGCTTGGATTACCGTGATATTGAATGGTTTGCCTCGGAAATGAACAGAGATCATTCTGTCATTTTTGAGAATGCATCCAAGTACTGTATTTTGGACTCTTTTGTTGACCATAATGGCTCCTCCATTTCTTCTAAGGGATTCCTGCTCACAGTCGAGGATATAATGTTCATCTGAGTTAAATTAACCCATTTCAGTCCATTTTAGTTCACTCTTTCCTAGAATGTCGACATTCACTCTTGCCATCTCCTGTTTGATCACCTCCAATTTGCCTTGATTCATGGACCTAACATTCCAGGTCCCTATGCAATATTGGTCTTTACAGCATCGGACCTTGCTTCCATCACCAGTCACATCCACAACTGGGTATTCTTGCTTTGGCTCCATCCCTTCATTCTTTCTGGAGTTATTTCTCCACTGATCTCCAGCAGCATATTGAGTACATACTGACCTGTGGAGTTCTTCTTTCAGTATCCTATAATTTTGCCTTTTCACTTTGTTCATGGGGTTCTCAAGGCAAGAATACTGAAGTGGTTTGCCATTCTCTTCTCCAGTGGACCACATTCTGTCCACTGGACAGACGAGCAGTTCATGGTGGTGAGGTCTGACAGAATGTGGTCCACTGGAGAAGGGAATGACTAACGTAGACAGCATATTAAAAAACAGAGACATTGTTTTGCCCACAAAAATCCATCTAGTCAAAGCTATGGTTCTTCCAGTAGTATTGTATGGCTGTGAGATTTGGACCATAAAGAAATCTGAGTGCCTAGGTATTTATGCTTTTGAACTTTGGTGTTGGAGAAGACTCTTGAGAGTCCCTTGGCCTGCAAGGAGATGAAACCAGTCCATTCTAAAGGAAATCAGTCCTGAATATTTTTTGGAAGGACTGATGCTGAAGCTGAAACTCCAATAGTTTGGCCACCCGATGTGAAGAACTGACTCATTTGAAAAGACCCTGATGCTGGGAAAGACTGAAGGCAGGAGGAGAAGGGGACAGAGGATGGGATGGTTGCATGGCATCACTGACTCAATGAACATGAGTTTGAGTGAACTCCGGGAGTTGGTATTGGACAGGGAGGCATTGCGTGCTGCAGTCCATCGGGTCGCAAAAAGTAGGACACGGCTGAGCTACTGAACTGAAATGATAGGTCCTAATTCTCTGGTGAAATTCTTCATTTTATCACCTATTTTCTTTAATTTAATTCACACTTTAAAACTTTAAAGTATGTCCTCAGTGAATATGTCTAAATCTTCCCAAGGTCACATTTGTTTTCATTTATTTTTGTTTGTTAGGTATTTTTTATGGATTTTGGGACACTTTGCATTAATAAGTGGAGAAACTCTGAACAATTGTATTTTGCTCCAGAGAGAATTCATGTTTCCTTCTGCTGAATAGGTAGAGCAGGGCAGAGTTGAACTACTCATGGTGTGTTTACCGAAAGCCCTTCTCCTCACTGTCCTCAGTGTTTTTTAATTCCTTCAGCATTTTAAGATTGTCAAACATTATGTGATATTTCTGAGCAGATTTCTCCTTAGCTTCTCTGCTGCTTTCTTGGTGTAGTTTAAGAATTGAATGCCCCAAGGTGAAAAAAAAAATCACAAGATTTTTGCCTTCCTTCTTCATGCTTCAATTTTTCTGATATCTTTGCCTTTCAAGTTTTCCTGCCACTGTTGCTTGAAACTCTCCTTTTTCTCCCAAGACTTATGATTGCTGAAAGCATTGCTTGTTTTCTACCTTCTTAGTAGCAGCTCTGTGTCTGACCTCATAGCCTTTTTGCCTTCCCCCAAATTGACAAATGCACTGTAGTTAGAGCAGCTTGCAGAACTTCAGCCCACCTCTCCTTGGTTCCCTCAAATCCTAGCTAGTAGTTCTAGAAAGTAAATTTTCTTTGACATTTTACTTGGTCGTATTCTGCAAGCTACTGTCTCATATCCAGGAGCAGAAATCTCCTCTAATATCTTTTAAAGTTATTGTTTTTGATTTCTTGGGGACTAAGATGTGGGATTGGCATAGAAAAAAAAAGTGTAAACTGTTAAACAGAAGTAAGAATGTCTATTGTCAATAAAATAAATTCCAGAAAATTTTACTTACTGGCTTCCCTGGTGGTTCAGACAGTAAAGAATCTGCCTGCAATGTGGGAGACCCAGATTCAATCCCTGGGTTGGGAAGATCTCTTGGAGTAGGAAATGGCAACTCACTCCAGTATTCTTGCCTGGAGAATTCCATGGACAGAGAAGCCTGACAGGCTACAATCCATGGAATTGCAAAGAGATGGATATGACTGAGCAATTAACACACACACACACACACACACACAGTAATTTTACCATACATCCTATTTATTGCTTGTCTTCTAGATAGCTGATGTTGACATATAAGAAAGATGCACATTAAGATAACTTGTAAAATTAGTGAATAGGGAAATTTAAAAATGCAAGTTCATGTAAAGTAAGTGGTTTCCAGTTTTTTCCTTGTTTTCATTATATTAATGATATTTTCAACTTCATATCAAAGCTATTTAAAATAACTACATAGGCTTTAATAATATCTAAATTCATACTGCTTTCTAAAACTATTTTTGTTTAAATTTCTATAATTTTCTCCCTTTCTCAAACCCTGTCTTGGTCATGGCCTCCTCTTGTAACATTCTCCAGGTCTCAGAGTATGGTATACATATCTAGGCCATCTGTTCTGACACGTTTTCTGTTCTTTTCATACAGCATCTGTTAAAACACAATTTATTGTTCTAAGTCCAGCTTACATTTTACTTCTTTTTAAAAATACTCCTGTTCTGATATAAAAAACACAAAGGACATTGTTCTCACTTGCTCTCATTGAAGAAAGGGTTCATTGTTGACCATGGTCTTATTAACCAGGTCAGTCATTTATAGGACCCGTAGCATGATCCTCATAGGAATAAGTTTGAAGGAAAGTGCATCTGTGTGGAGCATAGCAAACTTATAACTGTTGTAGTCATAGTTTCTTTCAACTACCTTTTATGCAGTTCTTTGTGGAGTGGCACTAACTCTCCTGATACCTTTCATAATATGAAAGTCCATCAACCACTTCTGCTAAATTCTATGATAATCTTTGCCATCTTTTTTTCAATCACTTTCTGCTGGGTCTTCCCATCTATAGATTTCCATTTTAATATCCTGTGTGATACATCTTTGACTTCTTTGAAGCAAGTTAAGCACTACCGCTTGCTATTTCTTTGGTCAGATATATGAGTCGAAACTGCTAATCAAAACAAAAAGGAAATGGCAGATAGTGTTTACAGCGGTGTAAACCACACTTAATAATAAACTCAGTTAAGGACAGCGAGTTAAATATTGGCTTAAAGATATAATAAAATAACACAAATAAAACTACAGATTGTACTACAGTAAATTTTCCTACATTTGTATATGCAAAATTATCAGAAGCATTTCAGAAATAGCTCTATAATAAGCCAGCAGGATGGCATAAATGACATATCCACATATCCACAAATGGCATATGCACATGCGGCATATCCATCAATAGATGCTCCACGAATTTCTGGATGTTATTTCATTCTCCCTTGGGTAGAGTTAAATGTTTTCTCAATTTCTATTCATAGCATTTAAATATTCTTCTATCACAAACACCAGTTTAGAAGATCTGTGGAATCCAAGAGTCACAGCTAGCTGTTGGTCCTCTGCATCCAGAGTGCTGCTCAGTATCTGATACAGTCTATGTGTTCCTTAAGTATTTGCTGAGTAAATGCATCAACATACAGCATTTCTTCACTAAAACAGAAATTCCCTAAACTTTGACAGGGTTTAATGATAACAGATACTCAACTAATACTTACTGAATCCATTGCAGTGGCACCTCTGCAAATACTAAATACCTTAAATACCCAAAGCTATGGTACATATACACAATGGAGTATTACTCAGCCATTAAAAAGAATTCATTTGAATCAGTTCTAATGAGATGGATGAAACTGGAGCCTATTATACAGAGTGAAGTAAGCCAGAAAGAAAAACACCAATACAGTATACTAACACATATATATGGAATTTAGAAAGATGGTAACAATAACCCTGCATATGAGACAGCAAAAGAGACATTGATGTATAGAACAGTCTTATGGACTCTGTGGGAGAGGGAGAGGGTGGGAAGATTTGGGAGAATGGCATTGAAGCATGTATACTATCATGTATGAAACAAGTCGCCAGTCCAGGTTTGATGCACGATACTGGATGCTTGGGGCTGGTGCACTGGGACGACCCAGAGGGATGGTATGGGGAGGGAGGAGGGTTCAGGATGGGGAACACATGTATACCTGTGGCGGATTCATTTCGATATTTGGCAAAACCAATACAATATTGTAAAGTTTACAAATAAAATAAAATTTAAAAAAATAAATAAATAATATAAAAAAAAGCTGAAAACAAAAAAAAAGAAAAAATATTTGTTAAAAACTTACCCAATATGTGATCTTGTACTCAAGACTATGGATAACATAAGGAATAAAACACAATCCGTGTAATCCACAATATAGTCTGAGAAAGCTCATAATTTATAAGGCAGTCAAGAAAATGAAAAACCAACTAGAGAATAATGAATGGTCATTATGTATTTTCACTTTGCAATAATACTTTACCCGGGGCAGAGTGATTCATTCCTCTGGTGAGGTTCTAGACATCTTCACAGAAGAAAAAAAAAAAAGCTGAAGGGCCCTAAGCAACAAATAGGAATTCAACAATTCAAAAAGAAAGGTAAAAAGTCAGGCAGAAGGAACAATATATATTTTTTTTAAATGGGAAAGAACAAATTTCTCTGGGAAAATCATGTCATTTGATGGGGCTAGATAATGATGTTGGCAGAGGAAGGGATGAAGAGAATGTGCAGAATGCTAAGTAGAAGTAGGCTAGGAAAGACTGCAGAGAGCCTTACATGATGTAGACTTCAGGGAACCATAAAGATATTTTTATGTCTTTAATTGAGCAAAAGATGGGTGCTTCATTATCAAAAAGATACACAATCATTACCCAGAGACAAACAGTGGCTGTGCTGCAGAACATCCTTTAAATCGCTATACACAAAGTATATGTAACACATTTCATTTTCGTTGAAAATAAAACCCTGGATAATAATGTAAATACTTTTAATTACATGCTTTTAGTTTTATATAATACATTCCTGTCAAAACATGCACTTTCACCATATTTTTAAGGAAAAAAAAATACAATCCCTTTGTGCTGATATTCAAGTCTTCCTTAATGTGGGAGAGTGTTATAATTAGGTCTACATTAGAAAATGGCTGCAGTATTTTAGAAGAGAAATTAGATAAATAGAAACTGGGAACTGGTAATATTGTGGAATTAGAAAGATATTTCCCAAGCAAATCTGATAAAATTAGTGACAGATTACATATCAGGGGTGGGAGAGAGTGGAGAGTAAATGATAACTGAAGCTTTTAACAATGTGGGAGCCAAGCAGAGCATAGGAATAAGTTTAAACAGAATAAAAACCACAGATGTTGACAAATAAGAAGACCCCAGGTATCTCCAACTGTCATAGAGTTAATGTACACCTGAAAAAATAACCCCAAACACCAAAAGGAACAAAAATACTTTTTTTTTTTTTGTAATTAGATATCAAGCTCAACATAGTGTACTGATCTTCTTATTGATTTTTTAAAAACTGCATTAAAATTCACAATGTTCTTGTAGAATGTCATGAGTTAATTTATATTTATTGAATTTCTATTTTTCCATTCACTATCCCTCCCCAGTGGCACTCTGATTAGAACAAACGTAGTCAATAGTACCAGAGGAATTGGAGATCCTGCTCTTCAGGGCACGAGGAGTCTCTTATTTTATCAAATTCACCAGATCTTCTTGACTCCTCCTTGACATGTGTGATTAATTGCCAGGAGTCCCTTTATTCTCAGTATCTTCCTCACCCGTGTTGCTCAGGCTCTGCTCTCCAGCTGCCACATCGTACCTCTCAAAAGAATTGAAATATGCTTTATATTTAAATTTAGTTCTGTGATCAGGCTGAACCTGTCACACACCTGCCATACTCATCTAATAATAGGCAAGTCTGAGAGAATACTAGGACTCCAAGTGTGTATTCAATACACGATCCATTGTGTGAAAATATTGGTGTGCTTCCTGGAGCCTGAGTTGATGCATACATTTGTTTTCTCTTATACTCACTCTCCTTGCCATGGACATTTTTTAAATTAAACCCAGTGTTTAGCTAATGTTTGCTGTGTTTTCTTTACTTGTATATTTACTTCAAATGGAAGATCACCAAACTTGAGGATTAACTCCAACCCACAAGACTTTTGTACTTAAAAATTACATAGAGTAGTCAAGTAGACAGTAGACAGGTAATCAGGGTTAAATCGATAGTTACTAATTTTAAATTATACCTCAGTGCATCATATTTCCTGGATTTTGAAAAAAGAAATTAAATTAGTTAACTTGTCTTAGGACTTCTTCAAAAAGCATGAAAAATGCAGTGTTAGTAGGATGCAATCAGTGCCTTTGAAAAATATTTCTATTAATGATAGCTTAAGTGAACATCATTATTGCAGTGCTTTGTATTTAATTCCAAATGGAATGCTCACTATTTTCTAAGATGCTCTCTATTTTCCAAATAAGAAAATGGGATTCATCTATGTTTATACCTGGAGATGACACTTGATATCATCAAGCCTAACCATTTCACTATTTTTTAATGTTGAGTTCAACAGAAGTGTTAAATATGGAAAAGGCACCTCAGGTTTTATGTTGTAAATGTGTTTCCTTTTGGTTAAACTTTTGAAACTGTTTCCCACATCACATTCTGTCCCTTGCATACATTTCCTGCCACATGTCCAGGAGCAAGACATGGAGTCACTGATGAATATAAACAGTGATCTGTCCTTCTCTCAGTTCAGTTCAATTCAGTTGCTCAGTCGTGTCCGACTATTTGAGACCCCATAAATTGCAGCACGCCAGGCCTCCCTGTCCATCACCAACTCCTGGAGTTTACTCAAACTCATGTCCGCCAGGCCTCCCTGTCCATCACCAACTCCTGGAGTTTACTCAAACTCATGTCCATCAAGTCAGTGATGCCATCCAGCCATCTCTTCCTCTGTCATCCCCTTCTCCTCCTGCCCACAATCCCTCCCAACATCAGGGACTTTTCCAATGAGTCAACTCTTCACATGAGGTGGCCAAAGTACTGGAGTTTCAGCTTCAGTAACAGTCCTTCCAATGAACACCCAGGACTGATCTCCTTTAGAATGGACTGGTCGGATCTCCTTGCAGTCCAAGGGACTCTCAACAGTCTTCTCCAACACCACAGTTCAAAAGCATCAATTCTTCAGCGCTCAGCTTTCTTCACAGTCCAACTCTCACATCCGTACATGACCACTGGAAAAACCATAGCCTTGACTAGATGGACCTTTGTTGGTAAAGTAGTGTCTCTGCTTTTGAATATGCTATCTAGTTTGGTCATAACTTTCCTTCCAAGGAGTAAGCGTCTTTTAATTTCATGGCTGCAATCACCATACCTTTCCTTCCAAGCAGTGTCTTTTAATTTCATGGCTGTAGTCACCATCTGCAGTGATTTGGGAGCCCCCCAAAAATAAAGTCTGACACTGTTTCCACTGTTTCCCCATCTATTTCCCATGAAGTGATGGGACCAGATGCCATGATCTTTGTTTTCTGAATGTTGAGCTTTAAGCCAACTTTTTCACTCTCCTCTTTCACTTTCATCAAGAGGCTTTTTAGTTTCTCTTCACTTTCTTCCATAAGGGTGGTGTCATCTGCATATCTGAGGTTATTGATATTTTTCCCGGCAATCTTGATTCTAGCTTGTGCTTCTTCCAGCCCAGGGTTTCTCATGATGTACTCAGCATATAAATTACATAAGCAGGGTGACAATATACAGGCTTAACGTACTCCTTTTCCAGTTTGGAACCAGTTAGTTGTTCCATGTCCAGTTCTAACTGTTGCTTCCTGACCTGCATATAGGGCCTTCTCTACAAGAACCATATTCTCCATGGGGAATCTACTGTGAACTCTATGCTACATTTCCCTCTTGTAGCTCCTATTTCTCTGCACAGCAAGCATGGAGATTGAGTAAAGGAAGGTTTTTCTCCCCTGATTTCATAGTAGCACAAGTTAAGATCACTCTCAGGTAAAAAGACAGAGGTTCATAATATTGGATTAACGGCATTAAATGTTCTGAATAGACACAAATATAATGTTGAGTCTATTTGAATGTATGAAACTGTGTTATATCTTTATAGCTGCCTTCAGTTCAGATCATAGAAAGTGCACATCACATCTTTTACTACTTTAATAAGAAAACAGGAGACACTGAAAGTTATTTATTTTGGTGCTTTTCATAAATTTCAGGTACTTTTTTCACTTATTCATCATTTATCTATTTATTCATTTACTCGTGCAATTGATCATTAATGATTTTTTTTTTTTCCAGTAGCACTGATTTTTAACTGGAAATAAAAAAATAGTCAGTCTTGAGGATTGGAAGATACAACTTAAAAACAAATGATTGATAATTGGATTTATATTGCAATTGTCCAATTTTATACAGCTAGATATTTCAAATCCCAAAAGATGATCCTGTGAAGTGCTGCACTCAATATGCCAGCAAATTTGGAAAACTAAGCAGTGGCCACAGGACTGGAAAAGGTCAGTTTTCATTCCTATCCCAAAGAAAGACCATGACAAAGAATGTTCAAACTACTACACAATTGCACTCATCTTACACTCTAGCAAAGTAATGCTCAAAATTCTACAAGCCAGGCTTCAGCAATACATGAATGTGAACTTCCAGATGCTCAAGCTGGATTTAGAAAAGGCAGAGGAACCAGCGATCAAATTGCAAATATTCACCGGATCATCGAGAAAACAAGAGAGTTCTAGAAAAACATATACTTCTACTTTATTGACTATGCCAAAACCTTTGACTGTGTGGATCACAATGGGGAGGGAGGAGGGAGAAGGGTTCAGGATGGGGAACACATGTATACCTGTGGCGGATTCATTTTGATATTTGGCAAAACTAATACAATTATGTAAAGTTTAAAAATAAAAAAAATTAGGAAAAAAAAAAAGAAAAAAGAAAATTCTCAAAGAAATGGGAATACCAGACCACCTGACCTGCTTCCTGAGAAATCTGTATGCAGGTCAAGAGGCAACAGTTAGAACTAGACATGAAACAACAGACTGGTTCCAAATCAGGAAAAGAGTACCTCAAGGCTGTATATTGTCACCTTGCTGATTTAACTTATATGCATAGTACATCATCCAAAATGCCAGGCTGGATGAAACACAAGCTGGAATCAAGATTGCCAGGAGAAACATCAATAACCTCAGATATGCAGATGACACCACCCTTATGGCACAAAGTAAAGAAGAACTAAAGAGCCTATTGATGAAAGTGAAAGAGGAGAGTGAAAAAGTTGGCTTAAAACTCAACATTCAAAAAACTAAGACCATGGCATCTGGTCCCATCACTTTCATGTCAAATAGATGGGGAAACAATGGAAACAGTGAGAGACTATATTTTTGCGGGCTCCATAATCACTGCAGATGGTGACTGCAGCCATGAAATTAAAAGACTCTTGCTGTTCAGAAGAAAAGCTATGACCAAGCTAGACAGCATATAAAAAGCAGAGATATTACTTTACCAACAAGGTCTGTCTAGTGAAAGCTATGGTTTTTCCAGTAGTCATGTATGGATGTGAGAGTTGGACCATAAAGAAATCTGAGAGCCGAAGAATTTATGGTTTTGAACTGTAGTGTTGGAGAAGACTCTTGAGGGTCCCTTGGACTGCAAGGAGATCCAACCAATCCATCCTAAAGTAAATCAGTCCTGAATATTCATTGGAAGGACTGATGCTGGAGCTGAAACTCCAATAGTTTGCCACCTGAGGTGAAGAACCGACTCATTGGAAAAGACCCTAATGCTGGGAAATATTTAACATGGGTGGAGAATGAAAGAGGATGAGATGGTTAGATGGCATCACCGATGCAATGGACATGAGTTTGAGGAAGCCTGGCATGCTGCAGTCCATGGGGTCACAAAGAGTCAGACACAACAGAGAGACTGAACTGAATTGAGTTGACATCTTCATGAATTATGAATATTTCTAAGATCCTTACTGGAAAGATGCCTCTACATAAGGAATTTAATTCTATAGATTCATTTTTTTTTCTTTGCTAAGAAATTTTATGTTAGATATTTGATCTTTTAGATTTTCCATTCAAATAACAATCAAAAGATACATTTGGCAATGCTTTGTAATATGAGTTATTTACAGAAATATGTAATTGAACAAGTAGGAATCTCAGAGTATAATGAGAAAACATATTTATTTCTCTCCCTTCTCTACTCATTTAAATCTATTCTGTGAGAATAGAACTTTCCTGCCTCAGATGAAAGTTTTGACAGATTAACTCTTTTGGTTACACTCAGTCTTCATTCAAATGAGATGAAGGAACTGACTTTAATAATTAACAAGGCCAGTCCAGCATGATAATTAAAAAGTATGAACTACGTTCAAAATAAATCTTGTCCTTTCTAACAGAATGAATCTTTCAGAAAGGAAGCTTGCCGAGGAAAGGAAAGAATGCATGGATTCTATTTCCTTTCTAGATTAGTATGCTCATCTGTCCCTCACTAGACTGTGGAAAAGCTGCTCTAATATGAAAAGGAGTAGGGGAATTGGTGAAAAAGGGGCTAAAGGGCAGGGATTTGTTACTTGACAGATACTGATGTTTTTGGCATTGTATTTCTCTGTGCTTGTCAAGTCTTTAAAGCTAAGTCTTTCTTGAATCATGTTCATGATGTGTTTTCACTTGGCTGATCATTTTTAATTCCTCATCAGCTCTTGATTTTGTGATTTCAGTGCACTGAGCTATTTTCTGTTGGAATCCCCTTCTGAAACTTCCTCTTTTGTTGGGGGATTTTTCCACTATGAAGCTCAAGATACTTTATTAAATTGTGTTTAATATTGTGTGTGCTCATTCTCTAAATGATGACCAACTCCTTCATGTTATAGACCATGTGTGTGCACGGCTATTTCCATGTGTGTTTGTTTTAAAGGGATAGAAATTTAGAGAGGAATGGTAAAAGATGAAGGCATGGGGAAAATCCTCAAGGTAAATAATCAAAACAAAGATAAGTCAGCCACATAAAAAATTATTTATTTTTCTAAAGTATAGTTCACTGACAATGTTGTCTTACTTTCAGATGTACAGCAAAGTGATCAGGCTATATATATATACACATATATATCTATACTTATTTTTAGTTCTTTTCTATTATAATTTATTATAAGATATTGAATATAGGTCCCTGTGTGATACAATAGATTTTTGTTATTTATCTGTTGTTTATACAGTAGTGTGAATCTGTTAATACCATACTCCCAATTTATCCCTACCCTCCTTCACCTTTAGGAACCATAAGTTTATTTTCTATGTCTGTTAGTGTGTTTCTGTTTTGTAAATGAGTTCATCATATAAGTAATTGAAATATGAAAAGTGATGAAATAAAATAGATAACATGCATTGAGAACATCGAACAAGGTCAAATGAACACAATCATCATGGGCCCCCTGGAATGTGATACCATCCTTTCAAAAACATTGCCTTAGGTGTTCATAAGATAACTGAGTAATAGTTCTGCAGGTTTTGACCCTAGATAAGGAAGAGTAGGCAGCGTTCAGTTCAGTTCAGTCACTCAGGTGTGTCTGACTCTTTGAGACCCCATGGACTGCAGCACGCCAGGCCTCTCTGTCCATCACCAACTCCCGGAGTTTACTCAAACCCATGTCCATAGACTCAGTGATACCATCCAACCATCTCATCCTCTGTCATCCCCTTCCCCTCCTGCCTTCAATCTTTCCTAGCATCAGGGTCTTTTCAAATGAGTCAGCTCTTTGCATCAGGTGGCCAAAGTATTGGAGTTTCAGCTTTGACAGGCAGTGCTAGTAGTAAAGAATCTGCCTGCCTATGCAGGAGACATCAGAGACCCCAGGTTGGGAAGATCCCCTGAAGGAGGGCATGGCAGTCCACTCCAGTACTCTTGCCCGGAGAATCCCATGGACAGAGGAGCCTGGTGGGCTACACTCCATAGGGTTGCAAAGAGTCAGACATGACTGAAATGACTGAGCATGCATGCAGCATGATAGGAATAGTAAAAACCAGTACTATTAAATGTTTAATATATGTCATGTGTTATACAATTTGCTCCTGATAGTTGTGAGATAAATACATGAATATCATTTCATGTTTGAAATAAGGCAGTGGAAGTGTTTAAATTTGCAACATTTCTACATTTCTAAAGTCTAACTCCAGAGTCTTAACTTTTATTTTATGCTGTATGTTTGGAAACAGGATACTGCTTATAAAGCTAAGCTGGCAGATTTGTTAAAGATGATTTCTTAGTGGTTGGTGCTCCTAATCATCTCACTTGATACTTAATACATTTTCTGAAGGAGCACATATATTATGAAACCCCCAAATTTGAGAGTAACTCATAATCTTCAGAAATCTTGTGGTCAAAGAACAGAAAGATAAATAATTTTGGAGGCCTTTTAACCAAGTTGCTGATTCTCAGAGAGTATCAAACAGAAACAAAGACTATATTCCTTTAGGTTATGGCAGCTGTGTAGAGAATGGGGCAGAGTGAGGGGCAGAGAGGGAGGAAAAATCAGGCTGTGTGCTGAGAGACTGTGAGATAGAGAGGAACTAGCAGAGGGCTTTTTTGTCCTTGTTCCACAGGTTTTGCTGGAAATCTTCCATGAGAGAAGGTGATGCCTAAAGTTACATTTTCTGTGGAACATGTTTTTTGTATTTTAAATATACCTAAAATAGAGAGTTATAGTTTTCCTCAGGGATTTAAGAGTTGTCCTTATAACTTGGTGTATTTTAATGTGACAGCTCAGAAATCAGTTATTATGGTGGGCACCCCACTCCAGTACTCTTGCCTGGAAAGTTCCATGGATGGAGGAGCCTGCTAGGCTACAGTCCATGGGGTCTCTAGGAGTCAGACACGACTGAGCGACTTCACTTTCACTTTTCACTTTCATGCATTGGAGAAGGAAATGGCAACCCACTCCAGTGTTCTTGCCTGGAGAATCCCAGGGACTAGGGAGCCTGGTGGGCTGCTGTCTCTGGAGTCTCACAGAGTCGGACACGACTGAAGCGACTTAGCAGCAGCAGCAGTGTATGCGTGCTCAGTTGCTCAGTTTTGTCTGACTCATTTGTGACTCCATGCACTGTAGCCTGTTAGGCTCCTCTGTCCATGGGATATTTCAAGCAAGAATACTAGAGTGGATTGCCATTTTCCCCTCCAGGGAATCTCCCTGACCCAGATGACTAGTAATACATAGATTAAATCTGGATATCTATCTATGTCTCTCTCTCGAGAGAGAGAGAGGCTGTTTGAGGTATATACCAAAATATTTGCATGACAGCAGCCCTCAATAATAAGAATTAAAAACTGAGCTCTAGATAATAAAGAAAAAGTCTGAAAAATATTTTTGATTGTGTTATGAGGAAATGAGTCTAAAATTCAGCATCAGTCTTAAAGACTAATGAAATAATTTCTCAGAAAAGTATTAAAACTCAACAGAAAATTATCCTCTAGTTTTATATAAATGGCTATGTGGTTATGATCACTATGCATCAAGAAGGATATGATGAAACCACAAATGGGCAATGAAAATGTACCAATATGTAAGGGAAGGAAGACTCCCTCAGGAAATAGTAAAATGAAGAACTAATTTAAGATGAAAAATTAAGATGAGGGAGATGAAGAATAGAATTTGAAAATTATGTTTGTGAAACCATGAAGGTAACCTCAGGATTATTCACCAATTGTCTACATGCAGGAAGAAGTCTTGTAGTGAATAGATATTGTTTTACTGGCCAGACATACATCTCCCCTTCTTCTAGTAACAAAGTGACTTTGCTCCCTTGCTGAGCCATGTCCCCACCACACAATCATCAGTTCACACGATCAGTTCAGGGAAGATCAGGGATTGGCTCTGGTTTTGGTCTTCCCAGAAAACTGCATCCAACCCAGTTGGAACCACGGAAACTTAATGGTCAGGAATTGCTAGAACTGTTGAGAAAGGCAAATTCACTTTTTCTGGAGTAGTTAGTCTGGCAGAATATAATGTAATTTCTTAAAAGACAGCTTATATTAGATGAAAGGCAACAAAAGAGAATATCAAGACTGTGACGGGCAGAGAAAGAGTGAGTTGGTGAATTCAGCTGAAAATAGCCAGGTTTAGCTCAGGGGTGGTTAGTATATGAATCAAAAAAATCTCTTTTTTATACTTTTAAATAATTTCTTTTTGAAATGTGCAACAAATTACAAATTACACCATAATGAAGTTTGAGACTTTCGATGATTCTTAAAGGTCATATAGGCCACTCTCAAAAAAGATCTTCATGACCAAGATAATCACGATGGTGTGATCACTCACCTAGAGCCAGACATCCTAGAATGTGAAGTCAAGTGGGCCTTAGAAAGCATCACTACGAACAAAGCTAGTGGAGATGATGGAATTCCAGTTGAGCTATTTCAAATCCTGAAAGATGATGCTGTGAAAGTGCTGCACTCGATATGTCAGTAAATTTAAAAACTCAGCAGTGGCCACAGGACTCGAAAAGGTCAGTTTTCATTCCAATCCCAAAGAAAGGCAATGCCAAAGAATGCTCGAACTACTACACAATTGCACTCATCTCACACGCTAGTAAAGTAATGCTCAAAATTCTCCGAGCCAGGCTTCAGCAATACGTGAACCATGAACTTCCAGATGTTCAAGCTGGTTTTAGAAAAGGCAGAAGAACCAGAGATCAAACTGCCAACATCCACTGGATCATCAAAAAAGCAAGAGAGTTCCAGAAAAACATCTATTTCTGCTTTATTGACTGTGCCAAAGCCTTTGACTGTGTGGATCATAATAAACTGTGGAAAATTCTGAAAGAGATGGGAATACCAGACCACCTGACCTGCTTCTTGAGAAACCTATATGCAGGTCAGGAAGCAACAGTTATAACTGGACATGGAAAAACAGACTGGTTCCAAATAGGGAAAGGAGTACGTCAAGGCTGTATATTGTCACCCTGCTTATTTAACTTATATGCAGAGTACATCATGAGAAACACTGGCCTGGAGGAAGCACAAGTTGGAATCAAGATTTCTGGGAGAAATCTCAATAACCTCAGATATGCAGATGACACCACCTTTATGGCAGAAAGTGAAGAGGAATTGAAAAGCCTCTTGATGAAAATGAAAGAAGAGAGTGAAAAAGTTGGCTTAAAGCTCAACATTCAGAAAACTAAGATCATGGCATCTGGTCCCATCACTTCATGGGAAATAGATGGGGAAACAGTGGAAACAGTGGCAGACTTTATTTTTGGGGGGCTCCCAAATCACTGCAGATGGTGACTGCAGCCATGAAATTAAAAGACGCTTACTCCTTGGAAGGAAAGTTATGACCAACGTAGATAGCATATTCAAAAGCAGAGACATTACTTTGCCAACAAAGGTCTGTCTAGTCAAGACTATGGTTTTTCCAGTAGTCATGTATGGATCTGAGAGTTGGACTGTGAAGAAAGCTGAGCGCTGAAGAATTGATGCTTTTGAACTGTGGTGTTGGAGAAGACTCTTGAGAATCACTTGAACTGAAAGGAGATCCAACCAGTCCATTCTAAAGGAGATCAGTCCTGAATGTTCTTCGGAAGGAATGATGCTAAAGCTGAAATTCCAGTACTTTGGCCACCTCATGCAAAGAGTTGACTCATTTTAAAAGATTCTGATGCTGGAGGGTTTGGGGGCAGGAGGACAAGAGGACGACAGAGGATGAGATGGCTGGATGGCATCACTGACTCGATGGATGTGAGTTTGAGTGAACTCCAGGGACATGGTGATGGGCAGGGAGGCCTGGCGTTCTACAGTTCATGGGGTCACAAAGAGTCGGACACGACTGAGCGACTGAACTGAACTGAGGCCACTCTCAATCTTATACAATTCAATTAACAATGAATATGTAGTTTCTACTTGATTTTTTTTTTGCATACTTCCTTCTGTACAAAGTAACTCTTTCTACTGAAAGATATCTTAGTTGTAAAGCTATTTCTTGCATTGAAATGAAATGTGTTCTCTTTCAAATTCAAACTATTATTTCTCACTCTGTATTTCAACCAATAAAGACAATTTCAATTAAACTATTACATTACATTTTCCTTTAAACTACTCCAAACATCATCAATCTATTAAAATATTTTTCATCCCTATATATATAATTGGCTTAATGTGGTGCCAAGTACAGTGCTTGGCAAGAATACAGGAACAATCTAGATAAAGAAAAATTTATCCTCCCATAAATCATGCTCTCTGTATGAGCAATAAATAGACATATAAAAATAAAATAATGTTTATTTCTGTGACCATGAATGAACAAAATGATGAGAAGATGGTGCATGGGAAGAAAAAATAGTTACAGTGAAGGATCAAGACATTCATCTTTCAACAGATAATATTTCAGCTGAAACCTAAATGATAAAAAAGGGACATCATGAGAAAATCTGAAGAAAAAGCATTTCACACAGACAGGCAAAGTATCTCTAGACACATGATCACTAGGAGAAAACAGTTTTACTTATTTTCTGGTTTCTAATGCCCTCTTTTCTGATACAGTCTAGAATTTTGTTCACCCAAAGTGTAAGCCCCAGAGATACATATATTTTTAACTAATTTTTAATGAACTTAAGTACAGGAAAATTATTATTTCCTGTGATCTGATGCTCCAGTTCAATTAATGCAGCCTGAGATTACATTAGCCTTTTTAGCAGTCAGATCGCATTATTGATTCATATTAATGAAGCACCATTTCAGTACAATTTTTAAAAATAATTTTTACAAGATAATTAGTTTCAGAAATGTGACTCCTTTTCCTTGCACTCTTGGGAATAGCTAAAATAAAGAATTGGGACTTTTGCAACAGAATTATATTAATAGTTATAATTAACACCAAAAATCTTTTATTCACTTGCTGTTGTATGAGTCTGGAAAATCTTTCTGTTCTCACTCTGCAAACAAAGTCTTGATTTTTATAGATGTTCACCTGAAGGCTTACAATAACTGGAGATAGGGAAGACTTTCTGTTTAGAATTCATTGCCTCTGTGCCTTTCTGAGATGACTGATTCATCGCAGTCCCCATAATTGTCCTTCTTCCTATGCTGCTGGGATTCTTCATGCTACAGTGGTAAGCCAATCTGCACTGCTAGAACTCACCATCCAGATACTAGAAACTTTCACTAAGTTCACATAAACAAAAGATATGATTTTTTTTTAATTTGGTGATCATCTTTTTATCTTTTTGCAGTTCCTACCAGGTGCCTGCACCTTCAACATTGTACTGTCCCAGAAAAGGTTGTTCCTAATCTTTAATAGTCAGAATTTCTCTCTAATCAAATCTACAAACTTCTTTCCCTTTAGCACTTGCCATGCCTCTGTTTTTCTGTGGTTTTATTTGATTTTTGTGTGTGTGAATAATCTATTGTGAGATTGCACAGTAATAATGACATTAGCTAGCAATCCTCTTGGGATATTTCTACAGAAAATAATCCTCTGCTGTCTTCATGATCATTGCTGCTCAGGGCTCAATTATAACTCTTAGAATAATAAAATCTTTATCCTCATTTCATAGGGTAGAACATGGATTATGATAAAGGCTTGCTGGATGGGTTGATCTTTGAAGATAAAAATTATAATTATATGGATTAAGTAGGTCATATCAATGCATGTTATTTACAGACATAGTTGAAAGTAAAGAAGAAGGAAAAAAAAAGAAATTCCCATGACATCCGCACATGATATGACCTTCAACTTGCTGATACATCTGCTGAATATGTGGGCTTAACTTAATATGTGGGCTTAGCTTTATTGACTACACCCAAGGCCATACTTAAGAGTCTTCAAAAGGTAACTTCTAGAAAACTAGTACTTCCTTAGCCAAACCATAAACACAAATAGCAATATCAATAATTACTATACTCAATTTTATAGATAGCATGACTCAATTTTTTAATGTGTCACATTCTTTTATCTTAAATTTCTGACTTTCCTAGAAATAAGAATAGCTTGGGCACTTATTTTCCAGGAAACATCATGTTGACATGTCATTACCTAAAGACTGATATTTTTTATTTTTTAAACTTCATAGTCTTCCTAAACATTATAAGACTTTTCTGAATTACCATTTTGTTAATATCCTAGCTATTTGTTCCCTGTATTATAGCCCTTGTTAATATTTAATACTGGGTTTATATAGTAGTAAAGAGATTAGGATAAAGAGGGTCAGCTGTTTCAGGCAAGGCATGAAATGTCTTGAAGTCACCATAACCAGAATCTTCCTTCAGTTATTAAATAATACAGCAAATTTTCTTACTTGACCCAGAGGTAATCTGACTTTAGAACACTAATTCCCACTAACTAATCTCACAAGAGGCTGATAGACACAACTCAGCATTAACTATTAATTTATATTGAAAAATATTAATATAGAGGTATCAAAATTTTAAAAAATAAACTGAGTAAATGCTAAGCTCAAGCATTAATTTGTTGTTGTAGTTCTGTCAGTAAGTCCTGTATGATTCTTTGCAACCCTATGGACTGCAGCAAGCCAGGCTTCCCTCTCCTTCACAGTCTCCTGGAGTTTGCTCAGATTCATGTCTATTGAGTCTGTGATGCTATCTAACCATCTCATCCATAGCTAATATAATGTCTGTAACTTGCTCAGTTTTATTACACATCTGATCACTCAGTTGGTAAAGAACCTTCCTGCAATGCAGGAGTCCCCAGTTCAATTCCTGGGTTGGGAAGATCTGCTAAAGAAGTAATAGGCTACCCATCCTAGTATTCTTGGGCTTCCCTAGTGGCTCAGCTGGTAAAGAATAAGCCTGTAATGAAGGAGATCAGGGTTTGATCCCTGGGTCTGGAAGATTCCCTGGAGAAGGGAAAGGCTACCCACTCCGGTATTCTGGCCTGGAGAATTCCACGGACTGCATAGACCATGGGGTTGCAAAGAGTTGGACATACTGAGTGACTTTCACTTTCATGGCCAAATTTGAGGCATGCTAACACAATTTTGCATATACACATAAAAACTCACAGAATGTGAGAAATTTGAATTCCTATTATATTTGTGGGGAATGTGTAAGAATTTACATTCAACTATAAAAAAGTTACTCTGTATTTCTATCTAATCTGCAAATCTTTTTGGAAAACATCCTTGAAGTTATACTAGGAAAGGTTTTGAAATCCTTCAGATTTATGTACAGTTGTACACAATAATCTTCATCACATATACAGGGCATCTTTGAAAGAAAACTCTAAGGCTACTGTGCTATTGTGCTCTATGTACTTCACATGTCTAATTGGGAACCAAGTGACACTTTCAAAATCATGGACAATTGATTCCCAACTGGACATGTGAAGTACATAGAGAACAATAGCACAGTAACTGAGGAATTTTTTCAAAATATGCATGTTCCTTTTTCCAAGATAGCAATATGTGAAACTATCATAATCCCCTTGGGTTTGGAGAGTATATGCATTTATTTGGGGAAATATCCACAGATTGTTCTAATTTTCTTTTTTTCCATGTTGAAAACCAGTTGCTTTATTAAGTTAGTTCAGTTGCTCAGTCATGTCTGACTAACAGCGACTCAGTGAACTGCAGCATGCCAGGCTTTCCTGTCCAACACCAACTCTCAGAACTTGCTCAAACCGTAAGGGTGGTGTCATCTGCATATCTGGGCTATTGATATTTCTCCCAGTATTCTTTTTTCCAGCTTGTGCTTCATCTTTCCCAGAATTTCCCATGATGTACTCTGCATATAAGTTAAATCAGCAGGGTGACAATATACAGCCTTGAGGCACTCCTTTCCCAATTTGGAACCAGTGCATGTCTGGTTTTAACTGTTCCATGTCTGGAGCAGTTCCATGTCTAGAACTGTTCCATGTCTGAAACCAGTTCCATGTCTGGTTTTAACTGTTGCTTCTTGACCTGCATACAGATTTCTCAGGAGGCAGGTAAGATGATCTGGTATTCCCATCTCAAAGAATTTTCTACAGTTTGTTGTGATCTACACAGTCAAAGGCTTTGGCATAATCAATAAAGCAGAAGTAGGTGTTTTTTCTGGAATTATCTTGCTTTTTCTATTGTCTAACAGATGTTAGCAATTTGATCTCTTGTTCCTCTGCCTTTTCTAAATCCATCTGGAGCATCTGGAAGTTCACAGTTCATATACTGTTGAAGCCTGGCTTAGAGAATTTTGAGCATTCCTTTGCTAGTGTGTGAGATGAGTGCAATTGTGTGGTAGCTTGAACATTCTTTGATATTGACCTTCTTTGGGATTAGAATTAAAACAGACCTTTTCCAGTCCTGAGGCTACTGCTGAGTTTTCCAAATTTGCTGGCATAATGAGTGCATCACTTTCACAGCATCATCTTTCAGGATTTGAAATCTTTTAGGATTTCATCTTTTAGGATTCCAGCTCAACTGGAATTCCATCTCCTCCACTAGTTTTGTTCATAGTGATGTTTCCTAAAGCCCACTTGAGTTTGCATGCTTGTATGTCTAGCTCTAAGTGAATTATTACACCGTCATGGTTATCTGGGTCAATAAGATCTTTTCTGTACAATTCTTCTATGTATTCTTGCCACCTCTTTTAATATCTTCTGCTTCTGTTAGGTCCATACCATTTCTGCCCTTTATTGGGCCCATCTTTGCATGAAATGTTCCCTTGGTATCTCTAATTTTCTTGAAGAGATCTCTAGTTTTTCCCATTCTATTGTCTGCCTCTATTTCTTTGCATGGATCACTGAGGAAGGCTTTCTTATCTCTCCTTGCTAATCTTTAGAAATCTGCATTCATATGGGTATATCTTTTCTTTTCTCCTTTGCGTTTAGCTTCTCTTCTTTTCATAGCTATTTGTAAGACCTCCTTAGACAACCATTTTGCCTTTTTTCATTTCTTATTCTTGGGGATGATCTTGATCACTGCCTCCTGTACAATGTTGCAAACCTCCATCCATAGTTCTTCAGGCATTCTATCAGATCTAATCCCTTGAATCTATTTGTCACTTCCACTGTATAATCATAAGGGATTTGATTTAGGTCATACCTGAATGATCTATTGGTTTTTCCCTACTTTCTTCAATTTAAGTCTGAATTTGGCAATAAGGAGTTCATGATCTGAGCCATAGTCAACTCCTGGTATTATTTTTGTTTACTGTATAAAGCTTCTCCATCTTTGGATGCAAAGAATATAATCAATCTGATTTCAGTGTCGACCATCTGGTGATGTCCATGCGTAGAGTCTTCTCTTGTGTTATTGGAAGATGGTGTTTGCTATGACCAGTTCGTTCTCTTGGTAAAACTGTTAGCCTTTGCCCTGCTTCATTTTGTACTCCAAGGCCAAATTTGCCTGTTACTCTAGGTATCTCTTGACTTCTTACTTTTGCATTCCAGTCCCCGATGATGAAAAGGACATCTTTTGGGGGTGTTAGTTCTAAAAGGTCTTGTAAGTCTTCATAGAACTGTTCAACTTCAGCTTCTTCAGCATTACTGGTTGGGACATAGACTTGGATTACTGTGCATGGTTTGACTTGGAAAGCAACAGAGATCATGCTGTCATTTTTGAGATTGCACCAAAGTACTACATTTCAGACTCTTTTGTTGACTATGATGGCTCTCCATTTCTTCTAAGGGATTCTTGCCCACAGTAGTAGATATAATGGTCATCTGAATTGAATTAAAGATGCTCAAATACCCACAAGGTGTATCATTTGCTCATGTCAGAGAAGAGAGAGAGGGAGTGAGAGAGAAAGAAGGAGGGAAGGCAAGCATAGAAAGAAGGAGAAAAGACAGAAAAGAGATGAAAGGGAAGACAGAAACAAAGAAGGGAAAAGGAAGGAAGGGAGAAGATAAAACCAACAACAGTGTTCTTCCAACTGTTAATACCCCAGCCGTCAATAAAAATAAATTTTGTAGCAGAAATATTGAATAAGAGAAATAAAATTTATGATATATATCTTATCTTTTTAAGTATATCTGAAGTTTTCAGATAACCACTGGGATTTTCACTCATTTAATGTAAATCTTCTCCTTTATATCACAATGCATATTAACATGACACCTCTAGATAAAAAAGGAGTAGCAGCATTTCAATTTCCTAGAAACTGGCATACACTTGTCACAATAAAATCATTAAAAATGCATAAAATACCTTATCCCATGAAAAGATGCTAAACTTCACTCATTATCAGAGAAATACAAATCAAAACCGCAATGAGGTACCATTTCATGCCAGTCAGAATGGCTGCGATCCAAAAGTCTACAAGCAATAAAAGCTGGAGAGGGTGTGGAGAAAAGGGAATCCTCTTACACTGTTGGTGGGAATACAAACTAGTACAGCCACTATGGAGAACAGTGTGGAGATTCCTTAAAAAACTGGAAATAGAACTGCCTTATGACCCAGCAATCCCACTACTGGGCATACACACCAAGGAAACCAGAAGGGAAAGAGACACATGTACCCCAATGTTCATCACAGCACTGCTTACAATCGCCAGGACATGGCAGCAACATAGATGTCCATCAGCAGACGAATGGATAAGAAAGCAGTGGTACATATACACAGTGGAGTATTACTCAGCCATTAAAAAGAATACATTTGAATCAGTTCTAATGAGGTGGATGATACTGGAGCCTATTATACAGAGTGAAGTAAGCCAGAAAGAAAATCACCAATATAGTATACTAAAGCATATATGGAATTTAGAAAGATGGTAATGATAACCCTATATGCGAGACAGCAAAAGAGACACAGATGTATAGAACAGTCTTTTGGACTCCATGGGAGAGGGAGAGGGTGGGATGATTTGGGAGAAGGGCATTGAAACATGTATAATATCATATAAGAAACGAATTGCCAGTCCAGGTTTTATGCAGGATACAGGATGCTTGGGGCTGGTGCACTGGGATGACCCAGAGGGATGGTACAGGTAGGGAGGTGGGAGGGGGATTCAGGATGGGAAACACATGTACACCCGTGGTGGATTCATGTTGATGTATGGCAAAACCAATACAATATTGTAAAGTAATTAACCTCCAATTGAAATAAATAAATTTATATTAAAAAAAATACCTTATCCCTTGGACGTTCTAAACTATAAACCTTCTGAAAGCTAAGAACAGTGGAAACAACCCTACCTTATTGTTTGTCTATTTAGACTGTCTATATCTCTTTAACATAATGTCTCTAAATAAAATACAAAAAAATATTTTATAAATAATATTTTGACTGGCAACCTTGAGGCCTCTGTCATATTAATGGTTCTGTCTGAACTTCTACTAAAAGTGTTTCTGACTTTTACAGCCTCAATGCATATTTGAAAGAACCCTGCACATCTACGTATATATCCAGAAGAGCTTCCAGCTTGAAATTCAGATACCACCTGAATTAGTTCAGGGTTTACATTGTTAATATTTAATTGGGCATTTGTAAAGGAGATATGCTGAGCTTTGGAGTATATATTTAGGTAAAGGAGTCAGCAAATCATAGACAGACACCTATCTCTTGGCTGTATGTCTATCTTTATCTTATAAAAGCTTCTCTCATATTAAATAATGCCCAAAATAGATAATGCATTTTTAAGTTTCATAATTTCTTTTTTATAAGATGTATTTGATGTTACTTTTGCAGTATTAAGGTGGTGATAATATTGTAACAGTCAGTATTCAAAGAGTAGTTTTACTTAGACTGTCTATGCCTAACCTAAAAATTACTCATTATTCTCAAGCAGTAATTTATAATAGTGGTGATAATCACAAACAATGTGAAAAGAGGAAAGAGAGCACTGTTTTTGTAAATTCACAATTAGTTCAAGCCTGAGTATGAGCTTTTGATTCATATTAAGTTTTTCTTATTTGGGGAGCTTCTTCGGTGGCTCAGACAGTAAAGAATCTGCCTGCAATGCAGGAGACTAGGGTTTGATCCCTGGGTTGTACCCACTCTAGTATTCTTACCTGGAAAAATATCATGGACAGAGAGACTGGCAGGCTACAGCCCATTGGGTCGCAAAGAGTCGGACATGACTGAGTGACTAACACTAGCTAGTTTTCTTTTTTGGAATCTAGAACATTCATCTGAGGTCTCTCATGCATACTCAGCTTAGACATATGTTGCTTCTGTCACCTTTCTGATGAATTTTAAGCTGGAATAAGTATAGTAAGTACTGTACATGTCCTTTACTAGAAAGAATAAATGGCAAGATGATGACCATTAAAACTTAGAAGAGAATGGACAGTAGTACATACACATCATGATTGAAAAGGAACAAGAAACATACAAAATCTCAGTTCAGTATAAAATTTACCTGATATTAAGCCCAACATATCATTTTTATACTCTACAAATATCATGCCATTTTAGTAAATTTTCAGAATTTTATTCCTACAAAAATCTTATCACATGGCCCCATATTTCACTTAATAAAACATATTCAAGTGAAATGGGTTATTTATTTGCAAAAGTTTGAACTATACCTCGAAAGGGTTTATATGAGGTAAAAAATATATAGAAATCTTCATGTAAGAAATTAATGTATTTCCAGTCCATCGTTGAATTGGCTATGAAAATTGAGGTGCTTTTTATACTATGAAATGTTTATTTTTTTCTTTTTTTCCCCTTTTTCTTTCATTCCAGGGAAGTTTATTACTAAAGAACAGGTGAGCATGCAAGAAATTTTAAAAATAATACAGCCTTCAATTCTGATACTGAATAATAACTTTTATATCAATCATTTTAATATATAATGTAGTCATTTCACTGATTTAAATAGATGGAGTGTTTTTACTGAGCTATAAACATAAGAGATATATTGATTGTGAACAAGAACTTTCACAGGGAAAAGTATATTTTAATAAAAGTTGACAAGTGTAACTCTGAAGATGTTTTGTCAAGGAATGTCATGTTTAGGAGCCTGGACTCTGAATCCAGACTGTCTAGGTTTAAATCCCTGCACATCCCTTGTGAGGGGCTGAATAGAGAGACTCATTTAACCTCCCTGCTTGTTTCTCTATTGGCAAATACTGTGCTGAAAATGAAAGCAGTTCACAAATGAAGAATGTCTGGTATATAACATGAATGCAATGAGTGTTCATAACTCAGAATAGCCAGAGTGTAGCTGTGCTTGTGTGTGTGCGCCTGCATATCTCTTTGCATAACTAGTAAAAATAGGGCGGGTAGAAGAATAATATCCAAGAATCCCTTTTCCATTTTTCCAGTGTATGAGCATATATTATAATAATTAAGTAATCATGCAAATTGTGAAAGAGTAGTTCTTTTTAGATGTATAAACCCAGTGACTAATTTAATCTCTGTACACTAAGATATATACCCATTATATATATATGAATGGCCTGCCATTTTTTTCCCCAGAAGGGTATTATTTCAAATTTAAAAATATATATGTTTTAAGAAATTTAAGATCCCATAATGAAATATTTTATGTATTTTCAAATAGTATTACACAAAAGGAAACAAATTTTGTGAAGCATTTTGCTTTTGTTCAGATAAATAAGGGCAAAAAAAAACCTTTTTTTTTTTGGTTTGCTTTATACCAAATTTAATTAAAATGGTATGGAGAATTCTATTAAAATTTAAAAGTTAGAGAAATTGTATACATTAAAAATGTTTTTATATTAAAATGTAAAACATTAAAGAGAAATGAAACAAGAATTCCCTTTTTCTTCAAAATTAACTACTCAGATTTTTACCTTTTGTAAACTAATAAAAACTAGTAAGCTTTAACGATAAGTTTAAATAGAATTTTATCTCTTCATATGTATGAATAACAATGATAATGAGTTATATATTGATTTTTATTAAGTTCTTTGAAAATAACATTATATTGTGTAGGTTTTTTTGTCCTTCTAACATTGAGGATTCGCACCTGTTTAAAAATATCAATTTTTTAGTAGTCATTACTGCATATCACCTATAGTTATTTTAGCCACAGTAAATATTTGTACATTTTATGGACTCTTTTTTACAAAAATATTTAAATTACAGAGTGCATATATTTTTTAAAAATAGATACAGATTTTTTTTTTTTACTTTACAATTGCTTGTATCTGAAATAATCCCTTAGCTGATAAAATTGATAAAACAACAGCTCAGTAGCTTAACTGCAGCCAGTTATTTATACTCCAAAAAGCCAAATGACACTGATTGCAGCCACATAATTGATGAGTTAAATGAGTTTTATGTTCCCAAAACAATTTTAAAGCTGAGTAACCCAAATTTATTAGCCATATCCAGATGGAATATAAAGTCAATATATTGCTATTTATGTATCAAGTCAGAGAAAATTATTAAGGATGATTTCAGTCTTGGATGGTTAGGGTAGGAGACCTTGGTTAAATTCTGAAGCTATAATTCAAGGAAATTTTGGTAGCTTCAAAGCTACTGTAACAAATAAGATAACTGTGCTGTAATAGACTTTAGCTGAATTATTTTCTTGACTGAGAAAAATGTACAACCAAAGTTGAAGTAGCAATTCCATAAAACATTTCAAGATATACTGTTGGAAAGAAGTATTTTATTCAGGCTTATTAGTAAATAAGCCTTCATAACCATGGACTTATAAAAATTATATATAAATAGATACTTTTATACAACTAAAGTAAACATGAGCTATTGGCAAGTATTTTAAAATCATCCTGTTTTAGCACCATTTTATGATAGGAAATTGGAAAGTCTTTTTCAGAATGATAAAGTACTAAATGGCTTTAGCTGAAAATAATAGCATGCATCTTGATCATTAACAATTATCATGAACATAATAATCATTATACATCAAAAGATATTAAAGAGTATCTTTAATGAAAAAGATTAAAAATGCATTTTTTCATAGACACCAGGGTTTTTCATTCTAGTTTTAAGTGATATTAGATATAAAACATGGGAATCGGCTCCTAAACTTCAAGTTATTCACTGTAATTGTGGACAACATACTTAAATCCTCAAGATAGAATGTTCAAGCATACTTTACTTCAAACCATATCTGCATAGCCCATTAGTATGTAACGTCAAGAAAAGTGAAGCTTTGAGATTTCATCCTATAACAAGGTAGCAAGTTAATTTGCAAGGGTTTCACAAATGCTTGGAGAACATATGAGACTCCTGGGTCAGAAAGAAAGGACTGTGTTACATCAGCACTTCAGGTGGTATTAGGATTAGCAGATTTGTGTCCATTTCCTTTGCTTCCCAGTTCCGCAAAAACAAAGAGTGGCTTGGATGGATGACTTCACATATAATGGGTTATGTTTTAGGAAAAGAATCCTGAGCATAAGCAGGCCTATCTTATACTCCAGAGAGAAAATTATTTTTATTAAACTAGGCAATAAGCATGTTTCCCCTTTGCTCCAGAGGAATACAAAGTATCTTCAAAGGCTGCTTACTATACAGACAGCCCTGAAAAGATATCCAGAACAAAACGGCAGCCAGTGTCTATTGCAAGGTATACAGAATTGTGAGAGAACTATGAAAACATGTCTTCCAACAGAATAAGCACCATTCATTTATTCAAAAATATTATTGGAGTTCCCAGGTGGTGGTGCAATGTTAAAGAATCCACCTGCCAATGCAGGAGACAAAAGAGACATGGGTTCAATCTCTGGGTCAGAAAAATCCCCCTAGTTGGAGGAATTGACAACCCATTCCAGTATTCTTGCCTGAAGAATTTCAGGGACAGATGAGCCTGCTGGTCCACATTTACATGGTCATGAAGAGTCAGATACAACTGAGCAACTGGTCATGCACGCATGTGCTGTATCTAGACACTTTTCTAGGATTTCACAACACAGAGATAAATATACAGTCCAGCTCTCTGCTCTTATGAAGGTCCCTTGCTGTCAAGCCATAAGCAAGACAGAGAATTTCAGGAAGTGTTTAGGTTAATGGCACTAAAAGACACTCAGTGTCTGTAAGAAAATCATATAATTGGGTCGGAGAAGGATTTTTTGACATCTCTCATAAGACTGAAATTATAAGATCTAGGGAAATAAGAATCATGATAGATGGAAAAGTGAGAAAGAGGGCACTGAGATTTGAATAAAAATAAAGATGGTTATGCTAATAAGTTTGAAATAGACATACAGACAAACTCTTACACAAATATATATTTTACCTTTTTCAAGATGAAAATATAAAGGCTAAATACCCCTATAGCCATTGAAGAAATTGTATCAATATTTGAAAAATGTTCTTTCAGAGGAAATGTGTTGGACACACAATTTTTAGAAAATAATCAACAAGTATATCTGAGAATTTTAATATTATGTAAACTTCTCAAAATAAGAAGGGATATAAAAAGAAGGAAACATTTCCCAACACAGTATATAAGGCTGGTGTAAATTTAATACTTAAATCAGAAGAAGGGAGTGTGGAAAGGATATTAATGGCCAATCCCTATTCAGAAATAAAGAATAAAAAACTATCAATAAAATATTATTGCATACAGAAAAGACTTTCAAAAAGGAAAGGTGGCCAACTGTTTTGCATATTGTTGAGAGCTCATGGTTCATGATTAAAATTCTCGGCACTTCATTCCTTGTGACCTTAACCAAGAGTGTTCTCAATGAAAAGGTTGAGAAGAAAGTCCAATTAGTGTGGGTTGAGGAGGAAACAAGAGTATCAAGTGACATCATGCATATCAAACCAGTTCTTTTACTTAAAAGTGTTAAGATGCAGCTCAGATGTCTTCTCTCCGAAACCTTCCTTAACTCTTCAGACCGAATCAAATGTCCATACTCTGATTTTAGTGCATATCGTGTTTGTGGTTAATAGAGTGCCACTCCATAGATGTTCAACACCTGTCTCATCTCTTCCTCTCTTTCTAACAAAACTATGTCTTTGTGTGTTGAAAGTGATTGGTAGAAGATTTATAAATCAAGTTAAATTGATTTGGAGTGTAAGGTAATATTAAAATTTATTGAATTTAATAATTGTGCATCTTTTAAAGGATTCACAGTATTATTAATAAGACCTAGATTCATTCATAACCAGTGATATTGTAACAGCATGCCAACAGCTCCAAATATTGAGGAAAACATAGTACCACATTTAGATATGTGTTCAAATGCAAGTACATTAGTTAAACTCACCATCGTGATGTTTTCGTAAAGATCATGTATTATTGGGAGGCTAATTAAGTTGTCAAAGCAAAGCAACAGGAGACCATTTTCACACTACTTATAAGTGTTAAAAATACAGCCTATGTAGGGGTAAGTGTGTAAACAACTCAAAATAATAACATTTTAATCCGAACGTTATTCAAGCTTTATCACAACTTGGAACAAAACTAAATATAGAACTGAATATGACTTTCTCTGTCATCAAAAGCATGCTTTCTCTGAAACTTTACATTTTTCAATTTAGCTTCTCTAGAATAACAGTTGATGAGAGTACTTGTTTTCACTTCCTCATTTGGATACTAAAACATAGATCTCTGAAGATGTGTGGTTTTGTTTATGTTTTATTTTGATTTATAATAATACTCTCTTGGCAAGACCAAGGGATGTTTGTAAGTGGAAATGAAAGTAGTTTTTCTTTGACTTTCATCTCTTTTTTACATGCCTGAACAAAGGTCTATGAAAGTGTCATACATATAAAAACTTAATTAGCCAAAACCAGTCCCTTGCTCATGGCATCTGGCTCCATCACTTTATGGGAAATAGATGGGGAAACAGTGGAAACAGTGGCAGACTTTATTTTTGGGGGGCTCCAAAATCACTGCAGAAGGTGATCAGCCATGAAATTAAAAGACACTTACTCCTTGAAAGGAAAGTTATGACCAACCTAGATAGCATATTCAAAAACAAAGACATTACTTTGCCAACAAAGGTCCGTCTAATCAAGGCTATGGTTTTTCCAGTGGTCATGTATGAATGTGAGAGTTGGACTGTGAAGAAAGCTGAGCATCGAAGAATTGATGCTTTTGAACTGTGGTGCTGGAGAAGACTCTTGAGAGTCCCTTGGACTGCAAGAAAATCCAACCAGTCCATTCTAAAGGTTATTGGTCCTGGGTGTTCTTTGGAAGGAATGATGCTAAAGCTGAAACTCCAGTACTTTGGCCACCTCATGCAAAGAGTTGACTCATTGAAAAAGACCCTGATGCTGGGAGGGATTGCGGGCAGGAAGAGAAGGGGAAGACAGAGGATGAGATGGCTGGACGGCATCACTGACTCGATGGACATGAGTTTGGGTGAACTCCGGGTGTTGGTGATGAATAGGGAGGCCTGGCGTGCTGCAATTCATGGGGTCGCAGAGTCGGACACGACTGAGTGACTGAACTGAACTGAAGTCCCTTGCTTTAAAAAGCCTATCTCATAATTTTTATTCTGTATAGATTTTTGGTTCACTATATTTATATCACGTATAAAACTTGAAGACAGTTTGCATATAAAAGTGATTGCAAAGGAATGTAAAACATTTCTTTGGGCAATCTAGGGAAATATATTTTTTTAATCAATGTGTGTACACCTGGATATGGTATCTTTCGTAAAGTACCTGAGAGAAATTGAATAGGTGCTAACTGATCTGTTCTTCCATTTCATAGCTAGGCCTGAGTTACTGGTTTAGTTTCAAATCATATACTCAAGAAAATATATTGAAAGAAATTATATGTATTTGAAAACATCTCAGCTATTAAAATTTGAGGTCCTTGTTAATGAAGAAGGTCATGGTTTTCAGATACTAATTAAATTCAAGTATATATTAATAGATACTCTGGGCTTCCCAGGTGATGCCAGTGGAAAAGAATCCACCTGCCAGTGCAGGAGACACAAGAGATGTGGGTTCAATCCCCGGGTCATGAAGATCCCCTGGAAAAGGAAATGGCAACCCACTCCAGTATTCCTGCCTGGGAAATCCCGTGGACAGAGGAGCCTGGAGGGCTACAGTCCATGGGGTTCACAAAGAGCGGACATGTACACATTATGTACACACACACACACACACACACACACATATATATATATATATATATACACACCCTAATTAAGGTTTGGGAATTCTGATTCATTGGAAAGAAATGCTGAGATTCACAGTGATGAAGTCATTTTTGCTTCATTCTCACTTTTCGTTTTGTTTACTGTCCCATACCCGTCTTCCTTTTTCAGCCAACCTTCTCAACCTCTTCAGTTTTCTATTTCAGAAATACCTTCTTGGGACTTCCCTGGTGGTCCAGTGGTTGGGACTTCGCCTTCTGATGCATAGGGTGTAGGTTCAATCCCTGGCCAGGGGTTAAGATCCCACATGCCACACAGCCAAAAAAACAAAACATAAAATGGGAGCAATATTGTAAAAAATTCAATAAAGACTTTAAAAATGGTCTGCACCAAAAAAAATCTTAAAAAAAAAAAATACCTTCTTGAATTCATTCAGAAATTATTTTCATTCTGCCACTACCTGAAAATTTAATTAATTACTTCCACTCTGCCCAATCTAATTGCCATTTCTCAGTCCCTCCTCTTTGACTTATTAGCAATATTTTGCAGTCAAATGCTCTACCACTGAGCTTATTAGCAATATTTTGAACCCCCTTTATCTTTGAAACATTATTGTCTTCAGAATCCATATTTTCCAGTTTTTTTTTTATTTGTTTCCTTGTCTGGTTGCTCCTTCTCATTCTCTTATAATAGTGCTATATCATCTCCCAATACTCTAATGCCTCAGCAGTTAGACCTTTCATCTCTTTTCTTTTCCATCTTCATCTAAGCCTTTGCTAATATCATCCAATTGTATTATTTTGAATAGCATTTTATAGTATTGACATCTATGTCTATATGTCTACAGTTCTCTCCTGAACTTTAGATTCATAATCACCTAAGTACTCAGTGTTTTGGGTTTGATTATTATAAACATTTTAAACTCAAAATCCCTCAAGCTGAACCTTTCAATCACCAACCATCCCTCTGCATCACCACCACTCAAATTGTGTCTTCTGAGAAACTTGCCATTTCATTAATAGCAACCTTATCATTTCAGATACTCAAGCCAAAAGCTTTGGTAGCCCTTCAAGTCTCTTTCTTTCCACCTCTTTTCCAATTTCCAGAAACTAGTCTCCCGGTGTCTTCTGTGACCACATTTCAGGCTGTTTTCCCACATAGCAGTAAGATGAAGTGAAGTGAAGTCACACAGTCGTGTCCGATTCTTTGCGACCCCATGGACTGTAGCCTAACAGGCTCCTCCAATCATGGGATTTTCCAGGCAAGAATACTGGAGTGGGTTGCCATTTCCTTCTCCAGGAGATCTTCCCTACCCAGGGATTGAACCCGGGTCTCCCACGTTGTAGGCAGACGCTTTACCATCTGAGCCACCAGGGAAGCAGTAAGATAATCCTGTTAAAACATAATTCATAAAACATAGAACCCTTGGAGACTTCCCTGGTGGTCCAGCGGTTAGGATTACGATTCCAATGCTGTGCAGCATGACCTAAAATAAAATAAAAATAAAGGACCTTGCTTCCCCCAGAACATGAAAAAAAAAAAAAATTAACCCTTTAATAGGCCTCTAGTTCACTATATATCAAAGATTTTCACTAGCACCAGCACCAACAACGTCCTAATTTAATCTGCTAACAGATATTTGAATGAAATTCCTAGCCCTGCTGTTCTGGACTCACACCAGGTGTGCTCCTGAGCCACTCTTGCTCTGCCCGGAATTCTGCCCTGCCTGTCTGCGTGGCTTGACACTTACTTCTCCAGATCTTTTCTAAAATGCCATTTGACTTAGTGAAGCTTTGCTTTGCTGATTTGTTAAAATGGCAATTTGTTCCTTTCCTTATTTTTCTTCCTTACATTTATCACCATATAATATGTGACTTATTTTACTTATGTGTGTGTGTGTGTGTGTGTGCGTGTGCACTTAGTCATGTCCAACTCTGTGACCCCTTGGACTGTTGCCCACCAGGCTCCTCTGTTCAGGGATTTCCCAGGCAAGAAGACTGGAGTGGGTCACCATTTTCTTCTCTAGAGAATCTTCCACTCCCAGGGACTGCAACCATTCTTATGTGGTTTCTTATGTCTCTTACGTCTCCTGCATTGACAGGTGGATTCCTTACCACTAGTGAGACCTGGGATACACATTATATATTTTGTTATTTCCTGATTCACTCCACTAAAATGTAAATTCATAAATGACACCTAATTCTGTAAAATTGTGATTTGGACATTTCAAAAACACCTTTTTTGTTATTCTGATACCTTTTTTTAATATCAATAACTCATAGCTGTTTATTTTTATTTTTTTTTACTGTACAATATTGTATTGGTTTTGCCATACATCAGCATGCCTTGATTTCAATAACAAAGAAGACAGACTTTACTTCATTACTTGCTACTGTTCAATTTTTCTATTTACTTTCATACTTCTTGAAATTAAGAAAAATTGATGTCTTAATGTGGAAAATGAATATATTATAAATGTGAAACTAATACAATTCATGACTTTCATTAAAAATGCAGAAAATATATTTTGAACATGAAAATCCTTTTCTCTGGCAAGTACTTTGGGCACATATTCTACACTTTCCAGAAAATTACATTATCATCCTTCCTGAATTAGAACTGTTACAACACTCTTTCTTCTAACTACAAAGTCAGTCCTCAGACAGTGTTAAGCAAAACAGAGTAACTTATAAGTTGGGGGGAACACATGTATACCTGTGGCGGATTCATGTTGATATATGGCAAAACCAATACAATATTGTAAAGTTAAAAAATTAAATTAAATTAAAAAAAATAAGTTAGCTTAGATATATTTTAGAAGAAACTTTCTGGACTCAAATTACTTGTCCTAAATCAAGCAGTTTTCTGCTCTTAGACTGTTTTAATTAATGATTTGATATGCAAGACGATTATGACACAGTGGAAGCAAAGAGCATATAATGGCAAAATCCTTTTCTAAAAGCACTGTGGGGATAATGTAGGTTAAATGGCCTGCTGGTCTTACTGTTCCTTCTGTCCAGTATGACACTGACATTTCACACTCCTCCTTATTTGTGAAAGGTTAGTTAGTTTGATTCTGCATTGTATAGCACATACTCTAATTTGGAAAGTTGTACCCAAATTTTGCTTCCATGCAGTGATAAATGAAGCTAAATATATTATAATGCAGTTGTTTGAATTACTAAGGAATAAGGAAAACATAGGAAATCACAGAAATAAAGCTATCAGGTACAAATATTAAATAATTTTTAGTGCTTTGCTTACTCAATGAAAAATAATATATTTTCAAATGAAATGCAAAAGCAGGAAAAGAACATTGATACAGAGATAAGGATAAAAGCTACTGAATATAAAGGTATAAAATTTAAGTGAAAATAAACCAAGATCTTTTCTCCTACCATTAAAGATCCAGATATTTCAGGAAATTAGACGTAAATGAATAGGGAATGTGATCTTTCCATTACTGTAATCTTTTATGCACTTAAATATTCCTATGGGCACAGAGTACATTATTTTTGAATATTATAAGAATGAAATCAATTATAAGGAAGAAATATCACTAGTGTTTAGGGACCTAAATGAATGTTGCTTTCTTGACATTTTTTTCCAATATAGAAGCTTAAAGGATGACATTAATATTTATTTCCCTCTATTCTTGGGTCTAATTAAACATGGTTAACTGTGCAAGGTAAGAGAAACCCCAGTAATAGGGTAGGCACTGAGAGAGGGCATCAGAGGGCAGACAGACTGAAACCACAATTACAGAAAACAAGCCAATCCAATCACATGGACCACAGCCTTGTCTAATTCAATGAAACTAAGCCATGCCATGTGGGGCCACCCAAGACGGACAGGTCATGGTGGAGAGGTCTGACAGAATGTGGTTCACTGGAGAAGGGAATGGCAAACCACTTCAGTATTCTTGTCTTGAGAATGCCATGAACAGTGTGAAAAGGCAAAAAAATAGGACACTGAAAGTTGAACTCTCCAGGTCGGTAGGTGCCCAATATGCTACTGGAGATCAGTGGAGAAATAACTCCAGAAAAAATGAAAGGATGGAGCCAAAGCAAAAACAACACCCATTTGTGGATGTGACTGCTGATAGAAGCAAGGTCCAATGCTGTAAACAGCAATATTGCATAGGAACCTGGAATGTCAGGTCCATGAATCAAGGCAAATTGGAAGTGGTCAAACAGGAGATGGCAAGAGTTAACGTGGACATTCTATAATTCAGCAAACTAAAATGGACTGGAATGGGTGAATTTAACTCAGATGACCATTATATCTACTACTGTGGGCAGGAATCCCTTAGAATAAGTGTAGTAGCCATCATAGTAAACAAAAGAGTCCAAAATGCAGTACTTTGATGCAATCTCAAAAACGACAAAATGATCTCTGTTCATTTCCAAGGCAAACCATTCAATATCACGGTAATCCAAGTCTATGCCCCGACCAGTAATGTTGAAGAAGGTGAAGTTGAATAGTTCTATGAAGACTTACAACACCTTTTAGAACTAACACCCCCAAAAATTGTCCTTTTCATTATAAGGGACTGTAATGCAAAAGTAGGAAGTCAAGAAACACCTGGAGTAACAGGTAAATTTGGCCTTGGTGTACAAAATGAAGCAGGACAAAGGCTAATAGAGTTTTGCCCAGAGAACACACTCGTCATAGCAAATACCCTCATCCAACAACACAAGAGAAGACTCTATACATGGACATCACCAGATGGCCAACACTGAAATCAGATTGATTATATTCATTGCAGCCAAAGATGAAGAAGCTCTATACAGTCATCAAAAGCAAGACCAGGAGATGACTGTGGCTCAGATCATGAACTCCTTATTGCCAAATTCAGACTTAAATTGAAGACAGTACAGAAAAACACTAGACCATTCAACTGTGACCTAAATCAAATCCCTTATGATTATAGAGTGGAAGTGAGAAATAGATTTAAGGGACTAGATCTGATATACAGAGTACCTGATGAACTATGGATGGAGGTTTGTGACATTGTAATGGAGACAGGGAGCAAGACCATCCCCAAGAAAAAGAAATGCAAAGAACAAAAATGTCTGTCTGGGAAGGCCTTACAAATAGCTGTGAAAAGAAGAGAAAAGCAGAAGAGAAAAGGAAAGAAATACCATGTGAATGCAGAGTTCCAAAGAATAGCAAGGAGAGATAAGAAAGCCTTCCTAAGTGATCAGTGCAAAGAAATAGAGGAAGACAATAGAATGGGAAAGACTAGAGATCTCTTCAAGAAAATTAGAGATACCAAGGGAACATTTCCTGCAAAGATGGGCTCAATAAAGGACAGAAATGGTATGGACCTAACAGAAGCAAGAAGATATAAAGAAGAGGTGGGAAGAATACACAGAAACTGTACAAAAATGATCTTCATGACCCAGAAAATCATGATGGTGTGATCACTCACCTGTAGCCAGGCATTCTGGAATGTGCAGTCAAGTGGGCCTTAGGAAGCACCACTATGAACAAAGCTAGTGGAGGTGATGGAATTCCAGTTGAGCTATTTCAATTCCTGGAAGATGATGCTGTGAAAGTGTTGCACTCAATATGCCAGCAAATTTGGAAAACTCAGCTGTGACCACGCGACTGTAAAAGGTCAGTTTTCATTCCTATCCCAAAGAAAGGCAATGCCAAAGAATGCTCAAACTACCACACAATTGTACTCATCTCACACACTAGCAAAGTAATGCTCCAAATTCTCCAAGCCAGGCTTCAACAGTACATGAGCCGTGAACTTCCAGATGTTCAAGCTGGATTTAGAAAAGGCAGAGGAACCAGAGATCAAATTGCTAACATTCTCTGGATCATCAAAAAAGCAAGGGGGTTCCAGAAAAATGTCTATTTCTGCTTTATTGACTATGCCAAAGCCTTTGACTGTGTGGATCACAATCAATTGTGGAAAATTCTGAAAGAGATGGGAATACCAGACCACCTGACCTGCCTCTTGAGAAATCTGTATGCAGGTCAAGAAGCAACAATGAGAACTGGACATGGAACAACAGACTGGTTCCAAATAGGAAAAGGAGTACGTGAAGGCTGCATATTGTCACTCTGCTTATTTAACTTATATTCAGAGTACATCTTGCAAAACACTGGGCTGGATTAAGCACAAGCTAGAATCAAGATTGCCAGGAGAAATTTCAATAACCTCAGATATGCAGATGACACAACCCTTATGTCAGAAAGTGAAGAACTAAAGAGCCTCGTGATGAAAGTGAAAGAGGAGAGTGAAAAAGTTGGCTTAAAGCTCAACACTTAGAAAACTAAGATCATGGCATCTAGTCCCATCACTTCATGAGAAATAGATGGGTAAACAGTGGAAACAGTGTCAGACTTTATTTTGGGGGGCTCCAAAATCACTGCAGATGGTGATTGCAGCCATGAAATTAAAAGACACTTACTCCTTGGAAGCAAAGTTATGACCAACCTAGATAACATATTAAAAAGCAGAGACATTACTTTGTCAACAAAGGTCCATTTAGTGAAGGCTATGGTTTTTCCAGTAGTCATGTATGGATGTGAGAGTTGGACTATCAAGAAAGCTGAGCACAAAAGAATTGATGCTTTTGAACTGTGGCATTGGAAAAGATCTTGAGAGTCCCCTGAACAGCATGGAGGTCCAACCTACCATCCTAAAGTAAATCAGTCCTTAATATTCATTGGGAGGACTGATGTTGAAGCTGAAACTCCAATAGTTTGGCCACCTGATGCAAAGAGCTGACTCATTTGAAAAGACCCTGATGTGGGAAAGGATTGAAGGTGGGAAGAGAAGGGGATGACAGAGGATGAAATGGTTGGATGGTATCCCCAACTCAATGGACATGAGTTTGGATAAACTCTGGGAGTTGATGATGGACAGGGAGGCATGGAGTGCTGCAGTCCAATGGGTCGCAAAGAGTTGGACATGACTGAGCGACTGAGCTGAATGGAACTGAACTAAAAACTTGCTGTTAATATCAATATAAATGTCAAAACCAATGGACAAGTTAAAGGCTTCAGTGATGGACACTTGCATATTTGGAAAATTTATATCTCATAAAGATTTTACCTCAGTTAATAGGAAAATAATGAATTATGTAGTAAATAGTGTTTTGAAAACTTGCTTTGGTACGGGAAATAAAATTGTATATAAGTGGATTTCTGCTGGACTGAAGAACAAAATAAACAAAGATAACTATAAAGGTAATAAAATAGGAGAATAATACTCTATCAGATCTAATCCCTTAAATCTATTTGTGACTTCCACTGTAATCATACGGGAATTGATTTACATGCTACCTGAATGGGCCAAGCCAGGCTTCAGCAATATGTGAACCGTGAACTTCCTGATGTTCAAGCTGGTTTTAGAAAAGGCAGAGGAACCAGAGATCAAATTGCCAACATCCACTGGATCATCAAAAAAGCAAGAGAGTTCCAGAATAACATCTATTTCTGCTTTATTGACTATGCCAAAGCCTTTGACTGTGTGGATCACAATCAATTGTGGAAAATTCTGAAAGAGATGGGAATACCAGACTACCTGAACTGCCTCTTGAGAAATATGTATGCAGGTCAGGAAGCAACAGTTAGAACTGTTAGAGGAAACAGTTAGAACTGCACTGAGGAAACAAACAGATCATTCTGTCATTTTTGAGATTGCATCCAAGTATTGTATTTTGGACTCTTTTGCTGACTATTATGGCTACTCCATTTCTTCTAAGGGATTCTTCGTAGTAGATATAATGATCATCTGAGTTAAATTCACCCAACCCACTCCATTTTAGTTTGCTGATTTCAAAAATGTCAATGCTCACTCTAGCCATCCCCTGTTTGACCACTTCCAATTTGCCTTCATTCATGGACCTAACATTCCAGGTTCCTATACATTATTGCTTTTTACAGCATTGGACTTAACTGCCATCCCAGTCATATCCACGACTGGGTGTTGTTTTGCTTTGGTTCCATCTCTTCATTCTTTCTGGAGTTATTTCTCCACTGTTCTCCAGTAGCATATTGGGCACCTACCGATCTGGGGAGTTCAACTTTCAGTGTCCTATCTTTGTGCCTTTTGATACTGTTCATGGGGATCTCAAGGCAAGAATACCAAAGTGGTTTGCCATTCCTTTTTCCAGTGGACCACATTTTGTCAAATGACCAACACCAAAATCTGATTATATTCTTTGCAGCCAAAGATGGAGAAGCTCTATACAGTCATCAAAAACAAGACTGGGAGATGAGTGTGGCTCGGATCATGAACTCCTTATTGCCAAATTCAGACCTAAATTGAAGAAAGTAGGGAAAACCACTGGACCATTCAGTTCAGTTCAGTTCAGTCGCTCAGTCGTGTCCGACTCTTTGCAACCCCATGAATCGCAGCACGCCAGGCCTCCCTGTCCATCACCAACTCCCACAGTTCACTCAAACTCACATTCATCGAGTCAGTGATGCCATCCAGGCATCTCATCCTCTGTCGTCCCCTTCTCCTCCTGCCCCCAATCCCTCCCAGCATCATAGTCTTTTCCAATGAGTCAACTCTTCGCATGAGGTGGCCAAAGAACTGGAGTTTCAGCTTTAGCATCATTCCCTCCAAAGAAATCCCAGGGCTGATCTCCTTTAGAATGGACTGGTTGGATCTCCTTGCAGTCCAAGGGACTCTCAAGAGTCTTCTCTGACACCACAGTTCAAAAGCATCAATTCTTCAGCGCTCAGCTTTCTTCACAGTCCAACTCACACATCCATACATGACCATTGGAAAAATGATAGTCTTGACTAGACAGACCTTTGTTGGCAAAGTAATGTCTCTGTTTTTCAATATGTTATCTAGGTTGTTCATAACTTTTCTTCCAAGGAGTAAGCGTCTTTTAATTTCATGGCTGCAGTCACCATCTGCAGTGATTTTGGAGCCCAAAAAAATAAACTCTGACACTGTTTCCACTGTTTCCCCATCTATTTGCCATGAAGTGATGGGACCAGATGCCATGATCTTAGTTTTCTGAATGTTGAGCTTTAGGCCAACTTTTTCACTCTCCTCTTTCACTTTCATCAAGAGGCTTTTTAGTTCCTCTTCACTTTCTACCATAAGGGTTTTGTCATCTGCATATCTGAGGTGATTGATATTTCTCCCAGCAATCTTGACTCCAGTTTGTGCTTCTTCCAGCCCAGCGTTTCTCATGATGTACTCTGCATAGAAGTTAAATAAGCAGATTGACAATATACAGCCTTGACATACTCCTTTGCCTATTTGGAACCAGTCTGTTGTTCCATGTCGAGTTTGTTTCCTAGGCAAACCATTTACGGGAATCCAAGTCTATACCTCAACCAGTAATGCTGAAGAAACTGAAACTGAACGGTTCAATGAAGACCTACAAGATCTTCTAGAACTAACACCCAAAATGATGTCCTTTTCATTATAGGGAACTGGAATTCAAAGGTTAGAAGTCAATAAATACCTGGAGTAACAGGCAAATTTGTAGTAGAGAATGAAGCAGGGCAAAGGCTAATATCGTTTCACAAAAAGAACGCACTGGTCATAGCAAACACCCTCTTCCAACAACACAAGATAAGTTTTTGCTGCAGTGGTCCTATGACTTATTTTACTACCTGACAGGGCAAGTTCTCCCCAATACCCTCTACTTTGCACTTCTCTCTCAGAGTTGACTTAACTTTCTGAGGACTTTATTCTCCTACATTTGTCTTAGAATATGCTAGAATAATCAAAATAGCTGGAAAATCATCACAAAATTATATATCCACAGATTTTGATTGTAATCGCAATATATTAAATTAAAACTTCTGGAAAATTGACCTTTCAAAGTGTCAAATCATCTTAAGTAGGACTAGAAAGTATCTTAATCTATGTCTTTTAATAAAATGTAATCACTTCTCTCAATGGAAGGTCTTATATTCTTTCCAGGGTAATATTTACAAACTATTGACATACTTCAGTTTCTGGGTTCCAGGTATTTATATCTTACTTTTCCATTGTAATTTCCATTTTCAATTTATTATTGTCAATATAAGCAAATACTATTAATTTTTCATCTACTTATTAGAATCACTACTGAAGATATTATATATTTGAAAATTCACAGCTTTAACCCCTTAAAAAACCCAGTGTTTTATTAACTAGTGGTAGGGAAGGAGCTGAAACTCTCCAGTTATGTTTACCAGATTTTGCAAGTAAAAATAGAATTAATTTGTAATCTCAAATAAAAAACAAATAATGTTTTAGAATAAGTATATCCCATTCCAAAAAAAATGGGACATAATAAAGTTATTCATTGTTTATTTAAAATTCAGATTTAACTGAAAGTCCTGTGTGATAATTTGTAACCTGTCCCCAAGTGATTCTCTTTCACAAGCAATACTGTAAATGACACACAGCTAATTATTTTGCCTGCAAGTAATAATGGTTTTATCACTTACCTTCAAATCATTACACATCATTCAGTGTATCACATAATTAATAAATTCCCTTATGAGTCATTAAGTCAATGGAAATGTGTAAGATGCTTATTGGAAATGTATTGGTCTGTTCCATTAATTCTGGCTCAGTTAGGTGTCCATTTTCAGCTTGATCATATTCTTTTGGTGTAGCTCCTTTCTCCTGTGAACCTCATCTGAGACATCAACTACACTGTTCATGATGTCAAACCTCCATCTAAGTATCTCCTGTAAATATTTGGGACCATATTTTGGGTATGTTCATTGTTATCCCACCTTAAAAACTTTAGAACAGTGCTCATACTGTATGTAAATTGTGAATGAACAGTAATTAGTCCATATTCACTAATTTGCCTTATTTGTATTTGTTTTCAATTTCAGAAAAATTTACAGCCACATGTAAAACCTAGAGGAGATTTCAGCAGAGAGAGAAGCAAATTGCATTATAGAATAAAAATTAGTTTTTTCATTAAATTGAAATGTGCTGAAATACCATTCAACTAATTGATGGAAGTAGGCAACTCTAGTTAAAGATTGCATCACATTCCCAAAAGTGAGATTAGGATTGCAGTGTATTGTGCAGTAAAATGGAGTGTGTATCTCTACCTTCGACAGGTTTCAAGCAGTACCAAGCTGGGGATGGGACTGGCGACCTGAGAGCAATAGTATAAAGGCTTTCTAATAAAATTTTGTTCCATAGAATATTCACAAACTATCACTGAGTGTAGGTATTATAAAAACTATTGATATTATTAGAGAACTAAATATCTCTTTTATAAAAGAGAAAAAGAGAGAGAGAACACTTTTGTCTGCCTGAAAGCATGAGTTGATTTTCAAAATCAAATTGTTTGAATTTCAAAAACTCTATTTTGAAAACTGAACACAAATAAGAATGAGATAAAAATGAAATAGGAGAAACTGCAAGCTATTGTTAATACTATTTATTATTTATTAAAAATATTTATTTTAAGTATACTTAAATTATACCCCTGAGATCACTACTCAGGGATATAATTATACATTTGAATAAACTGATATGTTTATAAAAGCAAACATTTCAAAATACAGTATTTCCTAAAATGTTATGTGTAGAGAGCAAAAAAATAAAAATTAAGCCAAAAAATGAACATTGCCAGTATTATAAAATTACATACCTGCCAGCTGTTTCCATTCTGACATAGGTCTTATTTTGCCATCTCTTCTATACCAGTGAGGTTTACTCTGACAAGACATTTATCTGAACAATAGTACTTTCTGTGTAAAATCAAATCTAACTCAATGTAACTTTTACAAAAGCTAAATAGCCAGGTACATGTCTGGATATTATAGACTGACTGACTTCTGAATGTGAACCTTGTCTTTATATCTAATTAGCTAAGCAACCTAGAGTTAAGTGACTATTTACCCCAGATCTTTAGTGTTCTTATATGTAAAGTGCAAATAACTCTTGGTTGTTTTTGTTCAGTATCTAAGTTGTGTCCCACTCTTTGCAACTCCATGGATTGTAGCATGCCAGGTTCTTCTGTCCTTCACTATCTCCCAGAGTTTGCTCAAATTCATGTCCACTGAATCAGTGATGCTGTCCTAACTATCTCATTCTCTGCCACCCCCTCTCCTTTTGCCTTCAGTCTATTCCAGCATCAGGGTCTTTTCATTTAGGTGGTTCTTTGCATCAGGTGGCCAAAGTGTTGGAGCTTCATCTTTGGCATCAGTCCTTCTGGTGAATATTTAAGATTGATTTCCTTTAGGATTGACTGGTTTGATCTTCTGTAGTCAAACGGACTCTCAAGCATCTTCTTCAGCACCACAATTCTAAAGCATCAATTCTTCGGTGTTCAACCTTCTTATGATCCAACTCTCACATCCATACATGACTACTGGAAAAACAATAGCTCTTACCTCCAGAATAACCCAAAGTTATGACTCCTATTGATGTCCCCCGTCCATCCCGTTCCTATCCCTCATTTCCTTGATCTCTGAAGCCTTCCATCCCACCATTGTCCTTTATGACTTGATCCTAACAATTCATGTGTTTTGCTATGACACAAACCTCCAGGGTGTTTTGCTTTTCTATTCTTATGCTATTATCTCTTAAGATACAGTTTTCTAAGTTTTTGCTCTTTATCTTTTCTAAGAGCAGAGGAGTGTATACAAATATAGAGGCAACGTATTCTAGTAGCTGGTATAGAAACCCTACTGTATAAGGTTTATCACACATCATTTTTCTTTATCCCCTTTTTTCTTTGCCTCATTAACAACATCACCATGATCTTAACTCATGTGTAATCACACTATTTTTTCCATACTCAGATGAGCTGTCCAAAAGTTGCACAACCATTTGAGCACAGTAATGTATCATCTTGGATCCTGCCTGTCCTTGATCCTTCCTGTGTTGAGTTCTTCAGAGAAGCCAGTCAATTTTCGTTAATGCACTATTGCAAACCTTGAATAAAGGCCAATATATACAACTGTACCTCAAACAAAGAACACAATCCAGCTTGAGTTTGTCAGTACAATAGTATTGTTATAATCTTTTTTTATATATACAGACATGATTCTGAATTTTATTTCTGCCACAGATCTGCTCTGACTTTAGATAAGTTACCCAATTTTATGAGGCTCGATGATTCACCTTAAAATTGAAATTAAAATGACACCTAGTTCATTGTTTATGAAATTTAGAATTTGAAAACTTTATATGTGTTGTCTGTGACCCAGTTAACATCCTAATTTCACAATTTCTTGACCTCTTAATTTCCATTACAGATAAAATCTCTATAATTTTATCTGTAAAGCATTCCTATGACCAAGCTCTGAAATTTTTCACTACCTAAATATTTAACTTTGAAATTGAGTTTTTGTCTCTCAGTATTTCTTTGGATACCATACCTGACCCTTTCAGATTTTAAAATCCTTGCTTCTGGTTCTCTTTGATTTATTTCATCAAGACCATCAATTCCATCATCATTCCTGTCCTTTACAAAATATACACCTTCTTATGATAGATTCACTCAAACCTGAATATTCCAAAGATCTAATTTCTAAGCTCAAGCTCTTTCTCTGGCACACAAAAGAATACAAAGAAAATGAGCTACCCTTATAAAACTGTGCCAATACAGATGCTGTCTCCCAACAATACTTCAGAGCTTCATGCTAGTCCTACTTCAAAACTATTATTTGTCCCTATGTTAATTCTCTTTCCAATATCCAGAATCCATGCCTTCTCATCTCTGGTCTTTCTTCAGAGATATCCTTCTGTCATTTTTCCTACACTCTTAGTAGGAGACCTTGCCTCCAACTTCCCCAGGAATTAAAAATAAGTCAATTCTGTCACTTGGAAATCCTCTCCAATTATTCTTCTTATCCTACCAGTTGGGCTTCCCAGTTGGTGCTAGTGGCAAAAACCTGCCTGCCAATGCAAGAGATTTAAGGGACATGGGTTTGATCCCTAGGTTGGGAAGATCCTCTGGAGAAGGGCATGGCATCCCACTCCAGTATTTTTACCTGGAAAATCCTATGGACAGAGGAGCCTGGCAAGCTACAGTCCATAGGCTTGGAAAGAGTCGGACATGACTGAAGTGACTAGCCCTGGTAGATAGCATGCATCCTACCGGTTACCTTGCGCTCTCTGTGCTTAGTGGATAAATGTGCCCTTGTTTTGTTTAAGGTTACTGCTTTCTGATGCTTTGGATTTCATACTCACTTTGTCCTTCAGAGATCTTGAACCATCAATCATCCCCTTCTCTTCTGATCTTCTAATCCTTACTTAGTCTTTACTCCATAATATAAAGCATTTTCAATCACTTTTTTTTTTTAAAGAAAAGTGTAAACATTTTTCAGAGTCCCCACAATCCCATCCTCTCCTTTATACCAAACTTTCTGAGAAAATGCCAAATGTGGGTTCCATTTAAGGTCTGACTTTCCATTCACTCCTCTAAATCCAATCCTTGGCAACATTCTCACTATCGCACCATAACTGTTCTTGCCAGCTTTAAAATACTGCTGCGTGGTGCCAAACATAATGCGAACTTTTTTCCTTTTCTTGACCACTATGTACATTTGGTGCTAATGGCCATAAAATCCAATTTAGGATTCCTTTTTTGTCTGGTGTCTGTCGTATCTGGGTTTCCTTCTCCCCACCCCCCCCCCATCTTTTTTTCCCTGAGACTTTTCAGCCACCGTTTTGGACTGTTCTTCCCTTGTCCTGAAATACAACATGACTTAATTACATTCTTCACCTTCAGTTCTTTTCACTTTAAATATTTTCTTTTGGTGAGGTCATTCAGCCTATGGATTTTATAAGGAAAATTTTGTTTAACAATTACTTAGTAAGGAACTATAATATGCCAAGAACTCTCTTTGCAACGGGAACCTAATGGTGAACAAAATTGAATATCATCTCTTCATAGAGCTTAGATTCCAGTGAAGGAAACAAATAACACATATAAAATGCTTTTATCTGCTATTGAGAAAAAAGAAAGCAAGGTGAAAGTGATGGTGGCTGCCAGGGGCAGGAAGCAGGGGCTAGTATTTGACAGAGGTTTGTAGGGAGAAAGTTTAAATCACATTTATATCCCCGTGGTCTAGTTGTGGTCTCTGGCTCCCATATTACGTCCTGTGCCCTAGGCTGTCTTTGTTGCTAACTCAGCCTGACATCTGACATGCCAAATGTCAATGTAGAGGAAACTTTGGTGATCAATGAAACCACATACTATTAAAAAGTAGGGTAGCAATATGATAAGTTAAATTTGTAAGATCAATGTCAACTCATAACCAGAAAGGAAATCTTTTTCAAGTTCTTTCCCTCAGAATTGCCTCAGCAGCAGCACCAGGGGCAAAACATTTACCCACCACCAAGTCGTCATCCTATCTTCAGTCCTCTGCTAATATTCTCCAGCAAAGGAAGCCAAGGCTCCTTTGATGCTACCCAGATCCATGCCTTGGGATGAATAAAATGAGGAAGAGTTGAGAGTATCCTGCTGTCAAAAATGCTAAGGAATGAGTGAAAGAATAATAAGTCAATGTAGAGGGCTTCTACTAGCCAAATTTGCATATTTAAGCATTTAGAAATAATATTACTTGTTATTTGACTTTTGACTATTATTAATTCACTTGAAACAAATTAAATCTGAGAAAGCTGATAAGTATATCCAAAAGAATTATTAAGGACAATAAAGGGTAAGCTGTATTAAAATAAAGGAAGAGTTACAGAGATGATATTTATTTCTCATTTTAAAATATGGAATCTAATATAAATATATTTATTGTAGTTTATTAAAACTTTGTTTATACAGCATAGATATACACTTGTTTTGATCTGTATAACAAAAACTATAACTCCTAATTATACCTTGCCTGTTTCAAAGTCTTAACCAAATGTTAGGAAACTAAATACTGGCACCTCAGAATTTCTTTCACATACATTCATTTATTCAACAAATATTTATCAGATGAGATTATTTGACAGACGCTCTAAGACATTGGGGATGTAGTTCTATACGAAACAATACAAACTCCATGACCTTATGCAGTTTTCATTCCAGGGCAAGAGAAATCAAATTGACAGATTCAAAAGTGAAATATATATTAGGTGATGTTATGAAATATTTAATAAAATTTACATTCTTAGATCTGCTTATGCAGTCACAATGCTCTGTAAGGACATTCTGTCCGACATTTTTTAGAGGGTATTCAGTTGAGCGGTGGCCATATATACTCTTCAAAGAAAACACAATCAAATAAATCCAGAAGCTACTACTTCATCAGGATTTGCTATTAAACTGGAAAACCCTTGATATATGTATATTTCACTAGTAATATTCAAACTATCCTACTTTAATGTTTGCATGGTCCTTAAGAACTTACAGCATCAAAGTTATCAAACTTTTATGCATATGTATATTCACATAGTCAACATTTTATGAAGTATTGATACCAGTATACCAGCCACCAAATCAAACAAAATTCATGGAAATCGCATATGTAATGTGAATAAACTAATCTAGAAATAGATGAAGGTGCAAAGAGATTTAAAAAAAAAAAATGGAGCAGAAATCATCATGGCTTCACAATCAGTGTTGCCGGTAGGCAATACATTTGAAGCCAACCAACATTGCTCATCGTCACCAGGAATTCCTTTGACTCATGGGAATTCTTTTTAGTCATTGCTGAGTATGTGTAACATGGGTCCCTCTCCTTGGAATACTCTGTAAATGAAAAAAACAAAAAACACAAAAATCTACCACAGTGAAGTTAAATGACTTCCTAAATCATTAAGCACAAGTGAGACAGAGAACTGAAAATAGACCCGAGATATCCATGGCCATAATTGCATCACTAAACTGCACTCTCCTTTTGACAAAAGCCTTAGAATGATTAATAAGCTTATGGGTTATAGTGCACAGAAGAAACTTCCTTGTAGACAAACAATAAGGAGATGTGTTCTCATTTTCTTTTAATATCTTAGCAAACCACAGACAAACATATTAAAATCACATTATGCTGGATGATAAAGCACTTTCATAAAGAGATTTGTTGCTGACTTTTACTTCAATGGGTTTTAACAGAACAATCTTTTAAAGTTCTTGGCTTAAATGCTGATGTTACTGATAACATTTGATTTGACTTATATGGTTAGCCTATTCACAAGGATTATGTAGACTCTTTTCTTAGAAAATTTGAAAAATTATAAAATGATGAGATGTTATTGCTTGATTTCCATCTACAGGAATCAAGTGATTAATATATTAGTTTTAATGTGTCCCAGTAAAATATACTTTTTGCACATGACCCACAGTAAAAAATAACTTTTATATTGTTGTTTTTCCCTTCAACACATATTTGGAGCTATACTATTAAAAGCAATGTATTTTGCTGTTTTATTCAATAATATTTCCTTTTTTAACATTAGGCAAAACATACATTTTAGGACCAAGTTCAGTTTGGTCTATTTTATAGAATATCATTACAATGATTTCACATTATGTGGAAGATGCATGCATGGAATCTTTCTTCTGCTATAACTATCATACTGTGGATAAGAGGGTTTTGTAAGAAAGATGTTTGCTAACTGCTTTTCAAATTCCTCAGCAAAAAACACACAAAACTATGTATCATCTTCTCCTGCACGATTAGAATGCAGAAAGTTTTTCTCTGCATCGCTTCTTCCCACCAGCTCAAAAACTAACCATGATTTTACTTTTGCCTCAATCATTTTAAAAAGAGATCTCACCAGGGACACAAACTACGTCATACCAAGCTTTCAACTAACATATTTTCAGTCCTCATCTTATTTATCCTCTCATCAATATGTGACAGTGTTGACTATCCCTTCTAAATCCCTCTTTTCTTTAATCTGTTCTTACACCATTGCTCAGCCTTAAACCTTTTTCATTCTCCATATTTTCTAGTCTCAACCTTGAGCACAACTTAGGTTATCATTTATATGAAAATATGAAAAGTATTTATAAATCTATGTCTCCAGCTCAGACATTTCTTTGGCATTTCAAGCCAGTATAGTCAACTTCATAGTTGACCTCTCTCCTACCTATTTTGGTGGCTCAGATGGTTAAGACTCTGCCTGCAAGCGGGAGACCAAGGTTTGATCCCTTAGTCAGGAAGATCCCCTGGAGAAGTGAACGGCAACCCACCCCACTATTCTTGCCTGGAGAATTCCATGGACAGAGGAGAGTGGTGGGCTACAGTCCATGGGATCACAAAGAGTCAGACACGACTAAGTGACACACACTACTTATTGACACCCTTATTTAATATTGAAAACCATTTGATGTATCAATAAAGACTCTTCAAATTCAACCTATCCATAATCAAATGTTATCAAAGAGCTCAATCCAGTGGTTTGTTCTTTTCGAATACCGCCTGTTTCAGTGTCTGTCACCAATGTACACACATTATGAAAGTGCTTTATCATCCAGCAAATGTGATTTTAATGTGTCGGCTGTATACATTAGATATTTATAAATATAAATATACATCTATATCTCCCTTATTCCTCATCCAGCCCTATTAATTTTATCATTTAAATATCCCTTACTTCTCTCAATTTCTACCCACCACGTCACTACATATAGAAACCATTGTCTCTTACCTTGTCTGTGTTAGGTTTCTGCAAATTTCTTTCTGGATCTACTATTACCCTCATCTTAATCATTCTTCACCTTGCAGCCTGAGTATATTATTCTTAAAAAAAACACGTATCTGATAATGTGAATTTCCTGGGGAGGGGGGGAACCTTCATTATGTCCTACTGCTTTTAAGACAAAGTCCTAAGTTCTCAAAGAGGCATAGAAATCTAACACAGCCCAACCTCTCTATAGCCCTTCAGTTCCATGTACTCGCCGTTACCCAAGCCCTTGTCCTTTGTTCTTCCTTGCTCTTTATATTGAAGCTCTGTGGGAATATTTTGCAATTCATCAAAGATACTTTGTTTCCTTTCATCCCTTCACTGTTGTCATTTTAAATACCGATAGTGAATTTTAATATTAACTTTGCTTTCCTGATTTTTACTAAAACAGATTTTGCCCCCAATCACTACATCCAGTCCTTTTCCATAGCCTTTGCTTCTTTCAACATTTCTCATAGAGAATATTTTAATTAATGTCTGCCTATCCCTATAAAGCTGTAAGCTCTAAGAGGGCCTATACGCTTCGTCTCTCAATTGTGTCTTATTCTTTGTGACCCCATGGACTGCAGCCCACCAGGCTCCTCTGTCCATGGGGATTCTTCAACAAGAATACTGAAATGGGTTGCCATGCCTTGCTCCAGGGGATCTTCCCAACCCAGGGATTGAACCCAGCTCTCCCACTTTGCAGGCAGATTCTTAACTGACTCAGCCATCAAGGAATCTGTGTCTATTTTCCTTAGCACTGGGTCTCCGCTATTTATAAGAAGCATTTACCATATGTTATTGTTTAATATATGCTAAGTCACTTTAGTCATGTCCGACTCTGTGCGACCCCATAGACGGCAGCCCTCCAGGCTCCCGTCCCTGGGATTCTCCAGGCAAGAACACTGGAGTGGGTTGCCATTGCCTTCTCCAATGCATGAAAGTGAAAAGTGAAAGTGAAGTCGCTCAGTCGTGTCTGACTCTTCGCGATCCCATGAACTGCAGCGCACCAGGCTCCTCCATCCATGGGATTTTCCAGGCAAGAGTACTGGAGTGGGTTGCCATTGCCTTCTCCAGTTTAATATATAAACTCTATTAATAATAAGTTAAGAAATAGATTTCAATTGTTACAAGAAGTGTATTATATGTTGAAAGAATATTTTAACAATAATTGGTAAACATAAATGATGTTAATAAAGATGTTCATGGACTTCGTTTCTTTAGGAAATTTTCAACAATTAGCTTAGAATCTATATATATTGTGGGACAAAATCTCTTTTAGGAATTTTCCAGTTATAAATACTGAAAAAGACTGCAATTACAGAATTTAGCTAAAATTACATGATCACACTTTACAACTATAGCTAGAGTCTAAAATTAAAATAATTTAAGCTCAAAAAATTTTATGAATTAATCAGAATAACTAGAACCCATTCCAAAATTTTAGTAACTACTAAATAGTTCCAAAATAACTAATTCTCATACAGTTCAATTTTGTGCCACAGATTTACTTGGCAGTATATCCAATAAAATGGTAATAGGATGCATATAACGTGCAAACTTGGATCCATAACTTATCTCTATAACTACTACACATGCGCAAAATGCACACAAAGTGACAAAGTGGTTATTGCTATATCTGTTTTTCCTGAAAATTTATAGTGAATACCATGTATTTTTAAAATATATATAATACACTGTACATTTACAAAACATTTCTAGGTGCACAACATAACATCTTACCATGCCCAAGATTTTGACAAGGAAATTAGAATATTATGACTGTTGCCTAATTATATATGATGCCAAGATATAAGATTTTGAATACTAAATATCTTAATCATGAAGAAGATTATATGGTTATTTAAGACAGTTTGTTTATCAATTCAAACTGAAACAACTGTCCAAACAATTGTAACACGCTTCAAAACTTAAATAATTCGAGGTATCTACCAACTGACTTAAAATAAATGAAACTTGAGTGTCCCAAAGCCTCACCAGCTAGTGAAATAAAATGAAGTTGCATTTTAGTGACAATTACCTAACAAATATTTTACTATTACAGTTACCTTTTGCATATTTAATACAAGCCACTTGATCTCTCTTCTTCTCTTCTAATAATGTACCTTCATGTCTATTCCTAAAGATCTCAAAAGGAGGCCTTATACGAGATAAAAGAACAATCAATTGGTTATTTTAACCAAGAGACATCTACCATCTTATTCCTCTTCATCTTCAACTTTTACATAATAAATATTTCCTTCCTGTGAAAACCTTGAACTTACCTCATAGATGTCATTGGCTCAATAAAGGCATTGTCTTCTGCTAAGTGAGGCTGATTTCAATGCAGAGATAAAGAGATAGCATCATCTAACTCCATGCCATTGTTTGTCATTTGGCACTTAAAGCAGTACTCTTGTCCCCAGAAAATAACTGGCCCTAACATCAGCTTTTTAATCATACCTTCTCTCTTCCTGTAGAGGCTCCAGATGAGTCATAGAGTCTGGATAAGTGTAGATGGCACCCTACCCCACCCACTCTACACTTTTTGTTTTCTTTTTTTAATTTTCTTCTTTGTATTTCACTAATACAATTGCACATACATAAGTTCATCAAAGGACTTTCATTAAAATAAAAGGTTCTGTGGATAGCAGATATCTCAAATAGATGCTGGGGTAGAGGATATCACTTAATGCAACTAAAGGATGAAAGCAAGACATAGGAATACACTGAATATTTTTAGTACATTATAGACTAGTGTCAAGGAACTAAGTGACATTATGAGTAAAGTGTATTTTTTTTCATATTTTGTTCATTTTGTTTTAAACCACTATCCAGTTGACAGACATTAAAGTGTACTGAATATGTTATTCTTAAAATATTCTATTAGACCAGTGGCATATAACAGGTAATGTGAAGTTGAGTGAAATGTGTTTTTTAGTTCATTTGTTTTTAACTGATGGAATGATAGAAACAGAAGAGAGTTGGCTTTTCCCATGACATTTTTATGGAGAAAAATCAACTCTAAATTGAAGAATATTTTATCATGAAATACATCAGAGTTCTAAACAACTATTTGATTGTCAATTCCATATGAACATGCTTTATGATTTTCAGAATTGTGTTCATCAGTTTCATATCCATTCCTATAGTGTGGAAATAAATGCTTCATATTAGCCAAAATTAATATAATGTTCTGGCATATTTATATTTAGACCACCTAGTGTACATTATTTTGTAAAAATGATGTAGTAAATTTGACCCTCCATATAGATCAAAATTTGATCAGCATTGGTTGAATCTATGGATGCAGAAGTCATGGGCAAAAAAGGTGAACTGTATCTCCTACTATTTTCAAGTTTAACATTCCCCAGTTTAAAATGTATATAATAACTTTTCCCAAATCACGGAAGTTTAGGCTCTCAGATGGGAAGGCAATCTCAAAAATCATCTCTATTATATACTGTTCAACACGGGCTCTAGAGTCAGAATGGGTGGCCTAAGTCCTCCCACTTGCTAGCCCTGTGCCAAAAAGTATGATATTTTACCGTGGGTTGTGTCATGGTGAAATACAGAGAGTAATAGTATCTTTCTCTGTGAATGTGTTTTGAAGAGTGAATGAGTCCATTAATAGGAAATGCACGGAATAGACTCGGCAAACTGTTATTTATTTTTCTATTATCTCAGACCATTATGTAAATCAGAAAAATGAAGAAAACAAAAATTGTGTCATGAAATTATGATCGGTTTGTGATACTATTCATTCATTTTTATTATTTTCATTTTTTCTTCTTTCTGCCCCTAAATATTCTTTGGATACCTAGTCAGTGTGGGATAGTACTAATACAGTTCTCTCTGCTAGCTCCTTTAGTGTTCTATTGCGAGCAAATCATTATGCCCTACTGCTGCTGCTGCTGCTGCTAAGTCGCTTCAATCGTGTCCGACTCTCTGCGACCCCATAGACGGCAGTCCACCAGGCTCCTCTGTCCATGGGATTCTCCAGGCAAGAACACTGGAGTGGGTTGCCATTTCCTCCTCCAATGCATGAAAGTGAAAAGTCAAAGTGAAGTCGCTCAGTCGTGTCCGACTCCTAGCAACCCCATGGACTGCAGCCTACCAGGCTCCTCCGTCCATGGGATTTTCCAGGCAAGAGTACTGGACTGGGGTGCCATTGCCTTCTCCACATTATGCCCTACTGTAGTATAAATGGTAATGTGCCAGAAAAAAATGTGTCTCCTGGTTCCTGCCTTGAAGACTCAGGGTCATGTTTTGTTATTTCAAAACTAAAAGACTAAAGCATCATGATCTATTGAACTTTTTTTAGAAGTATATTGCACTGCAAATTTTAGGACACTCTCATGTGGAAAATAAAGAAAAATATATGTAGGTGGCATGCCAGACTTCTCTGCTTAGTCTTACTGACTCTAATTTCTTTACTCACATACTACCCAATGTAATAGAATAACAGCTTCAACCTCTGAAGTTGCATCCATTCATATGTAAAAGTTTCCTCTGTAACACAAATGCTCACTGTATAATTTTGAACAGAAGAGTTGATGGCAGTGATTTTTTTGAATTTCCTTTCAAGGTTTTTCTTTAAATGTCACTGATAATTTTGCTTTTAATTCCTCCTTGAAGTAAAGTGTTCCATTTTCTCAATAACTGAGTCACTAGGAAAGTTTAAGTAAATATGCAATTTGAATTTTCCATTTTGTAATATCACAGTCCGTATTTCTCCTCCTGACTTAAAATATTTTTTCTTTATTTCTACTGTCTTCTAAGAAGATATTGTGTATTTTTTTGGATACAGATGCATTATCTCCTGTTTGAGGCTACATGTCCTTTGGGCTTCCCAGATGGCACTCGTGGTAAAGAAACCACCTGCCTATGCAGGAAACATAAGAGTTGCAGGTTTGACCCCTGGGTTGGGAAGCCCTCCTAGAGGAGGCCATGGCAATCCACTCTAGTGTTCTTGCCTAGAGAATCCCCATGGGCAGAGGGGCCTGGCAAGCTATAATCCATAGGATCACATAGAGTTGGACATGACTGAATTGATTTAGCACACACAAGCTGTTTGCATTTTCATATTTCATTTCCTTAGAAAATATTCTCTGCTTATGAACTTTGGTTTTAAGATTCTTAAATCTTCCATTAATAAATATTTCTGGTCTCCTTTAAAAAGTGTTATTTTAGTTTATCACGTATATTTTAGTGAGAATAACAGGACTGAAAAGAAGTGCTTCTGCAGTTGATTATAATTGAAATGAGAACATTGATATTTGGTCCGGGTGTTCAGATCAGGAGACTGGTTTTAATTTTGAAGGATTATGTCCTGTCAAGTGTGGAGGCCACCCTGGTTTTCTGATAGTTAAATGGTAGAAACTCATGTTCTGATACCAGTAGACTTAAATATAAAACTCACTCACTTCGTGTTGATTCAAAGTTTGCTAAGCAACATTTTAATGATAAGCTGTCTTCCCACACTGACTAGAAACTTGGGAATTCATAAAAACTCCACAACATTTCTTGTGCGTTCAACAGTCTGTGACCGTCCTGAGAGAGGAATTAATTCTTAGGGTAATTATCAGATCAGATTCTGGTTCTACTCTGACAAAATGGTAGTTCAAGGAAAGTGCTACCTCATGAGGCAGTAGCTGAGCTGGGCACTCACCCTCATATAGAAATATACTCTATATCTTTAAGAGTGTGCTCTGCATTTAAAACACCTACTGACAAAATTATTTCTATGGCCAATCTAGTGAAAATAATTAGATGACCAAATTTTATATTATTGTTCTATATTATATAGAATGTCCATTAATATAAGAAAAATTTGTTTTGTAGTATCAAACTCTTACTATGCATCTAGGATTTCTCATAGTTTGTCTGGTTTAACTATTATAAAAATAGATCACAGTCTTTATAAGTAAAAAAAAGAAATAGAACTTCCACAAAATTAATTATTATGTTGATGTCATACCATGAATGTCAGGTCTGCTGTGAATCCAAGAACCAATTTGCTTCCACAGTATCTGGTAAAAATTTTGGGTAAGGGAGGCCCTGAGGATAAGTTGATGAACTCTCAGGTAATAACTTTGGAGAACAATGTTGCATAGTTATAGGAGAATCTGAGAGCATCCTTGTTATAGTTCTTGCTTCTGACTCCTAAGTGAACAGATGAAGGAAAATGATATTTTATATTTACACACAGGACTTCCAGCTCCTCTGTCATCACTTCCAATTATGCTGAAAATTTTCCTTTCAGTCCTTATTATGTTAATTTTTCTTAAAGATTATTTTTGTTAACAGATTCTGTGTTTATTATAAAAATGTTTTAAAAAATGTAACACACATATATCTCACATAGATATCATCTAGTCATACTGAGGATCGAAAAGAAAGGAGAACCAAGTATCCATAGGTCACCCTTTATTAAGTTTTGATTGAGAGTTACAGATAAAAGAGCAGAGACAACTCATCCATCGTAAATGTGTCTGTGCATATGTGTGCATGTAAGTAAAGGTGAACTGGGGGTGGTAATAGAAGGTTTGTTTTCTCCTGTTGGTAAAAGATGAAGGCGACAGATGAGATGAAAGAATCTTATAAAGAAAGTAAAATGACATATCAAAGCCATGTTCTGAGACTGTATTATCTTAAAAATATATCATTTCTTCTTTGTTTCTCATTTTTCTCTTACTGTATAAAATATCGATGCTAAAATTAAAATTTTCATAGATACACATATTTGCAATGAATATAAATTAGAAATTTTTAAATGAAAGATTTTACTAATGTCTATTTCTCCCACACTATTTCTGAACACTACTGTTCAGAAACATTAACAAAATGGTATATTAAATGCCAAGGAAATAACAGATAATGATTTATGATTTTCTGAATATAAATCCCTTCAAAAAATAAAGGGAAAGAAATGTGGCATTCAGAAGCAACTATAAACATGTGCTGAAAAGAAATAACTCAAAGTGTTCAAATAGATATTGAGGAAACACATGAAGGAAAATTCCCCAAGAGAGAAACATAGATCAGACATTCTATGTAACAAAGATAAAAAGTATATCTTACAAAGTGAAAGGTACTAGATTAAATTCCTATTATGTAATTGTGTCCATATCAGGTATGTCAGTATATTTTATTTATTTTTTTTCTAATTTTATTTTATTTTTAAACTTTACATAATTGTATTAGTTTTGCCAAATATCAAAATGAATCTGCCACAGGTATACATGTGTTCCCCATCCCAAACCCTCCTCCCTCCTCCCTCCCCATACCATCCCTCTGGGCCGTCCCAGTGCACCAGCCCCAAGCATCCAGCATCGTGCATTGAACCTGGACTGGCAACTCGTATTTTAATTGTGGCAGCAAAAGATCAAGCTTCTACATTCAGGGATTTAGTAGTAACATTTAATCTGATTAAAGATTAACTAGATCACTGATCTGTACAGCAACTGTGGGCTAAATATTCCTGTGGGCTTCATTAAGGCATGGGTTGGTTTGAGTAAAAGGAATTAAAGTAGACCTCTTCCTCAGAAAAAAAAATAAACTCAGATCATTAACAATGGAGTGCAGTATATTAACAGAAGGGAGTAACAAGAAAGTCAGTGAGCCTCAAAGTCAGAGGAAGTCTTCTGCAGGATTTAAACCACATGACTAAATCACACTGACTTGTTGCTTGTAAAAAATAATAAAATTAAAAATAATGTAAAACATTAACAGATTTTTCTCTTAAAATTAGACTGCTTTTATTTTCTAAATGACAGAATTGGTTTTTAGTGTTGCACATTACAACCTTTTGTAAGCAGTAGACTGTGAAAAATCATAATCTTCCAGCATGCTATTAATACTTAAAGTGTCTATACAGTTAGTATAACTGAAACCAAAATTTCCTGCACAACTTCTATTTCTTGAAGATTTCATTTTCACAGGGTTGTCTCACTGTTCTGCAGTGCTGGCTAGAACTTAAATTTCTCCCTTGGCCTTCACTTGGCCCTAATCAGACATTCATATACAATCACCAGAAGCATGTCATTCCAATCCACTCACCTCAGTAGGAAACCAGATTCAGTCTGGAGTCCTGTGAATCACAACCAGCTCTAAAATCCACAGTCTGATTTTCTGATTCTTCCAGGATTCTCTCCTAGGATGTTCTCTCATTTTCTCTCCCCATTTATTATTAGATTAATTCAGCAAATACTCATAGACTATTATTAGTAACACATGCTGTAGAGGTTAGGTATTTTTAAAAATGGATTAGATATCACACTTGTCGCAGTTGATTAGAACAGTATATTCATATAAAGAAAAATCAGTGTAAGAGGTGGCACCAGGTACTGTTTTTAATAGGGTGGTCAGTGAGGGTGACCTGAACAAAGTAGAGTCTGAGTCATGTGCGAATCCCAGGACAGAGCTTTCCAGAATGAAGGCGCCATGCAAAAGCACTTTAAATGAAGTACATCCAAGAGAAAATGCTTGATTCTCTCTCAAATGCATCGATTCCCCCATCCAGGCACAGACCAAAAATACTCTTTGTTATTGACCCATTTTATTACATGGCAGCTGCCTGTAAGGCTTCCCTAATCCCTGGGTTGGGAATATCCCTTGGAGAAGGAAATGACAACCCACTCCAATATTCTTGCCTGGGAAATCCCATGGACAGAGGAGCCTGGTGGGCTACAGTCCATGGGGTCGTAAAGAGTCGGACAAAACTTAGTGACTAAAACCACTTAAAACCAATCAATTGTCTGTAATGTGAGACTGTTGGGAGAACTGGGTCTCTCTGGGTTAGTTTGAAGATGAAATAAATGTATATGTAAAATTACTTAGCAACTTGATATATAGATAGTGAATGTTATTAAATAATAGTTGATTTTGCTATTATTGTTATTCAATATTTATTTGAAGACATTTCATTTTGATGTTTTGTTTGTTTTGCTAACATTTCCAAAAGCTTGTAATCTCTTGTTTGTGTCATCTCTGCTTAGATATACTTAGTGTTTCCCAGGATCATTGTTACTTTTTATTTGCTATTACTTTTTAGGCTTGGAGATATGGTTAGAGATTATGGCTTTTGTGATTTTAATTTGCACATATATATTTGAGTGCAAACGTACACATATTTTAGGCATTTTTATTCTTTAGATTTTAGTCAATATGTTAAATGAGATTCAGAGCATTGAAAATAATCGTGTAATTTCTATTTGTAAAAAAAAATTAAAAAAAAAGAAAAAATGTTAAAAATAAACAATTTAACTTTAATTACTGTTCTGTGGTTTCTAACATGAACTTGTAATAGTTCTCTACCAGATATAGAGTGTCATGTGTTAAATTTCCCTCCTCTCATATTGCCAGTGTTTACTTATATCTCTAAATTTTTTGTTTTTTTGCCATATTCCTTTGTATATAAGGGTTAGTGGGTTCAATGAATAGCATTTCTTTGAATTATGTTTTCTGATATTATAGTACCTAATAATAGGTACTAATTCTCACTGAATTTTTTCAGCTATATATTTTTAAATTTTCTTGGTCTTGTTTCTCTCTTAAAGGTAACTTTTAAATTTCTCTTTCATAGAAAAAATTTAAACTGTAATACTTAATAAAGTTTCAGATGTGTATTTCTATTGCCATACTGTAGATTTTCTTCCCTTTCTCAAGCTTTGTTGAATTTTACTTGGCTTGTTTGTGCTTGTTATAAGGGATCTGTCTGTTGCTTTTATACCTGCAGGGCAGGGGCTGTCAGTCAAGGGAAATCTGCCTCTAAGGGGATATTTGGTGATGCTGGAGCTACTTTTGTTTAGTACATCTCAAAGTCGTCTAGTGGGTAGATATTAGGTTTGCTCCCAAACATCCTGTAGTACACAGCTCAAATTGTCAATGATGCTAATGTTGAAAACTCTGCCATAGGGTGTGGAAGGTGATTCTGTTTATGAGCATAACTTCAGATTCCTCAGAACCTGAGGAGAAAACACCAATAGCCAAAGTTCTATTTTTAATTATCCTACAAGTCATCTTTTAATTAATCAGCTATATCTTCGAATGTATATTCCTCAAATTAAAATAATTCCTAAAATAGTTTTCTGTGGTACCTGCTCACAATCTTACTTTACAGATTTTATTAATTTGTTCTGATATTTTAACATATATTTTTATATTTTATTAAATTATAACTTATTTCCTTGAGAATTGCTTATTATTTCATCATCAATTTAGAGTTATATCTACAATATTATTTTCCAAAAAGAGACATCAAACTTAACACGTTGAGAACAAATGATGTGGGGAAACACTCTGTGTCTTCTTTACCCAGAAATCTATGTCTTTGGAGAGAAAAAATAGTACCCTAAACAACCTAAAATACTTTGTAATCTCCTTAACCGTCTCTGCAATTAAAAAAAAAAAAAACAAGTAAAGTAGTGATGGTTGCTTAGAGTTAGAGGCTGGGGAAGAAATGGGATGGGTGTACATGGGAGTGGTAACTAAAAAGCATACAGTTTCTTTCAAGATAATTGCTAAGTCACTTCAGTCATGTCCGACTCTGTGGACCCCATAGACGGCAGCCCACCAGACTCCCCCGTCCCTGGGATTCTCCAGGCAAGAACACTGGAGTGGGTTGCCATTTCCTTCTCCAATGCACGAAAGTGAAAAGTGAAAGTGAAGTCACTCAGTCGTGTCCGTCTCTTAGCAACCCCATGGATTGCAGCCTAACAGGCTTCTCTGTCCATGGGATTTTCCAAGCAAGGGTACTGGAGTGGGGTGCCACTGCCTTCTCTGAAGATAATTAAAATGTTCTAAAATTGATGGTGGTGATAGTTACACATATTTGTAAATATATTAAAAATCATTGAATTGTATGCTTTATATGGATGAATTGTATGGCATGTGAATTATATCTCAATAAAGTTTTTTAAAATGGTAAAAATTAAATAAATAAATAAAAAATAAAAACTACATCTTTCCTTCTGTAGTATTCATGGGTTCTATGACTGTTTACTGCCTTCACCTCTTACCTCCTTTCCCGCCATGCACACATACACAGAACATTTTCTAAAGATCTGTGTATTGCATGATCAAGTGTATTGAGACCCATTTTCCTCTGTTCTGACTGTTGACTGGAAGTTGTGGCTTTTGAGTAGATTCAGAAAGAGAAATCAGAGAGGAATTCAGGAGAAAGAAGAAATGATGTACCTCAGAAGTGAAAATGGGGGTGAGTGTCCCAGGGTCACCCAGGGTGACTTTCCACACTGCTGCACACGTGATTACATTTATATTAGTCTTGACCATACTTCTCACTCCAACCACATCACTATGTGGTTGGTAGAAATTCTTCCCAGGCTGAAAAATATTATATTTTTACCTATACAGCATATTAAAAAGCAGAGACATTATTTTGCTGACAAAAGTCCATGTAGTCAAAGCTATGGTTTTTCCAGTAGTCATGTATGGATGTGAGAGTTGGACCATAAAGAATACTGAGAGTTAAAGAATTGATGTTTTTGAACTGTGGTGCTGGAGAAGACTCTTTGAGAGTCTCCTGGACTGCAAGGAATTTAAACCAGTCACTCCTAAAGGAAATACCCTGAGTATTCACTGGAAGGACTCATACTAAAGATGAAGCTTCAATACTTTGGACACCTGATGCAAAGAACTGACTCACTGCAAAAGATACTGATGCTAGGAAAGATTGAAGGCAGGAGAAGGGGATGACAGAGGATGAGATGGTTGGATGGCATCACCGACTCATGGACATGACTTTGAGCAAACTCTGGGAGATGGTGATGGACAGGGAAGCCTGGCATGCTGCAGTCCATGGGTTACAAAGAGTCAAATTTGACTGTGCGACTGAACAGCAACAACAACAACACTTACTTTGCTGGGTTGTTGAAAAATTTAATAGAACTCTGATAGAGGTAGCATATAGATGCAACACTCTTTATCAAAATATCTTGCATTTTTTTCTAACTTGCCCATGTGTCTTTTATGGGAAGGGCTTCTGAATAATTTCTGGGTACAGACAGGCCCCATTTCTGGATTCCTCTGGCTTTTATATTCATACCTCTTCTTAGGCTGCCAAGATGAACTAAGTTCCATTTATGTTCTTGGAAGAAACAAAAAGCCATTAGGAGTTATGTCCATGAATAGATGAACTGTGCTGTGCTTAATCTCTCAGTCATGTCTGACTGTTTGAGAACCCATGGACTGTAGCCCTCCAGGCTCCTCTGTCCATAAGGATTCTCCAGGCAAGAATCTTGGAGTGGGTTGCCATGCCCTCCTCCAGGGGATCTTCCCAACCCAAGAATCTAACCCAGGTCTCCCGCATTGCAGGTGAATTCTTTACCATCGGAGCCACAAATAGCCCTGATTTTTTAGGGCATCCTTTGTATTGCTGGCTTGACAACATACTCTGTAAAAATGACTTAATCTGAGTACAAGTTGTTATTATGCCGTTTAGAGCAGATTTTATTTCACTATTAATATTTTTAAAAATTTAACCTGAGATTTTTGAAGTCCAGAAGAATTTAGAGATACATTAGTCTCATTTCTCAATCCTATCAAAGGACAAATTGAGGCTGGGGAAGTGAGAGTGCTTTGATCAGGTCTCAGATGATTCACTTGGGAGATGGAACTAAATTTAGGTTTTATTATGGGCTTCCCTGGTAGCTCAGCTCCTGCAATGCAGGAGACCTGGGTTTTATTCCTGGGTTGGGAAGATCCCCTGGAGAAGGTAACCACTGCCCACTCCAGTATTTTGGCCTGGAGAAGTCCATGGAGTATCCATGGGGTCTCAAAGAGTCGGACCAAACTGAGAAACTTTCACTTTCAAGATCTTGTTACCCCATATGCTTTCCACTATGCAGATACTTCGATTTCACTTGTCCCTAGAATACATACATGAAAATTAAAACCAAGAAATACATATATTTAAGAAGCATATAAAATCATTGCTCCTAAATCGCTTCAGTGGTGCCTGACTCTGTGCCACCCCATAGAAGGCAGCCCACCAGGCTCCCCCGTCCCTGGGATTCTCCAGGCAAGAACACTGGAGTGGGCTGCCATTTCCTTCTCCAATGCGTGAAAGTGAAGTCGCTCAGGCGTGCCTGACTCTTAGCGACCCCATGGACTGCAGCCTACGAGGCTCCCCCGTCCATGGGATTTTCCAGGCAAGAATACTGGAGTGGGGTGCCACTGCCTTCTCCTAGGACATTTTAGTAAAGGTTATTATTGAGAAAAAAGTCATGGGACTGCATGGGATTGGCTGATAAGTTCATTCATTCAAATATTTATTAAGCCCTTGTTTTGTGCTAAGCAGTGTTCTTCTAGGCACTACAACAATGAACAATGCACAAAGAAAAATTCATATCCTTTGAACTCATATTCTAACGCAGAGGGATAATAAAATAACACACATACAGTATGTTAGCAATCAATGTTAAGAAGAAAGGTGTTAATAAAACAGGGATGGGTGGGAAGGTTGCATTTTTAGAAAAGGACGGCCAGGAAAGCCCTCAGTGGGAAAATGTTCTTGAGTTTAATTCACGAAGGTGAGGCTGTCAGCTGTGCACATACCTGGATGACTAGTATTCTAGGCAGAGGCAACAGCACATGCAAAGGTGCTGAGCAGAAGCAGGTCGAGTAAGTTCACGGAAAGGCAGGGACTGTGGCTGCAGACAAGAGATGAAAGTGAAAGTCGCTCTGTGGTGTCTGACTCTGCAACCCCATGGACTGATACAGTCCATGGATTCTCCAGGCCAGAATATCGGAGTGAGTAGCCCATCCCTTCTCCAGGGGATCTTCTTGACAAACAGGGGTCTCCTGCATTACAGTAAGATTCTTTACCAGTTGAACTACCACAAAAGTCCTGTAGACAAGACAGCCGGGATAAAGTGCTGGGAGATGAGGACTGAAAGTTAACATGCAGGGACGCAGGGGAATGGGTGGTGAGGGTGGGTGGTGAGGGTGAAGAGGAGCAGCTCTAGTACTAGGTATTGATTAATCAATACTATTAATTAACAGTATTGATTAATCAATACTATTGATCTAGTATTAGGTAACGATTTTTATGTACTTTGAAATGTATGGTGACTATAAACTTACCATTTGTATTTTCAGCAACTCATCCTTTCTATTTTATATTAACATAAACTTCACCACTATATTATCATCCTCCACTGGAAAAGATCAGTTTTCAATCCAATCCCAAAGAAAGGCAATGCCAAAGAATGCTCAAACTACAGCACAATTGCACTAATCTTGCACGCTAGTAAAGTAATACGCAAAATTCTCCAAGCCAGGCTTCAGCAATACGTGAACCGTGAACTTCCAGATGTTCAAGCTGGTTTTAGAAGAGGCAGAGGAACCAGAGATAAAGCTGCCAACATCTGCTGGATCATCAAAAATGCAAGAGAGTTCCAGAAAAACATCTATTTCTGAATTATTGACTATACCAAAGCCTTTGACTGTGTGGATCACAATAAACTGTGGAAAATTCTGAAAGAGATGGGAGTACCAGACCACCTGACCTGCCTCTTGAGAAATATGTATGCAGGTCAGGAAGCAACAGTTAGAACTGGACATGGAACAACAGACTGGTTCCAAATAGGCAAAGGAGTACGTCAAGGCTGTATATTGTCACCCTGCTTATTTAACTTCTATGCAGAGTACATCATGAGAAATACTGGTCTGGAAGAAGCACAAGCTGGAATCAAGATTGCTGGAAGAAATATCAATAACCTCAGATATGCAGATGACACCACCTTATGGCAGAAAGTGAAGAGGAACTAAAAAGCCTCTTGATGAAAGTGAAAGAGGAGAGTGAAAAAGTTGGCTTAAAGCTCAACATTCAGAAACTAAGATCATGGCATCTGGCCCCATGTGTCAGAATTTATTTGGGGGGGGGCTCCAAAATCACTGCAGATGGTGACTGTAGCCATAAAATTAAAAGAAATTTACTCCTTGGAAGGAAAGTTATGACCAACCTAGGTACCATATTGAAAAGCAGAGACATTACTTTGCCAACAAAGGTCCATCTAGTCAAGGCTATGGTTTTTCCAGTGGTCATGTATGGATGTGAAAGTTGGAGTATAAAAACAGCTGAACAACAAAGAATTGATGCTTTTGAACTGTGGTATTGGAGAAGACTCTTGAGAGTCCCTTGGACTGCAAGGAGATCCAACTAGTCCATCCTAAAGGAGACCAGTCCTGGGTGTTCATTGGAAGGACTGATGCTGAGGCTGAAACACCAATACTTTGGCCACTTGATGCATAGAGATGACTCATTGGAAAAGACCCTGATGCTGGGAGGGATTGGGGGCAAGAGGAGAAGGGGACGACAGAGGATGAGATGGCTGGATGGCATCACTGACTCGATGGACATGAGTTTGGGTGAACTCCGGGAGTTGATGATGGACAGGGAGCCCTGGCATGCTGCGATTCATGGGGTCGCAAAGAGTAGGACACAACTGAGCAAGTGAACTGAACTGAACTGGGGCTTATATATTTACTCCCTTTCCTCTTAAAACAATTTTTTTTTCTTCAATAGTGAGCATCACTGTGTCACCTTCTGGAAAACTGTGAATGAACTTGGTGAGTATGTAGTACTCAAATGGAGTATTGAAATAGATGTCCTGAGGGAAAGCAGTGAGGGAGGAAAATAGATGGGTGGAAAGTTTTGAACCCATATTAGTTTGTATGTTATACAATAAGAATAGCCATTATATGTCTTCTTCAGAGACTAGCTTGATAAAATGACATTAAGTGAAGATTGTTCTAGTACCTGAGTTGGATGAAACTAGCATTTGCAAACTTTTCACGGTTGGTAAAGAGATACGGACCATAGCTCATCTTTTTCATAAAAGCTCTGGGATAATGAGTAGCCTCCTAGAAACAATTGATCTGTCTGGGGACATGAAATAAAATGTATCAACCATATTGTTATAATAAAATTGAACATATTACCTCTACCTGTGAGAGAGTCTCTCACATTCTACTGAATGAATAAAAATCTTTCAAGATAGCCCTGTTTTCATTTCACAAACCTAGTCTCATCTATCCACAGTGATTCCTTTTCTACAAATTATGTTAGCTTAATCTCGGTCCTAAATTTGGGATATGATGAAGGTCAGGGTACTTTTCACTTTAGACTAATACATAATATTAATGATTTGAGAATTAAGCTGTATAACACTCAGAAGAATAATTGGTTAATATGTAATTCTCTAGAAGAGATTTCTTTAATTGTTTAATTGTTTTTTTAATTTAATTAATTGTTTTTTTCTGGCCCCTATTTGGGGAGCATTTCCAGAGCAGTGTTGCATAGGTGGGTTGGTCAATATAATAATGCAGTAATCTGGAGATTCAAGTACCTTTATGAAGAAATAAACCTCTGCTTATAAAAAATAACTCTAATAGCTCTAGGCACAAAATATCTATGTACCCTTTAAAATGTTTCAGTGCATAACAGACTATTTAATACTTATTAAACAAAAGCAGATGCATCCAAAATGTTGACCTTTTAAATTTAATAGATTTTGCCATGGAAATAACTGTATTAGATAACAGAATTCTTTGGCAGGAAATTGATATCTGATTGAAATTCAAGTTATCACACTTATTCAACAAAGACCTAGTATTTCCCCAAGGACTGCTCTTACACAGTTTGTGAAACTGAAAATAACTTCTTCAAATTTGCTGTCAGTTCTTGTAGACTAGTAAGTGTTTGCAGGCTTCACACGTAGATCTCTTTAGGGCACGACACAGTTACTGAAATAAAATGCTCAGTTAGTATCTCTTTAGTACTCATTTTAAAGACTTTAGGTCAAAGTCAGTCTTTTAGAGAACCATTGTGCAATTTACATTTGAATATGTACATGCGCAGAAAACTCTATGGTAATATAAATGTGTACATTCTGCTGCTGCTGCTGCTGCTAAGTCACAGCAGTCGTGTCCGACTCTGTGCGACCCCATAGACGGCAGCCCACCAGGCTCCTCCATCCCTGGGATTCTCCAGGCAAGAATACTGGAGTGGGTTGCCATTTTCTTCTCCAATGCATGAAAGTGAAAAGTGAAAGTGAAGTCATTCAGTCGTGTCCGACTCTTAGCGACTCCGTGGACTGTAGCCTACCAGGCTCCTCCATCCATGGGATTCTCCAAGCAAGAGTACCCGAGTAGGTTGCCATTGCGTTCTCTGATGTGTACATTCTATGCTATCATTATTTTTTAAGTTATGCATTCAACTAAAATTTGAACTTATAGTATCATTTTAAATTTATTCAATGGGTATATAATTTATATATATACCCATTTATATATATATAATTTATATATATATAATTTAATATATATTAATAATATATAATAATAATATATAATATATAAATATATTATATATAATAATATTATTATATATAATAATATATAATAAAATATAAATATATAATCTATATATATATGTGGGTATATAATTTATATATATACCCATTTATTCAATGGGTATATAATTCAATAGAGTATAGCTTTACATTTTGTGTCACTGGGCATATGTCATTGTTTTCTCTGTTATTTCACTTCTAAGTCTGCTGCATTAGCAAAAATTAGTAACGAAAAATGAGAAAGACAGGAAAAAAGAAAGAGAAAGAAAGTGCATCTCAGGCAGATGTGCTAATTCTGTAAACACTGAAGGAGAGGCAATCACTATAGCTCATGACCAAGATCTTTGACTAACTCACTCTCCAATTCTAGGTCATTCTTAGAGCCCTTATAAGAAACACTTGTCTATGAGATATTTCGAAGAACATTAATTGTATCAACTAACATTCATACTTTTCATCTGAATAATCTTGAGCAATTGTTTTTACTAACTTCACTTTAGTATGTGTGATAGCCCAGCTGGTACCATGGTCCCCTTTATAGCGGTTTGTCTCTATCCATGAATTCTGGGTAATTTGACAACCATTAATCTTTGTGTTCTAAGTGTAAGTTTTCTGAACTGAACTGAAATAGGAGATTTGACTGTACTTTTATATTCTGTAGTAGTTCTGTTATTTTATTTATTTTATGAATATCTAGTCCAACCTTTTTCAAGATTTCTTTTAAATACTTTCACATACACTAATGAGAGAGCTTTGCAGTAGTGAGTAGATAGCCTGACAAAGGCAAAAAGGAGGGAAGGAAAAGTGATATAAAGATCATTATTATAGTAAGACTCAACACATAAGCTTGATTATATCAACATCAGAATCTAACCAGCTCAGTTAATCAGTCATAGAAAATTGCAGAGGTTTAAAAATCGATAATCAAATAAATCCCAAACTGTTGGCTTGCACACATAGTTATGGCTAGATATAAGCCCTGAAAACAGTGCCTGTGGGTGAAAGGAAAGGAAGATTTAATAAAGATCTAAATCCCTGTCTGTACAAATTTAGATGCCTGTTTGTGAAGAAACTAAAATAAAGAGACTGACTGTTTCTGACCCTCTTGTAAACAGCAGGTAAGCCTCAGAGGAGAGTGTGCTCAAGGTGCAAGTTCAGATCACACATTGCCACTGTGTGTGGCTTCAGGTGCCACAGCAGTCTCCCTCTGCTTAAAACTGTGCCTAAGGCGTTCAAGGCTTCGGTTGCTACTATGCAGTATTTAGTTTGATCTATCACTGTGCATATCTTGAGATACTCGTATCCCCAGGGTTTGGTGCTTTAGACATCATTGTACACAAGGAACACAGCTTAGGATTCAAGGGTATACAATCTGTGTAACTTTAGATGCCAGAATCTGTGTGTTTGTATCCAGAATATGTATCTGCATCCACCAGTGGATACAGCTTCATATGCTTAATTTCAACCAAAAATTTTTCACTTGGAGAAATAGAGGTACAGAGGGAATTTTATAAATAATATGCACACAGTTATACTATCAGTCTTTTAAAAAGTTCTCTTTAAAATTATCCATTCAAAATGTTATATTACATGCGGCTCAATGTATAATGCCTTTTAGGCATGATTTTATACATTCTAGAATGTTCTTCCAAAATTCATGAAATTCCAAAGTAAAGTAAAACAATTACAATCTAGTGGGCCATGAGAACATTGAGTGAAGTGAGTTTAAAATGACTTTGTGTGGTTAGTTGTGTCTGACTCTGTGACCCTTTGGCCTGTAGCCCACCAGGCTCCTCCATCCATGGGATTTTTCAGGCAAGAATACTGGAGCAGGTTGCTATTTCCTCTGCCAGGGGAATCTTCCTGACCAGGGACTGAACCCATGTCTCCTATGTCTCCTGCATTGCAGGCTGATTCTTTACCTGTTGAACCATCAGGGAAGCCCATTCATTAAATTTTTAAATTTTATTTTTAAATTGGAACTTTTCATCTATAAAGGTTGTTGTTGTTGTTAAGCCACTCAGTTATGTCCAACTCTTTGCAACCTCATGTACTGCAGGACGCCAGGCTTCCCTGTCCTTCACCATCTCCTGGAATTTGCTCAAATTCATGTCCACTGAGTCAGTGATGCCATCCAAACATCTCATCCTCTGTTGTCCCCTTCTCCTCCTGCATTAAGTCTTTCCCAGCATCAGGATCTTTTCCAGTGAGTGGGCTCTTTGCATCAGTGACCAAAGTATTGGAGCTTCATTCAGCTTTAGCATCAGTCTTTCCAATGAATACTCAGGGTTGATTTCCCTTAGGATTAACTGGCTTGATCTGGCTCAGATGATAAAGAATTTATAAAGGAAATCCTGCTAATTCCCAATGAAGCCATTTGGTAAGAGAAAAATGGGTGTAAAATCATAGAGGAACTGATGTCATTGTTGTCATGATGCTATTGTTATGGAATCCTGTTAGACCCAGATGTGTCAATGTATTAAAGAAGAGAATTGATAGAGTTCATGCAACTTTACCTGGGAAGACAAAATTGATAGTGTTATATATTGAAGACATTGTACAAATATGTAAAAAGATAAATGCACATGTAGAGACATATAGCATATCCATATTTATGTGTATATATATATATGAACCATGCCATACTGTGAACCATATAGAGAGAAATACAATCTTTTAATGTTTATCTTATATTTATCGCACACCTAATAGATTTTAGATACTACAAACAGTCTGTTGCATATTGTATTAGTTTCCTAGGGTTACTTTAGCAAAGCATCAGGAACTAGGTGGATTAAAACAATATAAACTGACTGTTACAGTTCTGAAGGCAAGATGTTCAAGTTCAAGGTGTCACCAGGGCTATGGTCCCTCTGAAACCCATGGAGGAATGCTTCCTTGACTTTTCCTAGCTCCTGGTGGTTTGCCAGCAACCTTCGGCATTCCCTGCCGTGCGCCGCACAGCTCTGATCTCTGCACCTCGTTGGTGCTCTCCCCTGTGTCTTGCTCTTGCCACATAGCAGGCTTTTTATAGAGACATCGGTCATCTTAACCTAATTATACCTACAGCAACTCTGTTTCCAAATAACACCACATTCTGAGGTCCTAGGGGTTAAGACTTCCCAATGTACCTTATTTTAAAAGGGACATGATTCAACCCTTACCACATAGGTTAGCTGATTTCATTGTCTTTAGTCTTATTATTTTGTCTTAAAATTATCAATGTTTTACAGATATGAAGAGATCCTAAGTTGAAGAAATTTAATGAACTTCCAAGTAGTAATTGGAGGAGTTGCCATTTGATCCTCATCTTTCTAATCACAAAACCAGTGTGGAAATTCTCACCAAAAAAACTGTCAATTAATATGCAAGACATAGTTAAATCAATGCCACTAAGTACAGTAGAAGCCAAAGGACTAATTAACTGTTTCTGACTGGAGAGATCATGAACGTCTGACTATAGGTTATTACAGTTGAGTTCAACATTAATGGGCGGGTTGGAATCTATTAGGGAAAGAAGAAATGTGTAAAGACTGGGAAGGGCTTTGAGAAAACTATGAAAAGATTAAAGATTTAAATAGGCTGCCCTTCAGCTGCAAGTAACAAGTCTCAGTACACGCCACTCAATTTCACTAAAAACAGAACAGAAATCTGTTACTTCACGTAATTCAAAGTTCAGAAATAGTGCCAGATTCAGAGTTAGCTTATTTCAGTGTCTTCAGGTCTATGGATTAGACCTGAGTTTCCCTTAGCTTCACTCTCTTCCTGCAGATTTTCTTCTCAGGTGTTTGCCTTGTAGTGACAAGAGCAACTGCCATCTCTCTGTGGACCAAGACTCCCAAGGAAAGAGGCTATGTTTTCTCCTGGCATTATAAGAAAAGGTCCAGTTATTCTTACTCACTGCACACGTCTGCCCCTGATGCAATGACTGCATGACCTGTTAGAATATAAATGCAAAGAATTTAGAAGAGTGTATGGAGCGTCATTAGTGTTATACATGTGTTAGTTGCTGTTCCTAAATGTTCATTATTAGTGACCCGGAGAACCCAGCTTAAGCCTCTGTCATTATGCTGAGTGTGTTCCTCTCTATTCTGAGCTGCTTAATAATAGGCTATGATCTCTTACTCACCTTATCTCCCCAGTGACTATGACTTTTCTGAGTGTACTCTCCATTGGTTTTTAAAGCTGAGTGTCTGTGTGGTTTATCTTTCCTGGGGAAGATCTAGAGGTTGGTGAGTCTGATGTGTAGCTCAAATCCCTCTCTCTTCAGGGAAAAAATGTAATCCTTTGTAATCCTCCCCAGAATTGCTGCTGCTGGCGTGGGGTTGTTTTCCTTAGTGAGATTGTCTCTCTGCCTTTTCTACCCATCTAATGCTGTCATTTTATCCTATGCTATGCATTCTCTGTGTTCCGAGTTCCTTTCTGAGGAACTTCAGTCTTCATTTTCCTTTCTGAGAGAATTATTCCATATGTAGTTGTAGATTTGTTGTGTTCTTGGGGGAAGGTGAGTTCAGGGTCTTCCCATGCTGCCATTTTGAAACTTCCTCTCAAGCAGACTTTTTAAAAACCTTTACAATGATTAAAAATGAGTCAAATAATTACTAATATGTATTTACACACTTCAATCAGTTTCTGACCCTAAATCTAATAAGTGTCATTATTTCTAAAGTATACTCTTTTATCATAGTATTTTAACTTCTTTGATAATGTTGCCTTCAGTCTTCAGAGTTTGAATTTTATAATTAATAAATTCTAATTGTTCACATCTTTAATTACGTCTTTTCTGAAGACATGTTTGTTTGTTTTTTTTCAGACATGTTATTTTTAATTGAGGAAATACTTCATTTGAGAATTTTAAGACACCTCCTAATGGAGGCTCTTTTCTTTTCACTTCTTCAGTTCAGTGCAGTTCAGTCACTCAGTCGTGTCCGACTCTTTGCAATCCCATGAATCACAGCGCGCCAGGCCTCCCTGTCTATCACCAACTCCCACAGTTCACTCAGACTGACGTCCATCGAGTCAGTGATGCCATCCAGCCATCTCATCCTCTGTCATCCTCTTCTCCTCCTGCCCCCAATCCCTCCCAGCATCAGAGTCTTTTCCAATGAGTCAACTCTTTGCATGAGGTGGCCAAAGTACTGGAGTTTCAGCTTCAGCATCATTCCCTCCAAAGAAATCCCAGGGCTGATCTCCTTCAGAATGGACTGGTTGGATCTCCTTGCAGCCCAAGGGACTCTCAAGAGTCTTCTCCAACACCACAGTTCAAAAGCATCAGTTCTTCGGCGCTCAGCCTTCTTCACAGTCCAACTCTCACATCCATACATGACCACAGGAAAAACCATAGCTTTCACTAGCCGGACCTTTGTTGGCAAAGTAATGTCTTTGCTTTTGAATGTGCTATCTAAGTTGGTCATAACTTTCCTTCCAAGGAGTAAGCGTCTTTTAATTTCATGGCTGCAGTTACCATCTGCAGTGATTTTGGAGCCCAGAAAAATAAAGTCTGACACTGTTTCCACTGTTTCCCCATCTATTTCCCATGAAGTGATGGGACCGGATGCCATGATCTTCGTTTTCTGAATGTTGAGCTTTAAGCCAACTTTTTAACTCTCCACTTCCACTTTCATCAAGAGGCTTTTTAGTTCCTCTTCACTTTCTGCCATAAGGGTGGTGTCATCTGCATATCTGAGGTTATTGATATTTCTCCTGGCAATCTTGATTCCAGCTTGTGTTTCTTCTAGTCCAGCGTTTCTCATGATGTACTTTGCATATAAGTTAAATAAGCAGGGTGATAATATATAGCCTTGACGTACTCCTTTTTCTATTTGGAACCAGTCTGTTGTTCCATGTTCAGTTCTAACTGTTGCTTCCTGACCTGCATACATATTTCTCAAGAGGCAGGTCAGGTGGTCTGGTATTCCCATCTCTTTCAGAATTTTCCACAGTTTATTGTGATCCACACAGTCAAAGGCTTTGGCATAGTCAATAAAGCAGAAATAGATGTTTTTCTGGAACTCTCTTGCTTTTTCCATGATCCAGCGGATGTTGGCAAGAAGCATCTAATATTCTTAGTATAGTTTTTTGACCTCTTTTAGGATACCTTTCTTCCATACTTTTTTCAGAACAAACTATCTCTAGTTGTGATTATTTTGCCCATTGCAACAAATTTAGATGCTTTAGAATGGTAGGTTGCAACTTTATCCCATTTCAATATAGAGTATAAATTTATGCAATATAATAGAAAAGCCATAAAATTCTTTGTACAAGTTATGATATTGGAAAGTACAATTATATAATTCAAAAATTCAATTTCATACACCCCATGAGCTCACATAATTTGATTTATTCAGTACAACTCTTGCATCTATAGAGCTTATTTTCAATGTTTTTCTCTTTGGAAATTTTGTAGTTAATAATTATAGGTCCGTCACTCCAGTACTATTGCCTGGAAAATCCCATGGACAGAGGAGCCTGCTAGGCTACAGTCCATGGAGTTGCAAAGAGTTGGACATCACTGAGAGATTTCACATTCATGTTCAAATCTTGAAAAATGAGGATATTTGCTGCTCCACTTTTGAAATACTTTATTCAAATTTTCTAAATGCATTAGAAAAGGATTCAAACAAAATACAGAGAGCTAATGCATCTAAAAGTTAAATATGACTTTAGGCATTTAGTCCTTCAAATAGCTACACATGTCTAAAATCTTATTGATGACCTGCAGCAAAGAGAAAAGCACATAACTGCTATTCTTTCTTTTTCTCTCTCTCTATACATACATACATATAGATATAGATATAGATATAGATATAGATACAGATACAGATACACTGGGCTTCCTGGTGGCCCAGAGGTTAAAGTGTCTGCCTGCGTCTGCCTGCAATGTGGGAGACCTGGGTTCGATTTCTGGGTTGGGAATATCCCCTGGAGAAGGCAATGGCAATCCACTCCAGTACTCTTGCCTGGAGAATCCCATGGACAGAGGAGCCTGGTGGGCTGCAGTCCATGGGATCGCAAAGAGTCGGACACGACTGAGCGACTTCACTTTCACTTTCACATATATATAAGCCATCTGATGCAAAAAGCCAACTCATTGGAAAAGACCCTGATACTAGTAAGGATTGAAGGCAAAAGGAGAAAGGGGCAGCAGAGGATGACATGGTTAGATAGCATCACCTACTTAGTGGACAGGAATCTTAGCAAATTCAGGGAGATATTAGAGGGCAGAGGAGCCTGGCATGCTGCAGTTCATGGGGTCATAGGAAGTTGAACATGACTTAGCGACTGAACAACATCAGCTATCAGCTCCCTTACAAAAATACTGTAGTTCAGTTACTCTAGCTTCATATACTAATACACACACACACATACACAGAGAAATATTTGGGAGTTAAAGCAAGTACACATCCTCCTTAAATTTGGAAAATAATTGAGATTTTTCAGAATCAATCATAAAGTATGTATGTACCAAAATTGATTTCAAATACATTTCAAATCCATTCTTGTTTTTACCTATTTTAGTAAAAATATTGTTTCTACCATGATTCCTTGTTCTACCAAAATCTGCACTTTGAATTATAAAATGTTACTTTTATCTTTACTGGTGAGTTTCAATTGGGCTTACAATAAATTTATAATAATATCAAATGTCACATTAACTTTCAGTAGCTTTGTTTTGATTCCAATAATAGAAGGAAAATACTTTGAACCATTAATTGAATTTAACTTTTCTGGTTTATATTTTAAATCTTTGAATATGCTATCTTCAAATGACATCATTTAACTTTTTGTGATATGATTTTTCTTCTAAAGGACTAAGACTAACATCTCATTTCAAATATAAAAAGCTTATCATTTAAAATGATAACAGTCAATTTGAGGGAAGTCACATGATCCATATAAAAACTCATACTTCATGAGAGACACGTAAACACCTTTCTGGAGCTCAGTATGACAAATCGTCATAGCAAACACATTCTAATAAAACTAACTAGCAGTAAAGAATCTGCCTGCAATGCTGGAGATGCGGGTTCAATCCCTGGGTCAGGAAGATCCCCTGGAGAAGGAAACGGCAACCCACTCCAGCATTCTTGCCTAGAAAACCCCATGGACCAAGAAACCTGGCGGGTTACAGTCAAGGGGGTCACAAAGAGTCAGACATGACTGAGCAACTAAACACACCCATGTGTGTGTACTCAGTTATGTCCAACTCTTTAGCAGATTCACAGATACTTATCACAGTAGTTTTCATAGATGATAAATGTTAATATTGCTGCTGCTGCTAAGTCGCTTCAGTTATGTCCAACTCTGTGCGACCCCATAGATGGCAGCCCACCAGGCTCCCCCGTCCCTGGGATTCTCCAGGCAAGAACACTGGAGTGGGTTGCCATTTCCTTCTCCAATGCATGAAAGTGAAAAGTGAAAGTGAAGTCACTCAGCCATGTCTGACTCTTAGCGACCCCATGGACTGCAGCCTACCAGCGTCCTTGGTCCATGGGATTTTCCAGGCAAGAGTACTGGAGTGGGTTGCCATTGCCTTCTCCGAAATGTTGATGTTATATCTACATTTTTTTAAGGTGTTAAACAAAACACTTTTTTCATCGTATTAAATACATGGACTTTTTGTCTCATTACTGCAGAAAAGCACCATTGCAAAATTAGCATCGAAAGTAGTATCATAAATAGTATGTCAAACAATATATTGCAAAAGCACTGTAGTGAGAATATTTGAACTACACTCTCTAATCTATTTAAACTCTGTTGTAGGGCTGCTCATTATTTATTACTCACACATATTTCACATTCACCAAGATATAAACTTTATTGCCCACCTATCCCATTGATTGACGTTCACGCATTGGGCAGGCTTCAGCACCCCCCATGGCACCTCAGCAGTATAGTTACATTCTTGGCTAACTTGGCTATTATCCATGCACCTTCATCTTATCAGCAAATATCCTAAATACTGAGCTTCAAAGAGTCAGGAGTTAAGTTGAAACTGAAGCAGTGCAAGGAAAGAAAGAAAAGAAATGTGTTATTACTGACACTCTTCATTTCTAACCACATGTGAAAGTAAGGACTCTGTGGTTTACATGTGTCTCACATGTGTCAATGGGGGAAAAAAAATTGCACACAAGAGTTCCGAGTTGACTTTTTTTGGGGGGACAATGTAGAGAATATGGCCTGGGATATATCCTCTCAGTTTTGAAGAACTGCTCTGAAGAAGTGTGTGTGAGGTGTCAATATGTATGTAATTCTGGTAAAGGGGAATATATGCAACCAAGCACACATTTTTGGCAGAAGTTTACTCCTAGTCACGAGAGAGTTGCTGCTGATCACAAGGAGCAGACGTCTCTGTTAATGATTTTAGTGTTTTCCTAGGTATGAAAAGATGTCAGAATTTGGGCTTATGACAGTTTTCTCAGAGAACAGAGCGCTTCATTTCTGATTTCCACCCTGAATTCCTTTCAGGATATATTGATGGTTGGCAACTGCTGTGGAGCAAGTGACTTAATCCTTGTAGAACCAGATGGCAAATGACAATTCTTAGATGGCACATGACACAGGAGGAAGATATGGGAGAAACAGGAAGTAGAAAACGGAGTCTACCAATCTCATGTGGGTTTAGGTAATTATTTAAACTATATTTTAAGAAAAATTAAAAAAAAAAAACAAACAGAAAAATGCTGAACCAGATAGACAGCTTATCTGAACAATAGAAATTAACTAGAACTGTCCATGTCAAACCAGGCTACTTGACTAATAAGTTTCTCATATGAGTCAGTAAATTCTTAAGTCTTACACTGGCATTCCTTTTAATTTCTATTTATTTATTCAATTTGATTATTGTCTGGAGGGTTTTTTTTTTTTAAATAAATTGCTTCTAAAGTTATCTTTGTAATGATTTAATGGTTTCTGTGTTTTCCACTGTGACATTGCTCTGTGTTTCATAATTCAGACATTTTGAGATATAAGTTATTGGAAGAATTAATAGTGCTTTAGATACCATGGAGTGAAAGAGCCAACTTGGTCATGTCATTTTAGTGTTTCTTTTCCTATTTCCATAACATTAAGGTTAAAGTTCAGAACTTAGGAGCAAGACAAACCAAGTTCAAATGCCAGTCCTGCTTCCTGGGGCAGCTTAGACACTTGAATCCCTCTGTGGCCCAATATCTTCATGTGCATCTTATGAGGTACATATCCCATAGGGATTAAGTGAGTTAATAAAAGTAAACTGCTTAGAAGATACCAATGTTGGCTCTGAGCATTATCCTGAGGCTTCAGCTTTATTTCTCTTCTGTTCTTACTTGCTTTGCTTCCCATTTTTCTTTTACTATTATTCTTACTTCTCAACTCATTGTGGGCTATAAATATCTACATTTATATAACCTGTGTACTCTTTTAAAGAACTTTTTTAGGGTTCACCCAAGACCTATCCTAACGCAGCTTGGATTTGCCTTAAAATTTAGATGTTTTTTCATGATGTGTGCACGCATGCTGCGCAAAGTTGTTTCAGTCATGTCTGACTCTGTGCGATCCTGTGGACTCTAGAGCCTGCCAGGCTCCCCTATCCGTTGGATTCTCAGGCAAGAATACTGGAATGGGTTGCCATGCCCTCCTCCAGGGCATCTTCCTGACCCAGGGATCGAATTCATGTCTCTTTCATCTCCTGCATTGGCAGACAGGTTCTTTACCACGAGTGCCAATCACTTATTGCCCGGACCCTACAAGGGTTCAAGAAATCAATTGTTGCTGTTGTTACTGTGGTTGCTTGGTGGTATTAGTGGTGGCATTACTACTCTTGAGGTCATTATAACTACTTCATATTATTATTTGAGAGTTACTATTATTATCACTTCTTTGAACCCAAAAGATGAAGGACTTGCCCTAACCATTTGTCACTATATTTCTTACACAGAAGGATTAGTATGTCTTCAGTTAATTTTAACAGAAAGAGAAAGGGACAAATCAACAGCTACCTTATTCAATATATACAGTTAGAAATCAGATTATGATGTTATTGTTTCTTAGCTTTCTATTTTTGACTGGGTCAAAAATAATGATCTTTGTAAGTATGAATCAATGAAATATTAATTTGTTTTTACTTCAAGCAGACTAAATTATGCCAACATGAAACTTCTGTTGGGAGTCTTTAGTTATAAGTGCATTTTATTATAGTTCAGTCTGCTTTCTCTGCAATTGCTGCTTCACAGTAAAATCGATGGTTCCCTAATCTTTTTCAAAAATGATGTCAATTAAAAGAAAAGTCTTCCTTTATATATTTTAGATCATTTGGTACAAAAACAAAATCCTCTTTTTTAAAACTTTTGTTTTTAATATTAATTACTCTGTATTTCTACTGGGAAAAAAGATTCTATTGCAACTATCAGTGATATTTATGTTTTGAAATCCATCTTTATTTTTGCAATAAAATAGCAAATTTGTTGAGAGGTAGAATGCATTTGCTCCATGGAAATCGTGGAAATCACAGAGCTAAACAGAGTGAAGCAAAATCTTGCAATTCAGTCACGTTTTTGAAAGTATGCTTTTTAAAAAAAGTCTTACTATAGATAAATTATCTTCAAAACCATATAATAAATTCTAGTGAGAAGAAAACATGTGACTATTATTTTTCTCTTGTCTCAATGCACATAATCTATATATTAAGAATAGATCTTTTAAAATGGTTTTAGGTACAGAGAAAAGCAACTTTATGTGTCAGTTAAATAATTCTATGTAACAAACTACCCCAAATTCAGCAATTTTACTCTTTAAAATTGTTAAGATTTGAATTTCTAAGTGCTTATCTGAAACTTCACAACTGTAAGCAGCTGTAATATTAAAGTAAATTAATGTATTAGCTATTCCACTATTATTTACATAATAAGGATTATAAGTAACTCAAGCTTCATTTATTTTCATGTCCATGGCATTAATAAGTCTGCCTCTTTCTCTCTTCCCCTGTGTTGCTCATGAATCAGCAGATCGGCTGAGATCAGCTAGTGTAGCTGAGCTCTGCTAGCTTCAGCCAGGCTTGCTCATGCACTGCCAGGTCAGTTAGGGGCTCTGCTCGAAACTGGACAGTTGGCTAGGACATCTGAACTGGGCAGAATTGGTCCACATGCCCAGGCATGGTCTGACAGTTATATTGAAACAAGGGAATGAGTAGAAATCCATGCCTCTCAGGCCTTAGCTTGGAACGAACACAGTGGCATTTTTCTTCTCATTCTGTTGTAAAAAACACATCATGTAGCAGACTCAAAGTAAAGGGTTAAGGCAATATGGTAGCCTTCTTATTGAAAGGAACCAGGAAGTCATGTGGCAAATGGCTTTAATACTAGATGGAGTAAAAATGTAAGGCCAGTCCTGTGTTCCACTCCATTTTCCTCCTTTCTTCTTTAATCTGAAGCACTGATATTTTCCCTCCCAACTTTAGCTGCACATATCACAGAAGAAAAGCATGGGATTTTCATTTGTTTTGTTTTGTTTACTTTAGAGTTGAATTGGAACTACTGTCACCATAGACAGTGCACAACTAAAATAAGCTTATTAGAGGCACTCTAAAAGCAGTCTCTGGAGAAGGAAATGGCAGTCCACTCCAGTATTTCTTGCTTGGGAAATCACATGGACAGAGGAGCCTGGCAGGCTACGGCCCATAGGATCACAAAGACTGGGACACAAATTAGTGACTAAATAATAACAACAAAAAGCAGTCCGACCTTATAAGAATTAAGTTTGAACTTTCATTTTCCCCACAAATCATCATGAAAAAATATTAAGTGCTTCCTTCCCTGGCTTTATGGCAACTCATTTCTTCCTTTAATTGAAGGTTTGGGGATTTCTGAGTGTTTATCTGTGAATTTATAATTGCAAACAATTTAAGTCCGAAAGGGAATTAATGTATTAGTTACTCTATTGTTGTCTGTGGACTTCCATGGTGGTAAAGAATCTGCCTACAAAGTAGAAGACCTGGGTTCGATCCCTGGGTCAGGAAGATCCCCTGAAAAAGGAAATGACAACCCACTCCAGTATTCTTGCCTGAAGAATTCCGTGTACAGAAGAGCCTGGCAGGCTCCAATCCATATAGTTCATGGGGTCACAAAGAGTCGGACACGACTGAGTGACTAATACACATTGTTCTGTACTAAGAAGCCAGAGTTATTTTTGTACAGTCCAAAGCTCTATCTGTTTCTGTGTTTATATGTTAACTTATCTTCCTGTTTGGACCTATATTCTCTAAAGAATGGTGTTTTATATTAATGGTCACTTTGTGAAATAGAACCAGTATTTGTTAAGATTGTGAAAGTAATCAGCTTAATGGAAAAATTAGGAAAATTTTCAATTATAAAACTATGGAAATGACTTGATCTTTTTATATTCAGTACTATATAGATAACTAATGAATCCAGATTTCCTTATTCTTCCAAAATGCAGGTCATGGTTCATTATGTGTATTTACATTAACAGATTAACATTGCAAATGTTTATGGAATGGAATAGAAAGAAATAAAGGCAGAAAGGAAAGTATTAACTGCATTGTACATAGTTATAGTAAGAACCATTTTATGAAACTTCTTTCTGGTATGTGTGTGTGCATGATGCGAGTCAAAGAAGTTTGACAACTGGTAACCTAAATTTTGATATCATAGCATGGATCTAAGAAATTCTCTGGCTCATCTTTCTTTCTTTCACAAACCAAAAAAAGAGTGTACAATTTAAATAAAGTTATTTCACAAAGTACAGTCTCACAAAAAATAAACAACCTTGTCAAAAAAATTGGCAGGAGACACGAATAGATGTTTTTTCCAAACAAGATCTACAGATGGATGGTCAACAGGTACCTGAAAAGATGTTTAACATCACTAATCATAAAAGAAATGCAAATGAAAAACTGCAATGAGGTATCTATCACCTTACACCTGTCAAGATGGCTGTCCACAAAAGTCTACAAATAACAAATGTGGAAAAGCATGAGAAGAAAAGGAAACCCTAATACACTGTTGGTCAGAATGTAAATTGGTACAGTCACTGTGGAAAAAGAGTATGGAAATTCCTCAAAACACTAAAAATAGGAGTACTGTATGATTCAGCAATTCCAGTCCTTTTTATATATCCAAGAAAATGAAAACACTAACTATAAAAGATAAACACACCCTAATATTCATTTCAGCTTCAATTCAGTCGCTCAGTCGTGTCCCACTCTTTGTAATCCCGTGGACTGCAACACGCCAGGCTTCCTTGTCCATCACCAACTCTGGGAGCTTGCTCAAACTCAAGTCCATCGAGTCACTGATGCCATCCAACCATCTCATCATCTGTCATCCCCTTCTCCTCCCGCCTTCAATCTTTCCCAGCATCAGGGTCTTTTCAAATGAGTCAGTTCTTCGCATCAGGTGGCCAAAGTACTGGAGCTTCAGCTTCAGCGTCAGTTCTTCCAATGAATATTCAGGACTGATTTCCTTTAGGACTGACTGGTTTGATCTCCTTGCATGCCAGGGGACTCTTGAGAGTCTTCTCCAACACCACAGCTCAGAAGCATCAATTCTTTGGTGCTCAGCCTTCTTTTTGGTCCAACTCTCACATCCATAGCAGCAGTATTTGTAATAATCAAGATATTAGGAGCAACCTATGTGTTCATCAATAGATGAATAGGTAAAGAAGATGTGGTATATATATGATGGAATATTTCTCAACCACAAAAAAGAAATTCTGATATTTTTAGCAATATAAAGACTATTATGCTTAAATAATAAGCATAAATAAATAAATTGGAGAAAGACAAATAAGTATGTTATCACTTATATGTGTGGCATCTAAAAAATCAATGAACATAACAAGACAGAAATAGACTCACATATATAGAGATAAAGCTAGTGTCACCAGTGGGACGAGGGGAACAGTGAGGGGAGTGACAAGAATGGGTAAGGAACTAAAGCACACACGCTACTATGTGTAATGTAAATAAGCTGCAAGGGTTTACCATACAGCACGGGTAATATAGCCAATATATTCTAATAACTTTAAATGGAATATTATTTATAAAAATATTGAATCACTATGCTGTATACCTGAAACTAATATAATATTGCAAATCAAGTATACAGCAATACAAAAAAAAAAAGAAAATCTCACAAATCTTATTTTATTTTCTCCATTACCATATTTAAATGACTGTGATTCCAAATATTGCTTATTATTTCTAAAGTTTAATTAAAATCCTTCTTGCTGTATGAATGTTCAGGCCAGTTGTGATGTAAATGACTTTTTGTTTACAAGATATTTTGGAACAGATATTGGAATGTGAATGTCACCAAATTATTGATAACTTGCCATACAAAATGGTTGAAAGTACAGCTCCTATCCCATCGAGTGTTTTGTAGAGTATAGGGTTTTAGATGACCAAGTGAAAGGTCATTGAGCTTACAGAATTATATAAAATAGCATTCTCTAGACTGATTCATTTAGAGAAACTCTTTGGTATAGTGAAAAGTTAACCAGGCTGGGAGTCACTGACTTCCCTTGCAGACTGCAGGTTTGCGGCTTGCATCTCAATGCTTTAACCTGACAATGAACACATTCTGCACTAATCATAGGATCGCCGTGAGACTCAAAGCAATCTATGGGAATGTATTTTGTAAACTCTAAATACTTTAAAAAATGATTTGAAGATAACATGATTTTGGTATTGAATGTATTATGAAAGCAAGCATATTGAAACAAACTTCTGCTGACAATAGTGACTGAGAACATTTTTGACAGATACCTTCTTTCTCTATATCACCCTAACAATAGACATAGAAGAGTCAGGTTCTTGCTGACTCCAGTTCTTGCTGGAGGAATAACTCCTTCCAAGGTAATCTGGAAATCTGAGATAGAGCAAACTCAGTTCAGTTCAGTTCAGTCGCTCAGTCGTGTCTGACTCTTTGCGACCCCATGAATCGCAGCACGCCAGGCCTCCCTGTCCATCACCTACTCCTGCAGTTCACTCAGACTCATGTCCATCGAGTCAGTGATGCCATCCAGCCATCTCATCCTCTGTCGCCCCCTTCTCCTCCTGCCCCCAATCCCTCCCAGCATCAGAGCCTTTTCCAATGAGTCAACTCTTCACATGAGGTGGCCAAAGTACTGGAGTTTCAGCTTTAGCATCATTCCTTCCAAAGAAATCCCAGGGCTGATCTCCTTCAGAATGGACTGGTTGGATCTCCTTGCAGCCCAAGGGACTCTCAAGAGTCTTCTCCAACACCACAGTTCAAAAGCATCAATTCTTCGGCGCTCAGCCTTCTTCACAGTCCACTCTCACATCCATACATGACCACAGGAAAAACCATAGCCTTGACTAGACGGAGCTTTGCTGGCAAAGTAATGTCTCTGCTTTTGAATATGCTATCTAGGTTGGACATAACTTTCCTTCCAAGGAGTAAGCATCTTTTAATTTCATGGCTGCAGTCACCATCTGCAGTGATTTTGGAGCCCCCAAAAATAAAGTCTGACACTATTTCCACTGTTTCCCTGTCTATTTCCCATGAAGTGATGGGACTGGGTGCCATGATCTTCATTTTCTGAATGTTGAGCTTTAAGCCAACTCTTTCACTCTCCACTTTCACTTTCATCAAGAGGCTTTTTAGTTCCTCTTCACTTTCTGCCATAAGGGTGGTGTCATCTACATATCTCTTGCTTAATTGCAGACACACACACACACACACACCTTAGTTTGGGAGACAGAGAAATGTTAATTATTTAGACTTGAGGACTTGTTTTTGCATTTGATTTTAAATATTAGCATGATAACTTAAAGTAAACAATTCATATTACTTTGGTTTGACCTTCAGGTAGAAAGCAATGTCCTAAGTTAAAGTCTAGTTTTCTGTATCTTATAACTAAGATACAGAAAATTCAGCTTACAGTTTTATCCATTTTAGTTCATTTATGTTAGCCTTTAAGTATTTCCTATATTATATCATTATAATAATCTTGGAGAGGACATTCCATAGCAAGGGAAACTTAGAAGCCATCTCTCTTTCCGAATTGCATCTGAGGCATATGTGAAAAATTATTAGAACATGCCCCATAAGCTAGGTACTCCATATCACCACATATATTGAAATCTACAGATAATTGGATATTAAAAGAGATATCAAGATTTAATGATATTGTGCTTTGTACAGTGTCCTTCCTTTACTACTTTCTGTATAATCTCAATACAAATTAGCAGTTACTATGAAGTTAACTTGTGAATAAACCCTTCAAGTTGTAGTTATTTTTAGCCTCTTGGAGAAGAAAGGACTTATGTTGAGGCATCTGTTTTTCAAGTTATAAGAGAGATAGGAAAGTAAATGAATGATGCATAATTAGTGATAGAAATAACTTTAAGACATATAGCTATGTATAACTGCCTTATTCCTGCATTATGGCTTTATCCCTGGTTAATATCTATTAACCATCCCACATGTCTCCCAGGGTCTCACTCATGTCCTACCACAGATTATTGTGATTCAGTAATGTTAAATTTGAAATATACATGTGGCTTTCATCTTATTCTTAGTTTACCTTTCTTTTTCTGGGATAGAAGAAGGCACAATTCCATTCATATTTTCACTAGACTAACCATATACATAGTAGTTATATGATAGAAAAAAATCTATATCTGCGATTCAGTGATTGAATCTAATTATAGGAGAAACTGGAGGCTATTCACTCAAGTAATCTACCAGTAAGTAGGATACCAAATTAATTTTCTTTGCATTTGATGAGTCTCTCCTCTGTGCTTTTGTGTGCATCTTTTTATATATTAGGTAAAGTCTGAGGAGAAGTACAGCACCAAATTTATGGTAACAGCCGTTTCTTTAAAGCATATCAACAAAGATGAATTGGCAGATTCTGGGTTCACCATCTTTTATACAATATTGCCCTCTATGGGAACCTAAAATATTGAAGATTTTAGTAGAGTAGTAAGTATTTTTTTTGATCCTCATTTTCATTCTCATTACATGCTTTTTTGCCCCCTCTAAATTTAATCACTGCTCATTTCCTCACCTTCTAACAGACATATACAGCTGAACTGGCAAACAAATGTATCATTCCTTCAGTATGTAGTGTGTTTATTGTACCATTTTACTTTATTCATTGCAGAACTCATTTTATTTATTTTATATTGCATTTAATTATTTCTTTTGTCTTCTTTCGGCAAAATATCTTTGCCATCACAGTACTGTATTTCCAGTTAATTTATAATCATTTCCTGTATGATAACTTCTATTCAGAAAGAGAAACATTAGTTAGAGCACTAAAATATAATACAAAAGAAAAATCATATTATGATGGAGCATTTAGAAATTACAGTGTCAGTCCTTTGATTCTATAAGTATAAATCAATACAAACTTGATTCTATAAATACAAATGCAAATTTAAAGAAGAAATGAAGACTCTAATCTTACTAAAATCTTTTTATTTATGAGTAATATTAGGAAGATTTAAATGACATGGGTTCTAAAATGGGAAACTAATCTGGGTTTTCTTATCCATGGGGAAATTTGCTCTGTAACATATCTTTGGGCCTTCATTTTGAAATGAGTTGTTACTTCTATTTGTAGAATACAGAACTGGTGTAATGATTACATTGAAATATATTGTATGTAAATATTAGTGCACCCCTTTCCCCATTTCCCAGTTCTAACTTGCCACCATTCATTCATTCATTCATAAATTTAATTTTTTTTAATTGCATATATATATGCTATGACACTGCTCCAACTATTGAATATAACAAACAAAAAAAAAAAAAAAAGAGAGAGAGAGAGAGAGAGAGAAAGATCATTTCTGTCCTCAAAAAGCAAAAACTCCATTGCTTGGATTATGACTAGGATTCAAAATTAGTGTGTGTCTCTAAGATAGGTAATGGTAGCAATATAGTGCTATGGTATAGTGCAATGGTAGCAATATATATCCAATCACAAGCTGGTTACAGAAGGCAACACTGGGCCTACAGGTGGAGTACAGTCTGACCCTGGTCCTGTATCTTGTATGTTTATTTGTATCACCTCTCAGCCTAAAGGAGGCTTTCAGCCATCGCTGGCTAACTGTGAAACATCATATTCTTATACCATTGCTCACAACTCACCCTTTCAACTGCCTCCAACACACACATATCACTCACTATACTGAAACAGAACAAGAGAAAGAGTGACGTCAGCAGGTGAATTGTCTCGGAGTGATAGGAGTGTAGAGTATAGAGTAAGACGCTGGAGCTGACAGGACAGAAACTGATTCAGGAAGCCTTGGTGAAACAATAAGATTTCCCATGCTGATCAGAACATCAGCAGGAGTAGCCCCTAAATGAGATTATTTCCCCAAAGGACTGGAACAGACAGAAAACAAACTATATTGGGATACCTAAATAAAAAGGAATTTGCTAACAGATGAAACAAAATGCCCTTTAGGACAGATAGTTTTTACAAATTTATCACCATGATGCTAGGATTCTGGTCTGCAAGAAGGTTTCTCATTTTGAGCACTTTGGACTTTAAATTAAAGGCTATAAAATGACTTGACTTGTAATGCCTAAATCAAAAGGAAATTGCCACTAAACCATAACGAAATTTTGGCAAACACATTACAAAGAAAAGAAAGAGAAATGAAGAAACAAAGTGAAACTCCCTGTGGTAGATACCCCATTCATACTGAGGCATTTAATAGCATTTAAAGATTCTCCTCTTATAAGTGACTCCCAATGGACTAGTAACCTAATTAATGTACTTTATGAATTCTAACCACTTTTATTTAGCCTCAGAAAGTGAAATTCACTGAAAATTCTCATAACAGGGACCTGATCATGGAATAATCATAAATTCAACTTCTACTGTCCTCCCCTCCTCCCCCCACTTCCTCCCCCATCCTTATCAGGGATCTCACTCGTGTGCTACACAACAAAGATTTCTGAGATTCAATAATGCTTTGGCTAACATCTGATATTTATTAAAAATAATGTTCCTTTAGGCTGTTGTCGGTCAAACTAGAACTGGACTGTTTAGTCTGTTTGTTCCCTCACTTGGCCTTTCAAGCTTTGCATCTTCAAAGGATTTATTTGATGCATTAATATGATTTGCCTTTTGCTAAAACAACACACTACAGTGTTACTAGCAAGAAGATTCTTCTTCCAACCTGTGGTTCCCGATTTTTCCTCTCTCGGTAACTTGCTAACTAGAGATCTAGATGTGTAATAAGATACCATTTAAGTCTGTCACTGGAATGCTTGTTATACAATTAATGCTACATAGCATTAATTTTTCTCACTGTGTATATGATTCCAATAAGTAAAATAAAATAAAGTGAGCAAACTCACTTTATGCTCTTTCTTTCTCACATGATTTCTTATCTGAGTAATTACTAACAGGTTTATTCCTTAAAAAAAGTTCTTGTATTAGTCACCCACAGCCCAGTTAGAAGCTTTTCCCCCAAAGGCATAAACTTTGAACAGCAGTTTTTTTTCTGTTCATGCTTTTTCCTTTAAAAAAGAATTAGAAGAAGTTTTTTTGGTGTTAGTTGGGACAACTGCAAAGCTGCTCATAAAACAAACAACAACAACAACAAAATTAAAAGGAAAGGAGACAGAAAGTAGTACCACAGTATAGAAGCCCAGTGTAAATTGTAAAATAAATTAGAATTTGAATTGAAGTTATTCAAAATTGTCACTTTGCAGTAGAATTAAAGAATAAAAATGATACTTGGGAAAAATAAAAATGTATATTAAAGCTATTCTATCTTCTATTTATAACCTGTGCATGCATGTGAAGGGTTTTTAAAAACAGAAATTGCAAAGTACTTGTCTAAATAATTCTTTGACATTTTCTTTGCAAATTTCTATGCATTTTGAAGTGAAGTCACTCAGTCGTGTCCGACTCTTTGCAACCCCATGGACTGCAGCATCCCACGCTCCTCCGTTCATGGGATTTTTCCAAGCAAGAGTACTGGAGTGGGTTGCCATTTCCTTCTCCAAAGGATCTTCCCAACCCAGGAATCGAACCGGGGTCTCCCTCATTGTAGGCAGACGCTTTACCATCTGAGTCACCAGGGAAGTTCCTGATGCATGGATTTAAAACTTACCCTGGTGACTCAGACAGTAAAGAATCTGTCTGCAATGCAGAAGACCCAGGTTCAATCACTGGGTCAGGAAGATCCCCTGGAGGAGGGCATGGCAACCCACTCCAGTATTCTTGCCTGGAGAATTCCATGGACAGAGGAGTCTATTCTGAATTCTTCTATTATTTCCATTAGTGGATATACTTACCTTCTTTCACTGTAAAAAATGAATTGATATGTAAACCAGTGAGTTTGTTTCTTTAATAAATGTGCTTGGTTTGGTTTCTGTTTCTTCTACTAAATATATAGGCACCAATATATTCTTTACATGCTTTATATACATTTTAAATATGTATTGTGGAATATTTTCTAAGTTTTTTTTTTAATTTTTACAATTTGAAAGCAATGTATGTATTTTTTGAACTTTTAAGATAATCCAGTTAAAAAGAAGTTTTAATAGCAATTGAGTAAAAATATGTGAAGCTCCAATAATTTATTAGTTCAACAAATTCAATTAAGTTTAATAAAGATCCATTGAGGACTTAGTATAAATCTAGATCTGGTGTGTGTGCTCAGTTGCTTAGTCGTGTTTTACTCTTTGTGACCCCATGGACTGCAGCCCGCCAAGGCTTCTCTGTCCATGGAATTTTCAAGGCAAGAATATTGGAGTGGGTTCCATTTCCTACTCCATGGTATTTTCCAGACTCAGGGATCGAACCCACATCGCTTTCATTGGCAGGTGGATTCTTCACCTCTGTAACACCTGGGAAGCCCTGTCTGGACCTGAACCTCTATCCTAATAGATAAAGAAAAAAATTATACTGCACTTCCTGGGATATCAAAAGGAAAATAATAGAATTCAACTATGAGGAGGTGGGCAAATGCTTTGCATTATGTGTATTATTACAAATGAACTAGATAGATGCTATGCTTGACAAATGCAAGGCCTTTCAATTGTGGAACACAGGCTGAGTGATTAAAAAACCCTTTGAGAAAATAATTCCTCCCTATCTTCCATTGCATATCACATTTCTTCTTTGCAACATTCAAGGTCATTCATTTCATTTTCCCACCATGGCAGATGAGAAAATGATAAAAATTAAAATTTTCACAATTTTTTTTTTTTTTAATGACTGGAATATATAACACAGAAAAGAAATTATAAGAAAACTACTCAAGCTTTTGGGGTTATTTTATCTTTAATTTTAATATGGACACTATGAATTTCTCCAACTTTCCCCAGGAGAGGCCAAAAAAAAAAAAAAGGACTTTTGTTTGGCTCGCATCATTTATACATGGTGTATCTGGTGGGACCCTCTTTCCCCAAGACTTTATTTCTGAATAAACAATAAGAAAAGCATAGCAAAATTGCTGTTTTTCCTTTTCCTACTAAGAAGTATAACTCAGAAGTTTGGAATTTTTCTATTTTAAAGTTAGCATTTAACAATATTTTAAGGTATTTTGTATTACTATATCTTCCACTAATATTGTTTATAACACTTTTATATTGTCAAAGTGTTTTGCTCTATTATTCATTTCACTCTAAATAATAATGCTGTTGCTTTAGCTTCAAGGATTGCTTATAGACTAATTGGATAAAAAATTTATCAACAACTTTTACTTGTAATCAATTCATACCAACTACGCTTGTCACCAGAGTTAAGGATATAAATCTTCCTCCATGTTTTAATGTCATGGCTTTGTGGTCAAAATCACTCTATTTCATACAGCTTCAATAACTAAAATTACTCTGATAAAGTAGAATTCTTTATTGACTTGTGAAATAGAAATATATCAATGGGATAAAATATTTGAGTAATTTTAAAATGTTATTTTCATTTCTGTATATGTCAGACATATTTTCATTTTTGTATATGTCTAAACTTGGATAAATAAAAAGACATTAGTATGAGAAACTCCATAAATGGAAAAATCTTCAATCAGCTTTTTAAATTTATTTTACTTTGTTTCTCAGTAGTGTTTAGCTTGTTGTTTAATAATAATTACTTTATTAAGATGTTTGAACTGTTTAGCTGCAATGCATTTATCCATTTTGCATTTTGATGTGAATCACTACGGAAATTCTTGAATTGGTCTTCTAATGAATCTTTGCCTTCCAAAAATTCTTAAAGGGTAGTAAGTAGTTCCTTGAGTCTTTGAGGATTTCCAAAATAGAAATTTTTCTTTAGCATACTTTTAGCCTGTGTACTTGAAAAAATAACTGACACACAATCCATAATCTATTAATGATAGTATTGTGAGGTTAGGAAATAACAGGTAGATAGTCTTTGTAATTTACCAGATTTTTTTTCATATGCCTAGAGTGTGCTGACCATCTAAACCTTTTGCAGCATAATAACGTTAGTAACACTGAATCCATTAAAATTATTCACCCAAAGACCATATCACCAAAGAAGTGTGTTTTGAGGCCCACCCCCCCACACACACACACTTGCAGCATAGTGAAAGGGTCACTGATACTGCCCAGCAATTCTAGAATTCTTTCTCACCAAAACACAAATATCCCAGAATAGAACTTTGAGCCTGAGAAGAGCCTGAAATTCTGTACTGTAGCCTATAAGGGGTCTTGGGCCAAACTGTCATCCAGTTTTGGAACATTTTATTCCATTAAATTAAATGGTGCAGACTAAATAAAATAGAAACAATAAGAGCCTGAAGAATTAGATAGCCTGGAATGAAGAAATATACTTGAAAGTACTCTATCTTTATCTTGTATGTATTTGGATAAAGAAGTTCAAGAACTTTACATAAAGTAAATAAATACAATTTATATATTATGAGTTAATATGAGTTAGTAGAGAACAAAAAGCAGGTAATCCTCATCCTATATTGCCAAATAGAAAATGAGACAAAGGGACAACTTTTGTCCATGCTGGGAATAGAACTTCTCCATAATAATTCAGTAATTTACCTCAATGAAACCATTTATACACTAAACACACACACATATGCCTACTCATTTTTTTCTTCTACCATTTGTTATGATCTAAAACATTATTA